>NC_132921.1:33864247-34484824 GCF_047675955.1 Chlorocebus sabaeus | reverse complement strand
GAGGATGAAGGAGAATTGCCTTAGAGGGGGTAGGTTTTGGTTGAAGCTAGCAGAGGTTGCCATAGGTGGGATCTGAGGGTATCTGTGGAAGGCCTCAAAATTGCTCCCTTTAGACTGGTTGGCTTCACTGCTGAATTCTACGACTTTTAAAGAACTAATACTATTTTTTCTCCAACTATTCCACAAATTTGAAGGGGAAGGAATTCCTCCAAATTCATTCCACAAGACCAGCATTACCCTGATGCCAAAAGCAGACCAGGACACAACCAAAAAAGAAAACTATAGGCCAATATTCCTGATAAACATAGTTGCAAAATTTCTCAGCAAAATACTAGCAAACTGAATCTAACAGCATATCAAAAAGATTATATACCATGATCAAATTGCAAGGATATTTCAACATATGAAGATCACTAAATGTGATAAATCACATCATCAGAATGAAGGACAAAACCATATGATCATTTTAATAGATGGAGAAAAAGTGCTTAATAAAATACAACATTATTTCATGATAAAAACTCTCAACAAACTAGGTATAAAATGAATATACCTCAAAACAATAAAGGTTATATATGACAAACCCACAGCTAACATATTAGTACTAATATTATACCAAATGGGGAAATGTTGAAAGCCTTTCCTCCAAGATCTGGAACAAGACAAGGATGCCCACTTTCACCACTGTTATTCAACATAGTACTTCAAGTCCTAGCCAGAGCAATTAAGCAAGAGAAGGAAATAAAACGAATCCAAATTGGAAAGAAGAAATTCAAACTGTCCCCATTTATAGACAATATGATTTAGAAAAACCTAAAAACTCCACCAAAAAACTGTTAGAACTAACAAACAAATTCAATAAAGTTGGAGGATACAAACTCATCATACAAAAAGCGTCAGCATTTCTATTTGCTAATAATGAACAATCTGAAGAAGAAAGCAAGAAAGCAATCCCATTTACAATAGCCAGGAGAAAAGCAAACCCAGAAGTAAATTTAACCAGAGGTGAAAAATCTCTACAATGAAAAACTGTAAGATACTCATGAAAGAAAATTGAAGAGGACACAGAAAATGAAAAGATATTACATGTTCATAGATTAGAAGAATATTGTTAAAATGTCCATACTGCCAAAAGTGATGTACAGATTCAATGCAATCCCTATCAAAATACCAATAACATTCTTCCCAGAAACAGAAAGAACAACCCTAAAATTTATATGGAATGATTGAAGACCGTGAATAGTCAAAGCAATCCTGAGCCAAAAGAACAAAGCTGGAGATATCACACTACCTGACTTCAAAATATACTACAGAGCTATAGTAACCAAAACAGCACAGTGCTGGCTTAAATACAGACACATAGACCAATGGAAAAGAATAAATTAAGAACCCAGAAATAGCTCTTTGGCCCTGAGGTCCTACAAAAGGCCAGAGGAGTACAGGTACTCAGGGAGGCTGCGCAGTCCCGGGCCTATATCGATCACCACATCCTGCTTGGAGCCACGCTTGGAGCCATGCACCAGCCAGATGTTGGCATGGTTGCCCAACTCATAGAAGCATTCTTGAATCCAGAAGATACTACCACCTAGAGACTTGTGGGCATACCACTCGAGCGCCAACATGCTGGGCAGCGGTGCAGCCAGGCGGATGCCTTTCAGAATTTGCCCACTCATCTAGTATAACTAGTTCTGATGGCTGGGAGTAAAGGAAGAGGAGGATGTGGTGCTTATACCTTTAATATTGAGGCTGTTGGATTTAGCAAAGGTGAAAAGTTACCTTATGTAGTGTTGAAACCACCCCCACTATTTCTTGATGCAGATTATAAATCGGTGGCACTGAAAACAGAAGATGAAGAGTATATACTGGCTTTGAAACGGGAGTTGAGAGAAACAATGAAAAGAATGCCTTATTTTATTGAAACACCTGAAGAACGACAAGATATTGAAAGGTATAGTAAAAGATACATGAAGGTATATAAGGAAGAATAAATACCAGATTGGAGAAGACTTCCAAGAGAGATGATGTCAAGAAATAAATGTAAAAACACAGGCCCAAAACCCAAAAAGGCAAAAGACGCAGGCAAAAGCACTTCACTCACTAATACTTCAGATGTGTTGAAAAAAATTGAGGAATTGGAAAAGAAAGGTGATGGTGAAAAATCAGATGAGGAAAATGAAGAGAAAGAAGGAAACAAAGAGAAAAGTAAAGGTGATGATGATGATGACGATGATGCTGTAGACGAGGAGGAACATGACGAAGACGAGAAAGAAGAGGAAAATGACTACATTAATTCATACTTTGAAGATGGAGATGATTTTGGCACGGACAGTGATGACAACATGGATGAAGCAAACTACTAAGCATGAAATTTTTCAAAAAATATTTTTATGATGCAGCTTCTGAACATCTGGACAGATTTGTTTTGTATTGTTTTCCGATAAGGAATAAGTATTTTTGTTTCTGGTTTTATTTTTTTGGACAAATATTTGTTGCCAAAATATGCAAAACCACTTTGAGTTTACATACTAGTTACCTTACATATTAGTCCCTGACATATTCTAAACACCTCTGCCATCTCTCTTATGTACTCTTGTGGATTTTTTTGTATTATTTGAATATGAATGTGTGTAAAGAATTTTTGCTCTCTTAATCTATGTATACGTACTTGAAGAAATCATTCTTGCTTAAGTGCTGATCTTTTGTAAAACTATTGCTAGTTATAATGGATTTCTATAACCTGAAAGTTGATATAATACAGCACATGGGGTACTTTTAAAACAAAGAAACTTGGAAATAATTTTATTTTTTACTTTTACACAGTATGTTCTAGACTACTGCATTATGACTACATAAACCAACCTGAGCTCTTACAAGTACAGAATTGTGAAATAGAGGTTTTGTGATGGAAAACATACACACAGGGAAAAATACCAAACTAAGCAATATAAATTTCACAGCTCACATCTTAGCCAGTATAAATAAATTTTCACATGGGTGAATATTATAAATACTTGAACTTGGGACTAACTTAATACTGTATGATATATAAATTAATTATCCCACTGTAATAACTTTGACATCTTCAAATAGTTGGGCTTATGAAAAATTTGACTAAGACATTTTAATTTGAAACTTTATGTAAGTGTGAAATAAGTTCTGGTCATATAAATATCACTGTAGAATGTATGTGTGTGAACTCTGTGAACTGTGGTGGCCTTTTATGTTTCAGAGTACTCAAGCTATACAATTGATTTATATAAAAATACAAAATGAACTCAGGTCATTTTGAAATTAAGATTAATTTTTTTGTTGTTTAAAGCTAGCTCCCCTAACTTCATATATTTTTGGGGAAAAAATACCTAGAAACCTCAGCCTACAAAGACTTTCACAAATGCCAAAAATTTTCAAGGAAATTCATATTATGTATTTCAAAAATGATTTCTCAATATTATCTACCAAAAGAAATAATTTAATTTTTCCACTTTGGGAAGATATCATTATCCTTTAATGTGAGAATCAGATCCCTAGATTCTATTTCTACCTGTACAATTAAACTCAACCTTGAGCCTGAAAAAAATTTTAAAAAAAGAACCCAGAAATAAATTAATGTATTTACAGCCAATAGATTTTTGACAATGACATCAAGAATACACATTGGGGAAAAGACAGTCTCTACAATAAATGTTGCTAAGAAAGTTAGATGCTTGTATGCAGAAGAATGAAACTAGACCCCTATCTCTCACTGTATACAAACACCAACTGAAAATGGTGTTAAAGACTTGAATCTGAAGACCTGAAACTACAAAACTACCAGAAAGAAACATGGGGAAATGCTTCCTGACATTAGTCTGGGCAAATAATTTTTTTTAAAATAAGATCTCAAAAACACAACAACAAAAGCAAAAATAGAAAAATGGGATTCTATCAAACTAAAAAGCTTCTGCACAGCAAAGGAAACAATCAATAAAGTGACAACCTGTAGAAGGGTAGAAAATATTCGAAACTGTGTATCCAACAAGAGATTAATAAACAGGACATATGGAACTCAAACAACTCAACAGCAAAAAAGCAAATAATCAAATTTTAAAATGAGCACAGAGCTGGTGGTTGTGTGCCTACAGTCCCAGCTACTTGGGAAGCTGAGGCAGATAGTTCTTTGGGCCCAGGAGTTCAAGTCCAGCCTGGGCAACAAAGCAAGACTCCCATATTAAAAAAATAAAAGAGCAAATGATCTAACACACATTTCTCAAAAGAAGAAAAACAAATGGCCAACAGGTATATGAAAAATGCTCAACATCGCTAATCTTTAGGAAAATGCAAATCAAAACCACAACGAGATATCCTGATCAAAAAGACAAAAAAAAAAAAATGTCGACAATCATGCAGGGAAAGGGGAACCCTTATACACTGTTGGTGGGAATGTACATTAATATGGCCATTATGGAAAACAGTGTGGAGGTTCCTCAAAAAACTACAAACAGAAATACTGCATGATCCAGTAATTCCCCCACAAAAGAAAGAAAACCAGTATATTAAAGAGATGTCTGCACTCCATGTGTATTTCTGCCCTATTCCCAATAGCCAAGATACAGAATCAAGCTAAGTGACCATCAACAAATGAACAGATAAAGAAAATGTGTATGCATGTGCATATGTATATACACACACACAAAATGGAATACTTTTGGCAAGAAGAGGAATGAAATCCTGTTATTTGTAACAGCACGGATCCGTGTAACAGCACGGATAATGATCATATAATCTAGTCCATCCTGACTGTTATTTGTAACAGCGGATAAGCCTGGAAGACATTATACTAAATGAAATAAGCCAAACACAGAAAGACTAATATTGCGTGTCCTCACTCATATGAATAAGCTAAAAGAGCTGATCTTACGGAAGTACAGAGTAGAGTAGTGGTTACTAGAGGCTGGGAAGGGCAGAGGGAGAGGTCTGCTAGTGGATACAAGATTGCAACTAGATATGAGGAATACGTGTTAGTGTTCTATAACAGCAGTCCCCAACGTTTTTGGCGCCAGACACCAGTTACATGGAAGACAATTTTTTCACAGACAGAAAGTGGGGGTCGCGGGGGATGGTTTAGGATGGTTCAAGTGCATTACATTTATTGTGCACTTTATTTCTACTATTATTACATTGTAATATATAATGAAATAATTATATAACTCACCATAATGTAGAATCAGTGGGACCCTGAACTTGTTTTCCTGCAACTAGATAGTCCCATCTGGGGGTGATGGGAGACAGTAACAGATCATCAAGCATTGGATTCTCATAGGGAGTGTATAACCTAGATACCTCACATGCACAGTTCACAATAGGGTTTACACTCCTATGAGAATCTAATGCCACCGCTGATCTGGCAAGAGGTGGAGCTCAGCTGGTAATATGAGTGATGGGGAGTGGCTGTAAACACAAACGAAGCTTTGCTGGCTTGCCCTGCCACTCACCTCCTGCTGTGTAGTCACAGACTGCTACCAGTTCATGGCC
Organism: Chlorocebus sabaeus; assembly: GCF_047675955.1. Classification (NCBI taxonomy): domain Eukaryota; kingdom Metazoa; phylum Chordata; class Mammalia; order Primates; family Cercopithecidae; genus Chlorocebus; species Chlorocebus sabaeus. The sequence goes on along the minus strand of NC_132921.1, from coordinate 34,479,313 downwards.
TAGGGGTTGGGGACCCCTGTTTTATAACACAGAAGGGTGATATCCTTAGGAATAATTTATTGTATATTTCAAAATGCTTACATGAGAGGATTTTGAGTGTTCCCCAAACAGGAAGTGATAAAAATTGAGTTGATTAATATTCCAATTACCCGAATTTGATTACAACGAATTGTATACATATCAAAAAATCACATATACACCATAAGTATGTACAATTACACCAATTAAAAATACATTTTTTTAAAAAAAGGCTTAGAAACGAGGACCAACTCAATAGTACTCAATAGTAATAAGCACCCCTTGTGTCCAGATTCTAAATATCAATTTCCATTGAAAGGAACGAGGACTACTTGAAGAAACAATTGAATCTAGGTCAGGGGTACAGAAAATGTATAAGATCAGGTTGGGCCAACTTCAAAAGGCTCCCACTAGACAATGGGACAATTGAGGTTGTGTTAGAGTAATAACTGCAACGGATTTAAAAACATAAAATATGTTTAAATTTATTGGACTATAATAATATTATAAAACATTCAACTTTGGAAGATATAAGGGAATCAACTCATTCATATGAAAATTGGTAAGTAATGGAAAATAAGTTAAAAAAAAGCTGCTCCCTTTACCCAATTTACAGCTGTTGACTGAAATCCCACCTTTTGTGAGTATTTATTTAGTTTTATCATTAGCCACTATTCAAGTACCCACCTGTGGTAGTCTCAGTGCTGCTCACCACATCTTTCTAGTTGCCCATTCAGGCCATGGTAGGTTGGCATATCCTGTCCCCATGGTTAGGTGTGGCCACATGGCTCTCTGTGGATAATGAAACATGAGTGGGAGTGATGGGAGTCACACCCAGCTGAAACATTGAGAGCCAGTGCACAATTCTTCACACTCTTAACCTCCTGCCACAGGAGCCAGTAATGTTCCAGACTGGGTCAGAATTATCAGCCTGGGAGCCAAGGTAAACATGTCAAAGCCCCATGATCATGTAGTGTGAGTGAGAAATAAATCTGTGGTATTAAATCCCCAAGATTTTGGTGGTGTTTGTAATGATCATATAATCTAGTCCATCCTGACTGATACACCACCAAGGAAAGTCAATCTAGTAGTTAGCCAATGACATCGTAGTGTGAATTTTTATAAAGCCAAGACTAGAGAAACTGGAGCTTTACTGGTGGAAAAAAAGAAAAAAAAAAAAAAAAAACTGTTGTGGTTAACCTCCAAAGTTGGTCCTAAGCACTTCTACTCCTTCTGTATGTACACGTTGCTCCTCAAGTCAAAAGGTGGAGTCTAATTTCCCTTATCTTGAATCTGATTATAGTAATTTGTTTGGCAAATAGAGAGAGATGGAAATGACATTCTGGGACTTCCAAGACCAGGTCCTATGAAGCCTGGGTCTCTTGGAACAATCCTCTAGGGACGTTCCCTCTCAGAAAACAGCGTCATGTATAAGAACTGCAGTCCATCAGAGGCCATGTGTAGGTGATCTGGTGGAGCTGAGCTCCCAACTGAGCTCCCAACCATGTGAGTGCACCATCTTTAACATCTGGTATAGTCAAGCCTTCAGCCCCAGGCACCATTTGAACACAACCACGTGAGAACTGCCCAGCCGAGACAGTCAACACAGGAAGTCACGTGAGATAATATTAAATTGTTGTTTCAGTCACTAAATTTTAGGATAGTTAGTTATTCGGTAATACATAAGCTGAACAGAAATTGGCACCTGGAAGTGGGTTGTTATTGTATTATTTTAATCCAAAATATGCGGCATTGACTTTGGGACCAGGCAACAGGCAGAAGCTGGAAGGTTCAGAGGCTGCTGTTAGTGAAGATTTGAAGACAGAAACCAGAGAAAATATGACTGCTCCTACTAGTGGTAGAAGTTTGGTGACATGAAATAAAAAATACACCTAATGTTCCTGATTGAATGTTTTAAGTGCTAACATGTTTCTTTCAGTTATTTATGACAAGATACCCAGTCATAAAGATGAACTAAAAAGGCAATTTTCTAATTTTAGGCAAAATTTAGAGAAAGTATGGAAGACTCACGACTGTCTTTTCAGCTAATAAAAGTTCTCAAAGTAAGAACAGAGTAAGGTAACAACCCTTTGTAGAAATTTCAGAAAGATTTAAAGATAGCCCATTACATGCTAACATGCTACCCTCTTAGATGGACAATGAGGCTCCTATGAATCTTAATAGTGTGCATCTTAGACCTTCTTCTAGATAAAAAGACTTCTGAGAGTATTAAGGGTATTGTCTCACAGAACCCTAACTCTCAATGCAAAGTAGAGAAGAGTTTGCCTCAAAGATATCTATGGGTATGGCATTTATATGTTGGCACAAACGCCAATAAGATTAACGAGAAACTTGCAAAGTTTTTAAGAAAATTGTCTAAAGAAGGCAGCACCACCTTGGAATGAAAAAGACAGAAGCAATCCAAAATAAAAAGAGCCCCTGGGGCCTTTTTCCTACCACAGTGATGGAAGACCACTTCCGAGGAGCAGAATTAAACTCTTATTTTTAAAAACTGGTAACGTGTGTGGCTGTATTTCAGCATCGCTATGAACCAGACACTGCTTTGTGCTTCCCATTCTTTGTCTCTCTGAAGAGAAGGGTTCATTGCAGTTATCCTATCTCTGTATTGCCATCATATGTTGGGTGTGTGGGGTAAAAATAACTCATGTGTATTTCACAGGTCTTTAGATTGAAAAGAATGATACCCAAAGAGCTACACCAAAAAAACAAAACCCCAAACCCCCACATATTTAAGGAGCTTCAGTCACACTTGGATTTGATTTAATGAAGATACGGAGCAAGCGCTGAAATGGGAGAAGACTTTTGGTGATTATGGGAGGGTAAGTGTATTATGCATATGGAAGTTCATAAATTGTCAGAGCCAAAAGGCAGACTTCCATGGTGCCCCCAAACAATTCTGTACTCCCTGTACTACCATAGCGTGCCTTACATTAAGAAATAGAGGTCAGGCATGGTGGCTCACACCTGTAATCCCAGCACTTTGGGAAGCTGAGGTGGGTGGATCACAGGGTCAAGAGATCAAGACCATCCTGGCTGACATGGTGAAACCCCGTTTCTACTAAAAATACAAAAATTAGCTGGATGTGGTGGCACACACCTGGAGTCCCAGCTACTCAGGAGGCTGAGGCAGTAGAAACACTTGCACCAGGGAGGCGGAGATTGCAGTGAGCTGAGACCACACCACTGCACTCCAGTCTGGTGACAAGAAGAAGAAGAAGGAGGAGGAGGAGGAGGGGAAGGGAGAAGGGGGAGGGGGAGGGAGGAGGGGGAGGGAGGAAGGAGGAGGAAGAGGGAGGAGGAGGAGGGAGGAGGAGGAGGGAGGAGGAGGAGGAGGGAGGAAGGAGTCTCGTTCCTCTCCATATGAATGTGGGCCATCTTCCTTGACACTTGAATGCAGCAGAAGTAATGTGCTTGAGCTTCTGAGCTAAGTCATGAGGCCTTGCTGCTTCTTCCTCGGACTCTTAAAACTCTTGCTCTTGGGACACTTCCCCTAGGAAGCCCATTACCATGCTGTGACAAGTACGAGCCACATGCAGGCTTTCCAGTCAACAGCTCCATCTCCTAGTCAACAGCATCAACTGCCATGTAAGTGTGCCATCTCAGATGTCAGCTCATTCAAGCCTTCAGATGACTCCAGGACCAGCTGCCATTTGACTGCAAATACATACAAGATCCTAAGAACCACCCAGTTGAGCCCAACCAGCCAACAAAATCATAAGTGATAATAAAGTCTGTTTTAAGTCACTAAGTTTGGGAGTGGTGTGTTACATCAGTAGATAACAAGACAACTTCTCAGGTATGAGTCCTGGACCAGAGATCCAGAGAATGGGTGTTACCAGCTTTGAGACATCAAAGGAATGCATCAGGGTACCATGGGCTAAAGAGGGTTGACAGGCGCCTGTCATAATAGATGTTCAGTAAATATTTGTTGAATGAACAAGCAAATGAATGAATGAAAGTGGGGATGGCAAGAACAGATTTATCATCCTTCTCAGCCTCAGGAAGGCCTGGCTCTCTTCAGCTACCAGCACACTGTTGTTTCCAAAGCTGTGTCCCCAGCCAGCCCTGGCCATGACGGAGGGGTGTGTCTGGAGACCTTCCTTACCTTTTCACCCTAGGAAACTAAAAGGACTTCCTTCTCAGGGTTCAGGCAGCCTCCCTTCTCATCCTGCTCTTCCTCTAGTCCATAGCTCTCAAATACTTTTTAGTTCACAAGAGTTTTCCTTTCTAAGACAACCACATGTTTCTACCCTATTAAAATGGCCACTTCTAGAAGCCAGGCCCAAAGAGGCTGACTGTCTCCATTCTTTGAATCTCTAGCAGCTCTCCACACCCCTACAATGACTCCAGGAACCCCATAATAACGGCCATGAGAGCACAAGTCTGTGTTTTCTACTGGCACACTGGATGTGCCAAGATCTACAAAAGGAAGCTCAAAGCAGGAAAACTTTTGCTCTTCTCTGAGTCTTGAGGTCTGGATTTATTCCTTCCTCAATCACTTCTTGTAAAACTTTAAGCAAGTACTTAGATTTAGAGCCTTATTGTCCCCCACATCACAAGGTTATTATGAGGAGTAAGTGGGAGGGTGTTTATGTAACCTAGCACATATCTGGGACCCGTGAGACATTCCGTATATGTCCATTTGATCATTTATTTTTTTCCACCATTGCAGGAGATAATGTTGCAACATTCCTACCCAAGGACCTCTGACTTTGGAGTTTCTCTCTAGTTTATAAGTACCACACCGAACAGTTTCCTAAAAGAGTCCTAAAATGGTATCTTTTCTTACGTTCTAAGACATCATTAGTAAGGGAATGAGTTAAACGGAGTTTCCACTCTCCTTTTTGTCTCTCCTTGTCTCTCTCCACTTTTAGGAAAACTGTGCCCCAGCTAAATCAGAGATCACAGAGGGGATTCTTCCCTCTCACCCTAAAGTCTTCCCCTCTGGGTTTTTCTGGCCTCTCTCCCCTGAGAAGTAGGCAGCTATCTTTCATGCCTCCATACCTTGGGGTTCCTCAAAAGAATTGGGCATCAGCCTGGTAGAATGGAGAGAATACTGGAAAAAGATGCAGGAGTTTTGGTGTCCAGTTCCAGCTCTTTAACTCACTTTTTAAATGGTAGTAAGAGCTCTGTCACTGGAGGTATTCAAGCACAATTCAGAAAACTACTTGGCCAGGACACTGTGGAAAGGACTCAAGCATTGGATAATTATTATTATTATTATTATTATTATTATTATTATTATTATTATTTGAGATGGAGTCTTGCTCTTGTTGCCCAAGGCTGGAGTGCAATGGCACCATCTCGGCTCACTGCAACCTCTGCCTCCCAGGTTCAAGCGATTCTCCTACCTTAGCCTCCCGAGTAGCTGGGATTACAAACACCTACCGTCACGCCTAGTTAATGTTTGTATTTTTAATAGAGAAGGGGTTTTGCCATGTTGGCCAGGCTGGTCTCGAACTCCTAATCTCAGGTAATCTGCCTGCCTCAGCCTCCCAAAGTGCTGGGATTACAAGCATGAGCCATCATGCTCGACTGAGCATTGCATGAATTATTGAATGACATGACTTCCTCCCAAGAATTTTAAGTGTCTTTCTAAATCTTGAGATTAAGTGAATCTATATTGTGACTCATGGAAATTTATTAAAACTGAATACTAGTTTCCTCATCTGTAAGACAAGAGGGTTGAACTGAATGTCAGCTAAGGCCTCTTGCATCATCATCACCTACCACCTCCTCCACAACAATTCAGCTTACCCAGGTTGGCCTACCCTGCTTGACTCTATTCTACTCTAACCAGGTTGCTGTCCTGGGTTAGGGAAAACATTTCCCCAGATAGGACAAAAGCAAGAATCCAGGAGTACTGGGGGCATGTGGTCACTGAGAAGCCAGCCAGTTTGTATTGCCCCTGTCCTATGAAATCAAAGACTTAGATCTATAACAAAGAATTACATACTGAGAAGGCTAAGAGGCACTCAGTGAAGACGTAAACAGTCAATAGTCAGGAAGGAGCTAGGGACTTTAGCAGCAACTCAGAGTCCACTGCCAGGTCAGGGCCACCTGTGCCAGCTGCTGCCTAATCTGATATATATACAGCAGCATGGTCTACATTCATTGTCAGCCATCCTCACACAAATGCCTTCCACAGGAGAGGGTCTTGGCCAGAGCAGAAATCAACAGGACTATGACTTGGAAATTCCAGGGGGAGGGGAGGCCTCTAGCCTCAGGAATTTTGTCACCCAAAATAATGACAAAGGTCTGTATAATAGCCTTCTTAAGAGACAAAAAGGGCACTCACAGAGATTTGGACCAGGGCTGGCCTCCACCCAGCTTTCTACATTATCTTGAGCTCACTTGGTGAGATAACATGGCTAGCAGCTTCTGCATTCCTTCCTGGAATGCCTGTGATGTTTGGAGCCCTGCCACATGGCTCAGGCATTAATCATCAACTTGTGGATAAATGTTGACTGAGCATCCTCTATTAGGTCCCTGGTGTGCCTAAGAAGAGGGGTACCCTTTCCCTTTGGAAGGTTGCAGAAGATATATACCCATGAAAAGACTATTTAAAATCTTGGCTACTTAGTGATAACTTCCTTAAGAGTATAGGTGCTAATGTAGTTCAGAAGAGAATGATATTCCTGTGGGGTGGAATGGCTCAGGGAGACCTCTTGAGAAATACAATATGGGCATTAAGGGGTCAGTGGGATTGTAAATGTCTTAGGGGAAGAGCTGTCAAGACTGGGAGGTCACTAAGGACCTGAACGAGCAAGCTGTGCTGGGGACAGAACTAAGACCTGCTGGCTGAAGAGGGTCCTGAGCAAGGGGGAAAAAGAGAGACAGAGCTGGAGGAGTCATGTCCTATATGGTATGTTTAGTTAACTATTTATGTGTGTTTACACCTTTCACCCCAAGCAGAGAGCTGGCTCCTGAAGGTCAGCTTTGTACCAGGAAGTACTCCTTTCTTGCACAGAATTTTGAAATTGCTAGTTATCTTTTTTCCCCTTGCATCGTTCATCTTAAGTCCATTGTTAAGATGTCTTAATTACCATGAATAATATCAGATATCTTTATCAGACATCTCTTTCTTTGAGCCTTCCACTCTTGCTCTATTCTGACCCACTGAGTCCTGGGTGTGTTGCCTGAGGTTTGCTTTCTTGACTCTCCTGGGCTGGATAAGCAACAATGCAATACACACTTTTCTCCAGGCAAGCTCTGTTGGACAACTTCCCCAGAAGAGAGGCTTGGCCAAAGCAAAAATCAGCCAGATTGTGACATGGAAATTCCAGGAGAGGGCAGGAGGCTAGCCTGGGGGATATTATTACCCAGGGAAGGATGATATGACACTAAGTGGTGAAATGGCATGGCTTCTCTCTCTGTTGGTTTATCCCTTATTTGGGTGGAGTCTGTCCTGGAGTAGCATTCTCAGAAAAGAAATGCTCACTTCCAGCATTATCTCTCACAAGCAGGCTTTGTCTCCTGCATGCTGCATATACCCTCATATGCATATACCTTTATAATGTTATACTCCTTTTTTCCATATGTTTCTTTCTAGATCAGTGGCTATCTATCTCTGCATTAGGTAATCAGTAATAAAAGAAAGTATTTGATTGTGTGTCCTCACAGCCCCCAGGTTGAGAATTTCTGCCCAAGACTCAGTGCTGATCTTTCCTCAGGAGACCTTCAGTTCAGTGAATAAATGAATGACATAATACACTATCCTTTGTACCAATAAATAGATACCCCTGCTATGGACCCATAACAATTAGAAATTTAAAAATCTAAAAAATACATATTCTTTATTAAAACTAACTAAATAAATAAATAAAGGAACTTTGTCCTGAGGGCCCTGGAGAGCCATGAAGGAATGTTAAAGTACTTTAGACCTGGGCATGACACAAGCAAATTTTCAGTTTATAAAGATTACAGTGGCACTCAAGTGGAGAATGTATTAGTTTGGAAGAGTACTAGAGGGCAGGAGACAACTGGGAAAATATGTGGTCACCCAAGGAGACGTTAAGAAGCCTAATGGAGGCACTGCCCCCTTTTGGTACTTAGCATATTCATTCATTCATTCATTCATTCATTCATTCATTCAACAAATATTTATCAAGTCCCTAACATGGGTTGGGCAGTACTGTAAGAATTAGGAATTATTACTGAGAAAAAGAGGGGTATGTACAGATTGCTTTGTTATTTAACTGTTCCAGTTAACCTACACCTTGGCCAAATTAGAGTTTTCCTTTACGTTTTGCTCAATAAACAAGAATCGAATTGAATGGAAACAATACAAGAATTCTGATAAAACCTACAGCTTGAAAGACAGATGATTAAACCTTGGATGGAAGAGATGAGATGTTATAAGGGCAACACGAAAAATTCCCATATCTAGGTTTCTAAATTACCCACAAGTGCCAGCATATCATGACTGGGGGAAACACTGTAACTTGGTCTGTGTGTTCTCTTTTGAAAGTTCTCAGGCGCATACCCAGTTTGGTTGAGGCCTGAGTCAGTGGAATCTTCTGATTCCCCACACTTTCAGACCATCACTCTGCACTCCTTGCTGAAGCTCCCATATGCATTTGGGTGGAGATTGAAACTAACACTTTCCAGAGAATGTGGAGGAGGAAAAAGGGGGAGAGAGGAAGGCTAGTTTAACAACCAAGTGGGAAAAAGGAGGGGAAAGCATTCTTATTAGTGTTTCTAAAAACAGCTAGTCAAGACACCTCATTCAAAGTTGTTCAAATATGAAAATGGAATAGTAAGCTTGTGCTGTCACTATTCCAAGAGCCTCCTGGAAGGCGGAACACATCACCCTGATTTGTATAGTAGCACACCCAGGATATGATCTCTTCCTAAGTCCTGTGCAAAAAAAACCAAAAAAACAAAAACCAAAAACTGTTCAGGACAGCAAGGCCTATCTTTGGTGTGTGGGCAGTTTAGGGATTGGTGTTGATGTACAAAAGGGGACAAATATGATCAATGAAATGAAAATGGCGGTACTGCTTTTCATCGATAAGCTCTGGCTCTTCATCTCCACTTCAGCAGAACATGGAAGCTAGCCTCAGCTCTCCACTGACAGGTTCTAGGACCTTAGACACTCAACCTGTCTGGGTCTTGATGCTTTAAAAACACACGATACTTTGATTCTCCATTTATCATCCATTCCTCCCCACCCCCACCCTGACACATACACACATATGATTCATTCATTCACTCACTCAATTCAACAAAGATTTATTTAGTACCCACTATGTGCTAGTCACCATTCTAGACATTGGGGCTACATCAGAAACAAAATATCCCTCCTGGATATTCTGTTTATATTTCAGTTGAAGAAGACAAATAAATAGGAAATATAACAGGCAGTGATAAATAATATGGCAAAAAAATTAAGTATACATTGAAAACCCAAAGTCTAAATACTACTGTGGTAAGATAAATAGCGTGTGCAAGAGTGTGTGTGAGTGTGTGTGTTTGTGTATGTATGCATAAGTGTGTGTGTGTAGAAATAGAGCATGCAGAGGGAGAAAGAGTGGGACGGAGGGGGAGCTGGGAACTGGGGGTGAGTGTATCACAAATGTGTATGTGTGCAATTTTGGTGGTAAGAAATGGGATGGGATTGTTCTGACTTTTGGAAGAACATGGAGTCCAAGACCTGGTTATCCTATGATTCATTATTCTGGCTTTGTCTGGACTGGGACGGGAGAGAGTCTAGACAACATGCCCTGTGGGGCTCAGTAGCAGATGACCCAATTGTGGGAAGCAGAATGAGAAAGTGACTAGGGAATTGCACCTATCAGAGCCCCTTCCCTCTCAGCATTTTGTAAAAGCTGAAATGAGGAGGAAGTGGCACCTTCCTATGGCATTCCTTACTCTCCTGCTCTTGGGCTCAGCTCCTCTCTAAGAGAACGCTGATCTGGAAAGTCTGCAAGTCCAGTCATCACTGTTCTCCCCAGGAGGTGAGGGAGTACGCTCTTCTCCCCACCCTGGCCCTAGCCTGGTCTCAGCTCACCTGGGCTCACCTAGGTCGTGCTGCACTTTCAGGTCCTATGGCCCCAGATCTGGAAGATGCAGCTTATGACAATTTCAGGATATCATGGGCCCTCTGTAGCTATTATCAAGTCAGCCTTCTGACTTTCACTCTCCTCTTCTATAAAACAGGTGGAACAGTTGCAACTTCGTAAGATGGACCATGAGTATTATTCATTGTAATAATAATGCACTCCATACAGGAAGACTTATTGTATGCCAGGCACTGTGCTAGTTACTTCGCATGTATAATCTCATTTATCTTAGCAAAATTCCATAAGTACTATTATTGTACCCATTTTATAGATGAGAAATCTGAACAGAGACAGTTTTAAAAACTGTCCCTGGTCACACAGTTAGTAAGTTGTGGAGCCAGGACTCAAAATCAGATCTATCTTCAAAGCTAGAACGCTTAGTATTTATAAAGTACTTCAGTCATAATGGGAGTATCAGTTATCTAACTGCTAGGAAACAGATCATCCCAAAACTGAGTGGCGTAAGATAACCACCATTTATTTAGTCCACAATTCTGTAGGCCAACAACTTAAGCTAGGCTCAGCTGGGTGGCTCTTCCAGTCTTTTCTGGGGCCCTTCATGCTTCTGTAGTCAGCGGTAGGTTGACTAGGTGGCTCTGCTTGTTTAAGTTAATGGGATGTGGTCTGGGGCACCTCGCCTCTCCTCCACATGGTGTCTCTCATCCTCCAGCAGGCCAGCCCAGGCTTTTTCCCCATGGCAGTGACCTAGGCTTAGAACTCGCACACTGTCACATTCTTGTGTTCAAAGTAAGTCATAAGCCAGCCCTGATTTAAGAAGTGAGGAAACAGGATCCACCTCTTGTTAAGAGGTGCTGCAAAGACACGCTCAGAGGATGAGATACTGGGAGGTTAGTAATGGAGCTGTCATTGTGATCAGTCTACGACAATAGGCATTCAATAAATAGCGGATAGGGTTACTCTTAGATATTTTTGGACAATATCCATCAGACAAGCCCACTGTCACTAAGTTACCTAGAGAATTCCTTGTAGTAATCAGGACTTTTTCAACCACAGGGAATACAGATATAACTCATCAGAAGTCTTCCTCCATCTTTGGCTCTCATTTCTCTGTTCTGTTCCCACATCCCAGGAGGGGGCAAAGATGACTGCCAGCAGCTCCAGGCTTCCATTTTCCCCATCAGTCTCCCCTGGCTGAAAGGGAATATCTCTATCCCAACACATCAAGGGAAGCCCTGGAACATCTTCCCAGTTCAGGTGGTGTCACCAGACCCATCCCATAAGTCCTCACAGTCACTGATTAGCCAGGTCCAACAAAGCAGGGGGTTTCTCCCCAGAGGAAGCTCACCTCGCCATTGTCAAGAGAAAGAGAAGAGAGCACTGAGAGAGTTGCTCAATGTCTATGCAGCTTCATGCCTTTCTTCACTGCCTGAGAGGAGCCCCTCCCTATTTCTCTAAAGCTCCTGTATTGATTTGACGTTTCTAGGCTAAAATGCACTTCTCAGATCTTAAGTCTTTTTTTGTATGTGATAAGGTCTAGTTGCACTTCTTTGAACTGAAGCAATATTGCCTTTAAAAGCTAACGGTGAAATCCTACATGAGGATATTGTGAAAGGATTAAAATGAGAACTATTCAGATTAGAAAGTGAAAAGAATAAAAAACAAACAAAACAAAACAGGACAGACAGGAAGTTGATAAGAAGAGAAGGAGGCCTTCTGCATACAGAACATACTGGATCCTTTATTCCTGGTCTGAGAGCATCCTGGAATGAAGCCTGTACAGAGGGCTAAAGAGAAGAGAGAATTCTTGGCTTCTGCCCTAGAGGTTGCCTTTACTTTTAACTTTGTGTTTTCCATAGTTCAGACTCAGAGTGACCTGTATTCAAAGCTCTGTTGCCCCAACTTACTAATTGTGATCTTGTCAAGGTGATATATGATGTATTGTCCAGGACACTTCTGAAAATGAAAGGGGATGCTATTAACAATTTCAAATGGGGAACAGGCAATGAGATTCTAGAATCTCATTATGTTATCATCATTGTTTTCATAAGCAAAATGATAAATACTTGTATTTTTAGTGGTACTTAACAATGATAGTGGCATTGAACAGTGTTCAGTACTTATTGTTAGACTGTGTTCAGTTCCTTATATGCTCACTGTAATTCTATGGTGTGGGGACTATTATTATCCTCATTTTTACAGATTAGGAAACTGAGACTTGGAGAAGTTAATTAATTTTACCAACATCTAGGGGATGATATGTTTTTATTTTCCTGTGACAATATAGTAATGAACCTATAATGAATCATTAGCAACCGAACATGCATATGACTATCCTTGTGGGGTCATGCATCTTGAGAACCTATATCAAGGGTTGAGCTCCACCTGAGCTCTGCCTCTTGTCAGATCAGTAGAGGTATTAGATTCTTATAAGAGTGTGAACCCTTTGATGAACCTGCACATGCGAGGGATCTAGGTTGCACACTCCTTACGAGAATCTAATGCTTGATATCTGTCATTGTCTGCCATCACCCCCAGACAGGACCACCTAGTTGCAGGAAAACAAGCTCAGGGCTCTCGCTGATTCCACATTATGATGAGTTGTATAATTATTTCATTATCTATTACAATGTAATAGTAATATAAATAAAGTACAAAATAAATGTAATGCGCCTGAATCCTCCTGAAACCATTCACTCCCAGGTCCATGAAAAAATTGTCTTCTACGAAACTGGTCCCTGGTGCCAAAAGGTTAGGAACTGCTGCCCTAGAACATAATTTGATAATTTGATATCAAATTATCAAATGATGCTCATTGCTAAAAACTTTTTTGGAATTGTGCTTTTGGAATGTCCCATGAATCTTGAGGCACATATTCCTGAGAATCATTTTTATGGTAGAAAGTTTTAATCCATTCAGCATAAATATGATTTTTGAAAAGAGCCCAAAGTGATTCAGGATAAAAGTGAATCATTTAAAAATGTATTTTTACTTCTGGCTTCCAGCTAGAATGTAGAAAGCTGAAGAGTGTCACTCCTGCCTTAACAATAAGAAAAAGCCAGAAAACCTACAAAGCATAACTTTTCTTGAGCTCACAAAACACTGATGTCACAGGGTGTATGATGTCACCAACTAACATGAAATCTAAGGAAAGACAGCCTCTCCCAAAGATAGACAGGATGTGAGCACTGGTTCACTTGTAACAGAGCAAAGGAGGAAGACAGGGCCAACATACAGCGCAGTAAGCAGCATCCAGCTAAAATGCCTGAAGAATCGCAAAGGCTGAGTGGGCTGGTGTGAGACCACAAAACGCTTGCAGACGCAAGGTTCCTCAGACACCTCAGCAGTTCTTCTCCATAAGCCTCCATCAGGAACTCATGAAACAGGTTTGGAGCAGGGTAAGGGACAGAGAGAGGCTTTCCTTATGGTTCAGTGGGGAAGAAGGGAGAGGATATAGCTGTGGGAAAGGCATGAAACCCCACGCATATCCTTCCACCCCAGGAAAGACAGTAAGCCAATGGGGGAAGGGAAGGGCAGCAAATCGACAGCCCCTAGAGCAGGGGACCCCAACCCCTGGGCCACAGACTGGTACCAGTCTGTAGCCTGTTAGAAACCAGACTGCACAGCAGGAGGTGAGCTGTGGGCAAGCGAGCAAAGCTCCATCTGTATTTACAGCCACTCCCCAGCGCTCACATTATCGCCTGAGCTCCGCCTCCTGTCAGATCAGTGGAGGCATTAGATTCTCAAAGGAGTGCAAACCCTATTGTGAACTGTGCACGTGAGGGACCTAGGTTGCATGCTCCTTATGAGAATCTAATGCCTGTTGATCTGTCACTAGTCCCAGTGCAGGAAAACAAGCTCAGGGCTCCCACTGATTCAATATTACGGTGAGTTATATAATTATTTCATTATATATTACAATATAATAATAGAAATAAAGTGCACAATATATGTAATGCGCTTGAATCATCCTGAAACCATCCTCTCCCCTAGTTCCTGGAACTAGTTTGTCTTCCATGAAACTAGTCCCTGGTGCTGAAAAGGTTGTCGACTGCTGCCGTAGAGCATAAGTGAAGATTCAGGACAACTGGAGGAAGAGAAAAGAAAAAAGTCCCTACTCCTATAGAAGGGGCAGGACCCTATCCTGGGTCCACATAGGTTTCTTATGAAAGAAGAAAGCTCAGGATCATTGAGAAAACCCCACTCCCAAAACACAGACACCCAGTGCCTACCTAAGGCAGAGGCTGAAACAGAACAACAGAGAACCCACTTCCATCCCTCCACCAGCCTAGCAAACACCATGTAACAAAGAACAGCCTCCTGGGCAGATCATGAGGTCAGGAGATCGAGACCACGGTGAAACCCCATCTCTACTAAAAATACAAAAAATTAGCTGGGCGTGGTGGCGGGCGCCTGCAGTCCCAGCTACTCAGGAGGCTGAGGCAGGAGAATGGCATGAACCCAGGAGATGGAGCTTGCAGTGAGCTGAGATCGCGCCACTGCACTCCAGCCTGAGAAACAGAGCGAGACTCCGTCTCAAAAACAAAACAAAACAAAACAGAGAACAGCCTCCTGTCACTGGGGGAGGAACCAGAGCATGGGAAGAGTTGCTGTTGTGGGCAGGCACACAGGGAAGCCTTTTCTAAGCTGAAGGAGGAGAAGGAATATTAAGAAAAACCCTTCTGTGATTCCAGCCCCACCCTAGACACATGGCAATGCTAAAGGAATTTAAAGATGGTGCTGCACAGAAGGTAATCATAGCGACAACAAAACCCAAGACCAACTCAACTCTTAATTAGATTGATTTAATGCCCCACACTAAATGTCTGGAAGAAGAGCATTGTTCATTTTCAGGCATAAATACCATTAACCTCAGTCTCTATTGTACCAATTTGTCCCCAATTTATTAGCAGATACACAGAAAGGCAAGAAAAAACGAGCCACTGTAAAGAAACAAAGCAATCAACAGAACCATATTCAGAGAGGACCTGGATACTGGAACTATCAGGGAACTTAAAATAACTGGGATTAATAATTTAAAGTTTCTAATAGAAAATTAATAGATAGGGCATATTGTCAGGAGAGATGGAAGTGAAAAGAATCACATGGAAATGCTAGAAATAAAAAACATGGGTTTAGACCAGCCTGGCCAACATGGTGAAATCGCGTCTCTACTAAAAATACAAAAATTAGCCAGGCGTAGTAGTGCATGCCTGTAATCTCAGCTACTTCAGAAGTTGAGGCAGGAGAATCGCTTGAACCTAGGAGACAGAGGTTGCAGTGAGCTGAGATCACACCATTGCACTCCAGCCTGGGTGACAGAGTGAGACTCTATCTCAAAAAAATCCCCAAAAAGCAAACAAACAAAAAAAAAACCATGTTTGCTGAAGAGGTAGAAAGTTGGAAAGAGATCACTGTCACCCTAACAATAAAAGACTGGATAATCTACAAAATCATAACTTTTTGTGAACACTTCAGAGATCTGATGTTATAAGAGAATCAACTAGCACGAAATCTAAGGAAAGACAATCTAAGAAGAGATAAGATATGAGTACTAAATTACCTGGGCAGAGCATGGGAGAAAGATATGGCTTTCATAAAATTGGGTTTAAAAAAATCAGCTCCATTAAAAAAAAATTTCTAAAGGCCAAATGTGGGATAGCACAAAATAGAAAACCCCTGGGAATCACAGACATGGGTAATATGCACACAAAGAAGAAAGAAATAACACTCTATTGCATAGAGACAAAACAATCAACAGAACCAAACTTACTGATGGCCTAGGTGTTGAAACTATTGTATAGAAAATGTAAAATAACTAGAATTAGTATGTTAAAGGATCCAGTGGAAAACTTGGAAAACATGTATGAACAGATGAGCGATTTTGGTGGACAGATGGAAAATATGAGAAAGGATACTGTGAAAATGCTAGAAATGAAAAGCATACTTAAGGAGAATAAGAACACCTTTGATAGGCTTACCAGTAGATTAAACACAGCTGAGGAGAATATTAGTGAATGTAAAGATAGGTCAAAAGAAATTACCCAAACTGAAAGCGAAAGAGAAGAAAGAGTGACAAGGTTTGTTTTTTTTTTTTCAACAACAACGACAACAACAACAACAAACTGTTCATCCAAGACCTATGGGGCAATACGCGTCAGTCTAACATAATGGCTGAAAACTTTTCAAAAACAATAAGACACCAAACCACAGATCCAAGAAACTCAGAGATAAATACCACCAACTCTGTTCCCCAAAGAAGCCTAGACACATAGTATTCACATTTTTGAAAATTCACTTAAAGAGAAAATCTTGAAGGCAGTCAAAAAAAAAAAAAAAAAAACAAAAAAAACTTACATATAGAGAGATGAAGATAAGAAAAATGCAAACTTTTCATGAGAAACTATCAAACCATACAACATCTTTAGTAGGCCAAAGGGGTGGGGGAGAAGCCAAACAATAAACTTATATCCAGCAAAAATATCATGCAAAAATAAAGGAAAGATAAATATTTTTCAGACAAAAACTGAAAGGATTCATTACTAGCAGATCATTAACGTAAAAAGAAGTTCTACAGAAAGTAGGAATACAATAGCCGATTAGAAATGTGAGTCTACACAAAAAAGATACATAGAAAGACTTAAACTAAAGACAATGTAATATTCACAGTTTTCTATTTTAAAAATCACTCTAAAAGGTAGAGAACAGTTTAAAGCAAATATAGTAGCAATGCATTGTATGTTTATAATATATGTAAATGTAACATATAACAATAAAAGTACAAAAAAAAGGAGAAAGGAATTGAGAATATGTTTCTGTAAGCTTCTTGTACTACATATGAAGTGATATAATGTATCTGAAGGCAGACTGATGATCCAAAGGTATATAGATAAATTAAATTGCTTAAAGATGTGTATGATAAATCCTAGGCTAACCACTAAAACAAGAGGATTTTTAGAAGATGAATAAATAATAAGCTAAGGAAGATAAATTGAATAATACAAAATAATTCTTAAAAAGACAAAGATGGAGTAAAATGACAAGGAACAGATGGAATAAATAGAAAACAAGTAGCAGAATGTTACATTCTAATTCAATCATATGTATAATTAAATGTAAACCATGTAACCTCACCATTAACAGAAACATATGATATAATAAGAAAAGTATATTAAAGTTGTGGTATTCTTGCCCAAAATGCATGCCCACAATCTAATCATAAGAAAATATCAGGTAAACTCAAATTATGGAACAGTCTACAAAATAACTGACCATCACTCTCCAAAAGTGTCAAGGTTATGAGAGCCAAGGAAGAACTTGGGAACTGTCAAAGACTGGAAGAGACTAAGCAGACATTGCAACTAAATGCAGTGTGAAATCCTGGACTGGATTCTGGAACAGAAAAGGAATATTAGTGAAAAACAAAATTGGTGAAATCTGAACAAAATCTGTAGTTGAGTTCATCTCTTGGTTTTGATCATTGTACTATCAACTGTGCAAGATGTTAATGTGAGAGGAATCTAGGTGAAAGATATATGGGAACTTTCTGTACTATTTTTGCAATTGTTCTGTAAATCTAAAAGTGTTTCAAAATGAAAATGTTTAAAAAGAAGATTGTCAGATTAGATTTAAAAAGTAGATCTGACTATATTAAAAACTCACTTTAATAGAAAGACATGGATAAGTGAAAAGGATAGAAAATATATACCATGTAGACATTTATTAAACAAAAGCTGGAGTATCTATGATAATGTCTGACAAAATAGACTCCAGAACAAAGAATATTACTGAAAATAAAGAGAAACATTACATAATGATAAAGATGTTAATTCAACATTCCTAAATGTGTATGTCCCTAACAATAGCTTCAAAATACTGAAACAAAAACCAAACAAACTGAAGGGAAAAATAGATAAATCCACAACACAGCTGGAGAGAAGTTTCAAAACTCCTCTCTCTCTAAACAATAGAAAAAATAGAAAGAAAATGAGTAAAAATGTATTAGACCTGAGCAACATTATCAAACAACTTCACCTGATTGAATTTATGAAATCTTCCAAACAACAACGTAATACACATTCTTTACCAGTATACATGGAAGGCCGGCATGATGGCTCACACCTGGTAATCCCAGCACTTTGGGAGTCTGAGGCAGGTGAATCACTTGAGGCCAGGAGTTCGAGACCACTCTGACCAACATACCAAAACCCCATCTCTACTAAAAATACAAAAAAAAAAAAAAAAGCCAGGAGTGATGGTGCACACCTGTTGTCCCAGCTACTTGAGAGGCTGAGGCAGGAGAATTGGTAGAGGTTGCAGTGAGCTGAGATTGCGCCACTGCACTTCCGCCTAGGCAACAGAGGGAGACTCTGTCTCAAACAAAACAAAACGCAAAAAAGCAAACACACATGGAACATACATAAAACAAACTTCCAACTATTTTAAAGTTATTGAAATTATAGAAAGAATGATCTGAGATCACTTTGGAATTGTACTAGAAACAGACAACAGAAAAAATATCTGAACAATCCCCAAATATCTGAAAATAATGTACCACATTTCCAATTAACTTGTAAGTCAAATGGAAATCACATGAGAATTACACAATATTTTGAATGCAATGAAAATTAAAACAAAGCAAATCAAATTTGTGGAATGCAGCAAAAGTAGCACTTGGAAATTATAGTATTAAATGATTATAATAGAAAATAAAGTCTCAAATAAATAATCTAAGATTTCATGTTGATAAACTAAAAAGTAAGAGAGAAAATTAAACCCAAAGGGAACAGAAGGAGAAAAATAAAATCAAAGTAGAAATCAATGAAATTTAAAACACAAGACAAAATAGGAAATAAATGAAATTAATGGTCAAGTTTTTTGACAAGATCACTAATCCTGATAAATTTCTATCCAACCTGACCAAGAAAGAAAGAGAGAAAATACAAACTACCAGTATCTGGAATAAGAGACATCGTTACTGAATCTACAGGTATTAAAAGAATCATGGCTGTATGTCGATAAGTGTAACAACTTAGATGACATGGGCAAAGTATTTATAGAACATAAACTATCAAAGTTCACTAAAAAAAAAAGATGATGTAGATAGTTTTATATCTATTGAAGAAGTTGAATTCATAGTTTAAAATTTTTAAACCAAAAACTCTTTAGCCAAATGGCTTCTTACAGTGAATTCTACCAAACATTAAAGAAAAAATAATGCCAATTCTACGCAAACTTTTCCAGAATATAGAAGAGAATATTGCCCAATTCATTTTATGAATTTAGCATTATTCTGATATCAAAATCAGAAAAAAACTACAAGAAAAGACCAATGTCCATTGTGAACATGGATGCAAAATCCTTAACAAAATAGTAGCGAATCAAACTCAACACTATATAAAAAGGATAATGCATCCTAAAAATGCACAGTTGATTCAATGTTCAAAGTGAATCAGTGTAATTCACCATAACAGTAGATTAAGGAAGAAAATCCATGTGATCATCTCAATAGGTGCAGAAGCCTCTTACAAAATTCAATATCCATAGAATACTTAAAAAAATAAAACCCACTTAGCAAACTAGGAATAGAAGGGAATTTCCTTATCTGATGAAGGATATCTACCAAAAGAAACCCCATAGATTACATTATATTTAATGGAAAAAGATTTAATGTCCCCTTAATATTAGCAGCAAGGCAAGAATGTCCACTCTCACACTCTCCACTCCTATTCAACATCATAATGAAGGTACAGCTGGTACAATAAGTCAAGAAAGAGAAATAAAAGGTCTACGGCTTGGAAAGGAAGAAATAACATTTTATTCTCAGATGATTTGGACTGTACAGAAAATTTGAAAGTATTTTTAAAACTACTAGAACTAATAAGTGAGTTTAGCAAGGTTTCAAGATATGTGATCAATACACAAAAATCAATTGCGTTTGTACACACTAGCAATGAACAACTAAATTTTTTAGTTAAAGAAAAATTTTCTTTTTATAGACAGGGTCTTGCTATGTTGTCTAGGCCAGTCTCAAACTCCTGGCCTCAAGCGATCCTTCCACCTTGGCCTCCCAAAATGCTGGGATTACTGGCATGAGCCACTGTGCCTGACCTTCAAAAAATTTTTTATGCCATTTAAAATAGCACCAAAATTTTAAAAAGTATTTAAGTATACAGCTCACAAAACCTATGCAGGATTTGTATGCTGAAAACTACAAAACACTGATAAAGAAACCAAAGAAGGTCTAATAAATGAAGAAATATGTCACATTTGCAGACTCAATATTGTTAAAATGTCAATTCTCCCTAAACTGATCTCTATATTAAATGCAACTCCAATCAAAATTTCACCGTAGTTTATTGTAGATGCAAACAAAATGATTCTAAAATGTATCTGGAAAGGCAATCTATAACAGTAAAAACAATTATGAAAAAGAACAAAGGTAGAAGACTTACATTACCTGATTCAAGACTTACTATAAGGCTCTTATAATTGAGATAATGCAATGTTTAGAAACTATAGACATATAGATCAGTGGAACAGAATAAAGAGTTCAGAAACAAACCCACACGTATGTAGTGAGTTGAGTATAAACAAAGGTGAAGAGAAAACTCGGTGAAGAAAGAACAGTGTTTTAACAAATGGTCTGAAACATTTGGATATCCATATGTTAAAACGAAACAAAAAACAACTAATCTTAATCCATAACTTGCACCCTATACAAAAAGTAACTCAAAATGGATAATAGACTTAAACGTAAGACATATAATTATATGCCCAGAAGAAAACAGGAAAAAATCTTCATGACAGTTCTTGTATGTAACACCAAAAGTATGATTCATAAAAGAAAAAAATGACAAATTAGACTTTGGCAAAACTGGAAACTGTTCTTTAAAAGATAATGGTAAGAAAATGTAAAGACAAGCCACAAACTAGGAGAAAGTACAGTCATGTATTGCTTAACAACAGGGATACATACCGATAAATGTATCAGGCAATTTCATCATTGTACACAAACCTAGATAATGGCTATATGGGGTGACTGATTGCTTCCAGACTATTAACATGTATAGCATGTTACTGTACTGAATACTGTAGACTATTTTAACACAATGATAAATATTTGTTTAACTAAACATATCTAAACATAGTCCAAATATAGTATTATAATATTATGGGATTATCATCATATATGTGGTCCATCATTGACCAAAACATCGTTATGTGCTACATAACTATGTTTGCAAATCATATATCACAAATCCAGTTTTGGCTATTATGAATAAAGTTGCTATGAACATTTGATTACAGATATTGGTGTGAACATTACTTTCATTTATTTTGAACACTGCTTGAATGGGTAGGTCATAGTCAATTTGGGAAAGTGACTATCTTAACAATATTAAGCAATTTAATATATTTAGTTAAGTCTTCTTTAATATGTCTTAGCAATGTTTTATAATATTTAGAATAGAGGTCTTATATGTCTTTCACCATAAAGTTTTGATTTAAAAAATTACATTTGACCATAAAATATGGCTTTTATATTTACTGGGGGTAGATTCCAGATCAAATAAAGAAATAAAGCTTCACTCATCCATTTTACCAATAAATATTCAAATAACCACTAAAAGAAAGGCAATAATAATTGTTACTTATCCAATAGGCAGATCAAACTATTAGCTTCGTGAAGGTAAGAGTATCTCACTGGCTGGATTTGAACAACCCTTAACAGATAGGACTCTCATAGCAGCATTTTAAAAGACTCATTATGAGAGGAGCCACAGATCCTCTGAAGGAAGTCGACTGCTCCTGTAGGTCCCAGGAGACACCCCAAATACTGTGAATGTCCCCACTTCTCAAGTTGGGAGACCCTCATTTCCCGAACACACACCCTCACTGGAGAAGCCGAAGCCACAGCAAGACCTGCTCAAGGAGAGTCTGAGCTCAGACACACCCAGCCCTGCCCCCACTGGGTGGTCTTTCCCTATCCACCCTGGTAGCTGAAGACAAAGGGCATATAATCTTGGAAGTTCTAGGGCCCCGCCCACCACCTGTCCCTCTCCATACTACTACAGCTGATACTTTCTGGAAAGTGCCACTTCCTAGCAGGAGGCCATACAGCACAAAAATAGAGCATTAAACCACCAAAGCTAAGGACCCTCATGGAGTCCATTCCAACTCCCTTCCCCACCCTCCTGCCACCTCCACCGGAACAGGTGCTTGTATCCACAGCTGAGATGGTTCAAATTACAGGACTCTGTGCAGACAACCTCCCAGTACTAGCCCAGAGCTGGGTAGACTCACTAGGTGGCTAGACCCAGAAGAGAGACAACAATCACTGAAGTTTGGCTCACAGGAAGCCACATCCATAGGAAAATGGGGAGAGTACTACATCAAGGGAACACCCCATGGAACAAAAATCTCTAAACAATAGCCTTCAGTCCTAGACCTTCCCTCTGACAGAGCCTACCCAAATCAGAAGGAACCAGAAAACCAACCCTGGTAATATAACAAAACAAGGCTCTTCAACACCCCCCAAAATCCCAAAATCACATAAGTTTGAAAGTATTTTAAAAACTACTAGAACTAATAAGTGAGTTTAGTTTTAGATCCAAATTTACCAGCAATGGATCCAAACCAAGAAGAAATTCCTGATTTACCTGAAAAAGAATTCAGGAGGTTAGTTATTAAGCTAATCAGGGTAATCAGGGAGGGACCAGAGAAAGGCAAAGCCCAATGCAAGGAAATCCAAAAAATGATACAAGAAGTGAAGGGAGAAATATTCAAGGAAATAGGTAGCTTAAAGAAAAACAATTAAAAATGCAGGAAGCTTTGAACACACTTTTAGAAATGCAAAATACTCTGGAAAGTCTCAGCAATATAATTGAACAAGTAGATGAAAGAAATTCAGAGCTCAAAGACAAGGTTTCAAATGAACCCAATCCAACAAAGACAAAGAAAAAATAACAAGAAAATGTGAACACAGACTCCAAGAAGTCTGGGATTATATGAAACAACCAAACCTAAGAATAATTGGCATTCCTGAGAAAGAAGAGAATTCTAAAAGCTTAGAAAACATTTGGGGGAATAATTAAGGAAAACTTCCCCAGCCTTACTAGAGACCTAGACATCCAAATACAAGAAGCATAAAGAACACCCAGGAAATTCATTGTAGAAAAGATCTTTGCCTAGGCACATTGTCATCAGGTTATCCAAAGTTAAGATGAAGGAAAGAATCTTAAGAGCTGTGAGACAAAAGCACCAGGTAACCTATAAAGGAAAGTCTATCAGATTAACAGCAGATTTCTCAGCAGAAACCCTACAAGCTAGAAGAGATTGGGGTCCCATCATCAGCCTCCTCAAACAAAACAATTATCAACCAAGAATTTTCTACCCAGTGAAACTAAGCATCATATATGAAGGAAAGATACAGTTGTTTTCAGACAAACAAATGCTGAGAGAATTTGCCATTACCAAGCCATCACTATAAGAACTGCTAAAAGGAGCTGTAAATCTTGAAACAAATCCTGGAAACACATCAAAACAGAACTTCTTTAAAGCATACATCACACAAGACCTATAAAACAAAAATACAAGTTAAAAAGCAACAACAACAACAAAGAAAACCAAAGTCCACAGGCAACAAATAGCACAATGAATGCAACAGTGCCTCACATTTCAACACTAGCAATAAATATAAATGGCCTAAATGCTCCACTTAAAAGATACAGAACTGCAGAATAGATAAAAATTCACTAACCAACTATCTGCTGCCTTCAAGAGACTCATCTAACACATAAGGACTCACATAAAGTTAAGGGGTGGAAAAAGGCATTTCATGCAAATAGACACCAAAAGTGATCAGGGATAGCTATTCTTATATCAGACAAAACAAGTTTTAAAACAACAGCAGTTAAAAGAGACAAAGAGGGACGTTATATAATGGTAAAAGGCCTTGTTCAACAGGAAAATATCACAATCCTAAACATATATGTGACTCAGACTGGAACTCCCAAACTTACAAAACAATTACTAATAGACCTCAGAAATGAGATAGGCAGCAATGCAATAATAGTGGGGGACTCCAATACTCCACTGACAGCACCAGACAGATCATCAAGACAGAAAGTCAACAAAGAAACAATGAATTTAAACTACCTTGGAACAAATGGACTTAACAGATATATACAGAACATTTCATCCAACAACCTCAGAATGTACATTCTATTTAATAGCACATGGAACTTTCTCCTAGATAGACCATATGATAGGCCATAAAATGAGCTTCAATAAATTTAAGAAAATGGAAATTATATCAACCACTCTCTCAGACCACAGTGGAATAAATCTGGAAATTAACTCCAAAAGGAATCTTCAAAACCATGCAAATACATGGAAATCAAATAACTTGCTCCTGACTGAGCACTGAGTCAAAAACAAAATCAAGATGGAAGTTTAAAAGTTCTTTGAACCGAACAATGATAATGATACAACCTATCAAAACCTCTGGGATACAGCAAAGGCAGTACTAATAGGAAAGTTCATAGCCCCAAATGCCTACATCAAAAAGACTGAAGGAGCACAAACTGACATTCTAAGGTCACACTTCAAAGAACTAGAGAAATAAGAACAAACCAAACCCAAACCCAGCAGAAGAAAGGAAATAACCAAGATCAGAGCAGAACTAAAAGAAATTGAAACAAAGAAAAAATACAAAAGACAAATGGAACAAAAAGCTGGTTCTTTGAAAAGATAGATAGAATTGACAGACCATTAGCAAGATTAACCAAGAAAAGAAGAGAGAAAATCCAAATAACATCACTAAAAAATGAAACAGGAGATATTACAACTGACAACACTGAAATACAAAAGATCATTCAAGGCTACTATAAACACCTTTATGCACATAAACTAGGAAACCTAGAAGAGATGGATAAATTCCCGGAAAAATACAACTCTCCTAGCTTAAATCAGGAAGAATTAGATACCCTGATAACCAATTACAAGCAGCAAGATTTAAATAGTAATTTTAAAATTACCAACAAAAAAGCTCAGGACCAGACGGATTCACAGCAGAATTCTACCAAACATTCAAAGAATTGGTGCCAATCCTTTTGACACTATTCCACAAGGTAGAGAAAGAAGGAACCCTCCCTAATTCATTCTATGAAGCCAGCATCACCTAATACCAAAACCAGGAAAGGACATAACTTAAAAACTGCAGGCTGATATCCTTGATGAACATAGATGCTAAAATCCTTAACAAAATACTAGCTAATTGAATCCAACAACATATAGAAAAGATAATCCACCATGATCAAATGGGTTTCATACCAGGGATGCAGGGCTGGTTTAACACATGCACATCAATAAATGTGATACACCACATAAACAGAATTTAAAACAAAAATCACATAGTCATACCAATAGATGCAGAAAAAGCATTCAACAAAAATCCAGCATCCCTTTTTAATTAAAACTCTCAGCAAAATTGGCATAGAAGGGACATGCCTTAATGTAATAAAAGCCATCTATGACAAACCCACAGCCAGCATAATACTGAATGGGGAAAAGTTGAAAGCATTCCCTCTGAGAACTGGAACAAGACAAGGATGCCCACTCTTACCACTCCTCTTCAACACAGTACTGGAAGTCCTAGGCAGAGCAATCAGATCGGAGAAAGAAATAAAGGGCATCCAAATCAGTAAAGAGGAAGTCAAACTGTCACTATTTGCTGATGATATGATCATTTACCTTGAAAACACTAAGGACTCCTCCAGGAAGCTCCTAGAACTGATAAAAGAATTCAGCAAAGTTTCCGATACAAGATTAATGTACACAAATCAGTAGCTCTTCTATACACCAACAGCGACCAAGCAGAGAATCAAATCAACAACTCAACCCCTTTTACAAAAGCTACAAAAAAAAATAATAAAATACTTAGGAATATACCTAACTAAGGAGTCAAAAGACCTCTCCAAGGAAAACTACAAAACACTGCTGAAAGAAATCATAGAAGACACAAACAAAGGGAAACACATCCCATGCTCATGGATGGGTAGAATAAATATTGTGAAAATGACTATACTGTCAAAAGCAATCTACAAATTCAATGCAATCCCCATCAAAATACCACCATCATTCTTCACAGAATTGAAAAAAACAACTCTAAAATTCACATGGAACCAAAAAAGAGCCTGCATAGCCAAAGCAAGACAAAGCAAAAAGAATAAATCTGGAGACATCATACTACCTGATTTCAAACTAAACTATAAGGCCATAATCACCAAAACAGCATGGTACTGGTATAAAAATAGGCACGTAGACCAATGGAACAGAATAGAGAACCTAGAAATAAACCAAATACTTACAGCCAACTGATCTTCGACAAAGCAAACAAAAACATAAAGTGGGGAAAGGACACCCTTTTCTACAAATGATGCTGGGATAATTGGCTAGCCACATGTAGGAAAATGAAATTGGATCCTCATCTCTTACCTTGCATAAAAATCAACTCAAGATGGATTAAAGACTTAAGCCTAAGGCCTGAAACTATAAAAATTCTAGAAGATAACATTGCAAAACCCCTTCTAGACATTGGTTTAGGCAAGGATTTCATGATCAAGAACCCAAAAGCAAATGCCATAAAAGCAAAGATAAATAGCTGAGACCTAATTAAACTAAAGAGATTTTGCACAGCAAAAGGAACAATCAGCAGAGTGAACAGACAACCCACGGAGTGGGAGAAAATCTTTGTAATCTATACATCTGACAAAAGACCAATATCCAGAATCTACAATGAACTGAAACAAATCAGTAAGAAAAAAACAAGCGGCCGGGCGCGGTGGCTCAAGCCTGTAATCCCAGCACTTTGGGAGGCCGAGACGGGCGGATCACGAGGTCAGGAGATCGAGACCATCCTGGCTAACACGGTGAAACCCCGTCTCTACTAAAAAATACAAAAAACTAGCCGGGCGCGGTGGCGGGCGCTTGTAGTCCCAGCTACTCGGGAAGGCTGAGGCAGGAGAATGGCGTAAACCCGGGAGGCGGAGCTTGCAGTGAGCTGAGATCCGGCCACTGCACTCCAGCCTGGGCGACAGAGCGAGACTCCGTCTCAAAAAAAAAAAAAAAAAAAAGGAAAAAAACAAGCAATCGCATCAAAAAGTGGGCTAAGGATATGAATAGAGAATTCTCAAAAGAAGATATACAAATGGCTAACAAATATGTGAGAAAATGCTCAACATCACTGATAAGGAAATGCAAATCAAAACCACAATGTAATACCATCTTACTCCTGCAAGAATGGCCATAATCAAAAAATTAAAAAACAGTAGATGTTGGTGTGGATGCAGTGAACAGGGGATACTTCTACACTGCTGGTGGGAATGTGAACTAGTACAGCCACTATGGAAAACAGTGTGGAGATTCCGTAAAGAACTAAAAGTACAACTTCCATTTGATCCAGCAATCCCATTACTGGGTGTCTACCCAGAGGAAAAGAAGTCATTATTTGAAAAAGATACTTGCACATGCATGTTTATAGCCACACAATTCACAATTGCAAATTGTGGAAACAATTCAAATGCCCATCAATAAAGGAGTAGATAAAGACACTGAGATATATGTATCTAATTTTGTGACATATATATACACATATATATATGTCACAGAATATATATATAAGAGAATATATATGTATATATATCACAGAACTAGAGAAAACAATTCTAAATTTCTAAAATTCATATGGAACCAAAAAAGAACCTGTATAGCCAACGCAAGATTAAGCAAAAATCACATGGTCATCTCAATAGATACAGAAAAAGCATATATATATGGTGGAATACTACCAGCCATAAAAAGGAATGAATTAACAGCATTTGCAGTGACCTGAATGAGATTGGAGACTATTATTCTAAGTGAAGTAACTCTGAAGTGGAAAACCAAACATCATATGTTCTCATTGATATGTCGGAGCTAAGCTAGGAGTACACAAAGGCATAAGAATGATACAATGGACTTTGGGGACTTGGTGGGGAAGAGTGGGAGGGAGCGAGAGATAAAAGACTACAAATAGGGTGCAGTGTAGGCTGCTCGGGTGATGGGTGCACCAAAATCTCACAAATCACCACTAAAGAACTTACTCATGTAACCAAATACCACCTGTACTACCCCGATAACTTATGGGGGAGAAAAAAGACTCATTCTGGCCAAATGTGTTGGCTCATACCTGTAATCCCAGCACTTTGGGAGGCTGAGGCGGGTGGATCACTTAAGGTCAGGAGTTCAAGAACAGCCTGGCCAACGTGGTGAAACCTCTTCTCTACTAAAAATATAAAAATTAGCTGGGCATGGTGGCATGTGCCTGTAGTCCCAGCTACTCAGGTGGCAAAGGCACAAGAATCACTTGAACCTGGTGGCAGAGGTTACAGTGAGCTGAGATCATGACACTACGCTCCAGCCTGGGTGACAGAGTGAGACTGTCTCAAAAAAATGGACTCACTGTATCTCTTAGCTAAATTTTACTTGTCCTTCAAGACTCAGCTCAAGTGGCACCTTGTCTAAGAAACTGTCTTTGATGATAAGCTGTTGCCCAGTCAGAGCTGGTGCCTTACTATGTCTCTCGTGGAACCCTACCCTGTGTTTACCTTTATCTTAACGTGTGATTACTTAAGCTGTGAGTAACAGAATGCTGAAGCATAGTGACTTCAATGTACACAATTTACTCACTCATGTAAAAAACTGTCTGGAAGGAGACAGACTGAAGCTGGCGTGGCAGTTCCACAAGGTCATTAGGGACCCATCCTCTTACTTCTTCAACATCTTTGCTGCATGATTTTCATCCTCAAGGTCACCTTATGATTCAAAATGTCAGCTGGAAATGCTGCACTCTGGTCCACGTTTCAGACACCAGAAGGGGCAAAAGTTAACAAAGGTGGCCTTCATTTTTTTTTTTTTTTTTTTTTTTTTTTTTGAGAGGTGGCCTTCATTTTAAGCAGCCTTCCCTGATGTCCTTCAGAGCACTTCCACTCACATCTTATTGGCCAGGAGCTAATCAGGGGCCAACACCTTGGTAAAGAAGCCTGGGAGATGTCATTTTTATACTGGGTAGCAACATTCCCAGCTAAATGCCATGCTTCTGTTACTACCGAAGGAGAAAATGGAGACTGACTAGCAACCAGCAGTTCCTGTTGACTTGTCCTTAATATGCCATACTATACTTGCCTGGTTGTCTGTCTTTGCTAAAAGAATGTGTGCTCCAAGTACCTAGTGCAGTACCCAGCACACAGTAGGGAGTCCAAAAACTTTTTAAATTTGCATGGAAGTTTATCACACATACATGAGTGCATTCATCTTAACTGTATATCTTGATAAATTTCCACATATGACAACACATATATAACTGCCACCCAGATCAAGCTGTAGACAATTTCCAGAAGTTTCCTTCATGTCCCTTCCCAGTCAACTCTCTTATCAATCGCACACTATTCTGACCTCTCTCACCCCAAGTACTTTTGTCTGTTCATGAACTCCACATGAAGAAAAGTATATGGCACCTGGCACTTTATCCAAACCAATGAATGATTTCTGGAAAAAGCCATCATCCATTCCAGATGTGCTGGGTTAGTCTTCACTTCAAATAAGTTGTTGTTATAAAAACTTACTTTCATGATATTGGGTTTCTAATGGACGTAGAAACCCAATCTGCCAACAGACATTATAGAGTCCGATTCTCTTTGGTCTGCAATACTTCCATAATAAAATTTTCTCATCTGTCCTCCTTTTTAAAAGAAATATGAGGCTGGGTGTGGTTGCTCATGACTGTAATCCTAACGCATTGCCAAGGCAGGAGGATCCCTTGAACTCAGTAGTTCAAGACCAGCCTGGGCAACATAACACAGCGAGACTCTCTGTATAAAAAATTAAAAATAGCCAGGCATGGTGGTGCACACCTGCAATCCCAGCTCCTTGGGAGGCTGAGGTGGAAGGATTGTTTGAGCCCAGAAGGTCCAGGCTGCAGTGAGCTGTGATCATATCACTGCACTCCAGGCTGGGTGACAGAGTGAGACCCTGTCTCAACAAATAAATAAGTAAACAAATAAATAATAAATAAATAAAAGAAATATGCCTTGAAATATCAGCGCCACCAAGAAGCCTTCTGCTGTAGTTCTAGGTTTGTCAGAGCACTCAATGTGTATTTGATGGGGATGGTGAGGACAGTGGGCCATAAACAAAGGCTGGCTGCGGAGCTGAGCAGACTCCAGGCTGGCCATCTGGAACACCTGCAGCTGGCCCAGTGTGGGGCCGTGCGCCAGCCCAAACGGCCCAGCTGGAGAATTCTCTGCCTCTGCCACCGCCGCCATTGGCAAGAAAGCATCACCGTCCTCGCTGGCTGTCAGCACTTTCTCTATTGGTCAGAAACCGAAAAGTGGGCCCCAGGTTTGTTAATCAGGCTCAGCAGGAAGTGGGAAAAGCTTGGCAGAAATGAAAGCAGCAGACAAAAGGCTGTCGGAGCTGGGTCTGATGGGAAGGCAGTGCTGCTTTGTAGCAGAAGCAGAGCATCTCCCTGACGTATGAAAATGACCCCATTCTGCCAGGAGACCTCCTCAGAAAGTTTGACTTGTTGCAAGTCAGGCTTTGGCTACAACCAGGAAGTTGATGGGGACGACACTGGCAAGGGAGGAGATGGTGTTGGGAAGGGAAGAGGGAGTTCACTAGGATGAGGAAGCAATGGCTCCATTCATGGGGGAGAAATGTGGACATGTGGGAATGATGGGTGCTGGCTTCCCTCTTCCCTTCAGGACCGTGTGCATCAGCATGCCCCGATAGGTCCCCAGAGAGCAGAACTCAAGCCTCGTCCTCCAACACCAGAGGTGCCAGATGGTCATTACGGGTCAGCTCAATCTATGACCCACAGTGGAGTGGTCAGTGCTGGGCTGGATCTTCTGTTCCAGGTACTTCTCCTCATCTAGTCCTGAGACCTCTTCCCATCCTTCTTTCCTCCTTTTACACACATTAGCACCACAGGACCACCATTCAATTCAGCCTTGTAGGGTCAGGGTGGGATGACTCCCTGAAGCCACTGCCCCTCAAAGGACCTGGCTGGGTTGTCTTCTGGGGGCCATGCTACTCACCTGGCACTTTCTCCTTTGAACTCTTAAGCACAACAGCCTGGTTAATCCACACTGGAGGAATAGTGTGCAATGCCCCAAAGGGGACCCACAGGGTCACAGCACAGGGATATAGTTGGGGATAATGGGTACTTTCCTTGTCTCAGAGGGGATTAGTGCTCCTGAGGTCAACCAGGATGATTCTCTGCCCTTTTCTCGCTGAAAAAGAGAAAAAGGGATATTGAATCTCCATAAGGGCATCTGAATACACCACAGTGAGCATGCTGGAGGGAAAGGCTCCTTTGCCCTTTGTCCTTTGCCCTGCTCCAATGTATCTGGTGTCTCAAGACCCCTCAAGCCCTGTGATGGGCTGAAATGCATCCTCCCAAATTCGTATGTTGAAGTTCTAACCCCTAGTGCCTCTCAATGTGACTGTATTTGGAGAAAGGACCTCTAAAGAGGTAATTTGGTTAAAATCAGGTCCTATGGGAAGGCCCGTCTCCAGAAGGACTGGTGTCCATGTAAACAAAGTTTGAAGAGACGCTAGGTATGCACATGTGCAGAGAAAGGCCATGTGAGGATACAGTGAGAAGGCAGCCATTTGCAAGCCAAGGAGGGAGGCCTCAGAAGGAACCGGTCCTGCGGACTTGCAGCCTCCCGAACAGTGGGAAAATAAATTTCTGTTGTCTAAGCCACCCAGTCATGATAGTTTGTTATGGCAGCCCTAGCAAACTAATACAAACCCTATTTCCTCTATGAAACCTTTTTTTATATCCTAATGAATTTGGTTACTATTATGACAGATCTTTAATGTTTTCTAAAAAAAAAAAAAAAAAACCAAAAACAAATCCTTATAGCAGCAGTCCCTGGAAACCCACGCAGAAAATTCTGTCCCACACTATCCCATTCAAATAGCAGTTCCTGATAAGAAATCACTCCCAACTGTGAGGAATCAGATCTAGGAGGAAGGACAAGAATGCTTTGACAAAACTCCCTACCCAAGTTTGATTTACCACCTCCAAGTTGAAAGTCACAGCTACACAGTTTAACACAAACAGTTAAGCACTTGTGACATACTTCTTTATCTTCTGGTTTATTTATTTGGTTCTATCTGTTCAATTTGTCTCCCTGCTTCAACCTGGATTCCCAGAAAGCAGAACCTGCAAGAAGAGTTTGGGTTTGAGAATCTTGTTGGAGAAAGTGATCCCTTACAGGGATTGAAAGTGAAAGACAGGGGAGAAAAGCTGAGCTAGAGGGAGAGCCAATACAAGGATGCAGGGTGGACGTGGTCCTTTTTATAGGTGATTGCTTGCCTGTCCCCACAGGTCCATTTGGGAACTCATATGAAACACATTCAGGATCTTCCCCTGGAGAAAAAGGAGGAAAGCACTTATTTACTGGCTCCTAGCCACCATTGGTCAGTTTTTCTCTGTGGGATGGGTATTTACTTGTGTGCACTTCCTGTGTATGCAGGGGCACTGAGTGTGTTCCCATGAATCCCACGTGGCAGTGCCAGAACAACCTCTGGACAGGAAGTGAGCAGTACAAGCGGGGCTGTCTTCAGGGAATACAGGGCCTTGGGCAAATATTATTTATATATAAACAATCTGATTTAAAAATATATTACAAATTTCGGCTGGGTGGGGTGGCTCATGCCTGTAATCCCAGCACTTTGGGAGGCCAAGGTGGGCAGATCACCTGAGGTCAGGAGTTCGAGACCAGCCTGGCCAACATGGTGAAACCTTGTCTATACTAAAAATACAAAAATTAACCAGGCATGGCGGCGGATGCCTGTAATCCCAGTTACTCGGGAGGCTGAGGCAGGAGGATCATTTGAACCCAGGTAATTTGGTTAAAATCAGGTCCTATGGGAAGGCCCGTCTCCAGAAGGACTGGTGTCCATGTAAACAAAGTTTGAAGAGACGCTAGGTATGCACATGTGCAGAGAACAGGAGGCGGAGGTTGCAGTGAGCTGAGATGGCACCATTGCACTCCAGCCAGGGCAACAAGAGTAAGACTCCATCTCAAAACAAACAAACACACAAACAAATATATATATATATAAAACAAATTTCATAGGCCTACATGAGATAGAGTGATTTGTCAATGAAGTTTTAGAGTCATGGGTGGGCAATAGGTACTGACTTTCTTGTCCTATCAATACACATGAAGAGTTTTTGTAGTGTCCAGGCACCATCTCTTCCTATTAAGGACCATGAAGTATTCCCTTCCTGCTCATTACTATTAAATGCACAACTCCTGACTAATCAGGTCTTCCACTGACAAAAAGGTAGCAATGAGTGTCATTACTCACAATGCTGTGGTTCTTTAGAACCTGTTTGTATTGAAATAATATGGATCTTGCCTCTGCAGGTCCCTAATACCATATGTTTAATGCTGTTTACATCATGACCCATAATGCTGCATCATTTTTTAAGCCACCTGTGGATAGGATACTGGTTTCCAATTATTCTCTCAAAGATTGTTAATGCGCTTCACTGATGATGACTATAGATGCAAGTCTTACTCAGAGTACACAGGAGAATGTGAATGAGAATTCTTTTCTGAACATACATGGTAAAATTTTCCTTCTGAATTTTGTAATGTAAATATTGAACAGCATGTCTTCCAACCATGTCTTCCCTTCAACATGTCTTCCCTTTGGCCAGAATCACTGCATCCTAGAATGTGATCTATTTCAATGCTGATTTCACTCCAGCGTTCCACACACCACCATCAAAATGGAGGACAGGTGAAAGGCCTGTGGGGAGAGCTAGAAGAGCAGAACAGCTTTCACAAGGAACACCTGTCCTTCACTCAGCAGGGCTGCAGACAGACCAGGTGAGCATGATGTCACCACGTCAATCAGAAGGGCCCACTGGCTAGGGGGAACCAGAGTTCTAAAAGTCTCTGGAGGAGACAGAAAGGGCCATTCCTAGATAATTGCCTTCTTGGAACCAGCCACAATCGGGCTCCATATGCTCAAGTCCTGGAGCTCCTTGGGATATCTGATTGACTTCTTGTATGGTGCATAAACCTGTGTGTGTGTGTGTATGTGTGCGCGTGCATATCATGGGAGAAACTGAAACCTAGGTCCATGCAGGTCTCAGTCCAGGTTCAATAGTACTTAGAAAATTTCAAGGAAGGAGTTGGGAGGGGTAGGCAGGTCCTGAGGCTCAGGTTGATGCCTGGGTCCTGCTTGCCTGAATCTGAGGGTGGTACCAGGTATAGGGCATGAGTTGGAGGTGGCACACTGTTAGGTTGGTCTCATAGGAAGCTGGTTGAGGCCCTTTAGAACAGCTCACTATAGCAATGGCTAAAATAAGACAGCGAGGCATAGAGGACCTACAGTGATGCATAAGAAGGTCTGACAAACTCCCCCATATGATTTTAAACTCCTTAAGGACTTCCATGTCTATTCTTTTTTTTATATGCCTCACACCGTATAGCATAGGCTGTGAGGATTTAATAAGTGCTAAATAAACACATTTATTCTGTCAGTCATTTAAAAACTTATTGAGGTTCTGCCTCATTATATATGCAAAGAAACAGTAGGCTTTGTGAAGAATACAAGGAAATACACAATCCAACCCCTGACTATGAGAACATTCAGTTGAAGAAAGGGGGTGTCAAACCTGAAATTATGACAAGAATCCATCCCTTCCCTAAGTGTTGTATAGTGTCTAGTCCCTGGGACTCAATAAATATTTGTTGAATGAATGAATGTTCATATTAGGAGCTTTGGATTGTCATGTCCAGAATATAGACTCCCATTTGGGGGCTACAACGAAGTAAATAAATAAGCATTTATCAAACATCCTGGGCTGGGCACTGATTAGCACCTGAGAAGCAATAGAGAAGATTCATGCCTGCACAAAGCTGATAATCCCATTGGGGAAAGGAGGAAATCTACAAAACACAAAGAACCAGCAAAGGTATTATGGATCTGAGTCAAACCAGATGACTCAGACCTTAGGGTACACACCTGTGTGCCCCTCATAGCTCATCACACAAGTTGCATAAACACAAGTTTAGTTAATGAGGAAACAAAGATATAAAATCATAGGTTACCTTATAGGAGCCTACACCCAGAGCCAGACCTTAGGGAAACAAATAGAATGTCTCTTTGGTGCTATCCTAACATCCCCTTAGGACCCTCTGAATTTTGCTACTCTAAGGTACTAGGAGCCTCTTTCCAACTGCTCAGAGTCTCTATACCAGTGTATCCCTTGGCTAGCTCGGCCTGGGCAATGAATCATATCCTGAACCTCTCCACACTCACCATTACATCTACCTACTGGAGCATATATTCAGGGCATAAATCTATGTTTCCAGGTTGAAGTCCTCAAACTTGGCCCAAATAAACTCTCTCTCTTCCATATATATACACATATATAAAAAATACACACACACACACACACACACATAAAATTACCTACTTCCAACTTTCTTGTCGATTGATGTGAGAATCACTTGCTGATTACTATCAGGTGACTGATGATACTTGCGTGAGTGCCTCTCTTGCCTGTAGGTTAGGCCTCCTCTTTCCGTCCCTAGAGAATGTTGGGGAATATGCTGAATACCTTTCACCTTACCCCGAATGGCAACTGAGACTTTTGAAGCTAGATAAGGCTGATTGTAGTCAGAGCCACTCTGAAAGGGCCACCCTGTGAATGTCACAGTTCTTAGATGTCTAGAAAGACCCTTCACAAAAATGATACCACTTTTCCCCATGCTTACAAAAGAAATCAGTACAGTTAACCCTTGAACAACATGGATTTCAACTATGCAGGTCCACTTACGCACAGATTTTCTTCCACCTCTGCCATCCCTGAGACAGCAAGACCAACCCTTTCTCTTCCTCCCCGTCTTTAGCCACTCAATGTGAAAACGATGAGGATAAAGACCTCTTTGATGATCCACTTTCACTTAATGAATAGTGAATGTATTTTCTCTTCCTTACGATTTTCTTAATAACATTTTCTTTTCTCTAGCTTACTTTATTGTAAGAATACAGTATATAATACCTATAACATACAAAATATGTGTTAATTGCTAGTTTATGTTATCAGGAGGTTTCCACTCACCAGTAGGCCATTAGTACTTAAGCGTTAGAGGAGCCAAAAGTTATTAGCCAGGCATAGTGGCATGCACCTGTGGTCCCAGCTACTTGGGAGGCTGAGGTGGAAGAATCACTTAAGCCTGGTGGTTGAAGCTGCAGTGAACTGTGATCGTGCCACTGTACTACAGCCTAAATGACAGAGCAAGACTCCATCTCAAAAAAACAAAAAAACCCGAAATACAAAAGTTATATGCAGATTTTCAACTGCATGAGGGGGTTGACACGTCGAACCCCACATGGTTAAAAAGTCAATTGTACTTAAATTCCACCATTAGAAATAATATATAAAGTGCTGATATCATTGGTAAGGCTAATCCAGGGATTTGTAATCTAAAAGTCATCTATAATTACGATCCTAGAAATCACATCTGGGTTCTCAAGCCTGGCTTCACATTAGAACCTCCTGGGAGGCTTTTAAAATACACTGATGGCTTGGCTCAGCCACCAGATATTCCTACTTAACTAGCTGTGATGGGTCATGGATATTGGTAGTTTTAAAGCTTCCCAGGTGGTTCCAGGGTACAACCAACATATATAGAATCATGGACCTAATCCCTCCTTGCCCGCACTCATTGACATTATTCATGAGGAAATGAGAATTAGAGAAGGGTGACAGGACTTGCTCAAATTTATAAAGCCAGGTAGTGCCAAAGCCAGCACTAGACTCTCAGCCCCTTGGTTCCTGCTCAGAATACCACCTCCTACTGCACAGCTGTAATGATGGATGACAACGCTCTTCCTGAGTGCAGCTTCTCATAGAGAAGGGATGGGGAGAAGGTCCAAGGGTGCTGACGCCTGGGCAAAGGAGAGGAGGAAGAAGGTACCCAAGGTGGAGAAACTATGGTCAAGTGTGCCCCACTTTACAAGAGCAGAGTGCAGTGCTGGCAGGCAACCATGTTCACATTCATTTTGCACAGCCTCTACCAGGGGAAGAAGAAAGTAGTTTAGTCCTAAGATTACACTCTGTGGTCATTGTCGCAGCCTCCACTGTTACCAGCTTTGTATCACTGTCAATGTTACTGCAGTCCCCAAGCCCAGGTACAATTCCCAGCTCTGAAAAGGCCGCACAGGGCCTGATCTGCTCCCTTCCCCTGTCCAGGGAAAATTGCAGTCGACACAAATACAGCTACTCCCAGGAGACAGTCATGCTGAAAGGGCCTGTGTCCTAGAGGCTGCATATAATCCCCAATTATCCCCCGGTTTCCCCAGGGAGAGAATGGAGAGGTGAGGGCTTTCAAAAGCCAGCATCCCTTCAGTCTCCATTATGGGGAGACTCACACAGCCTCCTTTCTCCAAACAGCACAGAAGGTCACAGGGACACGGGGCAACAGAGGCAGCTCTTTCAGGCTGGGAGAACAGCCTTCCTTCCTGTCTCAACCCAACCAGAGAACCCCAGCTTCCTTTTTTAGCCATAGAAATGAAGATGGGAGCATTGCTGCAGAAATTCAGCATCACACGAGTTGCCTTCCAGCCAACTCCGTGGAGCGTTGGTTAAGACCTACAGAAAAGTCCAAGCCACGAAGTCTTGCTGTCATCAAAGACTGCTCTGTGCTCTGTGCTCTGTGAACTCCTTTCTGACCACCACCCCTCACCCAGAGCCACTCAAGTCCTCTCTCTCAGCAACACTGACTGTGCTCCCTGGTCATCAGACTCCACCTGAAGCTGTTCTCTGTCCTTGCCCTTGTGTCATTGCGTCTGTCGGTCACACTAGCAAGTCCTCAAGGCAGAAAACCCACCATCTACTTGTCTAGCATTGCTTCCCCATGTGGATTAACGCAGTCCTGAGCTCACAGTAAACCCAAGGCCATAAATATTCATAGAATTCACTAATATATTTGGAGATAAGATATTTCCTGGCCTCCAAATGTGAATCTCTGGGCTTTATTTCACCCTCTTTTTTGCCCCCAGAAACACTTAAGTTTTAGCAATGCATATACAGCTCACAAAAAGCATTTATCCCTACATTCTACACGTATTTGGAGGAGAGTGTATCCTGCAGTATTTAGAAGTATGGAGTCCTAATGCTTGTATTTTGAGTCCTAGTTACCTGAGTTACTTTGGGCAAGTAATTTAATCTTTTCAAGTCTTGGGCTTCTCATCTGTAAAATGAAGATACTATTGGTGCCTAGCTCCTTGAGTTGCTATGAAGATTAAAATACACACTGCAGGCCAGGTAGGGTGGCTCACACCTGTAATCCCAGAAATTTGGGAGGCTGAGGTGGGAGATCACTTGAGCTCAGGAGTTCAAGACCAGCCTGGGCAATACAGAAAGACTCTGTCTCCACAAAACATAAAAAAATTAGTTGGGCATGGTGGCAACCACCTGTGGTCCCAGCTACTTGGAAAGCTGAGGTGGGAGGGTCACTTGAGCCCAGGAGATTGAGGCTGCTATTATCGTACCAACACACTCCAGCTGGGCAACAGAGCGATCCGCTGTCTCAAAACGAACAACAC
Source organism: Chlorocebus sabaeus (assembly GCF_047675955.1). NCBI lineage: Eukaryota > Metazoa > Chordata > Mammalia > Primates > Cercopithecidae > Chlorocebus > Chlorocebus sabaeus. The sequence continues at coordinate 34,440,563 of NC_132921.1, read as the reverse complement.
CAACAACAAAAAGACATACTGCAGGTAATGTTCTTAGCAGGCTCCCTGGTCCATGGTAAATGCTAGATAAAAGTAAGGCATAGTCATTAGAGAAATGCAAATCAAAACCACAATGAGATACCATCTCACGCCAGTTAGAATGGCCGTCATTAAAAACTCAGGAAACAACAGATGCTGGAGAGGATGTGGAGAAATAGGAATGCTTTTACACTGTTGGTGGGAGTGTAAATTAGTTCAACCATTGTGGAAGACAGTGTGGCAGTTCCTCAAGGATCTAGAACCGGAAATACCATTTGACCCAGCAATCCTATTACTGGATAGATAACCAAAGGATTATAAATCATTCTACTATAAAGACACATGCACACGTATGTATATTGCAGCACTATTCACAACAGCAAAGACTTGGAACCAACCCACATGCCCATCAATGATAGAGTGGATAAAGAAAATGTGGCACATATACACCATGGAATACTATGCAGCCATAAAAAAGGATGAGTTCATGTCTTTTGCAGGACATGGTTGAAGCTGGAAACCATTATTCTCAGCAAACTAACATAGGAACAGAAAACCAAACACTGCATGTTCTCACTTATAAGTGGGAATTGAACAATGAGAACTCGTGGACACAGGGAGGGGAACATCACACATCAGGGCCTGTCGGGGGTTGGGGGGCAAGGGGAGGGAGAGCATTAGGACAAATACCTAATGCATGTGGGGCTTAAAATCTAGATGACAGGTTGATGGGTGCAGCAAACCACCATGGCACATGTATACCTATGTAACAAACATGCACGTTCTGCACATGTATCACAGAACTTAAAGTCTAATAAATAATAAAAATAAAAATAAAAAAGTGAGGCATAATTATTGATATTTATTGAATACCTATATATCTTTTGGCTGTCATGGCACTGTGCATATGAAGGGGAAAAAGCAAATGTGTGGTGTTAAGACTCATAATCTATTGGGGGGAAGACCCATAAAAAACCCTACATAGTATTTTTACCACCGCAATGTAGAGATATGGACAGGGTATTTTAGGGAGTCCAGAGTAGGAAACCCAAGAAGACTTTCTGAAGGAAGTGACAACTGAGTGTAGGATGAACAGAGGGCTGGAGGTGGGGTGGGGATCGCATTTTAGCCGAAGGAAACTGGGTGAACCAAGGTTTACCACAACTGGGGGCAAGAACCAGCCCATTAAATGTGTGTAAGGCAGTAGGCGAATTGATTGTTTGATATTGCTGGAAAATTAAACTGAAGACAGGATGTAGTAAGATCGTGAGATTCTGCAGCTACCTCTTCCTTTCCCCCATCACCAGTGTTGGTCAACAGAGGCACCTCAGAGTAAGAGAAGCGGGAGAGAGTACCTCCTTGGTGTCTGCCATCCATTTCCTTTAGGAAGCATGTGCCCGAGGATGACGAGGAACTGACGATAGAATCTGCCTCACATCTGAGCCCTGCGCTGAAGCTCCGCCATCCATGCGAGCTCTGTGCCAGGGTGAATCTGCAGGATTGAATAGCAAAACCCATGGCTCACAGAGCCCCTCATCTGGGATCACCACCTCCAACCAGGAGGCAAGCTGGGCAAAGGTGTGGCAGACAGCCTGTGCCCCAGGTGAGTCTCCTGTCTCCTTGCCTCCTCACAGGCCTATCCCTGGAGTGCAGTGGTCACTGGTCCTAGTCGCCACAGACCTCACCACGCACCACATGGAGGGATGAATTCACCAAGTGGAAGGACCTGTTTGGTGTGGCAGGAATTGCCCTTTTATACTCTTACTCAGGGGGCGGGGCCACATCTGCACACCAGGATCTGCCCCCATGACTACCTAAGGAAATTCTCCCACGCCAAGGTCGTATAGTTCCTGGGTCTATTGCGCTGCCTCGTGGGGCCTGCTGCTGCCAAGTGGAGTGATGGGTACTTGCAGTTGGTGTAGGAAGGAGGTTGGAATCCACGATACACCTCTTACAAAACCCACTCATTAATGACCTCTCTGAGCCTTGGTTTTCTCCTTTGTGAAATGCAAATGATAATACCCATCACAGAGGGGTCTCCTGAGGATTCAGTGAAATAATGCATGCACGAAACTTGGCACATATTAAATGCAGAAGAAGGGCTAGCTACTATTGATGTTGCTCTTCCAAGGATAAGTGCTGTAATCTGGTTCATAAGTTCCATTCTGTGTGTGTCTCAGGTACTCTGACAGGTATGGGAGGTACTGAGGCACAGAAAACCTAGCACTTGTCCTCAGGGATTTTTAGTTTGGTGGTGGAAGGAAATAAGTAAAAGGATGTCACAATTTGAGGTATAAGTACTGTCGTAGGGGCCAACACAGGAGATGTGGGAGCCCAGGAGGGAGTTTAACACCATGTGGGGCTGGGGAGGAGGCAGGCAGCTTTTGGAGGATGCAACTTGTGAGTCGAGTCCTAAAAAACAGGGGGCATAAAGCCCAGTGAAGGAGTGGGAGAGAGGGAAGAAATGAATCCTGGCTCAGGGAGAACGTTCCAGGTAGTAGGAATGAGGGCAGGATTAAGCCTTCTGGCAAGCCCAACTCATGGACTGTCCTGGCAATAATGAGGAAAATATGGTTTGGTGAACAGGGTCCATCTGATATGAAGGCTATGCCAGCACAGCAGTTTTTGATGGCTTATCTTTAGTAAGTATGGCAGCCATGCTGGCTACCTACTAAATATCCACACTTCCTCTTCCTTACCAACAGGACTCCACATTCTTGAATATAAAAAACGCCCAGGTAAAAATCCATTTCCCAGCCTCTGCCCAGCAAACAGGGATGGACAGTGAAATGTGTGTAGATTTGTTTTTTAACTTTTTTTGATTTTGTGTCAGGATCTCACTCTGTTGCCCAGGCTGAAATGCAGTGAAGTGATTACGGCTCACTGCAGTCTCAACCTCCCAGGCTCAAGTGATCCTCCTACCTCAGCCTCCAGAGAAGTTAGGACCAAGGCATGTGTCACTATGCCTGGCTAATTGTTTATTTTTATTTTTGTAGAGATGAAGTCTCACTATGTTGCCCAGGTGGGTCTCAAACTCCTAGCCTCAAGCAATCCTCCTACTTCAGCCTCCCAAAGCACTAGGATTACAGACGTGAACCACTACACCTAATCTTTTTTTTTTTTTTTACTTTTTATAATAAAAAAAGTCCAAACATATGCAAAAGTACAGAAAATACTGCAAGAACCTCTGTGTACTCTTCACATAGTTTTATAGCTATCAATTATCAACTTGGTGTGGCGGAAATCAACATTTGCCATTCTTGTTTCATCTGTCCTTCCACTTGTCTTTTTTTTTCTAGATTATTTTAAAGCTCAGACCAGACATTATATGATTTCCACCCACAAATATTTCAGTGTGTCTCTCTAAGAGATAAAGACTTTCTTTTTAAATGTAACCACAATACTAATATCATACCTAACAAAATTAACACTATTTCCTTAATATCATCTAATATGCAGTCTGTATTCAATTAGGAAATCTCTTTAAGGGGACTGACTTGGTAGAAAACTAGGTGGCCTTTGCCCTTCCCCCTCTCCTTCTCCTGTTACAGGATATCCAGATGACCCAAGCCATCCCACTTTTACAAACTGACCACTTTGTGACCATGAGTAAACTTTGGCGGCGGAAGCCACACACTGGGGAAGGTAAAGTGGGAAGATGGGAGGAACTGCGACCCTGATGGCCACGCAGCCATCACACCAACATGAGACTGCCTAACTCTGGTCGTTTTTCTTCCTCAGTCTTGATTTTTGTATTTTTTTAATTAATCGATTTTTTAAAACTTATGAGCAGTTTCAGGTTTACAGAAAAATTGAGCAGAAAGTACAGACTTCCCAAATTCCTGACACCACCCCCACTGGTTCCCCCACTATTGATATCATGAATGAGTGTGGTACATTTATTACGGTTGATGAGCCAATATTGTTGTGTTATTGTTAACTAAAATCTATAGTTTCCCTTAGGGTTCACTCTTGCGTAGATTCTATGGGTTTTGATGAAGGCATGATGACTTTTATCCACCATTATAGTATTGTACAGAGTAGTGTCACTGCCTAAAAATCCTCTGCCCATTCATCCCTCTCTCCCTGCTAATCCCTGGCAACCACTGATCTTTTTACTGTCCCTGAGGTTTTGCCTTCTCCATAGTATCATATAGTTGGAATTGTACAGTATGTAGCCTTTTCAGACTAGCTTCTTTTGCTTAGCAACATGCATTTCAGATTCTTCCATGTCTTTTTGTAGCTTGATAACTCATTTCTTTTCATCACTGAATAATTTTCCATTGTCTGAATGTCCTACAGTTTGTTTATCCACTCACCTATTGAAAGACATCTTGGTTGTTTCCAAGCTTTGGCAATTATGAATAAAGCTGCTATAAACATTTATGTGTAGGTTTTTGTGTGGACGTAAGTTTTCAACTCATTTGGGTGAGTACCAAGGAGAGCTACTGCTAGATTGTATGATAAGAGTGTGTTCAGTTCTGTAAAAAGCTGCCAAACTGTCTTCCAAAGTGGCTGTACCATTTTTCTTAATGTGGAGAGAAATCTTTCCTTAAGCTGCTGTAATTTGTATCTCTGTTATTAGCAGCTGAATGCAATTCCTAATCGATTGGGTGGGGATGCGCTACTGAGTGCTGATTAGCTAGACAGAAATCTTCCACCAACACACTAAAAAGTCAGAAGTAACTGCTCATCTAGTCATGCGTTCTTACCCATCAGCATTATGTTTTTTTCATGAGGTCAGAGGAGATTGTAGATATATAACAAAGATATGACTCTCTGTGTTCTAATTTTCTATTAACATTATGATGATAAGAAAAGATTGACTTGTCTTTTTATTTAGGTCCTGTTAAGGAGTCTCCACATGATTACTTCTTCATAAGTGCTTGTAAACTTTTTGTTTAATGATCTGTTCCCCCTGTCTTTTGGCATTTTTCTGGTCTTCATAATTCCACCAAGATTAAGGATAGTGGTTTGACAGTTAGGTCTACAAATCCTGTCCTAGTTGGAATCTTCAAATGCTGAAGTGAGCAAATATTCCCCACTATCATTATCCAGTAATCAAAATCATTTTAGCGACTTGATTTGGCTTCACACTGAGCAATAGATGTGTTCTAGGGAAAACTATATACACATCACATTGTTATAAATTAATTCCTATTTTAAATGAACTGGGAAAGCTTGTCACAGCAGAGGATAGTGCAGTGAATCCTTCTATAAGGCAAATAATTCCATTATATGAATACTCACCCTCTAATTTAGTTCTCTACGAATATGTAATGTTCAAATATTGGGGATTTTAGGGATTTTTTTTTACATATGGAGATTAGAGCTGAATGTTTGCTTATATTCAATTCCTTTTTTCTTTTTTTAACATCATCACCATCATTGTCCTCAATGTTGTTTGTTGTCGTCACTAGGGAAAGTCACCAAATTTTAGAAATATATGCAAAGGGCTGCCTTACTGGAGGTTGTCTTGTCCACCAATAAGCAGGTCTTGTTCTGTACTGAGGAATCCTATAGCTTCCTCAGTGTCTACATTCAAAGGTACGGAATGATTATCTGGTTATGTGATCTTAGACAAATCACAAATTATATAAACTCTCTGGGTCTCAGTTTATTCATCTGTAAAATGAGAATGATGATGGCACATTTCTCATGGGGTTGATTTGAGGATCAAATGTGGCAACATAGAGTGTCTACCCTATGTTATGTGTTCAATTAATGTCAGCTATTTTAATTGTTTTTGGAAGTCCTATTATCATTAAATGTTAAGGTTAGACAAGCCTTCCCCTTAAAAAAATAACTATGACTGCATCGCACCCCTTAGAATGGCCACTATCCAAAACAAGCAAACAAAAAAATGGAAAATAACAAGTATTGGCAAGGAAGCAGAGCAATTGGAACACTCGTGCACTGTTGTGGGAATATAAAATGGTGTAGCCACTATGGAAAACAGTATGGTAGTTCCTCAAAAAACTAAAAGTAGAATTACCATATAATGCAGCAATTTCACTTCTGGGTATATTTAAAAGAAATCAAAGTGAGGACTCAAAGAGGTAGTTGTCCACCCACGTTCATAACAGCATGATTCGCAACAGCCAAAAAGTGGAAGTGACCCAAGTGTGCATCCATGCACAAGCGGGTAATCAAACTGTGGCACATATATGAAATGGAATACTATTCACTCTTAAAAAATATGAAATTCTGACACATGCTACCTTAGAATAAGATATTCCATGCTAACATGGAATAACCTTGAGGACATTATGCCAAGTGATGTAAGCTGGTCACAAAAGGACAAATACTGTATGATTCCACGTACATGAGGCACTTAGATTAGCCAAATTCATATTAACAAAATGTAGATTAGTGGTTTCTAGGAGCTGGGGGCAGCAGAGAATGGAGAATTGTGTTTTAATGAGTACATAGCTTTAGTTTTGCAAGATGAAGAATTTTGTTGATGAATGCTAGTGACGGAAGCACAACAGTGTGAGTTTACCAATGCCAATTTTAAGTGTGCAGTAAGCATACACTTAAATGTTTAAGATGGTACACTTTATGTCACGTGTATTTTACCATTTTTTTAATAAAAAGATGTTTACTATTTTAAAATTGTAAAATAACCACCATGATTAGGAGTTTTCCATACCTAGGAAATGGGAACATATCCGGTGGTAGAAGATTGTAGGGAATGGAGAAGTGACAGTGGTCAACCCAGGATGCTCTTTAGCAGAACTGAATGCCTGTCATAGCCGACAGATGAGCCACTCAGAACGTGCTTGCATTTGTCAATGATCCCTCCAGCTGATTCCACAGTTGACTGGTTTCACAAAGCCAGCACTGGTTATGATTTATGTCTGAGTAACCACAGCTTCCAGAGACAGGCCCTGCCCAGGAAGCTGGTATTTAAAAATTACAACTCAATTGATAGGAGGAGAGTTCACTGGTACTGGATTAGTAATTAAATTGCAAGGTGATTATTAGTCTGCTCAGGCAAAAAGATCACATGTGAGTACTTTAAGCAGCCTAAGACTAAAAAACTCCTCCCAGAAAAAAAAATAACCTGTAACTAAATTAATACCATTTTCTGCCAATTATAGATGCCCTCCAGTGACTTTAGGGTTGCCACAGCAACATGCCCACTGAAAGGTTGTCTTAGTCCATTTTGTGGTGCTATAATAGAATACCTGAGACTGGGTAATTTATAAAGAACAGAAGATATTTATTTCTTACCTTTCTGGAGGCTGAAAGTCTAAGGTATAGGAGCCCACATCTTGCAAGGGCCTTCTTGCTGTGCATAGTGGAAGGTGGAAGGACAAGACAGCACACGTAAGCAAGAGATCAAACTCACAGACTCAAGCCCTTTCGTAATTAGCATTAATCCATTACGGGATGGAGATATCATGACTTAAACACCTCCTATTAGGCCCTACCCCCCAACACTGTTGCATTAGGGATTAAGTTCCCAACACATGCTTTTTGTTAAAAAAAATAATGTGTTAGATGAATGTGTTGGGACATAGTCACTATAGCATAGGGTATGATTGCTAAGTCCTGAAATATATAGATACAGCAAATAGAGAATGTTTCACATCTTATGTCTGTGTCAAGCCAAAATTGTTTTCTAGGGGGAGGACAGGTGAACTGTCACCAGGCAGCTCTCCTCTCTTCTGTGGCCCAGTCTGAGATCCCAGGCTGGCTTGTCACCTCTGCCACTGCCCCACAGGGAGCACAGCAGCCTGGCATTTCCCCTACACTGCTCCCTTCCTCTAGGATGGTCTCCCAGGCCACGTCAGCTAATAAGAATCCTCCCTTGTTTTTCTGAAAACCTCCTCTGCCACCTCTCCCAAGCAGGGTTCCCTGACCAAGTGGCAGCTCAGTGCTTTCTAGACCAGATCCCATTCAATCACTTAGCTCTGCATAAAGTAAATTCAAGGGTTTCACATACCCTTTGCCTCTGTTCAAGTCCCAAACTTGATGAAAATCAGCTGACTCCTGTGAAGGTGATAATGGGGGGTAATGCTGTGAACCACACTGATACCGAAGACACATTCCAGAAAGCTGCTGATGAGGCAAAATTTGGTCAATCAGGTCTGACGTTGCATGCACCAGATGTGCTGCTATTTGAAAAAATGATGGTTACTCCTTCTGTAAAAGGGATAACCATCTTACAAAGTGTCTTTTGTGTAAATTCCTATTTTTATATACTAGTAGGTATGTTTTAGAATTTAAAAAGCTCTCTTGAGTGCTTTCTGGAAAGAGTGGCATATAAACAAATCTGATAACGTTGTCAAAACAGAAAAAGAGGTGGGTGAGGGTATGTGGATCTGCATGTGAGAGAGGGACAGAATGTCAGCTCATGAAGAACCACCAGAACAGCTCCTGATTCCTCAAGATCCCCTGAACCCTCAGAGACCCTGCTGAAGATGAGGATGAGGATTACTGGGATTGGGGCTCAGGCCAGGGGTGGATCTCACCGTCTGGGTCAGGCTGGGAGTGGCTCCCACAGTCTGGGCCACACTCCACTGTCTACCTGAATTATATATAACTGAAAAACAAAATCTAATCTCACCCTCTTGAGTCATAGAATAAAGTCCAAATTGGTCAAAACTTTTTTCCCTGGTCCCACACCACCTATCCCTGGGGTAACAGCAAAAATAACAACAATAATAACCAAAAAATAAAACCTGGCCTTACTATAAGCCTTACTTATACTTATAAGTATAAGTAAGGTACTTACTACGTGTGAAGTACCTTGTATACATCATCTCCTTTAATCCTTATAATGACTTACTGAGATATATTCTACTATTTCTCTCTTTTGTAGAGGAAATGGAAGCTTAGAGTTGCCCAAGGTCAAGTGGTGATAAAAGGTGAAGGCAGGATGCAAATCCTGGTGTCTGCCTCCTGAGTCCGATCTTAAGCCAATGACACATAACTAACTTTCTGGACTTCGTGCCTCGTCCTCCCCGTTGCTCAGCCCCTCCCCGATGTGAATTCCCACTTCTAAGCTCCTGCCTGCCTATCACTGGGAAAGCCCCCTTTGCAGCCCTGGTCCCATCCCAGCACACTCAGGCCTGGCCTGGGTCCACTTCTCCCTCCAATCTCTCTCTGCTGCTCTAGCTTTCAAGGGTTGCCGTTTCTCTGAGCAATCACTCTGTCTATATTACACATACGGCACACCTTGGATTTTAATCTTTTACTGCCATTTCTATTTAAAATGTGTCTGTCGTCTGAACTAAACTGTGAGGTTCCATAAGCCTAAATTAATGTCCACTTGTGTGTGTGCTGGTCATTCCTATTTAACTTTGAACAAATGCATTATATATAATAAATACTAGGGTATAAAGGGTCACTTAAATAATTTTTAAATGTCATCTATAAAGATTTTTGATAACACAGAAAATATGTGTTTTATTTTATTACATTAGAAAAGCAACATGCAAACATGCATAAGCAATGCCATCTCAGCTATTATAATTCCACATGATAAATCACTTGTTGAAAATGTAAAACATAAAATATACAAATAAACAGGGCAAGAAAGCCATGGAACCTCATTCAGATTTAGTGATTGCATCTTCATTATTTCCTGCAATCATTTTCTTTCTTTTTTTTTTTTTTTTTGAGATGGAGTCTCGCTCTGTCGCCCAGGCTGGAGTGCAGTGGTGCGATCTCGGCTCACTGCAAGCTCCGCCTCCCGGGCCCACGCCATTCTCCCACCTCAGCCTCCCGAGTAGCTGGGACCACAGGCGCCCGCCACTGCGCCTGGCTAATTTTTTGTATTTTTAGTAGATACGGGGTTTCACCATGTTAGCCAGGATGGTCTCGATCTCCTGACCTTGTGATCCGCCCGCCTCAGCCTCCCAAAGTGCTGGGATTACAGGCGTGAGCCACCGCGCCCGGCCTCCTGCAATCATTTTCTTATTAACAAATTAGAGAATGTGACAAACACTTAAAATCCAGAATATAGTATGTGGACACCCTACTACATACGTCCCAAAATGAGCCACCAGGGTGCCTGAAGAAAATATTGTGATATTTATTTAAAAGTTTTTTTACGTTAAAAATAGGCAAAAACAGTAAACTTCCCTAAGAGCAAAGGACCTTTAGAATCATTAACATAAATGAACACACACACATCTCTGAAGTCTTAGTTTAAAAGAAAAAAACACTTTATTATAAGTGTACCACTGAGGAAGAATGATGTTTCCAATATTTCCTGCAGCTGGAGTACAGGTGCTTGCCAGGGACTCACAGAAGGTGGATCCTAATGTCTTGAGATGAGGGGCGTGGTGAAGCTCACTTGCTCCGAGGCCCACAGCTCTGGGTGGACCACCACCTACCCACTGGTTGTGTGCCCCTTGGTAAGCTACTTCACCCCTTCCAGTCTCAGTTTGTTCCACTGTAAAAGTTGCTTTGCCAACTAAGTGAGACAAAGCACAAAAAAAAGTTTCACTTGTTGCTCTGTGAATAGTAATAGCTCAATTAATATAGTAGCTATTGTTCTTTGAAAGGGGACTTAGAGATCGTGGAAGGCTCAAGGGCAATTATTTTGCAGAAATTTCAGAATAAGACTTGAGCAGACAGGATATATAAACTGACTGAAGAGGGAGACACCTGGGATAGAAAATGGAAGGGCATCTTCAGGAGGGGGACAGTCCCAGCTAGAGGGATCATAATGGCCTAACTCCTCTCTCTGCACTTCCTGTCTTTCAGGCCATTCTAGATGTGGGTCTTCAAACTACAAAGATCAGAAGTCACTCGACCTAGTGCAAATTAAAGGGGATTACTATAAGAATACAGAGGGTATTAGGCTGTTCTTGCATTGCTATAAAGAAATATCTGAGGCTGAGTAATTTATAAGTAAAGAGGTTTAATTGGCTCATGATTCTGCAGGATGTACAGGAAGCATAACACTGACACCTGCTTCTGGGGAGGCCTCAGGAAGCTTTTACTCATGGTGCAAGGTGAAATGAGAGCTTTCAAGTAACATGGTGAAAGGAGAAGCGAGAGAGAGACAGAGAGAGAGAGAGAGAGAGAGGGGTGGGGAAGTGCCACATACTTTTAAATGACCAGATCTCACATGAACTCACTCACTATTGTGAGGATAGCACCAACGGAATGGTGCTAAACCATTTGTGAGAAATCCACCTCCACGATCCAACCACGTCCCACCAGGCCCCACCTCCAACACTGAGATTATAATTCCACATGAGATTCAGAGGGAATACGGATCTAAATGATATCACGGAGTTATCAGGAGTCCAAGAGAGACATAGTAGAGCACCCAGTGAGGGAGAACTGAAAAGGTAAGGAACTCTACTCTAAACATCGTCTTTCCCTCTCCCTCTTCTTCCCCACCTCCACTCACTCCCTCTGCTTACCTATCTTCCACCCAACCTACCTAAAACACAAGCCTTCACCTAAGCAGCCATCACCAATGGGCAGAGAGAGGTTTCTCAGCCTCTTACTTCAGATTCTTATGAGAGGAATTCTGATTGGCTCAGTTCCTCTGATGGAGCCACGTCTACTCAAGTCCAGCCTAGCCCAAGTTCCCTTAGATCAGGTGTATACCTGTGGTCTGATTAGCATTGCCTGCCCCTCCCATTTTTTAAGAGTGTAGACTGGCAAACAAGGAAACTTATCTCTTGCAGAGACGTGGGGTGTATCTTTGCCCAGGCCTTCACCATGAACAAGGCTGTGGTGCTCATGCCACTGACTTATGAGGTCTGACCTTGAACTCTGGGAGACTTGAGGAATGTCTGATGACTCACGGGCTGACATTGAATCAGTCCATGTCCTTAAATCTTGCAAAAGGAAATCTGCTTGTTTTATATTCCCTCATAGACTTCAGGGCTTTGTTTAACAAATATTACAAACCTTAATTTTTAATGTTTAATTCCTGCTGGAATTAAACAGCTTAAAATTCATCTTTTTGGCTACTTAATTTTCTTGCTGCTTTTGCCAGTGAGATTGTAACATTCTTGAAGGGAGAATTTCAGGTGTGGAGAAGATCTTAGAGATCATCAAAGCCAACCTTCTCATTTTACAGGTGTGGAAACTGAGGCCCAGAGACAGGAAATGTCACACAGCAGGAGAGGGGCAGGTGGGACCCAGGACCCCATTTCACACGCTGTGTTCCCCAGGGTGCCTTGTCATGCCTTAGGCACAGCATGCTCCCAATAAATATTCAATTGCTTTATTTCATATTTCGCTTTTGCTTTTCTCAAGCTCATCTTCTCTATTCACATCCCTTCTCCACCACTGACTTCAACCTTAGGGGATCACTTTGCATGTGCCTTTCAGGTGTTGGTCTTTGGGGTTGTATAGTGGAAGGTGAGATGAGGCATGGGTGAAATTTCACCTGGTTCTATCAAGCTGTTATCTCTCCAGGCCAACACCACGGTTACAGAGCGTAGACACTAGACTAGCAACTTCCTTCCTTCTGGGGGGTCAGTGGCCTCCAAACTGCATGATGAAGCCATTTTCTAGCTCCCACAGTAAGTCACTAGTTCTGCAATGCCTCCCAGGTCAACACCGCATAACAGGAAATTTGGCCACTGCTGACCTTCTCCCAGTGGGAAGTAATAAGCGGATATAGCCCTGCCTTCCTCCCAGAAGCCTTCTCTGACCCTTGTAGCTGACTGGGAACTCTTAGTTCATTTGACATCACTTTCACACGGTGGGGGCACTTCATTCATTTTCCTATTATCTGCTGGGCATCAGCCTGGTCTCAGCTCCTGAAGGTAGGTAGCTTCTCTCACCCACCACCTTGGTAGGCTCCCACTAGGCCTTCAGTCAATGTGTGTACTGATTAGTAACTTTTCCCTGGAATGGCTACGGCTATGGGGGTGGGTGGAGAGAAATCATGGGAAGAAAGGAGAACTAGTACTTTTTGCTGCTATCTTAGGCAAGTGTGAATGAGGAGAAGCAACTCCTTAAAACAAAGCAAAACATTCTGACTTTTCATTTCTAGGCAGACAGGCGCAACTCCTGGCCCCGCAAAATCGGTCACAATTAAACCAATGCCAGCATCATTTGCTTCAGGAATCTCCAGTTCCTTCACTCTGCACCTAGCAGCTCTTCCGACAGAAGCCTGCAGGTTGGGCATGAAATCAATCCCAGAGCAGAGGAGGAACAACAGACAATGGGCCACATAAGCCCCAAGCCTCCCACCTGGGGGAACTCTGGTCTGAGGCAACTACAAGGCCTTCCTCTCAAGCAAAGATCCCCATAGCAGCCTGAAATGCCCATCATCAGAGGCCACTGAAGAGCGCTGTCAATAAGAAGACAAAAGTGTCAGAGTTGGAGGAGAGAATCAGAAGAATGTCTTATATGTTAATGACAGTTTATTAGACTGGAGGTAGAGCAGAGAGCCAGGCACTGAGGATGTGAAAAACAGGAGATAAGTTTGGGTGGGCAGGCAGCAGCAATGCAAAATCCCAGGCACTGCCCAGAGGAGGCAACGTTAGGTGGGGCAGCAGGGTAGGGAGGGGAGGAGCATGAAGAACTTCCGCTGATGTGGGTTAAGAGAGCTAGGCCAGGAGCAGGTGAAGATTAGAATTGGATCCAGGTTTCTTGAAGACAAACCTAACTGATCTCACATATTCAGATGCATCACCTGCAGGAATCCTTCCTGCACTACTAGCTCTGCTGGTGTGAGTCTGCAGAAAGAAAAATTTGGGGATCATTTTTGAGGGCCAGAATGACTCAGGACAAGAAAGGGCATCAACCTTCTTTGACCACTTTCCATGTGACACAGCCAGTATAAACCCATGATCACCACTGGTTCTCACAAGGCCAAGAAAAGTTGTTGAGTAAGTGGCCCAAGGTCATCCCTTATGAATGTTAAGTAAGCTGACCAAGGTCACAGAGCCAGGATATATCATGCCTGGGATTTAAACCCAGGGGTCACACTGACGCCAGAGCCTGTGGTTCCCACTGCCCCTCTTACCCTAGGTGCATACCCTAAACGGAGGTGTGTACTCTCGGTGGAAGCTTCACATTCCACATATTCCTCAGCCTCTAGCCTCTCCTCACCTCTGAGGGTGTGATTTAAGCCAAAGCAAAGCCAAGACCCAGACAATTTTATTCTTATTTCCTTTGCAGGTGGCGTGCCTGTCACACAATATGTAAAAACCAACAATGACAACAAGGTAAGTAAATGGGAGTTTGCTGAATGTGTAGATTCCAGTACTATTATTTAATATTTTATAAACCCAGGAAATTGTCCAGATGTTAAAGCATACAAATAACTCACTGCTGAGCCAATGAGCATAAACGCTGAGGGACAAACCAATGGGAAGAGTCAGGTGTGCTTAAACCTGTTCCTTTGGAGTGGGCGACAGGGGCCTGCCACCCAGACAACTGGCCTCCGGTACCCAGTCTGTACCAAATCATCGCTGGGCATGAGTTGCTTAACTCTCTGGGCCTGTTGCCTCCCTCCAGAAGGGAGGAAATGACAACCACCATGGCCTTTGGTACAAGAATCAAATGAGTTGTTCTATAGGATGTGAATGTCTATGCTGTTTTCTTCAGCCCAGGAGACAAGTTCTCCACACAAAACAAAATCCCACGCGTCCTTCAAGGCCCATGCCACGCTCCAAGGCTAATTTTTTAAATTTTCTGTAGAGGAGTTGTGCTGTGTTGCCCAGGCTGGTCTTGAGCTTCTCAGGCTCCAAAAGTGCTGGGATTGTAGGTCTGGGACCTTTCGAATTAGGTCTCTTCTCTCATCTGAAGACTTTGTACCCTTTAACCTTAATCAGATGCTTATCCTTTCCTTTCTCTTTGTTAAAAATTCCAGAAATTCTTGCCGGGCACGGTGGCTCAAACTTGTAATCCCAGCACTTTGGGAAGCTGAGGTGGGTGGATCACGAGGTCAGGAGATCGAGACCATCCTGGCTAACACAGTGAAACCCCATCTCTACTAAAAATACAAAAAAAAAAAAAAAAAAAATTGGCCAGGCGTGGTGGCCAGCGCCTGTAGTCCCAGCTACTGGGGAGGCTGAGACAGGAGAATGGTGTGAACCCGGAAGGCGGAGCTTGCAGTGGGCTGAGATGGCGCCACTGCACTCCAGCCTGAGAGACAGAGAGAGACTCCGTCTCAAAAAAAAAAAAAAAAAAAAAAAAAAAAAAATCTTAGAAATTCTTTGCTCAAATATCACTTCCTCCAGGAAGTCTTCCTGATCCTCTACCACGCCCCACCCACCCTCCATCCATTTGACTGCTCCAGGTTGTGTGGTGGGGGGAATTTCACAGTACTTTGTGTTAAGCGCTGATTTATCCCTTGTATAGTACTCTCATTGACTGTGGTCCCTATACTAGACTGAGCTCCTTGAGCGCACAGACTGTGGGTTTTACCTGTCTTGGCATTCCTAGACGTTTCTGGTCTGTGGAAAGTGCTCACTAAATGTGAATATAAACTAATGAATAAATGGGTTTCTACAGCAGTTTATACTGCATTACACGGTTCCTCTAATGAATTTCTAGCCCCCTTCCTTGTTGGGGTATACACTATTTTATTCAGTATTTCTCCTGAAGGCCCCTCTCTACCAAGCTCGGTTTTAACAAAAACATTGGTGATCTGGTTATTACTGAATTATCCACTACGTTGAATTCTCCCAACTACCCCGTCCCAGCCCTTAGCTTGGCCGAAGGAAAATTAATTGGTTGCAAAGTGCATATCTAATTACAACAGCCAGCCCCTGACACAGAGATGCTCAAATGTTAATTATAACATATGCATCTCAATAACCGACGGTGGCATTTAGTGCGGCATTAATCACGCCACATGAGCCCCCCAGTGCATACACAAAGCTCCTTTTTATCTGCCATTAGCACAGACTTTGCACTTTCAGCACGGAAGTTCTCATCCTTAAAGCCTTTCTGACTCTAAAACCAACGTTTCCCTGTAAGCCTGGACTTCACCTAAGCCCCCAGGTCTCCCACCGCAGAAGCCCCCACCCAGGGCTGCGCCAGTGCCGTGGGGTCGCTGGGCGGCGGGTTTTGGCGTCGGTAGACTGGGCTGTCTTGGCAGCTAAGCCGACATCCCCAGCGTCCCGGGGCCACCCCGCTCTCCAGGGCCCGCCATCCTGGAAAAGAAAGGCGAACTACATTACCCAGCAGGCCTCCCGCCGCCCTCTTTCCTTTCAAGTCTTTGCACGTGGCCGGAGGGGAGGGCGGGGCCTAGACGTCACTCTCCTACATTCTCTTTCCCTGTGTCAGATCAGGGATCATTTTTTTTTCCTTCCTCTACTCCCTCCCCCCTACCCGCCCCTCCCTCCCTGTTTCCCTTCCCTCCCTCCCTCCCCTCTCTGCTGGGTCTGTGCGCTGGGGCGCCCGATCCCCTCCGCAGCTGGGACGCTCCGAACTCGAGGCAGGAGTCGGCTCTCCGGAGCCTCGTCCCTCCCTTCCCCTTCCCTGCCCCCTTCCCCCACCCCCGACTCGGGCTTGGCGCGGCGGCCAGAGGAACCCCGAGGTGAGCATCTCCTCTCCCGTCCTCCTCTTATAGTCACCTCAGCTTGCTGATCGATTCGGGTACCCGGGAGGAGGGCTGCGTGACGTGCGCGTGCTTATAGATAAATCCAGGAAAACCGCCCCAAACAATCAGCCCCTTTCCCCTTCCCTGCGCCTGGGCCAGCGGGGTGTCCGCACCCATCTACCATCCCCTCCTCCCCCTCGGTGGGGAACTGCACTCCACAGTGTCGCCCCCTCCCTGGGTTTGTCCCATTCCCTGCCCGGTTCTCCGCCCCGCGGGGTGCCGTGGCCCTGGAGCTCCGGCGCCAAGGGGGGCTCTTGGGGTGCGCACGGCTGGAGCCCGGCTCGTTTTGGAGCTGCGCGGTGTAGCCGCTGTCATGTGCCGGGTTCCGACCCGGGGGGAGGAAGGGAGCGAGCGCGATTCCTCTCCCTTTTGTTTTGAAGCCCGCATTTGCTGCATCGAGCAGTTGGTTTAGTACCAGCCAAACTTGCAGCTGTTCAGACTGCGCTCCGCAGAGGTAGGGAGCGCGTCTCGGGGTGGCGTTTGGGGGCCGGGGCTGCAGCACTGGGGGCTGCGGGAGGGACCCCGAGAGTGTCTCCACGCCGCCCCTCCCTTCCCCGGTGACTGATTGTGTCTGTGGCAGCGGGCGTGTGTGAGTGTGCGCGCCCGTCCCCGCGGGTTCGGGGATGTCTGTGGATGGCTGTCGTCTAGACAGGGCGCAGCCCCCTCCCTGCGTCCCCGGTGAGCTCGCGGGCCGCGGGGGGAGCGGGGGATGGGAGCAGAGGAAGAAACGAAATCGATGGACCCCTTGCGGTCTCCCCTTTGGTTATTCCCAACGGCCGTGGTTCTGTTGGCTTTTTTATTATTCCTGTAACCGCGGCGCAATCGGGCCTGGGGAATAGATACGCCGGGCGGAGAGGGGTTCACTTGACAGGCTCTGAAAAGCCACCTCTGGGTGGCGAGTGACCCGAGCGGCCGTGGGGTGGGCTCCGGCTCGGGTTCATTAGCAAGACTAGCAGGTAACTGTCCCGGGCCCCGGTCATGGGGGAGGGCGGGCGGGGGGTGGGGGGCGATGGCTTGGGCTGCGGCGAAGGTCTGGGGCCTCGGAGGGCCGCGTGCCGGTGCCTGGATATGGCCGGAGGGGGCGTCCGGGACACCGCGCAGCTGAGCCGAGTGTGTTTCTCTATTGATGGTTAAAGACAATCGGGAAGGGGGCGGTCTGAGTCCCTTATCTGGGCGGTGTTGGCTGTTTGGTTCCGCAGAGTTTTCTGGGTTGGGGCTGGGGGGTGTGAGCAGGGCGGGCTGTGCGGCGTGTAGAGGGGAGTGCTGGCTGGCGGCGCCGCGTGCGTCCCCACCCCGAGGAGTGAGGCGTCGCCTCCCCCGCCCGGCTGTTTGTGTGTACACACGGCTCCGGTGTGTGTGGGGGGCGGGGACCGCAGACCGCGGCGTAGTGGGGACACGCGTGGGCCCCGATCCCCCGCGCGACCGGTCCCGCCAGCCCCCTCCTCGTCCGAGTCGAGGTCGTGTGTCCCCGCGCGCGCGCGCCCGAGTTACTTGGAGAGGGGACCGTGCGGCTGTGGGCCGGGGAAGACCGTAGGGTCGCGTGTGCTGGTCCTGGGTGCAGGAGTCCCAGGTCCGCTGTGCGGCTGAGTCACATAGCCCCTCCCTCCGCGCCCGCGACGCCCCCTGACCCGGCAGACTCGGGGTCCACCCGGCGGCGCGGGGGGTTAGTTTGGCTGCTCCGCCCCCAGTCCACGCTAGGGTGACCCCGCACCGAGGCGTTCGGTGGGTGTGCGTGCCCGCGCTCGCCGCCGCTGCCTTCGCAGATCTGGGAGAGTCAGCCACTGCCTACCACAGCCCCGGCCCTACAGTGGGAGCCCAAGGCGGCCCGGCAGCCCCAGCGCGCCCCAACCCGGCCCAGCCCGCCGCCCACGCGGCGCTGTGTCTCTGCGGCCCGGGGATTATCTCCCAGGCCAGGGGCCCGCGCGACCAAGGAGGAAGCCGCTGGAGCCGCCGGCTCGGCCGCGGCTAAAGCCTCCGTAGGGCGAAAGTGACACAGCGCGAGCGAGCGCCGCCGCTGCTGGGGCCGGTGCCGAGAGGAAGGAGCCGCCCAGAGTGCAGGGAGGGGCTGCCGGCTGTCCGTTTCCAGTTCCTCCTGCCCGGGGCCCGGTCTGGGCTGAAAACCTCAGGAATCCAGGCTCCTAGCAGGCTCGGGCTGCGCAAGGAAATGGCCTGGCTTTCAAGAAAACCCAATTATACGTGAAGAGAATGCACCGAACAGACGCTAGAAGGTGGCCAGGACACGCTCAGGTTGTCTGGGGAAACTCCCTCTGAGTGTTTGACACAGGATTCAATTTACACACAGATCACCTCATCTGTGTCAAGCATCTGTCCTGGATAATGGATGCTCAGAGGCAGTAATTTTGTAACACATTCTAGGGTACAGTGTCATCAGTGATTAACAGGTTGCTAGAATAATATGTGTGTATGACCTTACAGGGCAGGTTTTCTTACACCCCCTCCCCCGCCCAGATATCATAGCATTTATTAAGAGGGTCCTGTGAGGTAGGAGAGTATTAGCCCCATTTTACAGATGAACACACTGAGGCTCAAAAATGTGGCTTGCATAAGGCCTCTCGGTGGGGGAAGGGCCACATTCCCCCTTTTCTCAACTTATGGCATTTAATTAATAGTGGCCACTTTTTTTTGAGTGTGGATTCTTGATACCTTAGGAAATACTGAAACTAAGAAATAGAATATATTATGCTGACACATATTTTTCTCAAAACACTCTTGATTTGCTAACCATTCCTAATGAGAGCAGCCACTAAAGAAGGGAAGTCTGCATTGCTGTTACTACCACACATTTAATAATTTGCTGTTGGTGAATGGATAGCAGCTGTGATACATCCAGTTTCTACCAGAATCATATGTGCATGTAATAAATGCGTATGGTATGCCTGTTCATGTAACAGTTACCTATGTTCATATGACTGTGTTCATTGAGTCTTTATTGACTTCGAGGAGCAAAGAACTTATACTTGCCTGCATGGATTTCTCAGAATTCATACATGTGAAGGTTGTCAGACAGCCTGGAGAGTTATTAAGTTTAGCCAACTAATCAATTAATTAACCATTCACTCAATATGTACTGGGCACCTACGTGTTTGTGTATCTAGAAGTGCATACAAATAAAATTTATCAAATGTTCATTAAGTCCAGCAAATGTTTATGAAGCACCAGCCTCACTTAGGCCAGATACTCTGCTACTCTACAAAGATAGTAGAGCAGAAATAGTTAAGTCGCAATGCAATAACAGCCTACAGGAGGGAACAAATCATAAATATTTTAGAGCAGTCACCCTGGAACTTAGTCAGTTTCACATATGTTGGTTTCAAGGGGCCCATAATGCCAGTTCTTATTCTAGAGCAAATGCAGAAGGAAGCGATGGGAAAAAACACCTTAATGGCCCTTGTTAGCCTGAACTTCAGGCTTTTTTGAACCTCCTGGGAAGGCCCAGAGGTCTGCTCTTCTGTGGAAGTTAGGCAGCTGATGGAAATTACCCTGAAGCCAACCAACAGGCTTCTGGGGACATGGAGCTAAGGAGGTGTTCTCTGTGGTCCCGCCTCAGCTCAGATGTGCTGTGACTCAGGGAGAGGTTGTGGCTTTGGTCAAGGTCTCACTCAGGCCCTGCCTTGGGTGTAGGAGTTTCTGCCTTACAGGTCTGTGTAGATGTGTTAATACAAGTCTGCTTTTTATCTAATCCCAAACTCACCGTCTGGTCCCAGATATTGTCCTCTAATTTCATTTCCGTTTTGGGCTCCATTGCCCTTGTTTTAAGGTTATGTTGTTTGCAGCTCAGGTCATGAAGGAGGAGACAGGAGGTGGGTGGTTAGGATGGAGAGAGAATCCTGAGCCCAGATAAAGAACAGGAGGTACAAACATGCAGGCAAATTGCAGTTTCTGAGAAGTCTCCACACGTGGTGGCATTTCTGCCTAACTTACCTGATAACACAGCCCCATTTGGTGTCCTTGGCATGGCAGGGGGAGGGGGCATCTACTTCTGGGCCGCACTGACTCACCGGCACCCTGAGCTCGGCTGCTTCCTTTCAGGTTTGGGTTTTCCTTTGCCCGCTGCCTCTCGCTGTGTGCAGTTTAATTTAGAACCTAGCTGTAATGGTGGCCTTCTCCCTGTGTTGGCACCGTGCTCTCAGCATGCCTCTGACTTCAGAATTAAGGCCGGAGCTGTGGTTCACAATGGGGTGAGAACAGACACATCCTTGGATCTCTGGCACCCAGAGCTGGAGAGGACTTTGAAGATGATCTGATCTTCATGTGAAGACCTAAAGCCTAGGGAAGTTGAATGACTTGCCCAAGGTCATGGTGAGTCCTTAGCAGAGTGGGTAAAAAATCCTGGAATTTGACATTTCATCCAATATTCTTTCTAGGTACCATAATGCTTTCTGGAAAAAAGCTGGGTTCTTACTTCCCAAAGAGTGAGATCTTTATCTTCTTCTCTCCTGTCTTCTGGTTCTGGGAAGAGCTCTGAAATTCATTTTTCCATCTTGACTTTTCTTTCCTTCACAACTGGCGCTTCCTGCCTTATCTTCATCTTTGGCATTCATGAGCACGTGAAGGTGTGTGTTTGGGAAAGATGGAGGGTCTTGGTGTCCTACAGTGTTCTCAAACTTGGTCTGTGGCTTTCTCGCCCTGAGTCAGGGTCCTCATGAACCTTTTGGAAGTGTTTGCAAAGCTGAGATGCATGTGTACTTTTCTAGGAAGAGAATCTACAGATTTCATTTGATTCTCAACTGACTCAAGTAAGGACAAAACTACTGGTGAGGAGGAGGACAGAAAGGTTGGATAGTGGTTGGTTGACAGCGGGGCTACTTTAATACGCTGCACTTGATTTGGCTTTACAGTTTGCAAAGTATTTCACACAAATTATCCCATCTGCCTTTTATAATAGGCAGTTATCATTATCAGCCTTTGAGGCAGTTGTTGTTATACCCATTTTGCAGAAGAGGAAACTGAGCCTTCATGGTTAGTGGCATGCCCAAGTCACGAGTAAGCAGTAGAGCAGGGATATGAACCCTGACTTCAGACTTCAGGTCCAGTGCTCAGGGCTGAGGTGCCTTGCTGTCTGACATCATTATGATGAACAGAAAGCCTTGAACTTCCCAGAGCTCCTTAATGCCTACTGTTCACTCATATTCAGCCATAGAGCCAGACCCAAATGCTCACTTACCCAAGGGGTGGGGGAGATAAAGTATGGGAGGCAGTTACCATAGCAATGATCTGTAGAGTGGAGCCAGTTTGGGATGGTTCCATGGATGAGGTGAATTTGGCAGTAGGCCTGGCTCATGGTGGAGGAGGTTTTAGGCTGGGACAATGGCCCAAAAATGGTTAGGGGGAAACTAGGTGCTTGGGGTGGGTAGAGCAGACCTAAGAGGTTTAGCTGATCATCCTGCAGTTGGTGGGAGCTTCACAGTAGTTATCGGGCTGTGTTCTATGCCTGGCTCCGTCATTGGCCCTGGGGCTACGACAGTGAACAGGTACAGCCCCCTGCCTTCAAGCAGCTTGCTTTCTAGTGGGAGAGACAGACGCATAAGCCGTTCCGTTCAATGTGATGTGGGGAGTCTAGGTGGAGAGAAGCCCAAGCCCCTTATAGCGGCACAGACAAGAGGCAGCTACCTGCTCCGGCCTCAGATGTCAGGGAGGGTTTCCTAAAGGAGATGGCTCAGGAGCTGAATCTTAATGGATGAAAAGGAACTGGCCAGGAGAGGAGATGGGAGAAGGGCGTTCAGGGAGAAGGCATGGTGTGTGCAGGGTGTGGAGGAACAAGGCTGCCTGGGTGTAGGAAGGAACCGCAAGCAGTGAGGTCAAATGCAAGGGCGGAGAGGCAGACAGTGCTCAGAGTGGAGGAGCTTTGTGAGCTTGGCTTCAGACCTTGGCTTTTAGCCTGCAGGTAAGGCATAGAGGCAGGGCTTTAATCAGAGAGGTGTGCAGCCTTGCTTGGATTGGAAGGGAACAGGACTGGGAACCGGGTGGCCATGGGGCTGGTGAGGCAGTAACAGGTTCCCCATGGCATCCACGTCACAGGGGGTGAGACCTGGAACAAGGGCCATGCATCTAAGGATGGACCAAAGGTCATACATTAAAATTAGTTAGGGAGTAAAGTCTGCAGTGATTACTTAGACTTGGGGGATAAGGGAGTCGTCTCAGTGGCTCCCTGGTTTGTGGCCTCACTGACTGGGGGGACAGCAGCTCTTAACTCAGGTGTGAACTTCTGGTTGCTGGAGCAGGGTCTGCTAAGGTTGAGGTAGGAGGGAAGATCATGGTGAGTTCAGTGCTCAGGTATTGCTAGCAGGATAGTGGGGTGGTGCTGCCTTACAGACAACGCACTGTGCAAGGTAGAGGCCGCAGAAGTGTGGGCCCAAGCTGAGCCCTGCGAGTGGGGAAGCATCGGCCACTGAGCGTGACCACGGTGAGGGCTGCCGGAGACAATGAGAGCAGACCTCTTCCTCCCATTGTCACAGAATCCTTTGTCACGCTGGCCGCTGTCGTCAGGGAAGCCAGGCGGGGATGCTGTGTCATGCTGGAGGCCCAGCTGGCAGAATCCCGCGACAGCCAAGAGCGTGTTTCAGCTGGAAGCATTAGAGTGAGTTAGGGGAGAGGCATTTTGCTTTTTAACATCCGCAGTGAGCAGAGCCCTGTCCCAGCCCCTTGGAGCGTACAGAGTGGGGAAGCCCTGAAACCTGCTTCTAGGAGCAGGTAGTTTTGTTGGGGAGAGAAGATAGGAACATATGAAGCCACTAAAAAGCTGTAACAACCCCAGGGAAGAGTGGAATGCAAATTAAATAGAGTGTTGCAGATCCCTCTGTTCCTGCCATACTTCATTTTTATAGAGCTGGTATGTTTTAGGCGAAGGTCCAGTCTTTGCATGTTTGAATTCTCAGAACCGACAATAGTGCCTGGCACATAGTAAGTGTGTGTTCAGTCTGTGTTTGCGGATCTGCAGGGATGTGCCCAGAGTTAGTTGTCTGGGGTGGGAGGTCAGCCAGGGAAGGTTTCCATAAGCAAGTCCAAAGGGAGCGTCCCCAGGCTGATTTAGAATACTTTTAGTACCACAGTGGAGTAAAAATCTTGAAAACTTTCCAGTGACAGAGCACCTAGAAAGGCTGTATAAGCTGTCGCTAGCGTCCTTTCAAAGCAGAGCTAAGCTCATGGAATGTAAGGGAAATCCCCAGGGATCTCAAAGGGAGTGTGGAGGGTGAGCTCCAGCTGGGGCTCATCTGGGCCTGGGGATTAGGAGAGGTGTTGAGGGGTGGCTCCTGGCCTCAAAGCCCAAGGGGTTGAGTCCTGACTATATCTCCTCTGGGACTAGAGATGATACCAGGAATCAAGAGCCCTACCTAAAACAGGACCTAGCAAAAGTTTGCATGCTGGGAGAAAGGGTGGACTAGACCCCAGCCCATCCACATGGGGGATGGAAAGTAGGCATGCTGCCTTTTGTCCTGACCTGGCTGTGAGGTGGAGAAAAATCTTCCCTAGAAATGTGAGACCTCAGGCCTGTTAGAGCTTTGAATGTCCACTACACATGTGGTCCAGGAGGCCCTCAAGAGAGAAATTAGCATGTAAAGCCTCGAGGGCCAGTGTCTTCCTGACTGGGAGCTCTACGGCATCAGGGGCCTGGGGAGAGTCTGGGGCTCTTTGCCCTTTGCTGACTTAAATCTCCACCTTGGGAGATGCTTTGCGATCGGGGCAGGGTGAGTGAGTGAGGAGAGGGAAGAGAAAGGGCAGAGGTGCTCCTCGGTAGGAACCTTTTAAAAGGGCCTTGCAGATAGCTGCACAACTTGGGGAGGCATGTGCAGGATGGCAGAGAAGGACAGTTCCATCCGAGGCTTCGTCTCTTAGGAAAAAACTTCAGATGAGCCCCGTCTAGGAAGCACAGAACATTCTCCCTGCTGCATACTCAGGTCAGGTTCTTACAGATAAGGCTTCTTTCCAGGGTCCCCTTAAGGGTGTCCTGTGCAGATTGTAGTTGCTACTGGTCCTCCAGACTGGGAACTACATTGTCTTTCCACGCCCTGAGTCTTTAGTTCCCACAGTTTGAAACTCAGGAGACATCTTAGAGGTCATCTGGTCAACCCTCCACCTGGTGTGGGAGTCCTGACTGCAGCAGCGCTTTTTTCCAACGTGCTGCTTGTGGCTGGGAGTTTATCGCCTCGGAGGCAGCGCCTTCCCTTGTGTTATAGCTGGAAAGGCCTTGTACTGAGCTCTGGCCACCCTCCTGGCTGGCCGTTTTCACCCATGGCCCCTGCAGCTGTTGTGAGAAATGTTTCTAGACCTTTCACCATCCTGCTTGCTTCTGCTGGAAGGGCCTCCATTTGTCAAGCTGAGCTTCTGTGAGAATCCAGCCAACTTCTGTCCTAGCTTACTTCACACAGAGGCAGCTTTTGAAGATAGATGTGAGGGTAGCTGAGCCGGCTGCATAGGCGCAGTCTGTGATGGGGGAGTTCTGAGAAGCTTTGGCTCAGTGCTTTTCGGATGATCATGAGAGAGGCAGCAGCACCTGCTGCAAGTTCCTTCCTCCAACGCCCAGAATACATTTCAGCTTATAAGTAAGTGACTTGGGAATCCCATGCAGGGAGCTGTGTGGAATTTATTGAGTGCAGGGAGTTTACTGAGTGCCTATTATATGCCAGGCACAGTGCTGGGTGCCTCCGTGTGCCTTGCTAAATGAAAGTAACTTCTCTGAGGGAGACAGACAGAGGCAGAGACAGGGTCATACCTAACTGCAGTTGTGACAATTGAGCCCTGAAGGGATTCAGAAAGAATGTGTGTGGTTCCATCCAGAGTGGGTGGAGCTGACACATTCCCCATACTGTTCCCTTATAGGGCCTTCCCCTGGGGTAGGCAGCATCATGATCTCACCAGTAGCTCAGAACCCACAGGCCTGTCCCACACTCTTGGGTCATTTGCTGAGATACTTACACGTCTGAACCATGAGATCAAAAAAGTGACCTGCTAGAGAATTCACATCTTGGCATGTCACCAAACAGGCTGGAGTTTACAAGCAAAGTATTTTTTACAGTATGCGGTTTATCTGTCTCCATTATCTACCTACAGTGCCCTGGGCACTCTCAGGAAGCAAAAAGTCTTTCTGTTCCTCCATCTCCTTGATGCTTGGCATCTGCGTGGGTCACATATTCGGCAGATTGGGTAATAAAGAGCATGTGTTGCCTTTGCAGCAAGGTTGCATCAGACGGCTGGACGTGCCTGGACGTGCTCTGCCACTTGCATGAAGGACCCTGTGTAGACCAGGCCAATAGTGAGGGTCAGGGATTCCGAGAAAGCACCTAGTTTCTCCTCTTCTCCCTCTAAAAATGGTTTATTCTGCCCACATTCTATTGATTTGCCTTAATCCTTTTACCTGTTAACCTTTGCCTCAGTTTAGTGGGCACACACAAGGTATCTGCAGTGGGTCTGGCTCTAGAAGTGAGATGAGATGAATTGGGGTGAGCCTGGCTGGGTCCCTGCTGCCCATCTACCCATCTTGCTGGGGAAGACAGAACAGCCTTGCTTTAGTGTAAGGTGGTAAGTATGGCGTCAGGAGAATGAAAAGGGTGACGAAGCAGCCAGAAGTAGGATGACTGTGAATTTTTTTTTTTTTTTTTCAAATGGGTAATCATGCTGGGACACAGATACAAACTGAGGTTGTCCTGGGTAGGTGGGGGCTTATGACACATGGGCCAGGGGGGTGTATGCATGTGGGTCATACCTGACATTTATCAGACACTGTTATCAGTCATTTATACTGCAGGGTGCACATAGGGGTGACAGGGGAGGTGCTCGTGCACAAGAGAAGTTGGCAGCTGTTTCCTTCCTTTGCTTAGAGGACGTAGGGGAAAGCATTATCTGTGGGGACTAGACTCAGAATTCAGATGGGGCTCAGTTTACAGCCACAGGGTTCTATCTTATATCTCACCATGATCTCAGTTTGGGGATTGGGGTGAAAGTATGGAGAGATGAAAACCGTCTGACTTGTGGGATGTTATTGGCTACAGGTAAAAGAACAGTGTGCTAACGATGGCTTTAAAAACAAGGTGTTTCAACTCAGCCAGAAGTCTAAAGGTAGGAGCTCTAGGATTGGTTCATTCAGGGAGTCAGAGATCATTTCAAGGACTTCATCTAACGTAGTCTGCCATCTTCAGCACATTGGCCTTTGTTCTCAGGCCAGTCCCCTTATGGTCAAAGCATGGCTGCCACTGCTCCGGCATCACGTTCTCACATAACTGCGTCCAAAGGCAGGCAGGAAGGTTAGATTCTCCTTGTCTGTCTTAATTTGTCAGGAAGGGAAGCCTTTCCCAGAATTCCCCTGCTGGAGATTCTATCAAGTCTCCTTGAAGAGAAACGAGTCAGTACCCATGCCTCCGCCTCAGTGGAGGAGGAGAAAGCAAATCCCTGGTGCTTTTGCCTCATCTAGAGCAAGAGGCAAGCTCTATTTGCAAGGAAGTGGGGAAGGGAGCAATGGTTGGCTAAGCAAAGAGGACCATTTACTTCACCAAGTTTCAAGACGCTTTTATTTACTGGGAGGGAATTAGTGAATTAGCTTTATTTAAATATAATTTTTTTAATATCTCAATATTGTTGAGTTTTTTGTTTGTTTGTTTTTTTAAAATATCACCCCCCAGTTCTGGCAACCACCAATCTTGTTTCTATCCTATAGATTTGCCATTTCTGGTAATTATTACTTTTTAAGCTAATAAAAAAAAAGTAATGCTGGTGCATAGGACCCCAGGTGTTCCATGGATGCCTTTTGTGTGCCCAGAACATGGGTTCTGTGGTCCATTCTCCCAGCAGCTCCTCCACTTTCCCGACACTGGGGCCAGGTGGAAAACCCCAGTAGGCAGAATTGTCCAGAGGGAGGGAGCGTATGTCACTGGTGGCCTAGGCAGCAGGACTGGAAAGGCCTGAAGGCCTGAGTCTCCAGTGGGTTGGTAGAGGACAGCAGTCACCTTTGCAGGCAGCTGTGGGATGGGGAGAGGAATTGGTGCTCAGCAGTGGCCTGCATACTCTGCAGAATGAGATCTGTTGCCCATGCTGATTGGGAAGCCTGGCCCCAGGGAATGCAGGGCATGGGAAGATGGTGGTGGATGCCACTTTCCCCTCCCCAAACCACTATCCCCTCTATACACACACATGCAAACAGCCCAGGCCATGGGACTGACCATGCAAGCTGAGAGACAAATCTGTCCCCTCTGGGCTCCTCTCCACTCCGCTCAGGGTGTCATTGTGTCCTCCTCCCCATCTTCCCACAGTATTGGTCTGTGGGTTGCTAGAGCACGTAGCACTTCCCATCACTCCCTGCCTCCTTATCATTCCTTGGATACTTGCCTATCTGTGCCTTGGGATCATGAGCACCTTGCTGCTGTCCTGGAAGTCATCAGGGCATTTCCTATAAGGCTAGGGTGGTGCTGGCCACAGGGTCCATGCCTCATGGAAAACAGTATTTTTTTTTTTTTTTTTGAGACAGAGTCTCGCTCCATCTCTCAGGCTGGAGTGCAGCAGCGCGATCTCGGCTCACTGCAACCTCCGCCTCCCAGGTTCAAGCAATTCTCCTGCCTCAGCCTCCCATGTAGCTGGGACTACAGGTGCCAGCCACCACGCACAGCTAATTTTTTGTATTTTTAGTAGAGACAGGGTTTCACCATGTTGGTCAGGCTGGTCACACGGGTGATCTGCCCACCTCAGACTCCCAAAGTGCTGGGATTATAGGCGTGAGCCACCGCGCCTGGCTGGAAAACAAAGTATTTTTAAGGCAAGACACATATTTCTAGAAAGGGATTTGTTCATTTGATTATCTGTCCAGATTCCAAACCAGTTCAGTGTGGCACTGCACAGTGCCCTGGATGAGGACTTACAGATCTCTCTACGTTTTCCTCCCTAAGAGGAAGAAAGGTAATCAACACACCTGTTCTGGGCTGAATTGTGTCCTCTCAAAATTCATATCCTGAAGTCCTAACTCCAGCACTTCAGAATGGGATTGGTGGCCGGGCCTTTAAAGAGATAATTAAGGTAAAATAAGATCACAAGGGTGGGCCCTAATCTAGTATGACTGGTGTCCTTAAAAGAAGAAGAGGACACGGATAAGACACAGATGGGGTCAACAGTGTGAGGACGCAGTGAGAAGGCGGCTATCTGCAAGTCAAGGAGGGAGGCCTTGGAAGAAATCAACCCTGCCAACACCTTGATCTTGGACTTCCAGCCTCCAGAATAAATACATTTCTGCTGATGAAGCCGCCCAGTCTGTGGTGGCCTGTTATGGCAGCCCTAGCAAATGAATATGGAAGGATTCTCCCCTGCAGCTTGCAGAGGGAATATAGCCCTGCTCACACCTTGGTTTTGGACTTCTAGCCTCCAGAATTATGAGATCATACATTTCTGTTGCTTTCAGCCACCTGATTTGTGGTCCTCTGTTATGGCAGCCATGGATACTAATACACATGTGTTGTGTGTTATGCCTGTGTTTAGGACTTCACCCTCTAAGTGTATTTCATCTTTCAGCTCTGAGTGTAGTCATTATCTTCTTTTGCAGACACACCTGAAAAGTTAGCATTCCCCCTGAGGTCACACAGGGAAGCCAGGCTACAAACCCAGTCCTGTGTGGGCTCTGGCCTGTGAGCTGCTGCATTTGGGCAGTGGGGAGATGTCTGTAAATGCAGGAATTGAACAGGTGGTCTTTCTCCTGAAACCCTGGGTGATCCAATAATAACTTTCAAAGCCTAAGAGTTGCTAAGTGTTGTGGTGTCATAGTGAGAACTTTGCTTGTGCTGTCTTCATTAGCCATTACAGCTTCTGTTTCGTAGATGAGAAAATGAGGGCACTTCTTCCAACAGGAACATTTAAGCAAGAAAAGGCAGTGACTTGGCCAAAGTTGCATACCAGGCTTGCCAGTGAGAAGACAAACTGAGGACTGGTTCTCTGAGCTGTGCCCTCTTGGCTCTCTAGAATGAACTGTATGGAAATTTCTGGATTCCTGTGCCTTAGTCTGTTTGGGCTGCTATAACAAAATACCATAGACTGGGTAGCTTATGAACAGCAGAAACTTATTTCTTGGGCTAGGAAGTTCAAGATCAAGGTGCCAGCAGATTCAGTGTCTGGTGAAGGCTCACTTTTTCATAGATGGCACCTTCTCACCTCTTCCTTTCATAATGGAAGGGGTGAAGACGTTCTCTGGGGTGTCCTTTATGAGGGCACTAATCTCATTCATGAGGCTCCGTCCTCATGACCTAATTGCCTCCTGAAGCCTCCACCTCCTAATACCATCGAGTCAGTGGTTGGATTTCTAACTTACGAATTTTGGGGGGATACACATATTCAGACAGTAGCGGAGGTTGAGTGTTTTACCCCAGGCCACACAGCTAAGAAGTGGCATAACCCGTTTTGCTCAAGCTTTGCCTGTCACACACAGGGATTGGCAGGTTCCCCTATAGTCTCCTGATGTTCTGAAAAGGTCACTGGTCTTAGATTGGCCACTTGTGATCTGGCTGCTCTCGGGGAAGTCACTTCACATCTGGGTGCTTTGTCCTCGGTGACCTCAGGGCTTGAACGAGATAATACGAAAGTCTCTGATCCTCTCATTCTGAGGTTCCCTGTGCCCATCCTTCTATAATTCAGGGATTACATCCTTAGAAGGGAGAATCCCTGAGATGTTTTTGGCATTTGCCTACACCTGAGGGAACAGTCGCACATCTGCCTGATACGGTCAGTTGGAAGTGTGGTTTGGCCATTCATTCCTTCCCTATAAAATTAATTCTTTGCACAAGGTAGAAATGATCCCCACCTTGTGCCAGGTTTGTTCTAGGCTTTTGAGGGTGTGGGCTTTGAGTGACGTCCACAAAAGCGTGTGGGGAAAGGGTTGCTGGTGAAGTGATGTCACTGTGATTTCCTCCTCTAGGTGAAACAAAAACGTCGTTGCCTGCAGCCTCATTCGCACCAGAGAGAAGCCGGGTGTGGCAAGCCTTGGAGGCCCGAGTTGAGTCAAAGACCTCTGTGTCTTTCCCTCCATCCTGTTTCCCTTTGCCTTTAGGCCCAGGGGGTTGGCAGATGAGGGTGAGGAGCAGGTGATGGGGTAGTTCCTGGAATGCAAACTGTAACCAGGGCAGTCAGAACAAGGATTGTA
This sequence comes from Chlorocebus sabaeus, assembly GCF_047675955.1. Classification (NCBI taxonomy): domain Eukaryota; kingdom Metazoa; phylum Chordata; class Mammalia; order Primates; family Cercopithecidae; genus Chlorocebus; species Chlorocebus sabaeus. The sequence continues at coordinate 34,409,874 of NC_132921.1, read as the reverse complement.
AACCTGCAGCCGCCCAGCTCCTGGTTCATCCCACGAGGCATTCATGATTTTACTCACCTCATTAGAAAAGTTTACTTAATGTATCTGTCATAGATTTTAGAACTAGAAAAGAGGTTGAGTGACTTTCAAAGTTCCTGGATCTCCATGGCCCGCTCATGACCTCAGAGATCCAGCCTCCCAAGCTCCCTGACACCAGTATTTGGGTGGAATGGGAAGAGGCCTGCAGATTGCAGCGGGTGAAGAGGCTGTGCATGGCCAGCTGCTGTGGCGGGGTGGCTGTCCGCCAGTGTGACCAGCTAAGTTGTCTTCTCATTTCTTGCTGTTGTCGGTGCCACCAGGGGTCCTTACTCCTGGCATCGTTGTGAGGTGCCTAGGGAGCTGGCAGCGCTAATGCACTTCTTCCAACGGGGACATTTAAGCAAGGAGAAACCAGTGACTTGGCCAAGGTTGCATACCAGGCTTGCCAGTGAAAAGACAAACTGAGGACTGGTTCTCTGAACTATGCCCTCTTGCCTCTTTAGAATGAACTGTGTGGAAATTTCTGGATTCCTGTGTCTCCCTCAGGAACTGGCTCCAGGCTGCCACTGTACCCAGCGGCCCTTGTCTGTCTCCTCCCAGGCTGAGGCAGGCACTGAGGTGGAGGCACCCTCTTCATTGTGTTTGTCAGTGGAGAGCTTGTGCCTTTGCAGGGTGGTGGGGATAGGACTGAAAGCCCCTGAAGGCAGGATCCAGGATGGAGAAGCATTATCACGCTCTGGTGGGTTAGGGGCATGGCCCCTTTCCCAGCTTCTCCTCTCTGTCCGTCTAACACCAGCTCTTTGGAGAGAAAGAATTTTCCAGGTTTCCTGAGATTTGCCTGAGGGCCCTGGGGCTCTCCTTCCCACTGCAATCTGGGAGATGGGAGAGACTCTAAATGACTTAATCACAGGTCTGAAAGCCCAGAAGGACCTGGGAGAGGCTTGGCCTCCTGCAGGCATCTGCCTTGTAGCCTCCCGGGAACTGGAAGCTTACATCTTTGCAGCCCAGGCCATTACTTGGCAGCCCGGTCCTAGAGACATTATCTTAAACCAAGGTGTGCCTCCCGGTAGCCCTGGCTGTGATCTGAGGGCCACACAGAATACATATCCCATTCTCCTTCCAGGGTGACCAGGTATTCAGAGTGCGAAATCTTCTTTTGGAGATAAGCTGTCTTCCCTTAAGGAGTCTCTGGACAAGGTGTCCAAACCTCTCCTGGCTTCCCTTCTCTATACATCTTTTTTATCAATGCTCCTCCTAAAATGGGGACACGGAATGGAATACAGTGTTCGAGGTGTGACCTGAGTGGCGCAGGAATCATGCTGCTGTCACCTCCTTCCATCTGGACACTATACTTCTGTTAATGTAGCCCATGACTGTGTAATCTTCAGGGGCAGCTTCTAGATATGGGGGATTCCCATTCCTTCACAGCTCCTGCCAAAATAATCTGTGGCAAAGATCTGTTTCCCCTGCCTGGACTCTTTGCAGCCCTGATAAGTAGCCCAAGGCCACCTCATCTGAGCCCCCTTTGAGTGGCCCAGGGAGCTAAGGTCAGGGGTGTTCAGAAGCTGGTGAGATTACTGAGGCTTGACCCACTTTGCAGAGGAAGGCTGGAGCTTTCTGCCCAAAGTGACTGTGATGGGGATTGGGGTGGATGGGCTTCCAGGCCTGGAGAAGGTGGGGATGGCTCATGCAGGCTCCTACCCCTGAAAATCTGGCCACCCACTCACCCCTGGGAGCCAGCTCCTGTGTCTTAGCACTACCACCTCCCCCTGGGCTTGCCAGCCTCGGCTTCATTTCTTTTTTGCTCAGGAAGCAGAGATAAGGTTTGGCACTCACCTTTGCCCAGTTGCATAGAGACCCTGTGACATGGATGTATTGGATAACTTCCCTGGCTGAGCAATGGAGGAAACTGTGTTTCAACTGAAGACATTCTTGTGGTGTTTGCCCCCAGGGAAGTCTCTTGGTATGTGTGTGTGAGACACAGGGCTCAGTTTGGGGCACTGGGGATGGGGAATGGGGGGCAAAGGAAAGGAAGACTCAATTGTCCTCTGAGGGAGCCTTCAGCCAGCAGGAGAGAGAAACCCTGAGCACGCTGGCTCATGAGAAACGTGTATCAAAAATTTCCTTTTGCCAGGAGGAGGCAGTCAGGACTTTCAGCTCCCCAACTCTGGGCCATTTCTAGAAGCATGAGGGTTTGGAGCTTGTCTTTTTATTCTAAACATCAAGTCTGCAGTTTTAACTACTGGACTGCCCGTCGGTCTTGTCTGTCCTGAGCTGCCTGCACATCCGTCTGATCGTGGAGGGTGCGTGGTGAGTGCTCTGCATCGTCTCAGCAGCATCTCTGCCTTGGATTTTCAGCTGCCCATCTGGAAGGTCAGGATGCCAAGAGGCGGGGGCATCACTGTGGAGTGATAGTGAAGAATTTCAGTTTTGAGGCTCATGAGCCCTGGCTTCCAGGCCTGGCTCTGCATAAAGCTCACTACAGAATCTTAAACTCTTTGTGCCTTGGTTTCCTCACCTTGCCTCGCCTTTTGATAGTGGAGTTGGAAAGGCCCAATGCAAGGGGAGGTGATGGTCTGCTCAAGCACCCCACGCCAAGAACAGAGATGTCAGTGATTCACAGGTGCACAGAGAGCAAGCTGGGGACCCCGCTGGGACAGCCTCAAGTACACACTCTGGAGTGCTCAGACCTGGCTTGCTACCAACTCAGCTGCTCACTGGCATTGTGTGTGTTTGCTTGCTTTTTGAGACGGAGTCTCGCCCTGTTGCCCAGACTGGAGTGCAGTGGTGCAATCTCGGCTCACTGCAACCTCTTCGTCCCAGGTTCAAGTGATTCTTGTGCTTCAGCCTCCTGAGTAGCTGAGATTACAGGCACGTGCCACCACACCTGGCTAATTTTTATATTTTTAGTAGAAATGGGGTTTCACCATGTTGGCCAGGCTGGTCTCAAACTCTTGACCTCAGGTGATCCGCCCGCTTTGGCCTCCCAAACTGCTGAGATTACAGGCGTGAACCACCACACCCAGCCTGCTCACTGGCATTGTGACCTTAGGAGAGTTAATTTTCTAGAGCTCTGCTTCTCCAGCTATGAGATTGGCATAATAGTATCTACTTCATAAGGCTGCTGTGAGAATGAGAACTAATATATGTTTTACACTTAGCCCAGTGCCTGGCATAGAGCTGAGTCTCTGGAAAGGACAGCCGTTCTTATGATCATAGGCAAATACAGTGTGGTCAGAAGAGTCCAGCAGGGACTGAAGGAGAGGCGGGGCTGTGAAAGCAGATGGAATTGTAGATGGGGGAGAGTATGGCCTGGGGGTAGGGACAGGAGGATGGTGGGGAGGAGATAGAGAAGTGGAGAAACAGTATCTTGAAAGCCCCCTGCAAAACTTGTTTGGAGACCTGGAAATTCACAGGTGTCAGTCACCCTTGGGCTACAGAGCGGGCTGGGACTCAGGCTGGTCATGAACCATTTTGTGCCCCCATTGTCCCAGCCAGAGCTTTTGGATGAGGGATAGGCACGTGACCAGAGCCAGGCCAACCAGGGACCTTCCCTGGAGTTTTCTGAATGGAAGCTGGGAGAGAAAGGTCCTTTTCTTCTTGAGGGCATGGCGTGAAAGAAGCCTGGAAGCTTTGGCCACATCCACTGCGGGTGGCGAAACCCTGTCCTGTGGAGAGAGCACAGCACTAGCAGCTGAAGAGAAGCAGAGCTGGAAACTTAAGAGAACCGTGACCTCTGCCCGATTTGTCTTCCTCTGGCTTGGCACTGAATTTGTTAGTTTCTATAGTCTCTGTATTGGTCCGTACAGGCTGCCATAATGAAACTCCACAGACTGGTGGCTTAAACAACAGACATTAATTTCTTCACAGTTCTGGAGGCTGGAAGTCCAAGATCACGGTGCTGGTAAATTCAGTTTCTGGTGAGGGCTCTCTTCCTGCCTTGTAGACAGCTGCCCTCTTGCTGGGTCCCACACGGTCTCTCCTCTGTGTTTGTGCACATGGGAAGAGACAGCTCTCTGATGTCTGTTCTTATAAGGAAACCACTTCTATCCTAATCAGACCCCACCCTTAGGACCTCACTTACCCTTTATGACCTCCTTAAAGGCCCTGTCTCCAAACACATTTACGCTGGGGATTAGGGGTTCAACATATAAATTTTGGGAGGACATAATTCAGTCTGTAACACTTCTCTATCAGTAGATTTCATTCCTTCCTTCGTTCCTTCCTTCCTTCCTTCCTTCCTTCCTTCCTTCCTTCCTTCCCTCCCTCCTTCCTTCTTTTCTTTTCTTTTTTTTCCTTTTCTTATGAGTTTCACTCTTGTTGCCCAGGCTGGAGTATATTCCCTTTCTGTGCCTTAAGGAATGGCATTCATACCGCTGGTAGAACACACAATGATTTTCAGTTAGATACTTATAAACTGGTACAAAATATAAGCCATGTATTCATCTATATGTGTATTAAAGAACAACAAACACAACTAGTACATAGAACTTGTGATGTTCACAATGAAGGGAGTATTCAGTATTGCTCTGCAGGAGGCTGAGTTTAATAAAAAGTCAGTACAAGGTCAATAATAATGTTACAGTTGGTACACAGGTATGACAGAAAACTCCAAGGTAGTGAATTTTGGGTAATGTTGCATGAGTTAGTTTGGGTTGGGTTTGTGTCACTTGGCACTGGTAGAGTTTTGAATAATACATATTCAATTTCAGCCTGAGGCTACCTCTTTTCATGTAACAAATGTGGGTTCCTAAATGTTTATTTACATCAAACCTTTATACATATGATTGTAATTTCGATTCACAAAAAGTGGTCAGCACCTAAAGACAGCTATAGTAAATATTTTTGTAAAGAATTCTTTTTTATAGTATCTAGTTTGTTTCAAGAGCACCTATTTTGCAAATTTAGATTCTTTTTTTTTTTTTCTTTGAGACGGAGTCTTGCACTGTCACCCAGGCTGGAGTGCAGTGCCGCGATCTCGGCTCACTGCAAGCTCCGCCTCCTGGGTTCACGCCATTCTCCTGCCTCAGCCTCCTGAGTAGCTGGGACTACAGGCACGCACCACCACTCCTGGCTAATTTTTTGTATTTTTTAGTAGAGACAGGGTTTCACCGTGTTAGCCAGGATGGTCTCGATCTCCTGACCTCGTGATCCGCCCGTCTTGGCCTCCCAAAGTGCTGGGATTACAGGAGTGAGCCACCGCGCCCCGCCTACAAATTTAGATTCTTAAATAGTAACTTGTTATCTAGGATTTTGGTCATTAGAAACTTCTCAGTTGGCACCTGAAAAACATCAGCACAATGACAGTTGATATATTTAATTGTTCAAATGATCATCTTAGCATCAAATATGCTACAAGTGGAGTTTGGTCTAGGCCAGGGGTTGGCAAACTACAACTTGCAGACTAACTCCAGCCCAATGCCTGTTTTTCTAAATGAGGTTTTACTGGAATACAGTCATGCCTGTTTCTTCCCGTACCTCTATGGTTGCTTTTGGCTGGTTGCGAAAAAAAGAACATATGGCTCACAAGGCCTAACATATTTACTGTCTGGCCATTTACAGAAAACACTTGCTCACCCCTGATCTAAAACAATGGTTTTCAAACCTTCGTTTTAGCCACACTGTTTTTTTTCCTGGAAACAACTTCTTCTTTATTTTCAACAATAAAAGCAGTTCTCACAGCACTTGGCATGTGCCTGGCACTGCACCGAGTGCTTTAAAACTGTTAACTTACTGAATCCTTATGAAGACATTGTGAGATGAGCAGTAGTATCATTACCCACATTTTAGAGAGGAGAAAACTGAGGCAAAGTTAACAGAGAGGTTAAGTAACTTGCCTCAGGTCACACAGCTACTAAGTGGCAAAGAAATTTGAATTCAGGAGTCCTGCTCTAGAGTCTGCCTTCTTACCCGCTGGGCCATGCTGCCTCTCACCGGTGGCCTCATATAAAAACTGGGCGGAGCAGGCCCCACTAACTAGAACTGATGTGGCATGGTCAGCATCTCCCCCTTACCCGTTGACTCTTCTCTCTGCAGCCCCCTGGGATCTCAGGGCCATCTCTGGCAACCTCTGGAGGCTATGACATCTGGCAAGCTTGGAGAGGGGACTTCAGTTTGTTTTGGTTGCTACAAGAGGAATTGATCCTGGTTGTTGGGAACTTAAGCAGGCCCAGAACTATAGAAAGCACTGTTCTCTGGGGTGGAGGACTCCAGACAAACAGATTCATTTTTATTGAGCATGATCATAATTATGCCTGATAAAAATAAGTGCTAGAGACCTAGGTCCACATTTCAAAACAGTAACTGAAAGGAAGACATATTTCCACAGTTGCCATGCCCCAAACAAATATGAAAACCAGTAATCTATTTGGAACCAGTTCCCTGGGTCAGAGTGATTTGCCTTAGACTCTTGTCATATAAGTCAGCAAAGGAGACTTCACACTGAAAGGAGACTTCACACTGAAAGGAGACTTCACGCTGAATGTCTCCTTCCCTGCTTCCTCCTACAAATGACCCTAGGTAGCCTGGGGGCATTTAGGAGCTTTAGCATAGCACTTACCTCTTGGGGAGGTGGGAGCCTGGGGCTGCACACCGGCCCTTTCTTAGGGTTCTCCTTGTTTGCAGATTAGTGACTTGATTGGCCCCTCCTCCGCCCCCACCATTCCCATAAGGGACTGGTTAGTCTGCAGGGATGAAACCCAGCCTCCTCCGCCCTTGGGGATGTAAACTGTACTGGGAGCAGGAAAGGCTGGGGTGACTCACTTTCCTGCCAGTGAAAAGCTGACCTCGATCTTGGTAGTGGTTTGAAGGTGACTTTTGTAATTATCTCTCTGGGATCTTGGGAGACAGTTTCAGCTATGTTATCTGTTCACTTTCCCTATGGGACGCCCCTCTGGCCTGCAGCTCCTCTGCCCTGTACAGAAGGGTCTCCTGTTCTAAGGCTTTTTTTGTTTTTGTTTTTGTTTTTGTTTAGGGAGGGGGACAGATTCTCACTCTGTCCCCCCGGCTGGAGTGCAGTGGCGCGATCTCGGCTCACTGCAACCTCCGCCCCCCAGGCTCAAGCGATTCTCCTGCCTCAGCCTCCCAAATAGCTGGGATTACAGGTGCACAACACCGCACCTGGCTAATTTTTGTATTTTCGGTAGAGACAGGGTTTGGCCATGTTGGCCAGGCTGGTCTCAAACTCCTAACTTCGGGTGATCCGCCTGCCTCGGCCTCCCAAAGCGCTGGGATTACAGGTATGAGCCACCGTGCCTGGCCCTGTTCTAAGGTTTTTGCTGTCTCTGTGTTTTCTCCTTGGTTGGCCTGTGCCTGCCACAGTAAGATTTGGTACCCCTGAAGTTGAGTGGGGTGGGCTCTTCCCAGCTGCTCCCCTCTTTGCCCTGTCTCCTACTCCAGCCATCAGCACCAGTCCCCTACCCCCTCAAAAGGCTCAAAGACTTTCTGAGAACCCGGAATCTCAGTTTCATCTCCACTGGAGATTTTTGATTTGGGGGAAAGGCTTTAAGGTCTTCTGCTCTCTATGTGGCTGCTTTCAGACCACACTCGGCTCTCCCTTGGTTAGCCAAATTGGGGTCTTCTGCATTTTCAGGAGCCAGCTTTTCTGAAGTGTTCCTTCCAGGCAGCTGCATTCCCTATGGTCCTGCCTATCTTAGGGGCAAGGACTTAGGCACTGGGTGTCCTAGGGGCTAGAAGATTGTTCTACAGTGAAAGGTGGTTTTGTGGCTGTTGGTGGCACCTAGATGTGTTGCTTGCCACCGGGTGCAAGCGGGACCTCTGTGGGCCGTGGAGGGGGCTGCCCGTGTGTGGATGGAGGCCTTCCTGGGGAAGGGTAGGTGAGTACAGCTCCATGTCACAGCCCGGGGACAGCCCCACCTGCTGCAGATGGCCTTCGCTAGGCCTCTATGAAGGTCCCCAAAGCCTGGTTCTCCTGTGGCTTGTCCTGGGAGAGTATTTGACCTCATTCATCTAGTAGTTAACTATTGACAGAACATTAGGTACTTGAATAAAATGAAGCTGTTTAGTTTGGGAAGATATTTTGGAAAACAGAAGCTTAGTTCTCATTGAGGTTACCTTCTTGGTATAGGTAGTTGCGTAGGTTTTTGTTTCGTTTTGTTTTGAGACTGGGTCTTGTTCTGTCACCCAGGCGGGAGTGCTGTGGTGCGAACACAGCTTACTGCAGCCTCGCCTTCCTGGGGTCAAGTACTCCTTCCACCTCGGCCTCCTGAGGAGCTGGGACCACAGGTGCACATCACCATACCTGGCTAATTTTATTTTTTTTGTAGAGATGGGGGTCTCACCTTGTTCCCTAGGCTGGTCTTGAACTCCTGGGCCTAAGCAATCTTCCTGCCTCAGCCTCCCAAAGTGCTGGGATGACAGACGTGAGCCACCACACCTGGTTGGCTTGTTTTAAACAACTTAAAAAATATTATTGAAAATATGATGCCACCCTGATATTGAGATACATTTTAAGGGAAGAATCACCTCTTTCTCATCACTTCAGTACCATGTTAATTTTTGCGTATTACATCAATTTCCTCCTTTAATGGCAATTGGTTGATCCATAGTGATGTTAAATTATTTTGCATATTGAATTAACCCGGGTCTTGATTTGTCTCCAGTCCTGTTTATTACTGATGTCACCGTCTATGTGTGTCTTGTGATGTGGAGACTTTGCAAGCTGTTTTCCACGGAGTCCAAGCCCCACAGCCCCGTTGTGGCACTGCCTTCATCAGTGACACGTTCTTGGCAGAGAGGATCTAGTTGTAGTTTGCGCTTCCTGGCTGTCAAGGGCCTTTCCTTCCCTTCTACAGGAAACAGCTGAGAAATCGCAGGAGTGCTGTAGCCTTAAACAACACCAGCTGCCACTCATTTGTGTTGTCTTTCATGAGTTTTTCAAGTGCTCTCATGCCTTGGGGCATGTGGGAAGGAAGGTGTTATCATTTCCCTTTTACAGAGATCCCCTGAGAGATTGCAAGTCTCTTGGATTTTGCTTCTGACACCAGGACCAGAGGTCACATCTTCTGACCCTCCATCTTATATTCTTTCCAGCAGCCCCAGAACCAGCCATGGAAACCAGGGGCAGGGCCTCTGTGCTTTAGTTCTCTTATCTGTGAAATAAGGGATCATAATAGTATCTTTTTTATAGGGTCACTATGAAGTTTAGATGAGCTGCCACACACCTGAGACAGTGCCTGGCACACAACCATGTGAGCTCTCAGGAGGACAGTGCTCCCTACACCCAACCTTGTTATGTGTGGACAGACAGATCATCTGGCGTGGGCACCCCATCCTGCCACGGAGATAAATCCGTGCCCAGATAACTGTCATGTGGGATGGGAAGGTGGGGCTCCAGCGTGTGCCTTCCTGGCTGTCCTGCGCTGGGTATCTCGGGATCTGGCCTCCTGAACTTGTGCCCTTTCCTTCGCCAGGGTGAGTTGCCCAGGAGGCTGGGGGTGGGCATGAGGCTGCTTACAAAGCTGAACTAATGATAGTTTGCAGGGCACAGCGCCCTTCACTCAGGGATGCTGGTGTGCTCTGTGGGCTTTTAACAGGCAACAAGTTCTGCCAGCCCATTGTACAGTCCCCGGCTAGCTGCAGTGTCTGGGGATTCTGCCTCTCAGCCTTGCCCCATTCACTACTTTCTCAGTGAGTGTCAGTGAATAAACATGCACACAAAAGAATAAAACCATCAACAAGAGAAAGTGTGGTGTGTAACGGAAGGGGAGTCATTCATTCATTCATTCATTCAGCCAGTGTTGACTACAGTGTGCCAAGTCCTGTTCTAGCTGCTGGGGTGCAGTGGTGATCAGGACAGGCCCTGCCCTCATGGAGCTTACAGACAAGACCAGGACACAGGGGCATGCTATGAAGATGAATGAGCAGGACATACTGGGCCTCCCCAAAGTTGGTGGGGAAGAGAGAGAAGGTAAAACCCAAAATAGGTCCTGTGACTGGCCAGCACCTCGGGGGAGGCCTTTTGAGGTGCAGGGGTGGAGATTTTCATGGCTAAGGCTTGTCTGGGGGAATTGCCCTTACAGGGGTTCTGCATGACATCAGTCATGAATCCGAGGTCCTGTGGTGGCATCAGGGCTGACACCAACCACAGCTTGGTGCCAACGTCCCTCCCATGCTCTGGGCAGCTGTCATATTTGACACCTCTGTTGCAGAGGTGACAGCTGGGACAGCGTCCACTGCCTTTGGGGTGGGAGTTTCCATTTTGTGTCCATGGGAAGGAAGGGAAAGCTTGGAAAGGCTGTGGGAACCCCTTTGGGCATAGCTCTGGGTGGATAACATGAGTGGGGACATTGGAAGGGGTAAAGAATGCTGGGTCCCGTCTGAATGACAGCACTTCCTGGGCACTCCTACGTAACTTGCAGTACCCCACAGCCAGGGCCCTTCATCTCAGCCTGTTTGACAGACTGTGGATTTGGATTTTCATTCAACCATTAAATTTTTTAAAAATTCTATGAAGCTAACAGTCAAAGGGTTAATAGTCTCATTTATTCACCAGATATTTTTCAGCAACAACTTATGTAGCAGGCTTTTTTCTAGGAGTTGGGGATATGGCAGGCGAACAGAAGAGACAACAAATCTTGCCCTCATAGTCTAGCCTTATGACAGCAGAAGTCTTTCTTTAAAGAAAGATCCCTGGAATCTTTAAATAGTAACTCCTGGAGTTCACGTAGGCATCGTGACAGACAGGCAGGGATGGTGGGGTTAGCTGGGATGTCCAGGGACAGAAGGAAACAGAAGCAGTGTCACTGGTGACCAGATGGGTGCACGTCCAGCACCCTCATGATGTGGCAGAAGTCAGGGAAGAACAATATGTTTAAAAAGTTGAGCTTATAAATAGCCATATTGGAACACATTTATTATGTTGAGGAGGTAACTTATACTTGACTGGTCTTCTAATAGAGCAGCAAATGTCATTGAGTATTTTCTTTGTGCCTTGGTATATGGTACCTGTGGAAAGATGTGGTCTTTGCCCTAGGGACTATGATAGTCGAGTAATTAGCAAATAAAACAAGGGCAAGTCTATTCAGAGCCACTTTCTATGGCAGGGCCTGAGATCACTATGGAAAAAACTCAGTGAGAGAGTCAGAGAAGGCTTCCTGGAGGAGGTGGCTCCATGCTAGTCAGAAAGAAGTGGGGAAGGTGTTCTCAGGGAGTTAGTAACAGGGGAGCGTGGCTTGTGCTCATGGGACAGAGTGACTGTTCTGTCGCAGTGGGGTTGGCAATGAGGGGCTGGAGGTTAGAGGGCATGGGGCAGTGGAGGCCAGTGGGGGCTTGACACACTCTGCAGCTGTGAGCCATTGAAGGTTTTGCAGCAGAGCAGTACCCTGGTGCTGGTTGTACTTAGGGTGTCAGCAAGGTGGAGCAAGCTGGGAGAGCAGGCGTAGCAAGTGATACTGGAGAGAACAGCTGAATGCAACTCTAGAGAAATAGGCTCCTGCCTCGCAAGACACAGGGTTGTGAATAAATCACTCAAGCTTTTGGAGCCTCAGTTCACCTCATCTGCAAAATGAAAATAAGCTTTCAAATCCTATTTCACAGATTCTTTGTGAGTCTTAACTTTAAGAATATATGTGGCAATGCTTTAGAAAAAAAGTAAAGTGTTAGTTCAAGAAAAATCTAGGCTGTCGGTGTCAGGATCGCCTTCTCACGCTGGCTTCCTGTACCTATGAGACAGCAAGAAGTGGGGGAGAAATCTCATGTTCCTGTGAGTAAATGACATTGTCGAAACATCACAGGACCAGGGAGGATGGTCAGTGAGCTCATAAGCATTGATGCCTGCCATTTGCATTTAATCCTCCCAGCAGCCCCATGAGGTGGGGAAACATTGGGAATCGGAGATGAACAGCTCTGGCCCCCGCCCAAGGTCACTTAACTAGTTGGTGAGACAGGGCCCTAACAGGCACTCCTTCTGTATTAGTGTGCCTGGGCTGCCATGACAAAATCCCACAGACCAGGTAGTTTAAACAGTGGACATTTATTTTCTCATAATTCTGGAAGTTGAATATCCAAGATCAAGGTGTCAGCAGGGTTGGTGTAATAGTCCATTTTTATACGGCCATGAAGAAATACCTGAGGCCGGGTAATTTATTAAAAAAGAAAAAGAGGTTTAATGGACTCACAGTTCCACATGTCTGGGGAGGCCTCACAATCATGGCAGAAGGCAAAGGAGGAGCAAAGGCACATCTTACATGGCGGCAGGCAAAAGAGTGTGTGCAGGAGAACTGCCCTTTATAAAACCATCAGATCTTGAGACTTATTCACTGTTACAAGAATAGCACATGAAAAACCCACCCCCATGGTTCGATTATCTCCCACCAGGAGGGTCCCTCCCATGACAAGTGGGGATTGTGGGAGCTACAGTCAAAGATGAGATTTGGGTGGGGACATAGCCAACCCAGATCAGTTGCTCTCTTCCAAGGCCTGTCTCCTTGGCCTGCTGATGGTCACCTTCTTGCAGTGCCCTCACGTGATTTTTCCTCTGGCTGTGTCTGTGTCCCAGCCTCCTCTTCTCGTAAGGACACCATTCAAACTGGATTAGGGTCCACTGATATGACCTCATTTTACCTTAATTACCACCCTAAAGTCTTTTCTTCAGATGCAGTCATGTTCTGAAGTACTGAGGGTTAGGGCTTCAACTTATGAATTTGGTGAGTTCACAGTTCAGCCTGTAACACATTTCTTCAGAATTTCCAGAGTGAGCACAGTTTTGAGCAGAAAAACACTGCTGGAGGAAAAGGAGAGAACTGGAAAATTCCAGCAAGTTGTCATAGACTTGATCTGGGGGAGGTGGGGCCCCACTGAGAAGGGTGACAAGGTGAACGAAGATCAGCGAGTGATTTGGTACACCCAGCAAACTTAGAATAGATTTACTTCAAGACATTCATAAATGAAAAAAAAAGCAAAAACCAAAACCTTGGGTTTCAAAAAATTTCAATTAACTTGCTTTCTAAAAAGATTTCATAACAGGGTTCCTTTAAATACCCAGCCACACCAGTATACTTGAACAGTGATTTGATTTCATACCATGTGATTAAAGTACTACGTTTGCAGAGCCTAGCCATTAAAAGCAGGAGAGACAACCTGTAATTAAAATTTTGTTGAACCCTCCTCCTCCAAAGACCAGTTCAGTTCCTAGAGGTTGATGGTGAAAGCAGCCAAGGAACTTCAACTTGGTTCCCAGCGTCTTTGCTCTAGCTCAGTGTGCACAGGGGTGAGACCAGTCTTAGGGGTGTGAGCACCAGCCCCTGGCCCCCTGCCTGGGGCTGGCATGCCCCTCCTGCTGTCCTAGGACACAGCATTGGCTTCAATCTATTCCAGCAGCAATCTTACCTTGTCCTTCTTTACCTCTGTTTCTAGGGGTAGTGACATTGGTCTCCTCAGTTAGGGGCAGGCAGACATAGACAAATGAATAGTGACTTTTGTCCAAACTTCATGTTAGCAATTTCACCCTGCAAACATGTTACCTCCCTCACCAGAGCTGCAAACACGTGGCCACGTTGATTGGTTTCCTTCCAGTCCTCCCTGTGAGTGGAAGAGCAGAGATCCAAACCCCTTGCAAAACGGGGTAGACAATACCCACCCCCAGAGCTGTGGAGAGGCTGAATGGGGAGAATGTGTATAACCAGAAAAGCACACATAAGGCTGGTCCATTTGCAGAGAAGCAGGTCATGATTCTTAGAAGGTAAAAGCCAACAGTGATTAGGAGGAAGAACTCTTGTCATCTGGGACTGAGGAAATGAGGCTTTAATAAAGCCAGTTGCTGTTTGGGTGTCAGATTCTGAGTCCTGTCCTTCCATCATCAGTACTTATTAAGAACCTACTGCATGCCAGAAACTGTGCTGTATTTTGAGGGCACTAACAGTCCCTCTGGTCAGAGAGAGCCTTCTAGCATGGAAGTCTTAGTCCCTGCCCTAGAGGGATGCACAGGCTAACGGAGACAGACATCCACACGCACACTGAGGCTGCCAGAAAAAGAGAATCACAGGGTACTGGGGAGTCCCTGGGAGGTGGGGGGAGCAGTGGTGCCTGGGAAATCAGGGAAGGTTTCTTAGGGAGGTGTTGATTGAGTAAGTTGAGAAGGAAGTCAAAAGTCACAGGGGAGCTACTGTGGCCAAGAGGTGGGTGAGGCGATGGAACTTTATATGCAGAGGCCTGGAGGTGAGAGAGTGCAGGGGGTAGGGGTGCTTCAGGTTATAGGACCCAGTCTTTGAGGAGGGTGGAGGGAGGTGAGGGACGGGGCTGGAGAGTGGAACGGGGACCACAGTGAGAAGGCCACATGTATGGAGATGAGGGATCCAGACCTTGTCCCAGGATTTTCTTTTGGCATGATGAAAATGTTCTGGGGCTAGATAGAGGTGGCGGCGGCACAACAGTGTGAATGTACTAAATGCCAGTGGGTTGTATACTTTAAAATACCTCAAATAGTTAATTTCATGTTACATGGATTTCACTTTAATAAGTAAAAAAAAGATACGATCTGCAAAGTATGGCAGTATTGTTTTCACCTTTTCCCCGCCTACCCCCTTCCGTCTTGCCTTGTGCCCTCCTGGGAGTAACAGTTTGGGTTTGTTTTTGTTTGTTGGTTGGTTGGTTGGTTTTTTTGCCCAGGCTGGAGTGCAGTGGTGTGATATTGGCTCACTGCAACCTCCACCTCCCGGGTTCAAGTAATTCTCCTGCCTAAGCCTCCTGAGTAGTTGGGATTATAGGCACGCACCACCATGCCTGGCTAGTTTTTGTATTTTTAGTAGAGACGGGGTTTCACTGTGTTGGTCAGGCTGGTCTCAAACCCCTGACCTCGTGATCCACCTACCTTGGTCTCCTAAAGTGCTGGGATTACAGGCGTGAGCCACCGCGCTCGGCCAGGTAGTACTTTTAATAATATTTTGTTTCCCCTTTTAGTGTTTTTTCATGCATGACAAGGAATATATTCTTATTTCTCCTTTCTTACATCAAAAGTGCCATTCTGAAAATGCTATTTTTGTACCTTACTTTTTTCATCTAAGAGAATATTCCACCAGTGTCTTCCATACCTGCACATAGTAATCCTCTTTATTTTTTTTCCTGGTATATAATATTCTACAGTATGGCTATACCATGCGTTTATTCACCCATTCCCTATTTCTGGATGTTTGGGTGGTTCCCAGTCTTTTGCTTGGACACCGTATACTGTGTAGTCAAAGGCGTATCACTCTTGGCTCCTGGCCTCAGGGAGCCTGGATTAGTCAGGGTCCCCAGAGAAACAGAACCATGAAAGAGAGAGAGAAAGAGATTTGGAGAAATGGCTCATGTGATTGTGAGAGCTGGCAAATCTGAGATCTGCAGGGCAGGCTGGCAGCCTGGAAATTCAAGTAAAGTTTGACTTTGCAGTCTTATATCCAAAATCTGCAAGGCAGCAGACTGGAAACTCAGGCAGAATTTTTATGTTGTAGTCTTAAGTCAGAATTATTTCTTTCTTCTCCTTTTCCTTCTCCTTCTCCTTCCCCCTCCCCCTTCCTCCTCCTCCTCCTTCTCCTCCATTATCCTGCCTCCTTTTTCCTTCCTTGTTCTTCCTTCCTCCTTCCTTCCTTTCTTCTTGAAACCTCAGTCTTTGCTCATGTGGCCTTCAGCTGATTGGAGGAGGCCCACCAACATTACAGATGGTAGTCTGCTTTCCTTAAAATCAATTGGTTATAAATCAATTGACTATAAATGTTAATCACATCTGAAAAATACCTGCAAAGCAACATCCAGATGAGTGTTTGACCAAGCAGCTGGACACCATAGCCTCACCAGGTCAACATGTACAATTAACCACCACAGAGCCAAGAAGGATGAGGGTAAAAAGACCCTGGGAATGCAGAGGAGAGGAGCCTGGGGTGCCTGTGTGGCTATCGGAGGTAAAGATGAGTCCTCTTGTTTTATAACTGAGGAAACTCAGGCTCAGAGAGGTAAATTCAATTGCCCAAGATTGCACAGCTAGTAGGAGCTAGAAGCAGGACCTGGCCTGGGCTAGTCCAGTACAAAACTCACATCCTAACCCCATGGGAACTAATGCTGCTTCATATGCGGGGTGTGTGTCATCCTGGAGGAGAAATTTGATCTGGCCCCAGAAGAAGAAGATGTTGATGAGGTAGATAAAGAAGAGTGATTGGAAGCAGGATGCAGTGGCTCATGCCTATAATCCCAGCATTTTGGGAGGCTGAGGTGGATGGATTGTTTGAGCCCAGGCGTTCGAGACTAGCTCGGGCAACATGAAGAAACCCCAACTCTTAAAAAAATACAACACTTAGCCAGGCCACTACCATTAGTGTGTGTCTGTAGTCCTAGCTACTCAGGAGGCTGAGGTGGGAGGATTAATTGAGGCCAGGAGGTTGAGGCTGCAGTGAGCCATGATCATGCCATTGTACTCCAGCCTGGGCAAAAGAGCAAGACCCTGCCTTAACAAACAAACAAAAAGAAGGGCAATTGGCATTTTCAGCTTGGAGAACTGGCTGTGCAAAGGCCAGTGCGGGAAGTGAGCCATCTTGGAGGTAGCCAGCATGTGGCTGAAGCAGTCTTTAAGGACAAGAGCCCTTGCGTCTGGATCAGGAAGGCTGCCCTGAACTGCACTAAGAGGCATTTGGGCTTCATTTCAGGGCCTAAAGTTACAAAATGGCAGCCTCCAGCCAGGTCTGGCTCAGCCCACAGACCTGCTGGAGTCGGAGCAGCTTTAAAACATTGCATGCAGGGCCTGGAAGGCTGGCAGAGCATGGGACATCCCTGTGTTTCATGACCTCCCCCTCCCCATTTATTCCAGTCACTCGCCTGGCCCTGTGTCCTCCATGTGACCCAGGCCAGGGGATTCCAAAATGGCTTACTTTGCAGGAAAAAAAAAGACAAATGTGTACACTTGGCTCATTGTTTATTTTTATACATGTATAATGTTGCACTGATGTATAGTGTGTACCAACAAAGAAATTGAACAAGATGAGATTCAAAAACTAAGCATTCTAATATTTTCTATGACCCAGTGATCACTCAGGCACCCCACTTTGAAGTCCCCCTAACTAGATGATGGGGGGAAAAGGCAGGTTTCTGTGACAAAAGCTCCCGGTTGACACATGATGACAGGGAGGAGCTTAAGAGAGGGTGTGGTTAGGTCAGGTCAGCAGACAAGGGCCATATATATCCAGCCACCCACGCAGGCTATTCGCAGTGTGCCATCACTGTGTGGGAACGGGAAGGCAGTATATCTGAGGACATCCTGCTCGCCATGCCTCTGGCCGCCTCTGTTTCAGGTGCTGTCCTGGGCCCTCTGACACCCCTGGTGGCTGGTGTCATTACCCAGGGGGAAGGCGGTCGCATCCCCAGCAGTGCGTGGCTATACAGGTCACCTTCCAGGGAGTGGAGTCTGGTGTCGCCGGGTGCCCTCAAGTCTGATTTACAGTAATCTCACCAGGTCTCACCTCCTCTCAGTGAGACCTTCCCTCACCTCTTCTTTCCCGAAACTGTCTTCCAGCTCCTCCTTCCTGCCAGGGCGGCTTCCTGCTGTCACTCTAAAGAGGGAGGGTCTCTGTTTCTGCTGCTCTTCAGTTCAGACAGATGCCAGCTGCCTGGAGTTGCACCCATTTGGGGATAAATTTATTTTTCTTTCCAAGTGGCTTTGGGGTGAATGGGCTTAAATAATTCCCTGACTACCCTGTTTAAATTTACTCCCTCTCCCCCAGTTCTTTGCCTCCTCTGTTTTATTTTTCTCCATAGCCTGCATTATCTTGTGCATAAAAAATAGTGCATAATATTGCATTAAAAAAGGAAACAAAATTAGTGTCTTAAAACAACCATCCCTTTATTATTTGCTCACAGGTCTGCATTTTGGGCAGGAGTTTTGGGGGTTAGAGGGTGGGCTGGGAAAAGGTCAGGGCATCTCTGTTTCTTGTGGTTCAGCCCAGGGCTGCTTGGGACCCTCTGTTCTCTGCGTGGTGTCTGTGTGTGGTTAGCTTGGGCCTCCTTTCAACATGGCGGGCTCAGTGTTGTTGGCTTTATTGCAAGGTGACTGGCTTCCCTCAGAACAGAAAAGCAAAAGCTGCTAGGCCTGGAGTGGGCATCATATCACTTGCGCTATGTTTCTGAGCATCCAGCCACACACTGGGAAGTGTGGCAACTATCTCGTCCCCTAGGAGTGTGGTGTGAAATGTTGAGATACTTGATCAATGTTAGCTCTTTCATTAGACACAGCCCTGGACTGTCAGAGACTCAGCTCTTGAGGTAGGTGACTTCCTCTGTGACCTGGCCCAAGACTCACTCCCTCTCTGAATATTTAAAATGGGGAGAATAGAAATACTGGCCAGTCACATGTGTACCTCAAGGGGCTGCTTGGAGGGCCAAATGAGATAAAGAGTAATAGTGATGACAGGTGTTGGGAGCTGGGTATGACCAGGTTTTGGGAACTTCGCTCCTTGGAGCTCCCACTTCCAGACACAAGGAGTCAGTCCCGCCTCTGCCAGGACTCCTGGGGGCAGGGTCCAGGGTGCAGGGGAAAGGTCCCGGCTCCCCTTCTTGAGGTGGCCAAGCAGGCCCCCGTTAGGTCAGCAGGTAGGGCTTGAGTCCAGCCACTTTTGTTGAGTGTTTAAAATTTACCAGGGGCTTTACATCTTTTCTCACGTACCCTCAAAACGGTTCTGTAAGGCAGGTGATCCTTTGCCCCCCGACAGCTGTCCTATGGCGACACAGCCAAGTGACAGAACCAGAACTCCAGCTTCAACCCACTGGGTTCCAGACCTCATGCCCTTTTCCCACAAAGCTGGCCAGGGACAGAGACTCTTGGCAAAATACCAGAATTTTCCTTACTATGAACACTGTCGACTTTAATTAGATTAATTTTCGCTTTTCTTTTGCCTTCGGGGGTTTAAAGCTGATGCAGCTGGATTACAGCAGTGCACTGTGAGTGGAATAGAGTTGTAGTGTCAGGACCTCCAAGCCCTGCAACCCCCAGCGTAGGCTTTATTTACCCATGCACCCCCACTGAGAGGCTCCCTCACGCCCTGAGGGGATGGAAGGTCCATGGAGATACAGCATTGCTCTCCCGGGAGGGTCTCTGCCCTCAGGCTCAGACTAGGACTGTCCTAAAAGCTCCCTGTCCAGCATGCTTTTTGATGAAGGCTGCTTTGTGCACACACATGTGCTGGGCTGTGGCCCCAGCCCCGAGCCCTAGTTATCCACAGTAAATGCAGAACAGCAACCACCCTGTGCAGCCTTCTCTCTCCAGGGTAAACTGTTGGAGTGAGGGCTTTTGCCTGGACGAAGGCCTAGTCAATGAGTGCTTTGCTGACTCCAACTCTTGCTTTTCACCCTGGGGAGCCAACCACAAACATTTGTGGAGACCCACACATGCCAGGCAGGGCCTGTGCTACAGAAACGTGCACTGTGGAACAATCGGCCTCAGAAAGCCGCCGAAGAACAATGCAGGCTTGTGAATTGTCCCTCCCGGTCCTCGGGCAGCAGCGCCTGTGTGCGGTGCACCCAAGTGTGCCCCCTTGCCCTGGCCCGAGAGGCACCGAGGAGGGGGCCTGTGTTTTGGGGGTGTATGGTCACTTGCACCGAGGCTGCCCGGGGCAGGGTTGACCTTTGGAAGATCAAATATGTGGCCTTCTGGGCTTTGCCCAGGCCAGCTGTTGACCTAAGGGAGGAACACTCAGTGCCACATGGTGTGTTCCCCTGTCCTCTGGCCTGGCCATCATCATTGCAAAGCCAAAGAAATAGAAGCATTTGCGGTAGCTGGGGAAGGGAGGTGGGGCACTGGCGCCAGTAAAGTCCCTTCTTGAGATGGCCTTTTGGTTCATCTGAAGACCTTGCTGTCCGCCCATCTAGGCGCTGCACTCACCCTGGGTCCCACTTGCCACTCTGCTCACGTTGAGAGTCCTCTTTCTATGCGGTTCTCTGCTTCAGCCAACACAAACAGCAGAAATAAGCCGGGAGAAGCCACCACTGAATGGAGTTTCTTTTTCCAGATTCGCTGTGCCAGCCGGGGCGTAACCGTTTAATTGCTGACACTAAGTCTCTCCGTAAAACCAAATGAAACAAGGTTCCATGGTGCCCCAAGTATAGGATTTGAGTGGACATTAAGAAAGCAGAGAACAAAAGGACGCAGGGAAGATTCGGTCTGCTCAAATGCACCTTTAAAATTCTCCTACTTAGACCGTAATTCCGTATTCTACTCCACTAACTTGTTTTGGCACTTTAGAGCTTGTCTTTTGTGTGGTTTTGGTTTTCTGGGCTTCTCCACTGAGGAGAGAACATTCTAGAAGGGTGAAATTGTTAATTATTCTTCAAACTTTGAGAGCTGCTTATGTGGAATATGTCCTATGAGAGCACTGTGATATTGCAAGTCATGACCTCCATTCCCCTGGGATGATCTGCGGGGACAGGGTCTGCCCAGAGCCCTGATGTCAGGGTATGATACTGACTGAGCTTCACAGGCTGGACTCAGGGAGCCAAGACTTGAGGTTGGAGATGTGAGGAGAAAATCACAAACAGAAATTGTTGCTCTAGACAAATGCTGCCTCATCCACCCGAGGCGGGGAGTTTGGGTAGATTGGAATCTGACCTGTTTCCGCCTCAGGACAAGGTGGTAGCAACGGTATTTAGGTTTTTAAGGCGGGTGATGTCAAAAGCCGTGTCCAGAAGAAAATAGTCCTGTTGTTGGCCCTATTCTTTCACCCTAAGAGATTTAATCCAGAGATGGTTTGTAAGATCCCACTGCTGAGAGGCGCCGTTCCTTCCCCGGCTTCTCTCACGCCTGGACTTCCCTTATGCTGTATTTTGTTTGTCTTTGGCCAGGACACTGAAGGGTAGTGCCACAGCCCCTGTGTGGCCCTCATCTCCAGTTTTTTCTCTAGTACCTGTTTTAGATAAAAGCTTTTTTGAGACGAAAAATTCATATAACATAACATTCACCCTTTTGAAGTGGATTTTTTTGTTTTCTTGTTTCTTTTGTTTGTTTTTTTGAGAGAGTCTCGCTTTGTCGCCCAGGCTGGAGTGCAGTAGCGCAATCAGTAGCGAGGCTCACTGCAGCCTCGACCTCCTGGGATGAAGCAATCCTCCTGCCTCAGCCTCCTGAGTGGCTGGGACCACAGGTACACACCACCACGCCTGGCTAATTTTTTTGTTGTTTTTGTAGAGACGGAGTTTCACCATGTTGCCCAGTCTGGCCTCGAACTCCTGGGCTCAAGTGATCTGCCCATCTGGGCCTCCCAATGTGCTAGGATTACAGGTGTGAGCCACCATGTCCAGCCTAAAGTGGATGGTTTTTAATATAATCACGATGTTGTGCAACCCTTAACACTCTCTAACCCCAGGATATTTCCTCACCTTTTATACCCACTACCATAACTCTCATTTTTCCCCAGCTTCCTCAGCCTTAGAGAACCACGTATGTGATTTCTCTATAGATTTGTCTATTCTGGACATTTTATATAGACGGAGTTATACAATATGTTCTCTTTTGTAACTGGCTTCTTTCACTTAGTGTAATAGTTTCAAGGTTCATCCATGTTGTGGCATATATCAGCTCTTCTTCTTCTTCTTTTTTTTTTTTTGCTGAGTAATGTTCCATTAGGTGGTTATTCTGCATTTTATTTATTCCTTTATCAATGGATGGAGCTTTGAGGTTTGTTTCCATATTTTGGCTATTATGAATAATGCTGCTCTGAACGTTCAAGTACAGGTTTTGGTGAGGATGTATGTTTCTAATTCTCTTGAGTGTATACCTAGGAGTGGAATTGCTTGGTGGCATAGTGACTCTATATTAACCTTTTGAAGAACTGCCGGGTTGTATTTCAGAATGGCTGCACCACTTTACAATCCCATTAACAGTGCTTGAGGGTTCCAGTTTCTCTACATCCTCACCAACACTTGTTATTATGTCTTTTTGATTATGGTCATCCTAGTGGGTGTAAAGTAGTATCTCATTGTGGTTTTGATTTACATTTCCCTGACGACTAATGACATTGAACATCTTTTCATGTGCTTTTTAGTGTTAAAAGCTCAGGTTTAGATGTTTATCCAAGTGTATATCTTTGGGAAAATGTCTACCAAATTGTTTGCCCAACTTTTAGTTTGGTTATTTGTCTTTTTATTGTTGAACTGTAAGAGTTCTTCATATACTCTGAATACTAGACCCTTATCAGAATTTGCTAATATTTTCTCCCATTCCATAGAGTGTCTTTTCACTTGATGATTTGCTTTGAAGCATAAATATTTTTAATTTTGGGGAAATGCAATTTATCTCCTGTACTTACTCTTTCATTGATATGCTTCTGGTGTCATATCTAAGAAATTGTTGGCTATTCCAAGGTCACAACAATTTATTTTTGTTTTCTTCTAAGAGTCTCATGGTTGTAAAACACTCTGACATATAGGTCTATGGTGCAGTTTCAGTTAATTTTTGTATATGTTGTGAGCTAGAGGTTCAGCTTCATTGTTTTGTTTCATTTTGTTTTAGAGACAGTGTCTCACTCTGTCACTCAGGCAGGAGTACAGTGGTACCCTCGTAGCTTATTATTATTATTTTGAGATGGGGTCTTGCTCTGTTGCCCAGGCTGGAGTGCAGTGGTGCGATCTCGGCTCACTGCAAACTCCATCTCCCAGGTTCAAGTGATTCTCCCAAATTCAAGTGATTCTCCCGCCTGAGCCTCCTGAGTAGCTGGGACTACAGTGCACGCCACCACGCCTGGCTAATTTTTGTATTTTTAGTAGAGATGGAGTTTCTCCATGTTGACCAGGCTGGTCTCAAACTCCTGACCTCAAGTGACCTGCCTGCCTCAGCTTCCCAAAGTGCTGGGATGACAGGCATGAGCCACCATGCCTGGCCATCTTTACTCTTTTGCATGTGGATGCCCTGTTGTCTCAGCACTATTTGTTGAAAATGTTTTTTCCATTGAATTGCCTTTTGTTTTTCTTACATGCCTCTTTCCTACTAAAACATAACTTAGTTCTCTCCTTTTCTTCCCCCCAAACCCACACATACATATCTGCTAGCCTGCCTCAAAGTACCAGGCATCCCTGCTGCTCTAGGAAGTCCTGCATTGCCTGCCCAGAACCTCAACCCTAACTCCCAGGGTCCCTTTCTCAGATGGATCTCGATGTACTCAGGTCTCTTTGTGCGAAGAGACCTTAGTCTCTCTGGATGCGAGGATTCATCTGCTTTAGGGGAAGGGCTGAAGGAGGAGCTGCATGGGATCAAAAAATCCCACATTAGTGTGTATGTATATTTTTTCACGCCTGTATTTCTGACTCCCAAATCAGGTGTAAACTTTCTCAGTCATGACCCTCTTGGAGACCCTCATCCATTGGTACAAAAAATGTTCACTAGTTAGATAATTAAATGAACGAACTACGATGTTTCTGATGGACAAGTGATTCACTCAAGTGGTTCTCCATCCATCCATCCACCCGTTCATCTGTCCATCAGTCAGTCTGTCCACCCATTCATCTACTGAGAAATGAAAGAACTGGTTGCTTTGTCCCTGTCTGCTGGCTGGGTCAGAGTTCTGCTACAGGTTTGTGTATTGTTAGAGGCTCAGGTTAGCTGCCTATCCAAGTGGGAGCCAATTTATCAGAAAGCCAGAGTCTGCGGTTACTGTGGCTGTGGTCACTCGTAGAGTGCTTGGCGCAGGTCATTGGCACTGGGGCCTTTTTAGTGAATGGGTCTCCTCAGGAGCTCAATGATACATCTCCAATCAGCAAACAAGAGTTAGAGCAGAGGGACAGTGTGGCCTCAGGGCCCCTTCCTCCATTCCAAGATATTTCTAGATACTGCTCATTAGAATTTAGTACTAAGAACAAAGGTGGAGGCTGGGGAGACATTCTCACTCCCGGGGGCTCTGTGCCAACCACCCGCCTTCAGTGGTAACATCCTTGGCACCTTCGTTTCCATTACACCTCACCTGTGTTGCTTTCTACACATCCCGAAGTTGAGCTTAACCTGGACACCTTTGGGCCCCGTGACCCATTGGTGGGAGCACCACACTACTACTTAGAAAGTGGGGTTTTTGCCTGTGGCCCACTTTTCGGGACCCTCTCTGACTGGGACTGTCATTCCCGTGTTTACCGGACCACCGCCTTTCTGGGAGCTCAGTCCTGCCTGTCCCAGTGTGCAGGGCTCCTCCTCCCATCCCGAGGAGTTCTTTCTTGGAATTTTGGCTCTCCCGCCCTGCAGCCTGGTTTCCACGTCCACTCCCCACCTCAAGGATTAGAGTTCTGACCTGAACCTCAGAGGTGGATGAGTCCCCTGGGAGGCCTGGCAGGTTGTGGATTCACCAGGGCGGGGGTGGGGGGGAGTTGAGGGGGATGGGATTGGGTATCAACTAATCCACTGGCTGCAGGCATCGCGGCCCTGCCCAGCTGACACCGCTTTCGCATGGATTGCTTTCCAGAGATGAGAGCCTTCTGCAGTACTGCCTGGGGGCTGTCTTCTCTCCATTTAGCAATGCGATGCCACAATTTTGCCGTGCCATTACACATTCTTTCTTCAGCATCATTCCAGCATCAGCTCTCTAATATCCCTTTTTATAGATTTTCCATTTCACAGAGAGAGAAGGTGAGACAGCAAATACTGTTTTCGCAAATGCAGGGGCTGATGACTGAGTTTGATGGGGTTTTTTTTTTTTGTTTTTTGTTTTTTGTTTTTTTTGGTAAATTCCTGAGACCTACCACATCCCAGCATGAATCGTGTAACTTATCTGCCCTGTGTCAAAAATTAGACTTTGCTCCTGTATTTTCAGAAATAATTTTTGCCATGCTCTTAGGTTTTCAGGCTGTGTTTTGGCTCTGCCCTCATCTTATCTCTAAGTTCCAAGAGCTTTCTTTCCGTTTCTTTTTTCTCGGTGGCCCATGCCTGAGCTGGGTTGGCAGGTTCTCCTCTTCTTGCTGTGTCCCTGCAGAGTCTCTTTCTGGCACTGCTTTAACCACTGTACTTCATCTGAGGGGAGAGAAAGGAAGAGCCATTTGGCTAGGGGAGCAAGCGCTTTCTCTGCTGGTAAAGATGTCCAGGAAGAGGGTCCTCCCACCCCTGTCCAATGTGTCCCTGGGGTCAGGCAGCCAGTGACTCCCTCCACCTCATTTCTTTCTTTTTGCTGCCTGCACAGGACTGGAGAGCTAGCGTGAGTATCCGTCCTGCAAGAGCTTATTAAGCCTTGCTTATACACCTGGCACCGGGGAGGTGTTGTTACCTGTCCTGGCAAGGCGGGGAGGAACAGCAGACGGGAAGGAGTTAAAGCTCTCCACAAGGAAAATTGTGATTAAGTGGCAAAGGGAATGGTTTGGAAATAAGTGCTGGGGGCTTTCAGGGGAAGGGGAGGTCGTATGGGCCAAAGCGGGCAGACCTTGTGTCTGAGGAGAGTGAGAAGACCCTGAAGGATGATGGGTTTGGAGTTGGGTGGAGAGGGACCCTTGTTGGAGGGGGAGGATGTCACTGTATTCTCCCTGAGGGACCTCCTGTGCACTTTGGCATCTTAGGGGCTGTGGGTTCCAAGAAGTGGGAGGTGGAGTGGGGTGTAGAGGGCCGGGTACCCTGAGAGTGTGGTGCTGCACTTACCCTCTGGCCAGCAAGGGAGCATATGGCAAGACTTGGCTGAGACAGCTGGCAGCGTCCTGGGCTGGAGAGTAGAGGCTTGGCAAGATGGCAGGGGGCAGGAGGCGTGAGAGGCTGGTCTCCATGATGAGATGGCTGGGCAGGGAGGTCAGGGACCACACATGGTGTGGACACACCCGTGGAAACAGAGGAAGGGGAGAGGGAAAGGCATTTTCACCAAAGGTCCCTCAGGGCCTAATGACAGGCTTCTGGGGATAAAGGAGGCACCTGGGAATGGAGTTGATTCTCTGTGGCTCTCTGGGGGCCTCATGCACATGAGGCCTCCCCTGCCACCGCGTCACGCCCTCCTGTCTCAGGGTCCCCTCTGTGCTTCACGTGGGCTCCTGAGGCACACTGTGCTACATTGACCTGCCCCCTGTGTGCCATGGTGCCTGGGCCCAGGGACGGCTGTGACCTTCCTGGCCTCCCTGCTAGCATAGGTTAGTGGTGGTGCAGGGTGGTGGTGGGAGTGCTTGCAGTAGCAGTGGCGGCAGTGGTAGTAACAGGGTTAGAGCTGTTACTCTGCACTAATAAACATTTTCTTACCTCTAATTCGTTTAGTCCTTAGAACAACCCTGTGGGACTGGCCGGTCTTACAGATAAGGAAACTGAGGCATAGAGACTTCAGCAATTGCCTGAAGTGCCGCACTAGTGAGAGGCAGAGTCTGGACTGAACCCCCAGCTCATGGCTCCATACTCCATGCTCCTGGGCACTCTTCCTCCTTTCTCAGCAGAGCAGGCCAGTGCTGCAGAATCGCTTCCATCATGCAATTTAGAGATGGGCAGCTGAGGGTCAGCACCTCCAGTGTGCCCAGGGCGTGCCCCACCTCTCTGCCGTATGTCTGCTGCGGTGGAGGGGAGGGAGGAGGATGGGGGAGGTGTCCAGATGGGAACTGCTGGCCTTTAGGGGGCCAACTGGGCTACTGGACTGGACAGAGCCTGAGCATAGCCCCAGGTGCACCTGGTGTGACCCCCACACATGACCTGGCCATGGGGAAATCTGGCCCTGTCTGGGTGGGGCCAACAGTGCTTTGGCCCTAAGAGTCTTAGGCCTCCCAAAGGGTGAGGAAGGACAAGGAGGCAGACCGGGGTGAAGGAATTCACAGTTCGTGGAATTAGATGCTGCAGAAAATGTTAATGAATGCCCTGTTATCTTAATTTTCTTACAGTGTGAAGTGTTTAGGCATCATGAGGATGAGAGTGATACCAAACCCAGGAGAGCTTTGCGTTCAGGTCGCATTATTCTTAGATTTGTAGTTTGGTGGGGAAAGGAGTCGGACTATTTTTAGAGGGCGCCGATCTCGGTTTGTAATTAACAGACAGCATGCCCTCCTGCTACGTACTCTCCTCACTCACGCTTTGCTGTAATTAGTGTTTTAATCATCTTCTACCAAGATCCTCAGGTCCACAAGAGCCTGCAACATGCCTGTCTTCACTACCCCATCCTCCACGCTGGGCACATGAGCAGGGAGGGAGGATCGATTCCACCACGAGGGCTTGTAGGAGGGGCCAACAACTGGGCAGTCGACCAGTGGGAAGTTGGGCAGGTGGCAGGGGCAGCCCGACTCGAGCACGGATGGACAGAAGACATGTCATGTCTGGGGAAAGCAAGTGACAAGGATCCTGGGATGAAGTTGGGGAATGGTGGGAAGAAGCAGGACACGAAGTGCTTTGAATATTAAGTCACTCACTTTTCTTGTGTTCAGGGAGACAGGGCTGAAAACACATGCTTTGTAGAAAAACAGGAACAGTTTCATGGTTCTTGTCTTTTTGCAGACAGGGCCTCTATAACCCTTACAGCACCTTTGTGAGAATCGGAAATAGGCCTTTCTTACCTTGGTGGATGAATTTTGAAGAAAGCAGCCCCTACCTCCCCTCTTCCCACCCAGCTGGCTGCAGCCTTGTACCGGGGCACAGCACTTAACAAATAGGGTTTGAGCTGGCTCTTGGCCCTCACTTGCTCTCTAGGATGGATATTTTTGAGCAGTACACAAGCTGCGCAACTGTACATAATCACCGCTTGAGATTTATGGTCTAGATTTAGGCTTCTGATTGGAGATACTATAAGATGGGAAGTCTTTCTGTGTCACCCAACTCTGATTGTCTTATTTCTTTACACCATTCTCTTAGCCATATGTTGCTGTTCTTTGCACAAGAAACCAGGGACTGTTACTACTGGAGGTCAGGACCTTCATAAGCACATTGACCACAGTTCCCAAATATCCTGGACCCTGAACATTGCCATCACCCAGGAGCTTATCAAAATGCAGATTTCTGTATCCCAAAACTCCCATTGTGTGTGATGTAGGAGCTAGGACAGAGTCCAAGAACCTGCATTTTCATAAGCTCTCCACTGGCACACCACAAATCTAACCCACTTTCAGACAAGGAAACAGAAGCCCAGAGAGGTTTGGTGACTTGCCCAGGCCATCCCAAACCGGAGAGGAGACCTGAGTTTGACGATGTTCAGTGCAGGCCTCCTCTGGCTGTCTCCCCACCATGGTGAACCCAGTCCTCTCCAAGCTCCCCCATCTCTGATGATCTCCAAGGCCAGGAACCTTGCTCTGTATCATTTTGTTTACAGACTGTGCTTCCTGTAGCCATCAATGTTTTGTCCCCTGTTAGTGTATCATCAGTACTTTACTGAAGCATAATTCACAATCAGTAAAATGCATTCGTCTTAAAGTACACAGCCTGAGGGATTTTGACAAATGTTTATACGCCTATGATCATTGCCCAGATCCAAGTAAAGGTGGTTTCCATTTCCCCAGAAGGCCATCGGTTGTTCTGAAAGGACAGAGGCACCTATTGAGGGACAGAGATCACTTCTGTTTGATCCATGCGTGTGTCTTTGTGTTTTCTGTGATTTTCCTTGGAAGGGTGATGCTGCGGATGGGACAGAGGTGGAGGAACAGTGGGAACAATGTGTAGTCACATTTCTCAAACCCAGAGCATTGTCACATGCCAGGGCAGACCAAGCTGCAGGGTAACAGTGGTGCATCTTCTTGGAGTATTGACAGCATCTGAAGATCGTGCAAGAAAATCTATCTTTATGTTGAAAAATAGGGATGGATAGAGAGCAGAATGCAAAACTCATTTGGATGTTGACAACAAAACATTCGCCCTGTAGAAAGTAGGGAAAGTGGGCTTCTCTTAACCCTCCTCTGGATCCCCAAGGGTAGCAGTCTTGCTCCTGCGCTGTCCTAGCGTTAAGGAGAGTTCAAGACTTGCCAGTGTGTGGCATTCATTGCTGAAGCCATTCAGAGGATCCCATGGCCTTCTGTGTGATTGAGATGGGGCCTGGGAATACAGCCTGGACACCCACACCATCCACACCCTGGGGATGACCTGCTGGGAAGGATGACAGTACCGTTTGCCCTAGAGACTTGGCAGGTGGCCCATCCTCCAAAACTCTTTGAAGAATCTACATTTTTAAGACATGAAGCTGTGGACAGGGACCCTTGGCATTTTCATCCCATCCCTAGGAGGGACTGGAGCATCCAAGCACTGCAATTTACTCCAGCCTGAAGAGGCTCTCTGGGACTTTGTTAAGGGGCATTGACCACTGTTCCCACCTCCCAGGGATAGTATGGGGTCAGAGCCTTTCAGCCATCGACCCAGCCACTGAGCACTCCTGCTCCCTTTCTGTTTCACATAGATTCTTCTTTAATACTTTGTTATCCTGCCTCAATTTCATAAATCTTTATAGCTGAGTTAAAGAAAATAACCTGCAAATGTTTTCCCTTTGGGTGAACTCTCGCTTCTGTGTGTTGTGATGATGGCGATGCTGATTCCGAGAACCAAGGATGCGAGGAGGATGCCTGTCGCAGGGGTGGTGGCCTCTGCCCTCACTTTTCCTAGAGACTTATTTGTAAGTGAAATGTCAAAGGCATCTTTGGTTATTTCTAGGTTCTACATATATTTAACGAGTTTTAAAATAGTTGTGCCATATTGCCCAGCAGAAGATAGGTTGCACATGTTTTCACTACCATTAGCCGACTGAGAGCATTTGTTTCCCCGACAGTGAAGATCAGCATTCCTTTCCACACTTTTATTTTTATTTTTTTGAGACGGAGACTCGCTCTGTCGCCCAGGCTGGAGTGCAGTGGCTCAACGTTGGCTCACTGCAACCTCTGCCTCCTTGGTTCAAGCGATTCTCCTGTCTCAGCCTCCCAAGTAGCTGGGATTACAGGTGTATGCCACCACGCCCAGCTAATTTTTGTGTTTTTAGTAGAGGCAGGATTTCACCATGTTGGCCAGGCTGGTCTCAAACTCCTGACCTCAAGTGATCTGCCCACCTCAGCCTCCCAAAGTGCTGGGATTATAGGCATGAGCCACCGTGCCTGGCCTTAAATTTGATAGATGTAAAATTGTACCAAAGTTTCCTTTGCATTTCTTTGGCTAGTCACTGCGAAGATTTTTCAGGAATTTATAACCTGGTTCTGTTGCATCCTTTATAAATTTGCTTTTTATGCTCTGCTCATTTTGCTATTTTTGATGTATTTATGTCTTTCTTTTATTTTAGTTAGAGTCTTAATTTACAGGGTACGTCCTTAGTTTCCAGTTTTCAAAAAATATTATCTCTACCCAGACTCAGAGGCTTGGAACAGATTCACTCCAAAGCAATATCAGGCCACCACTCCCACACAGTGTCTTTGGGAACATTAGAAAAAGTGCTTCTTCCCTGTCTGATACAGCACCATCCTAAGTGTAGGGCTTAGTGAATGGCACCCAGGTGAGTTCAACCTGTCCTGGGTCCCTTAGCCAGGCTCCCCTGTTTAGAACACAGCTGTACAACCTACACAACCTACTGTGGTCACTCTAGTGTTGTAAAAAGTGAACTAAACCACCTTTTTTTTTTTTTTAATTGAGACGGAGTCTCACTCTATTGCTCAGACTGGAATGCAGTGGCATAATCTCAGCTCACCACAGCCTCTGCCACTCGGGTTCAAGCGATTCCCCTGCCTCAGCCTCCCCAGTAGCTGGAACTACAGGTGCCCTCCACCACGTCCGGCTAAGTTTTGTATTTTTAGTAGAGACGGGGTTTCACTATGTTGGCCAGGCTGGTCTCGAACTCCTGACCTCATGATCCATCCACCTCGGCCTCCCAGAGTGCTGGGATTACAGGCATGAGCCACCACACCCAGCTGCCACTTTTAAAAATAATAACAAAAACTCCAAGCCATTGAGGGTACAATTTCGAATACAATTAAACCTCCCAGCTACTAACGTGGGCATTCTGCATGGAGTCTGATTTTGCTTGGCATTGGCCTGCTCTGTGCTGTGGCGTGCCGGATGGCAGAGGCCTGGGAGAGAGGGCAGAGGCCTGGGTTCTAGTCTTGGCTGCGTTACTAACGCATGGCCTGACTGTGGGCAAGCCAGCTTTTTGGGGCCTCACTTCTCATCTGTAAAAGGAGAGGCTGTGACTAAATAAATTTCTAGGTCATTCTCAGCTCTAAATATCTGCATGTTCAAGTTCTAGCTATATTTTTCTTTTCTCCCCAAAAAGATTATGACATCTGTAAGACAGGTTAGGTTTAGAGTTTTTTCTTTAGCATTTGGGTTATGTAAAACAAAATCCATTTTGACGTTTTTGCATTCCATCACATTTCCACCTGATTTATGCTGTTTTAAGTGTGTCTGAAAGAGGATCACTTCCACATAGCCAATCGCCTTTCTCCATTTTACCAAAGGCATCCTGGGGTCTGTGGAGTCGCTGAGAGAAGGCATGGATGCCCTTGATGGTGAGAAAATGTGGTTGAATTACTCTCTCAGCTCATCTCACCTCTTCCTTCTCTCCTTTCTCAGTACTGTTTATGGGCATCTCACGGGGAAGGCTCAGAAATGAGCAACCCTTTGAGGACCTCTGTGCCTTGTGGGGAGCCGGCAATTACTGGGACCCTCCTAAGTGGTAACTCCACAGGCATTCTTCCTTGCTCGCATCCTGGGGGCCTCTCCCACAGAGGACACCTCCTAGCCCACTCGCCCTGACTCCTCTTTCTCTACCGCCCCAGGCCTTTCATGCTTTCCAGCCTTTCCCCGAACCCATTCTCTGTGGCCTGTCGAAG
Source organism: Chlorocebus sabaeus (assembly GCF_047675955.1). Lineage (NCBI taxonomy): Eukaryota > Metazoa > Chordata > Mammalia > Primates > Cercopithecidae > Chlorocebus > Chlorocebus sabaeus. The sequence goes on along the minus strand of NC_132921.1, from coordinate 34,378,185 downwards.
GTGGGGTTTCATCCCAGCCGCTTCTCCACTTGCTCTCTTCCTAGGCCCTCTGGCCGTCTCAGGTGGCGCTGGCTGGCACCTGTGTGCTCCACACCAGGTCTGTCTTCTGAACGCAATCTAGCTTCCACTCGGCTGCCTCGGGGACCTCTGACCTCAGGTGTCTCAGACCATGTGCTCCCAAATCCAGCTTGCGATCTTCATCCACAGTCCCTGTCTGGCTTTTCTGTCATCTAACTGGTCCCCCAACAGGTGGCCTGGGACTCACCTCCCACCTCTCCTGACCCCGTCCCCTGCCTTCCCTGACCTGTCCGTCCTGCCCCTTCCCAGCTCGCTCCACATCTGTCCTTCCTTCTCCTAGCTGTATCTGGGGGCCGGCCTGTGCCTTCTCTGGTCTTCTGAGGTCTGGCCTCCTACAAGATTCTCTCCACCACTGATGCTTCTGCCTCTAGTCTCTCCCGCTCCCAGTCTTCCTTTATTGCTTTGATCCAAATTTAAAACAAAGAACACTGCTGTCCTGTGGCGGGCTCCCTATGGGAGTCACTGCCATCTCTCTTTACCCCTCCCCATCCCAGTAGGGGCCCAATGCAGGCTTGCACAGCTGAACTGGACTCATCCTTGATCAAGGTCAGACTTCTCCCTCTGATTGTTCTGCCACACTGTGGCTGAGGGCACCAGCCTTTTCCCTTTCCCTTCCCTCTCTAGATGTACCTGACACCCCTATCTCCCATAATCCTCCAGAGATTAAGTAGATCCAAGACCCTTGGGCTGCAAGTCAGAGCCGGAAGGGGCAATCCAACCCAACTTTTTAAGAAAACCAAGGCTCTGGGAAGGGGCAAATGCTGGGTCACGTTGTTGGAGGTTTGTGGCAGGGACTGTCATGCCTGCGTGTATGAGTTTCCCAGGACTCTTGTCATAAATTATCACAACCTGGGGGGCTTAACACAGCAGAAACTCATTCTCTTAGTCCTGGAGGCTGAAAGTCCAGAATCAAGGTATCTGCAGGGCTGTTTCCTTCTGAGGGCCGTCAGGGGAAGTCTGTTCCAGCTTTTCTCCTGGCTCAAGTCAGCTCCCAACAGTCCTTGGCATGCCAGGGCTGGCAGATCCAGGGCTGCGCTGGTCCCCTGCCTGCCTCCATCTTCACATGTGCTCTCCTCGTGTGTGTCTGTGTCCAAATTTCCCTCTTATAAGGACCCCAGTCCCTGGATTAGGGCTCTGGTATGACCCCCTCCTAACTTGTTTACATCTACGAAGACCCTATTTCCAAATAAGGCCACTTTCACAGGTCCTAGGGGTTAGGGGTCCAACGTGCCTTTTTGGAGGGCGGACACAGCTGAGCTAATGCGGTGTGGTCCATGTCGCTTGTTTTTGTGGTGCTAGAGAGGGACCGTGAGGTGTGGGTCACACTGGTTCACCTTGGGGTGGATTCAGCTGACCTTTGAGGTTGAAAGCTCTCAGCATTGTATTTGTAAGACCTACATCATTTAATAAACATTTTGCTAGTCTTGGATGCTTCTTTGTGTGGGGGAAGCTGGGAGATGGAGGACTGAGGTCACCTGGGCCAACTTTCCAGGTGAGATTACACATTTCAGCCTAGGGTGGGGCAGAGCCACCTCACGGAAGCATCACTTTTATTCTTTCACTTTTTGTCATTTTCCCCTTTGGAAGCTAAGCTTGTCTGTGCTCTGGGACGTGCAGTCATGCGTCCCTCTCTGCTGGGTTGAGCTGGCAGGCCTGCCCCTGCTTTCCTTTACAGGCGAGTGCCTTGTGCTGCTGTTTTTCTGATTGCTCTGAAAGTTCATTGTTGCTCTGGCCCTCCTGACCTATGTCTGGCCTTTGCCCATGTGCAGAGTTTGTGGATCAGCATTTCAGGGTGCAGGGGAGCGGCGGTATGCGAGTCCATAGCCATGGAAGTTTGAGACCCAAGCCTCATGAGGCAGAAGCCTGGCTCTGGGGCTCCATATTTAGTCTGGAATCCAGCCTCAGCTGCTGCTCTGAGGCCACACTGCATGCCAGAAAGGGCAGAACACTGGCCCGGAGCCAGAGCCAGGACAGCGGGGTCTGCTGTGCAGCGCAGCTGGTGCCCAAGGGGCGTGGACCTTGCTGGGCCTGCCCGGAACTGGCCTGCCCCTGCCTGTGTGTCAACCAGGAGGCCTGTGGGAAAGGGGGCAGGGAAGAAAGTGAACAAACACCTCAGAATTAGAAGGATCAGAACTGGACAGAGCCTCAGAGTGAAATAGTCCAATGCATCCTTTCTGCAGAGAAGGGAGAGTGGGGTGGCCCTGGGCAATGACTTGCCCAAGGTCACACGGTTAATGGCAGAGCCACTAGATTTGGGTTTCTGGACATCAAATCCTTTGCCCTTCCCTGGAACCACGCTGCCCAGGAGGCCAGGCTGTTATCAGGGCGGGACTCCCTCCAGGCACCACCTTCGCCAGAGACCAGAAGAGGATGAACACACCCTTGGGAGTACGCAAATTGGGAAAAGACATCCATTTCGGATGACTTCCTGCCCCTCTTTCTGTGCTACTTCCCAGGTTCCACTGGCTTCTGCCACTCCTCGCCCTCCACCCGACCCCCACCACTGAAACCTGCTTATTATGTTAGTCATTTACCCATAGTATGAATATCAGTCCTCTCCCAGAGGAACTTGGACAACAACCATGGAGTGAGAGTTGGAGTCAGCCAGACACAGCCAGACGCAGCATTACAGGACATGTAAGGTGCATATGGACTGGAACAGGCTGATCTCAGAAACGGAGGAAGCCCCTGGGACCTGCTCTCTCAGGAAGGGAAGGCCGGGGAGAGCTATTTCCACACCAACCTGGGAAGTGCGGGAAGATGCTCCTAGCACGTCTCAGCTCCTGTCTAGTGACTGATCCATCTCCCTTGTCCGTGGAGACTGGCTGACCCATCTCATGTTCTGTAGCTCAGAGCTGCTCAGGAGGCAGTCCGATGGCCTCACTCATTATAATTACCCTGACTCTTCTAAGGCAGTCTTCCCACCACCCCACCTTGTGGGTCCCAGGCTGGCTGTGGATGGGCTGCCCTCTGATGTGGTACCCACGGCTCCAGGCAATGGCTGCCCACAAGGACAGAATAGGCTGGCCTGGAGCTCTGAGCAGGACACATGGGAGAAGACAGACTCAGTGTCAAGAAAAGGTCAACATCAGGCTGGCAGGTCCCTGGCCCCACGTCCAGTATGTGCCCTTACCTGCTGTGTGACCTTGGTGTCTGAACCTTTCTGGGCCTCAGTTTCTTCATTTCTAGGGATCCATTCTTCAGATTAGAGGCAGCATTGAAGGGAACGCAGTTAAAGGCTTAGCTCCCAGTAGCCACTCACATAGCTATCATTATGGTGCCCATTGCCTCATTTAACCCTCGCTGCAACCCTGGCAGGTAGGCAGGGCCAGTACTTGTAACCCCACTTTACAGACATGGAAATTGATAGTTAGGGTAAATAATGGATCCACCCAGCCCTTTGAATTTCCGGTGCTGCACTTTTTCTTTTCTTTTCTTTTTTCTTAGAGACACAGTCTTGCTCTGTGGCCCAGGCTGGGGTGCAGTAGCACAATCATAGCTCATTGTAGCCTCCAACTCCTGGGCTCAAGCAATCCTCCCACCTCAGCCTCCTAAGTAGCTGGTACTGCAGGCATGCACCCACCATGCCCAACTGTTTAAAAAAATTTTTTTGTAGAGATGGGATCTTACTTTGCTGCCCCAGCTGGTCTCAAGTTCCTGGCCACAAGTGATCCTCCTGCCTCTGCTTCCAAAAGTGCTGGAATTACAGGTGTGAGCTACCATGCCTAGTCAGTGCTGTGCTTTTTCTGCTGAAACACCCCAGTATTATCTGTGGGTTTTAGGAGCAGTTCTCACCCTTGACCCAATTAACCTGGATACCAGTGAATAAATTATTGTAAAGTTCTCCAGCTGCCGAGACACCCCAACTTCCTGGGTTGGTTTGAAAATAGCTCTCACAGCCAGGTGCGGTGGCTCACACCTGCAATCCCAGCACTTTGGGAGGCTGAGGTGGGCAGATCACCTGAAGTGGGGAGTTTGAGACCGGTCTGACCAACATGGAGAAACCCCGTCTCTACTAAAAAATATAAAATTGGCTGGGTGTGGTGGCGCATACCTGTAATCCCAGCTGCTCGCAAGGCTGAGGCTGGAGAATCGCTTGAATCCAGGAGGCAGAGGTTGCGGTAAGCCGAGATTGTGCCATTGCACTCCAGCTTGGGGAACAAGAGCAAACCCCTGTCTCACAAAAACAAAAGGAAAGAAAAGAAAAGAAAAAGAAAAAGAAAATAGCGTGCTCTCCCTGGCCTTCCGTTCCCATGTGGGCAAGGAGTGGCTGCTGGGGCTTGGCCTCATTGGAGAAGCCATGCGTGGGCAACCACTCAAGTGCAGTGAGTGGATTAATAACCAGCGCGAGGCTGCCCCAGCCACTGTCATTGCCATGACACGCAACTTTTGTCATTGTTAACAGTTGGAGACTGTGTGCAGGCCTCTGTCTGGCAGTGCTGAGGATAGCAATTAGCAGGGAGTGGCGGGGACTAATCGCTCTCCTCAGCCAAGAAGAATCCAAGCCTGCCTGCCGTTCACAGGCGTCCTTTAGCTCCTTGGGCCCCAGGGAAAGAGGAACAAAGGGAATCACTGCAAAACGTGGTGGGGGGCTTCCTGTTGTTCCGGAGGGGCTGGCTGCCGCAGATCAGGGAATGGAGGCAGCGGAGATCTGGGAGGCCCAGAGGCAGGGGAACCGCGGCTGGGCTGGTGTCCACAGCCCATGTCCTGCCTTCAGATGAGCTGGCACATTTTTAGAGGATGCCTGTGAAGTGTTCTCCTGTTCCTCTCATCCTGGGCATCCTCAGGGGCTGTGTATCTGGTGGCAGTGTGGCAGCATTCAGGGTGCAGGAGGAAGCTCGGGCGGGGATTCCTTCTGGTCAGTGTACAGTTGGCAGAAACGCCTGGGAGGCCCTCAGCTGGGGAACGCACCCAAGACGGAGAGCAGGGGTGTCAGCGCCTACGCTGGGATTCTTAAGACTTCGCAGAAAAGGGCAGGTTTGTAGTGCATTTGAAGGACTTGGTTGAATTAAAGCAAAATTGTCCTGATTATTGTCATCATTATTGCTATTAATAATATGTAATTAGAATTCTTTTGTATTTTAAAGCTGATTTTTATGTTTTTAAACTTTGGGAGGTTTTTTAAAGATATTATTCTTATCTATAGGTATAGTAATGAGGCTTATAGATGAAAGTGACTGGATCAGGTGAGCAAGCCAAGGTGAGGGTGTACCTCTGCCTCAGGTGGGGTTAGGGCCAGGCCCAGTGATGCTGGGAACCCATTCAGATCCTTTTCTTTCAGAATATCTGGCATTTAGTTATGCGCTGTGTGATAGAGGCTCCTGAACAATTTCTTAGAGGACTGTTTCCTATCAACCAGATGACATGGACCAAAGAGGTGAATTTTTACCTCTCCTGTGCTACAGGTCCCTCCTATGGACACAAGCCCCCACTCCTATCTGCCCACTTCCCCCACTCCTGCAATGTGCAGCGGACAGTTCCTTTGGTGTCGTAGAGAACTATGGCTGCAGTCTGGCCTACCCTCTTCAGGCAGGTCCTGGGGGATGCCTTGTTCACGGGCTGGCTTCCTGGGCCTGACCCCACGCAGATGCATGGGGTCCCATACTCAGAAGGGTTCACGTTTGGCTAATACTCCACTGTCTCTGTTTTGAAACTTTATTTTGAGCAAAAACCCTTCATTTTTTTATTTTTCCCCCACTAGGCCTTGCAAATTATATAGTCTGTCCTGCTTGCTCCGGGTCCCACAGTTGTTGAAACATGGATCTGTGCTCCTGACTGCCACGTAGCAGGTCTGTCAGCTGGCCTAGTGGCTATGGAGTAGCCGGCAGAGGCCCAGAGGCTGAGGACTGAGCTGTTTGTGGGGCCTGGCATTTAGGGCAGCCTGGGGATTTCGGGAATGAGTCCTCACACATTCTCTGGCTACCACTTTCCAACCGTCCTTCCATCCCAGCCTCTGCCCCTTCCCTCCTCACTTGGAAACATTAGGTGCACGCTGTGACCTTGTTGGCAAAAAGCAAGGGGCCAGAAATCCATGCACCCACAGCAGATAATTGTCCCCCTCCTGCACCCATCCTGAAGCTGGCCCAATCTGAGCTCCCCACAGAGGTTTATTTTTGACAGGTCGAGAAGACTAGAAGTATCCAAGGAATGAGGACTGCCCCGCTTGGGCCTCCTCCTCACCAGGTGCACTCAGTCAGGCCGCAGCATGCCCTGAGCACGTGCTGCAAGCCCCTGGGGCCAGGCTGAGAGCACTAAGGCCCTTGTCTTGATGAACAGCAAGAGTTGCTGCCAGGGCTTGCTGGGCCCTGAAGGCCTCCAGTCTGCCAAGAGGGAGGTGGCCGTGGGCTGTGTGGTGCTGAGTCTCCAGTGCCAGGCATTGGAAAGGTCATCTCCACATCCTGCTTCCCTTCCCTGTCTCGAAGCATCAAATCACAGTGAACACAAGAATCAGCACTAGGCAGGCATGAGGAAATGGACCCCCGAGCCTGGCCACCCAAGGGGTGGGGTCAGGGGACCTGGGCTTCTTGTCACCTGTCCTTGGGTAAGTCATAGGATTCTAGGATTTTAAAGGTGGCAGGCATCTTAGAGCTCACCCAGCCCAGCCTCTTATCCAGACGAGGGGACTGAGAGCAAAGGGGAGAGTGGGAGTGCCTCACTTCCAGGTTAATTAGGATTAGGATTGGTGGTTGTGCTGATTATTGCTATGTAACAAATTACCCCTCAAATTACCCCAAAACTTAGCTGAAACTCCATACATTTACTTTTTAATTTTTTTTTTTTTTTTTTTTTTTTTTTTTTTTAGAGACAGGGTCTCAGTCTATCGCCCAAGCTGGAGTGCAGTGGTGTGATCACAGCTCACTGCGGCTTCAACCTCCCAGTCTCAAGTAATCCTCCTGCCTCAGCCTCCCAAATGGCTGGGACCAGAGGTGCACACCACCACACCCAGCTAATATTTTATTTTTTGTAGGGATGGGATCTCTGTATGTTGCCCATGCTGGTCTCAAACTCCTGGACTCAAGCGAACCTCCCACATTGGTCTCCCAAAGTGCTGTGGTTATGGGCATGAGCCCCCATGTCCAGCCTTAAACTGCATACATTTATTATCTCATGGTTTATGCTGGTGAAGAATTAGAGCTTGGTTTAGCTGACTCCCTTGCTCTGGGATCTCTCCGAGGCTGCAATCAAGGTGTCAGCTGAGGCAATATTCAGCTGCGGGAAAAGCCACTTGCAAGCTCATGTGTGTGGGTGGTGACAGGATTCAGTTCCTTGCAGGCTGTTGGACTGAGTTGTCCACAGTTCCTCTCCAGCATGGCAACTGCTTCATCAAATCGTGCAAACTGAGGAGGCAATGGTGTCAGCAAGGTGACAGTCACAGTCTTTTGTAACTGAATCACAGAAGTGGTATCCTATCACTTCTGTTGAATTCTGTTTGTTAGAAGCAAGTCACTAGGTTCAGCCTACTGTCAAGGGAGGAGAATACAGAGATTATGAATGGGAGGAGGCAAGGATCATTCAAGACCATCTTAGAAAGCTGCTTACCGTGGTGACATAGAACAGAAAATCCAAAGAACAGAGGTTTAAGCAACATACTCCTTTCTTTCTTTCTTACGTCTATAGGCAGGCAGCTCAGGCCTCCTGTGAGGGCTCTGTGATCATAGGGGCCCAAGCTCTTTCTGTCTTTCCGCTTTGCCCTACATAATAGTTGACTGCTATCCTCAAAGTTGTCTCATGGTCCAAGAGAGTTGCTAGAGCTCCATTCATCATATCTGCAATCCAGACAAGAAAGAGCAAGTGGGAAGGGCAAAAGGCAGGTGACAATAGAATCAGTCCCTTTGTCTCGCTTTCCCCCCCCTCCACCTTTTGAGACTGAGTCTTGCTCTGTTACCCAGGCTGGAATGCAGTGTTGCGATCTCGGCTCACTACAACTTCCTCCTCCCAGGTTTAAACGATTCTGCTGCCTCAGCCTCCTGAGTAGCTGGGACAACAGGTGTGTGCTACCACACCCTGCTAATTTTTTGTATTTTAGTAGAGATGGGGTTTCACCGTGTTAGCCAGGATGGTCTTGATCTCCTGACCTTGTGATCTGCCCACCTCGGCCTCCCAAAGTGCTGGGATTACAGGTGTGAGCCACCGCGCCCAGCTAGAATCAGTTCCTTTAAAGGGTTCGATAGCTTCCCTTTACACCTCATTGGCCACACCCATCTGTGAGGGAGGCTGGGAAATGCAGTTTTTCTCTAGGTATATTTTCTCCCCCAGTGTTACAAGGATTCTGTTAACAAGGAAGGAGAGAATAGATATTCCAGATTCAACTAGCAGTGACTGCTGTTCTTATGGCTCCTCAACCTGAAGGTATAAAGCCAGGTCTTCTGCCTCCACTGCATCATGTGGGCCCTGCGCCAAGTTCCTGATCTCCTGGGGGAGCTGAGTGGGTGGAGTAAGGGGCAAATGTTGGAGGATGAAGTTCTAGTGCAACACAGGATAGAACAGTGCATGAAGAAGTATAACATCAACTGGCCTCTTCGTTCACTGCCTCGTTCATTTATCGTCGATTTGCTGACTGCCTACCTTTTGCATGAGGCAGCAGGAAAAGGAGGAAGACATAGAGTTAAGGGACCCACAGCCTCCAATGGGAGACAGACCTGTGACTGGATAGATGACCAGTCAGCTGACACTCACCAGAAAGCCAGCCCTGGGAAGGAAGGCATGCAGGCTGCGACTTGAAAGGTAGTGACACGTCTTGAATATGTGTCCCCTCTCAATCTCATGTTGAAATATGGTCTCCAGTGTTGGAGGTGGGGCCTGGTGGGAGGTGTTTGGATCATCGGGATGGATCTTTCATGAATGGCTTGGTGCCATCCCCCGTGATAAGTGAACTCTCTCCCTGAGTTCACATGAGACCTGGTTTAAAAGTGTGTGGCACCCCTCCCGCCACCCCCCCTCACCTTACTCCTGCCTTGGCCATGTGACATGCCTGTTTCCACTTTGCCTTCTGCCATGAATGAAAGCTCCCTGAAGCCTCCCCAGCAGCCTGGCAGATGCTGGTGCCATGCTTGTATAGCCTGCAGAACCATGAACCAATGAAGCCTTTTTTCTTTATAAATTACCCAGCCTAAGGTATACCTTTATAGCAATGTGAGAATGGCCTAACACAGGTGGATAGCAGTTGTCTGGGCAGAATGGGCTGAGGGAGCAGCCTGTGTGCTGGCATGCAGCTCTAGCCCCCTTGTCTGGAGGAGGGCCAGTGCTGGGTGTTCTCTTCTCTAGCCTGAGAACTTGGCTGTTTCAGATTAGGAGACCCAGTGGCCAGTGCAGGGGACAGATCTCTACCTGCAGCGGGGCCCAGGATGGAGCCTCTGTCGCCCTCTATTCCATTGCCCTTTCAGCCTTTCCAGCTCATCTTCGGGCTGCGGCACCCTGCAGCCAAACCTTTAGACTTCCAGTGGGCCTGCAGTAAGCTCCAGACTCTGAAACAGTGGGTAGGTGGCCTGGGTGGGGAGGGAAATCCCAGTTGAGGGTATTGGGGAGTTGGGGAAGCTCTGATGGTCTTACCAGAGCTCCAGATTTTTCCTACTTGACAACCTAAGGAACATCACAAGCATCCCCTGAACCATTGTTACTTTATGAGTCACAAGCGAACAATCAAAACCACCTAACTTAGCCTGTGAACTTCTGCTCATTCATATTTAAGTTTTTAGAGGTTCAGCCTGAAGGAAGTTGGAAGTGTGCTGTCATTAGCAATGAGAGAAGGTGTATCAGGCACCTCTCAGCTGTGAGGCCAAGGTAGCATCTTCCAAGGATGCTCAGAAGTGCATGAAGCCTGTCCTGCCTCCAGCAATACACAGACTCAGAATATATGCAGCAGGGCCTGCTAAGGTTGAGGGGAGCCAGCAATAAATTCATGGCAGGTGTCACCTCTGTGGATTTAAAATTTAAGGTCAGAACTTGGGAACCCTTTGGTATTTGCCAGCCAGAAGGATCTGCTGCTCCGAGGGCCATGAAACGGTGAAACAGCATAGTGGTGTGGGCGGGCAGGCTCCTGTACTTACCATTGTGGTCAACAGAGAGGGTTCTATAACAACACGCAGGGCAAGAATGAGGGTGATAGCACAGATAAGGACAACAGCATTTGTTGAATGTAGTGAAGTGTTCAGCATGGGCCAAAAGCACTTTATGGGGACTGTCTTCCTTGCAAGAACCCCAGAACAGAGATACTGTGATTAGTCTCCACCTCCAACCCCAGCCTCTTTCCTAGAGGAAGGGCAGGGGACAATCCCAGCAAGACTCTTTCTCGCCCCTGCCCCTATATGAGTGGAGCAGATTCCGGATTCAATGGTGGTGCATGGAGTGACCAAAGGAGAGGATGCTGCCACCGCCGACCTGAAGACTTTAGGCCTCTCTGCATGGGAGGACTGCCCACCCCACGGGGGCCTGAGAGCTTCAACAGAGCAGAAAATTCCTCTCTGCCAATCAGCTCATGGGTGTTGGAAAGGCCTGGCGAATTGTAAAGCAGTGTTGCTGGAGGAGTCTGAGCAGATGGTTCTATTGGCCCACGGTGTGGCCAGGACCTCACAGTGATAGGTGTGCCCTCCGTACGTCCAGCATGTGGCCGGATCTGGAAGGACACAGACCCCTTGGAACCAGTGTTCTAGCCAGGGGGGTCAACAGCCAACCTTTACATTTCTTCTCTTACAGGTTTTTTTTCTTGTTCTTAAAAATGCAAAAATCTCATTTTGGGGGGATGAAAAGAAAATATAGAAATGGCAAAAGGAGAAAAGTTGGTCCTAATACCACCTCTGAGAGATGTCTTTGGATATTTGTAGTTTACAGCCCTATTTCTATGTATTCTCATGTAGTTGAGATTCCAGGGTATACTAAAAATTGTGTTTTCTTTCCTACATATCATGGTGCCATGAGCAATCCCAGGTTATTGCAGCCCTTCGTAAATAATTCCTGAGGGCTGAATAAGCTAGCAAGCCATGTCTGTAGCTGAGTGTGGGGACGTCTTAGTGCCCACCAGGCTGTCCCCCTCATGCCAGCACCTTCCTGCTCAGCTGGCCTCTGCATGGCCCATGTCCACAGGCACCTGGCTGTGCTCACAGGACCCAGAAGATTAGAAGGAGATCTTCTCTAGTGACAGGGCGGATACCAGGTGCTGGAGTTAGGAGGCGAAAGGGCGACCCCTGTGTCTTGCGTAAATGGACAAGGCCCCCGATGTGATGAGGCCTAACAGAGGGTACCATGACCCAGCCTCACTTGGCCTGTCACGGGGCTTCCTTGAGCCAGCCCAGTGTCCTCAAAGCTTTCCCGCCTGTGACACCCTCCAAGTGGCCAATCCACTTTGAGTACGTGAGGTGAGAAGGGACAGCTCACCCAGCTGCCAACCAAGGTGTCTAATCATCTCCATGCCTCTGATTCCTCACTGTCAATTGGAGAGACTAATAGTGTGCACACCATGGGACTGAGAGCACTAAAAGCAATCAAACCCGAGTGTGCGCAGAGTCTGCCCCAATCCCCCAGGCATGCAATAGATGTGTCCCATCATTGCTTGCTTCTAGGGAGCTCCTGGGGTGGGTAGCTGGGGCTGACACGGGAAGTAACAAGGGTGACTTGGCATTGGGGAGACTGAGGCTCCGAGAGTTCAGGAACTTCCTGAAGGTCATGTGGCGGAGACGGATGAGCTCCGAAGCCTGTATCGCCTGTGTCTGTATCGGCTCCATTCGTGTCGCTCCCCATGAGCACCTTTGTACCTGTTGTGTTTTCACTTTTCTGTCAATTGGAGCAAGCAGATGTGGCTCTGGGCAGGATTTCCTATGGTATCCTTGTCACTTCATTCTCTATCTTCTCCTTGCCACTCTGGGGATGTCTTTGGGTACAGCCCATCTCTCATTCACCTTGGTATCCCAGGGTCTAGCACAGTGCCTGGCAGACACCGAGGAAGTGACAGGCATTTGTTGCGCTTTGAGTCAAGGACAGAGCCAGAGCAAAGGCTACTGGGTGAGCTGAAGGGATATTTCTTTTGAGCTCTGACATCTCAGTTCCCTAGCTCTGTTCTTGGCTTGTCACTATAAATCAGACTGGAATGCTGGGGTTTTTCCTGGCAGTCCGTCCATCCCCTCTCTTGAATAGTGCTGAATGAGATAGACAAATTCTTCATTATCTTTTGCAGCCAAACCAGTTCTTCCCTTTCCCTGCAATATTCCCAGCCAGCCCTGAGTGGTCTCCTGCTACATCAATCCCAGTGCAGCCTATCTTGTATTGGTGACATTTTACACTGGCATGTCCATGGTGAGAATGTTAAGCTTGTTGAAATCTGAGAGGCGCCTCCTTGCTGCCTCAGCCACGTAGACACCGTGTTTTCATAGGCCACTGCTCTCCTACGTGTTGGGTAGACATGTGTCCAATTTGGAGGATGGTCTTTTCAGTCTTTGGTCTGGCCTGCAAGAAGGGTATGTCAGCTCAGTTGAACTGAGGTCTGCCTTCACCACTAAGGGGTTAGGCCCGTTCTTTATCCAGCTATAGGAAAAGAAAAAAGAGCTTTTGTAGAAGCAAAGAGGACCTGATCCTGTTAATCTGCATTAATTTCAAGGGTCCAGCCCTGCAATTCCAGGCTCCCAAAAGAAAAATGTGTTTTCCCCCACCTTGATCCACTGCTCTGTGAGGCAGATGTACTGCCTGGATGTGAGCATCGTGTTTAGACACTGAGAATCAATTTAGCAGCCTTCTGATCTCTGTATATTCTGTGCGTGTGCAACAGGAATAATGATTTTTAACACTGGGTTTGGCAAGGGCGTTGCCAGACTTTCTCCTAGGTGATCTGTTGGGGAGGCTGTCTCCCCGAGGGCCCCTCCCCTAGGGAGAGTTATGAGAGTCTGAGAAAACACCTGACCGGCCTCATCTGCAAACATGGCACAGTGTTATTGAATGATAGTCTGGGGACCAGCCTGTGGGGAGTGGAAATGCAGTCTCACGGCAGCTATAAACTAATGGTCTTTCTTTGCCTACTCACACATTGAAGCGGGGTTCTGAGATGGCATTGAGACAAGGGCCCCCATTACCTACCCTCACCAGCTTTTTGGACCAAGACTGCATATACTGATATGTTCAACTCTCTGTCTTTCATGCTCTAAAACACTTGTTTTGAAGCAAGAAAATGGAAGACAAGCTTAGGGATGGCAGTCTCCTGGAGGCAGCCCGAGGGAGTAGAAAGAAAAGACATTGGCACGAATCTCAGGAAGCAAGGATTTTAGTCCAGGCTCTGAGATTTGGGGTGTGTCATATTACAGCTCTGTGAGTATGTTTCCTCACCTATAGTATGAGGAGTTGGCTTGCTTGTTTCATTGATGCTAGGAGGCATGTTCATTTCACATCTTAATGTTTCTTAAATCAGGGTGCATCTTACTATCACTGGCGTGGCACCCTTGCTGTTTCCAGATGACAGGCAGGACATAGTCATCATGGCCTGAGCCTGTGTGAACATGGGCCTGCTGTTCATAGTGTCACATTCTCAGTTAAAGGAGTTTGTTGTTGATTATCCACGTATTGAGTATGAACATCATTAAAGGTGTCTACCAAAGGGTCTCACCATGATTTATTAGCAGAAGGGCCAGAAGACAGAGCAGTGGGACACCAACTGAATATTAGAAAAGCAAATATTGTTAGAGGAAAGACTGCAATCTCATACTTTCCTGTAAAACAGTAAGAATTGTCAGTCTCATGCATGCTAAACAATGCCACCAAAGGTGGAAGAAATTACCAGAAATTGACTCAGAAAAGATGAAACAGTCCCAGAGCCAGTTGAGGCCTGCCTGAACAATTTGTCTACATGTAAGACTATCATGAAGGCATTATGACATAGCTTAATTGATAGGATTTTTTTTGTGGTTCATAAAATAATGGTGAGCCTTACAATTGATGACTTTGCTTTCTAAGGCCTCTTCTAGTTCTAATGTCCAATAGTTGTGTTTTCATTTTTCTGTCAATTGGAGCAAGCAGATCAAAAATAACATTTTTGGTGTTTCTCTCCTGTGTTGGTGCTGCTTCTCTGGGCCCCTGTAGCACTTGACCCTTGATGTCATAAATGCATGATTGCTTCTTTGCCCTTCGTGTTGTGTGCCTAACATTCAACACCAAGCTTGAGTTAGTGCTTTTTAAATGGACATGTGGGTGGATGGATGAATGGATGAGTGGATGAATGGGTGGATGGGTGGGTAGATGAATGGGTGGATGAATAGATGGATGGATGGTTGGATGGATGGATGGATGGATGGATGGATGGATAAGAATGGGTGGATAGATGGATGGATGGCTAGATGGGTGGGTGGGTGAATGGATGGATGAATGGATGGCTAGATAAGTGGATGGATGGATCGATGGATGGATGGATAGATGGGTGGGTGGATAGGTGGGTAGATAGATGGATGAATGGGTGGGTGGGTCGATTAATGGATGGATGGATGGATGGATGGATGGATAGATGGATATGTGAATGGGTGGATTGATGGATGGATAGATGGATGGATGGATGGATGGATGGATGGATGGATGGATGGATACGTGAATGGGTGGATTGATGGATGGATGGCTAGATGGGTGGATGAATGGATGGATGGATATGTGAATGGGTGGATGGATGAATGGATGGCTAGATGGGTGGATGAATGGATGGATGGGTGAGTGAATGGATGGATTAATGGATGGCTAGATGGATGGGTGGGTGGGTGGGTGGGTGGATGGATGGATGGATGGATGGATGGATGGATGGATGGATAGATGGGTGGGTGGATGGCCACTGGGTAGATAGACGAATGGATGGGTGGGTGGGTGGATAGATGGATGGATGGATGGATGGATGGATGGATGGATGGATAGATGGATGAATGGGTGGATGGATGGATAGATGGGTGGGTGGATGGCCACTGGGTAGATAGATGAATGGATGGATGGGTGGGTGGGTGGGTGGATAGATGGATGGATAGATGGATGGATGGATGGATGGATAGATGGATGGATGGATGGATGGATGGATGGATGGATGGATGGCGGGTAGGTGGGTGGATTGCTGGGTGGATGGGTGAATGGGTGGATGAATGGATATAGATGGGTGGCTGTATGGCTGGCTGACTGGTTGGAGCTGCACCATGAGATGCATCCTCATCTTTGGTGAGGCAACAGATACCCTTCCAGGAAGCTTTAAACAAGTTCTCCAGATTCAGTGGGAGCCTAGACTCAGTGATTCTTTTTTTTTTTTTTTTTTTTTTTGAGATGGAGTCTCACTGTCGCCCGGGCTGGAGAACAGTGACGCAATCTCGGCTCATCGCAACCTTCACCTCCCGGATTCAAGCAATTCTCCTGCCTCAGCCTCTTGAGTAGCTGAGACTACAGGCACATGCCGCCATGCCTGGCTAATTTTTTGTATTTTAGTAGAGACAGGGTTTCACCATGTTGCCCAGGCTGGTGTCAAACTCCTGAGCTCAAGCAATCCGCCCACCTCAGCCTCCCAAGCTGCTGGGATTACAGATGTGAGCCACCGCACCTGGCCAACTCAGTGATTTTTTTTTAGGCTTTTTATTGACGTTCTTTTATTCATTTGGTCCTAGATGATTCTGACAACTATAGTTTTTTTTTGGAGAGGCCTCCAAGCTGCTAAGCCAGAGATTCCAACCCAAGTCAATAATCATGGGGCCAACCCATGTACATTACTTTTTTGACAGATTTATTCAGATTCAATTTATATATTCTACAATTTACACATTTAAAGTATACAATTAAATGGTTTTTCAGTGTAATTATAGATATGTGTGACCTTTACCACCTTCATCGCCTCTAAAAAATCTCTTTAACTATCACCCCCTTGTCTCCCTGTCTCCTTCCTGCCTTAGTGCTAAGCAAGTACCAGTCTACTTTTTGTGTCTCTAGATGTGTCTATTCTGGACATTTCATATTAATGAAATCTTATAATATGTGATCTTTTGTGACTGGCTTCTTTCTTTTAGCTTCGTATTTTCAAGGTTCAGCCATGTAGTAGCATGGATCAGTACTTTATTCCTTCTAATGGCTGAGTAATATTCCATTGCATGTGTAGTTCATATTTTGTTATCCAGTCATCAGTTGATGGATGTTTGTGTAGCTTTTACCTTTTGCCTATTATCAATAATGGTATTAAAAACATTTGTGTGCAAGTTTTTATGTAGACATGTTTTCATTTTTCTCAAGTATATACCTGGAGGTGGAATTGTTGGATCATAAGGGATTATGTTTAATGGTTTGAGAAATTGCACCATTCCATATGGTTTTTCCACAGCAGTTGGATCATCTTACATTCCCATGAGAAGTGTTTGAGGGCTCCAGTTGCTCCACATCCTCTCCGACACTTGACTCGATACTTTGTAAGGTCTTTTTACTTCTAAGCTTCTAGGATTCTAGGTGAAATTCAGTGACAGTTGAGGCTATGGGAGGCTCCTTTCTGGCCTTATATCCCCTCCTTCTTCATGTCTCAGTGGAGTTTGCAGAGGGCTGTGGGGGATTTCTCAGTTAATTATCTGCCAGTTAACCACTCAGCCTGCTCCCTGCGGTTGTATCTGGCTACAGACTTCTCCTGCTGTGTGTGTGTAAAGAGGTTATCTGCTGCTACCATGCTCTAGTGGGTGAAATTAAACACAGGAATAATGGGAAGTAGAGACCAGTGACTCTGATGGACTAATTAGAACAGCTATCAGGATCTGCCCCCTGTGGGCTCTCTGCTGCAAGGCAGCTGGCTGAACCTGGGAGTCCTTCCTCACTGCATCTGTCCCAGACTAGCTTGTGGGAGGAACTCTTAGGCCACAGAGTCCCACCATGGGCCTCTTGGAGGGAGCCCGCAGTCCTCCCTTCCGGCCTCTGTTCATTGCCCACTTCATACAACGATGGGAAAGATGAAATTGTCCCTGTTCTCAAGCGTGCACACTAGAGTGGCTTCCTGATGGAATTAACTGGAACTTAGATTTTTCTGGCTGCCTGTTTTCCCAATTACTTGATCATGTCCCAGAGAGAAGTAATTGGGGAAGCCAACCCCAGGAAACCATACCTGAACCTTCTATGTGGCCTTGGCCAAGAGTTCTTGTCTCTGGCTTGGCCATCTGTTGTGGGAGACCTCTGTAATCGGGCTTTATGCTCTACAAGGTAGTGGACATGGCTCGCAAATATGTGTGGCCTGCAGAGCTTGGCTTTCTCATACCCTCTCACCAGAAGAAGCCTTTGCAGCTCAAAAGGACTGCAGCTGTCTCATCCGTCCCTTTCCCCCTTCCTCAGAGCTCCTACCCTATCTCAGCTCATCCTGGTGGAAACGTTCAGTGACTCATTGGCTTATGCCACAAGGCAGTGGGAATCTGAGATATTGCTAGTCCAGGGGAAATGCTCAGCATTGGAGTCAGATGCCTGGGTCATCATCCTGCCCTGTCACTGGGCCACTGGCCTACTGTTCCAGGGTCCCCATCTGTAACAGGGGATGGTGATGCCTGCGCTGCTTAACTGCAGCCGCAGGGTTATTAAGAGCTGACTGACAGGAAGGACAATGCTGAGCTGTGCAGACTCCAGGGGCATGAGGCCCAGTGCCACCCTCCAGACCTCCCTAAATGACTTCGGACTCCCTGGAGGGTTCATAACTGCTGGCAGCCTGGGCAGGACCCAAAGGCTTGATCTGGAGCAGGTTCCAAGGCCCACTCCAGGAGTGACCACGGGGTCTAGCAGCTTATGGGGGAATGTTGGGCAAGGGCTGGCACATTGAGGGAGTGGAGCTCTGGGAACCTCACTCTCTTTGGTGAGAGTATCCATGTCTTGGAGCCATTCTGTCCAGGTTTCAGTTCTGAGCCAGCCTCTTCCTATTCAGGTGACCTTGAGCAACCCTTCGTGTCCTCAGTTTCCTAATTTGTACAAGGGGGACAAAAATAATGCCTACATTATAGGATGGTCTTGAGGATTAAATGAATACATGACAAGCATTTAGCACAGGGGCTGGCACACACTAAATTCTCAACAAACACAAGTATTTATTACCTTTTATGTATGTGGGGGGAGTCATTTATGATTTCTTCTGAAAAACAAGTGTGGTATTAGAGGAAAATAGTTTGGAAACCAACGATCTGTGGGGAATGGTTGCTTTCCTGCTTTAGGAAAGGTCAAAGGGCAGCTGCCTTTGAGCAGGAGTTTCCCTCCCTCGGATCCTCCAAGCAAAGGCAGAGGCAGATGTGCTGTGTTGTTTCTGGGCCTGGAGGCCACCCCAGGAATCAGGGGCCCTGGGCTTTTGCCGCCCATTTCTTTGCCTTCGTGTGGTTCGCGGAGAATTCAGGGAGAGCTGTGAGAGTGCTGGGCACCGTGTCAAGTCTGAGATTCCTGTGGTTGCTGTCCAGCATGCTTCAGGCATTGTGCGGGACACATGAGGGCTCCCTGGCAGAAGAGGGGCCTGCCCTCTGATACCCAAGCTGTGTGTACTGGGTCCACTTGTAATGTGCCACCCATCTCTGCCCATCAGCAACCAGCCGCTGTCCATCTGCTAATACCAAGGTGGGCAGAGCATTTGTTACCTGCTGCTGACCATTTTCTACTTTCTGGGAATCCATCATGAAACTGTCAAAGAGGAACTGAATGTCTATGGTGAGGTCAGCTCAGACTCCCAGGGTCCAAGGAAAGGAGCAGACAGGTCCTCAGCCTCTAGGAGCTCGTAGTTTAGCTGGGGAAGGAGGCAGCCACTCAGCTCGCATTAAGGCTGAGCAGGAGGATGGTGGGGCCATTACAGAAGCAGTGGGACATCCCTGGGCTCTCTCTTCCCCTCTTGAGACACTGAGCAGGGGCACCCTGTCCCTAGGCGGAGCTTGGGTATGCAGTGCCTTCTGTGGTTGGTGTTTTCCTTGCTTCCAGCACAGCCCAGTTTCTGCTGAGTGACACCATCTTCCTGTAATAGCTGTGGCTATCTTCAGCCAGGTTATGGTTGAGTACTGCTGGTCTGGAGCCTTTTTTTCTTTCTCTTTGCAATGACCTTGCATATTTCTGTTTTGGACCTGGACTATCATATATTATTTCACAGTGTAACTCCCAATGGCAATCCTTCATCCTGATTTATTTCCAAGTTCTTAGAGGGACCCCTCATTTTTGTAGGCATAGACCCTTCCAGTTAGTTGCTGTTTTGCAGGGGGCTCTCAAACTCGGATGCCTTATAGGGGCCAGGCAGGTAACATGTGTGAGTGAGGGAGCCAGGTGAGAGTGATGGCTGTGAGCAGTGGGGAGGCATTAGAGAGTGTGGGGGTCTGCAGAGAACTGGGGTTGAGTGCCTGGTCTGAAGGGGACAGCACTTCTTAGCTCTAGGTGATGGTTACAGCGCAAGAGGGTGGACCAGTGTTGCTTGATCATCCAGTTTTTTTCAAGAAAAGTCAGAATTGTGGCTTTTTATGTGAAATATTTTGATTTATAAACGTTAGCTCAAATATTTTCAAAATATCTAACTGGCTAACCAGAACACACCATGGTCCAGACATGGCCCCAGCACAGGTGGTAGCAATCTCTGCTTTGTAGCTGTGCTTCCTGCAGGACAAGGTGGTCATGCAAAGTGGCGGGGTGAGGGGTGGGGCAGGCAGAAGGCCAAGGGCCCAGTGAGTGACTTCTATGAGCGTTCTGAGGGGTCTCTGTGACCTGGGCCAGTCAAGGTGGCATCTAAGAGGTGGGCTTGAGCTGTCCTTGAGGATGAGTAGAGAGAAAGGAATGCTGTTCTCGAACATGAGCCAGTTCTGCCTTGCAGCCATGGCACAAGACCACTTGGACAGGCCTGCAAGGCCACAGCCTGTTCTGGGCTGTGGACACCCCCACCAGGCTCTGGAAACAGCTCGGTACTGTCCCTGCTCCAGCTGGGTTGTAGTTCAGGAAGCCGTTGCCAAGAGGGAGAAAGCTGACTAGGGACCCTGGAAACCTGAGAAGGAAGGCCTGGAGCACTGCTGCCACCACACTTGGATGCCCTTTCTGACCCTAACCTCAGGTGCTTGTGGATACATCGCTGGGTTCAGAGCAGGGCACTGTTGGTCTCCCTTCCTAGCATGCTCCAAGTTACTTTTCTCTCTTGGCCAATAAACCCAGAAGCTTTTGACAGCTGGTGGTGGGGCCCACCCATCTACCTTCCGAGTCCACAGAAGAGAGAACGGATCTCTGTGAGTTCCTGCAGGTTGGCAAAACAGGTCAACCCAGGAATTGGAATACAGGAGAGGGCCAGACTGAGGGCCAAGGAGGACTCAGGGTATTCAGAGTTGGGAGACATTAGGGAGTGGTGAGGTCTGCAAAGAACGGGGGTTCAGGGACAGCAGTGGCCATTGATATCCAGAGTAGTCAAGGAGGGCTTCATGGAGGAGGTGTGCCCAGAAGTGGGCCTTGAGGGAAAGGCAGCGATTTGGAGAGGCAGAGGTGGGAGAGAATGCAGAAGACAGAGTAAGGTATAGCAGGTGTGAAGTCGAGTGATAATTGCGTGCTTGATGTATGCCTAGCTGTGTTGAGCACTTTTCCTCATTCATTCTTTCACATGATTCTCACAGCCCCTCATGAGGTGGCACTTTCACCATCAGTCTACTTTCGACGTGAGGAAGCAGGCCCAGAGTCTGCCCAACACCACGCAGCGAAAAGGTGATTTAGCCAGCACTGGAACCCAGAGTCGGGACCCATAAGCATGATATCACCTTGTTTTATGAGTGGAGGCAGTGAGGAAGCCACCTGACTCCAGCCAGGGACATGGCTCTCCGGCTGTCCCATGACCCTGCACAGTTTTGGTTTGTTTCAGCTATGACTTCCCTGTACCTGGTGCCTCTAAGGTGTGGTATACAGCAGGTGCTCAGTATGTCTTAGTTGGGAAGAGTTGCCTCGAGGAAACTGTTGAATGTTGTGGGAAGAGGTTGGAGTCCTAGTTCTGGGACTGGGTGACCTTGAGAGTCTGGAGGGACTGGAGCAAGTCAACTCCCAGCATCCATTGGCTTTCACATTCTAGGAGCTGGGAGTGGGGCTGGAGTAAAGCCCGGGCCCATTGACAGTAGGCGGAAGAGCTGAGGAGGCTCACTCTGAGGGAACGGTGGTGCTGGGGAGGGCGTGGGAAGGCTGGGGGAGCCACAGGCCCATCCACCCATTCTGGGCCTGCAATGGAAGCACGTGTAGGATTGAACAGGGCCCTCAAGGATTGTGCAGTCTTGTCAATACCAGGCAAAAACCTATAAAAAATTCAAGAGCAGGGCAAGAGTTGGGTAGCAGCGCAGAAGAGGAGGAGAAGGTGTCACCAGGCAGCCTGGGTTTGGTGCCAAGGGAGCAGGCAGGTGGTCAGTGCCGGAGCCCAGTGGAGGCTTCTGTGGGCCTTGAGGACCGACCTGGAAACAGGGGCATCCAGGGATAAAGCAGGACCTGCACCTCACAGAGCCCACCTGGATGCCCTCCTGGCTGTTGGGCTGGGCCTACCTGCCCAGGTGGGCTGCTGTTTCAGTGTTCTTCCTCCAAGAGGAAGTGCTCATCGGGAGCCAGGAATCTAACGAGGCACCCCCGGGGGACTGAGACCTGTGCCCCCCTCACCTCCGCAGGCTTCTCTGTCTTCCTCCCTTCCCAGGGCCTCCGTTCTCAGCCCCCATTCTGGGTGCCAGCCCTGCAGGCCTGCTGAGCAGACAAGAATCCGTGGCATCTCCCTTGCCTTCCGGCCAACCGTGCCCTACCTGCCCCATGAAAACTGGTCCAGCTCCTCAGTGACTCATGGAGGCTGCTCTTGGGGACAGAGGAGTAAGGGCCAAGCTCCCACTCTGTTTCTGTGAAGTTCTGACGAGACCATAGGGCTTGGTCCAGGGTTCTGCACAGGGTGGGGGCTCAGGAGGGTATGAGGACAATGGGATGATTTGGGTGTCCTCTGTTATTTAGGAATATCTGTCATGTCACTAACTGCCTGATGTTTATGATTGTAACCCAGAACTGCCCTTGGGGTCCACAGAGGTTAGGAGTCACTAGGGGAAGGGAGGTGACTCTCAGCAGGGGTCCCTGGAGAGGGCAGGCTGTTGAGGGACCTGAGGGCTTGGATCCTGCATTACAGCCTGGTTCTACCCACAGACGCCTGAGTGGCTCCCAGTACGTCATTCCCCCACTCAGCCCCCAAGGCCCCGGTGTCCTCACCTGCATGGCAGCAGCTGAAGGGCTGTTGAGGTCAGGCAGCCTAGATATCAGGAACCACCTCCAACTTGTTCACACCTGGCAGATGTGCCTGAGCTCCATGCTGGGTGCTGTAGGACTGTAAACAGGTGCTATTATGTCACACACCTGGCCCTGAGAGGCCAGTGTGGAGGTGGTGGCCCCGGCGTCCACCAATCATAATAACCTGTGGAGATCATGCCTGGTTCTGAGCTCTGCCCTGGGCCCTGGGTGGGCTGTAAGAGGAGCCGCCCCTCCACCAGATAGCTGACCAGCTGGCCAGAAGGTTGGCCTGGGGACTCCACCCATTTCTAACCCTCTGGCCAGAGCAAGAGTATCTGAATAATCGATAGAGGAGACGGGCAAGGTTTTCTAGATCTTGGCTGTTTCAAGTGTAGTTCTCTGACTGGCAGCAGCAGCCTCACTGGGCGCTTGTTAGGAATACTGAGTCTCAGGCCCCAACTCCCATCCTTGGACCAGAATCTGCTTTGTAACAAGATGCTCTGTGATTCACGTACTCATTACAGTTTGGGAAGCAGTGCTCCCGGCCACTGCTATGTGGCCCGTATGTTTTTCATGAGTAGGTGAAACAAAAGTCCCACAAATTGATAGTTACAATGTGTGCTACATACTGATATTTTCAATTTAGTTATACATTTTTTAATGGTGAGATCATGACCCAGGAAATTCGTTTTGCAGTCCATGAAATTGCTGAGACCTGCAGTTTGAAAAACACCTTGCTAGCTAACACCCTTTTGGATGTTTGAGTGACAAAAGGGTTAATTTCGTGGGGTGACAGGGGTCAGATGTTTAGAGGACGTCACGTGTCCTTGACTCCTGAGACAGAAAATGTTGCCAATTTCCAAGGTCACCTGCCTTTGACTTCATGCATTTCTGAACTTTCCCACTTCCCAGGGGTTGGGGACCTGGGGCTCCTATACATGGCCTCCATGTGCTTCCGCTTTTCTTTGGCAAACACCAACATGGTTGAATTATCAGGCCAGAGCTTAAGGGCCGCAGACTGTTGGGGAAGTACATTCTCGCTGGAGTCCTGAAGGGGAGTGTGGGCTGGAATGGGGGATGAGGGGTTGGCAGTGGGCAGGCTCCGGTGGCTTCCTTGGGGAGAGCTGTGGGCATCTTCTGTTTGTCCTGGGCAGCCTGGCCTCTCTCCTCCCCACTCCAGCAGGCAGCATGGCCTCTGGGCTGGCCCTGCCCTGGGGGCCACCTGATAGCCTACAAAGGAGAATTCTAGCCCCAATTGTGCACTCTAGGTGAAGGTGTTGCTCCCACTGTGTGGGGACGGGAAGGAGAGAGGGGATGGAGGGGACCAGGGCCCGAAAGACAGCAACCAGCTCTGCCTATAATGGTCACCAGGAGCTCCTTGCTGGAGAGCCACCCGGAAGCACAGTGCTGTGCAGCACTGGGTGACATGGGAAGCGGCCACGGGGAAGGTGGCATGGGAAGCGGCCACGGGGAAGGTGACATGGGAAGCGGCACGGGGAAGGTGGGGTGAAGACGCCAGTGGATGTGATGAGTGGATTTAGCACCAGGAGAGCAGGGACAGCACTCTGGGCCCCATTGCCCACCACAGGTCTGTTGCCACCCCCACTGCTGACTTGCTGTCCTTCTGGGACGAGTGGACAGACTTGTGAGCCCCAGGGCTGCTGATCTTTTTTTTTTTTTTTTTTTTTTTAATTATACTTTAAGTTCTAGGGTACATGTGCACAACGTGCAGGTTTGTTACATATGTACACATGTGCCATGTTGGTGTGCTGCACCCATTAACTCATTTATATTAGGTATATCTCCTAATGCTATCCCTCCTCCCTCCCCCCTCCCCACAATAGAACCCGGTGTGTGATGTTCCCCTTCCTGTGTCCAAGTGATCTCATTGTTCATTTCCCACCTATGAGTGAGAACATGTGGTGTTTGGTTTTCTGTTCTTGCGATAGTTTGCTGAGAATGATGGTTTCCAGCTGCATCCATGTCCCTACAAAGGATATGAACTCATCTTTTTTTACGGCTGCATAGTATTCCATGGGGTATATGTGCCACATTTTCTTAATCCAGTCTGTCACTGATGGACATTGGGTTGATTTCAAGTCTTTACTATTATGAATAGTGCCGCAATAAACATATAAACATACATGTGCATGTGTCTTTATAACAGCATGATTTATAATCCTTTGGGTACATACCCAGTAATGGCATGGCTGGGTCAAATGGTTTCTTGTTCTAGATCCTTGAGGAATCGCCACACTGTTTTCCACAATGGTTGAACTAGTTTACAATCCCACCAACAGTGTAAAAGTGTTCCTATTTCTCCACATCCTCTCCAGCACCTGTTGTTTCCTGATTTTTTAATGATTGCCATTTTAACTGGTGTGAGATGGTATCTCATTGTGGTTTTGATTTGCATTTCTCTGATGGCGAGTGATGATGAGCATTTTTTCATGTGTCTGTTGGCTGTATGAATGTCTTCTTTTGAGAAGTGTCTGTTCATATCCTTTGCCCACTTTTTGATGGGGTTGTTTGTTTTTTTCTTGTAAATTTGCTTGAGTTCTTTATAGGTTCTGGATATTAGCCCTTTGTCAGATGAGTAGATTGCAAAAATGTTCTCCCATTTTTTGGGGAGAATTCTGTAGGTTGCCTGTTCACTCTGATGGTAGTTTCTTTTGCTGTGCAGAAGCTCTTTAGTTTAATTAGATCCCATTTGTCAATTATGACTTTTGTTGCCATTGCTTGTGGTATTTTAGACATGAAGTCCTTACCCATGCCTATGTCCTGAATGGTATTACCTAGGTTTTCTTCTAGGGTTTTTATGGTTTTAGGTCTAACATTTAAGTCTCTAATCCATCTTGAATTAATTTTCGCATAAGGAGTAAGGAAAGGATCCAGTTTCAGCTTTCTACTTATGGCTAGCCAATTTTCCCAGCACCATTTATTAAATAGGGAATCCTTTCCCCATTTCTTGTTTTTGTCAGGTTTGTCAAAGATCAGATGGCTGTAGATGTGTGGTATTATTTCTGAGGGCTCTGTTCTGTTCCATTGTTCTATATCTCTGTTTTGGTACCAGTACCATGCTGTTTTGGTTACTGTAGCCTTGTAGTATAGTTTGAAGTCAGGTAGCGTGATGCTTCCAGCTTTGTTCTTTTGGCTTAGGATTGTCTTGGCAATGCGGGTTCTTTTTGGTTCCATATGAACTTTAAAGCAGTTTTTTCCAATTCTGTGAAGAAAGTCGTTGGTATCTTAATGGGGATGGCATTGAATCTATAAATTACTTTGGGCAGTATGGCCATTTTCACAGTATTGATTCTTCCTATCCACAAGCATGGTATGTTCTTCCATTTGTTTGTGTCCTGCGTTATTTCCTTGAGCAGTGGTTTGTAGTTCTCCTTGAAGAGGTCCTTCACATCCCTTGTAAGTTGGATTCCTAGGTATTTTATTCTCTTTGAAGCTTTTGTGAATGGGAGTTCACTCACAATTTGGCTGTTTGTCTGTCTTGGTGTATAAGAATGCTTGTGATTTTTGCACATTGATTTTGTATCCTGAGACTTTGCTGAAGTTGCTTATCAGCTTAAGGAGATTTTGGGCTGAGACGATGGGGTTTTCTAAATATACAATCATCTGCAAACAGGGACAATTTGACTTCTTCTTTTCCTAACTGAATACCCTTTATTTCTTTCTCTTGCCTGATTGCCCTAGCCAGAACTTCCAACACTCTGTTGAATAGGAGTGGTGAGAGAGGGCATCCCTGTCTTGTGCCAGTTTTCAAAGGGAATGCTTCCAGTTTTTTCCCATTCAGTATGATATTGGATGTGGGTTTGTCATAAATAGCTCTTACTATTTTGAGATACGTTCCATCAACACCGAATTTATTGAGAGTTTTTAGCATGAAGGGCTGTTGAATTTTGTCAAAGGCCTTTTCTCATCTAATGAGATAATCATGTGGTTCTTTGTCTTTCGTTCTGTTTATATGATGGATTACATTTATTGATTTGCATGTGTTGAACCAGCCTTGCATCCCAGGGATGAAGCCCACTTGATCATGTTGGATAAGCTTTTTGATGTGCTGCTGGATTTGGTTTGCCAGTATTTTATTGAGGATTTTTGCATCGATGTTCATCAGGGATATTGGTCTAAAGGTCTAAAATTCTCTTTTTTTGTTGTGTCTCTGCCAGGCTTTGGTATCAGGATGATGTTGGCCTCATAAAATGAGTAAGGGAGGATTCCCTTTTT
The DNA here is from genome assembly GCF_047675955.1 of Chlorocebus sabaeus. NCBI lineage: Eukaryota > Metazoa > Chordata > Mammalia > Primates > Cercopithecidae > Chlorocebus > Chlorocebus sabaeus. The sequence continues at coordinate 34,351,707 of NC_132921.1, read as the reverse complement.
TTCTATAGTTTCAGGAGGAATGGTACCAGCTCCTCCTTGTACCTCTGGTAGAATTCGGCTGTGAATCCATCTGGTCCTGGACTTTTTTTGGTTGGTAGGCTATTAATTATTGCCTCAATTTCAGAGCCTGCTATTGGTCTATTCAGGGATTCAACTTCTTCCTGGTTTAGTCTTGGGAGAGTGTAAGTGTCCAGGAAACTATCCATTTCTTCTAGGTTTTCTAGTTTATTTGCTTAGAGGTGTTTATAGTATTCTCTGATGGTAGTTTGTATTTCTGTGGGGTTGGTGGTGATATCCCCTTTATCATTTTTTATTGCGTCTATTTGATTCTTCTCTCTTTTCTTCTTTATTAGTCTTGCTAGCAGTCTTATCAATTTTGTTGATCTTTTCAAAAAACCAGCTCCTAGATTCATTGATTTTTTGGAGGGTTTTTTGTGTCTCTATCTCCTTCATTTCTGCTCTGATCTTAGTTATTTCTTGCCTTCTGCTAGCTTTTGAATGTGTTTGCTCTTGCTTCTCTAGTTCTTTTAATTGTGATGTTAGGGTGTCAATTTTAGATCCTTCCTGCTTTCTCTTGTGGGCATTTAGTGCTATAAATTTCCCTCTACACACTGCTTTAAATGTGTCCCAGAGATTCTGGTATGTTGTATCTTTGTTCTCATTGGTTTCAAACAACATCTTTATTTCTGCCTTCATTTCATTATATACCCAGTAGTCATTCAGGAGCAGGTTGTTCAGTTTCCATGTAGTTGAGCGGCTTTGATTGAGTTTCTTAGTCCTGAGTTCTAGTTTGATTGCACTGTGGTCTGAGAGACAGTTTGTTATAATTTCTGTTCTTGTACATTTGCTGAGGAGTGCTTTACTTCCAATTATGTGGTCAATTTTGGAATAAGTGCGATGTGGTGCTGAGAAGAATGTATATTCTGTTGATTTGGGGTAGAGAGTTCTGTAGATGTCTATTAGGTCCGCTTGGTGCAGAGTTGAGTTCAATTCCTGGATATCCTTGTTAACTTTCTATCTTGTTGATCTGTCTAATGTTGACAGTGGGGTGTTCAAGTCTCCCATTATTATTGTATGGGAGTCTAAGTCTCTTTGTAAGTCTCTAAGGACTTGCTTTATGAATCTGGGTGCTCCTGTATTGGGTGCATATATATTTAGGATAGTTAGCTCTTCCTGATGAATTGATCCCTTTACCATTATGTAATGGCCTTCTTTGTCTCTTTTCATCTTTGATGGTTTAAAGTCTGTTTTATCAGAGACTAGTATTGCAACCCTTGCTTTTTTTTGTTTTCCATTTGCTTGGTAGATCTTCCTCCATCCCTTTATTTTGAGCCTATGTTTGTCTCTGCATGTGAGATGGGTCTCCTGAATACAGCACACTGATGGGTCTTGACTCTTTATCCAATTTGCCAGTCTGTGTCTTTTAATTGGACCATTTAGCCCATTTACATTTAAGGTTAATATTGTTATGTGTGAACTTGATCCTGTCATTATGATATTAGTTGGTTATTTTGCTCATTAGTTGATGCAGTTTCTTCCTAGCATCGATGGACTTTACATTTTGGCATGTTTTTGCAATGGCTGGTACTGGTTGTTCCTTTCCATGTTTAGTGTTTCCTTCAGGATCTCTTGTAGGGCAGGCCTACTGGTGACAGAATCTCTAAGCATTTGCTTGTCTGTAAAGGATTTTATTTCTCCTTCACTTATGAAACTTAGTTTGGCTGGATATGAAATTCTGGGTTGAAAATTCTTTTCTTTTTTTTTTTTTTTTTTTTTTTTTTGAGACGGAGTCTTTTCTTTAAGAATGTTGCATATTGGCCCCCACTCTCTTCTGGCTTGGAGAGTTTCTACCGAGAGATCTGCTGTTAGTCTGATGGGCTTCCCTCTGTGGATATCCCGACCTTTCTCTCTGGCTGCCCTTAACATTTTTTCCTTCATTTCAACTTTGGTGAATCTGACAATTATGTGTCTTGGAGTTGCTCTTCTCGAGGAGTATCTTTGTGGCGTTTTCTGTATTTCCCAAATTTGAATGTTGGCCTGCCTTACTAGGTTGGGAAAATTCTCCTGGATGATATCCTGCAGAGTGTTTTCGAACTTGGTTCCATTTTCCCTGTCACTTTCAGGCACACCAATCAGACATAGATTTGGTCTTTTCACATAATCCCATATTTCTTGGAGGCTTTGTTCATTTCTTTTTACTCTTTTTTCTCTACACTTCTCACTTCATTTCATTCATTTGATCTTCAATCACTGATACTCTTTCTTCCAGTTGATCGAGTCGGTTACTGAAGCTTGTGCATTTGTCACATAGTTCTTGTGTCATGGTTTTCATCTCTATCAGTTCTTTTAAGGTCTTCTCTGTGTTGATTATTCTAGTTATCCATTCATCCATTGTTTTTTCAAGGTTTTTAGTTTCTTTGTGCTGGTTATGTAGTTCCTCCTTTAGCTCTGAGAAGTTTGATTGACTGAAGCCTTCTTCTCTCAACTCGTCAAAGTCATTCTCCATCCAGCTTTGTTCTATTGCTGGCAATGAGCTGCGTTCCTTTGGAGGGGGAGATGCACTCTAATTTTTTGAATTTCCAGCTTTTCTGCACTGCTTTTTCCCCATCTTTGTAATTTTATCTGCCTTTAGTCTTTGATGATGGTGATGTACTGATGGGGTTTTGGTGTGGGTGTCCTTTCTGTTTGTTAGTTTTCCTTCTAACAGTCAGTACCCTCAGCTGCAGGTCTGTTGTCCACTCCAGACCCTGTTTGCCGGGGTATCAGCAGCAGAGGCTGCAGAAGATAGAATATTGCTGAACAGCAAGTGTTGCTGTCTGATTCTTGCTCTGGAAGCTTTGTCTCATTGGTGTACCCAGCCATGTGAGGTATGAGGTGTCGGTCTGTACCTAGTGGGGGATGTCTCCCAGTTAGGCTACTCAGGGGTCAGGGACCCACTTGAGCAGGCAGTCTGTCTGTTCTCAGATCTCAACCTCCGTGCTGGGAGAACCACTGCTCTCTTCAAAACTGTCAGACAGGGACATTTACATCTGGAGAGGTTTCTGCTGCTTTTTGTTTAGCTATGCCCTGTCCCCAGAAGTGGAGTCTACAAAGGCAGGCAGGCCTCCTTGAGCTGCAGTGGGCTCCACCCAATTCAAGCTTCCCAGCAGCTTCGTTTGCCTACTTAGGCCTCAGCAATGGCCGATGCCCCTCCCCCAGCCTCGCTGCACCTTGCAGTTAGATCTCAGACTGCTGTGCTAGCAATGAGGGAGGCTCCGTGGGCGTGGGACACTCCAGGCCAGGTGTGGGATATAATCTCCTGGTGTGCCATTTGCTAAGACCCTTGGTAAAGTGCAGTATTAGGGTGGGAGTTACCCGATTTTCCAGGTGTTGTGTGTCTCAATTTCCTTTGGCTAGGGAAAGGAATTCCCTTCCCCCTTGTGCTTCCCAGGTGAGGTGATGCCTCGCCCTGCTTCAGCTCTCGCTGGTCGGGGTGCACCCGGGGACCAGCACCAACTGTCTGACATGCCCCAGTGAAATGAACCCAGTACCTCAGTTGAAAATGCAGAAATCATCCATCTTCTGTGTCGCTCACGCTGGGAGCTGGAGGCTGGAGCTGTTCCTGTTCTGCCATCTTGGGCGTGCCCCCTGGCTGCTAATCTTAGGATCACCAAGCAAGCCCCCTGCAGCACCACCTGGGCCCCTGCTGTGGGCCTGGGATCCACAGGAGGCTGGACCACTTGCAGTAGCCAAAAGCCAAAAGATGAGCCAGGAAGCAGAAATTGGGGTCTTCCTGGGCTTCCTTGGTGGGGTGTCACAAGGGTGTGCTGCTGGAGTGAGTTGGGTGCTGGGGATGGAGAGGTAAGAGCCTGATGAAGTGTGGGGTGCAGTGCTGCCTCCATGCAGGCCTCAAATAATGGATTCCCTAAGAAGTGCTGGTAGGCCCTGGAGCAGATGCATCTCATCTGGTTTGCAGGTCACTGAACTCATCCTTGAGGATTGGAGGAGGAGGTAATGCCCCTAATGCCTGGCTGTTCTTAAAAGGATTGGCTAAATTGATAGCTCCTAATGCCATTTTTCACTGGGTGGACAGGAAAGGATACTGAGAGGGCTGGGATGGCTCCGCTGATTGTCTCTGGCCTGTGAGTGCTCTCCAATGTCAGCCTTACCTTTTCCTCCAGACCTCCAGCCTATGAAGGTCAGACTCAAAGTCAGACATGGCCAGGAATTAGAGGGAGAAACTGGCACCATATCATCTCAGGCTGCCCCACGGTGTTCACAGAAACCCCTTCCAGAGCACTAGTTTCCTAAGGAAGCTACAGAGTGCTGGGCTGAGAGCAGCAAGGGATGGGGAGGAAGGGGAGGAAGGGGAGGAAGGGAAAGGGGAGTTTATTTGGGTCTAGGGTGGGGAGGGGACACCAGTGTGGAGAGAGGCAACTTTTTGTCAAAAACATGGGTGATTTTCATTTTTGTCCTTAAAAATATCCAGGCTTACTGGGCTGTGGTGACGACCACAGACTGTGATTGGCTACAGCAGGAGGTGGGACTCCCCACCCTAGGCTGGCGGCCTAGGCTGGATGAGGTCTTTCAACAGAGATGCAGCCCCAGGAAGAGAGCCTGCAGGCATCCTTTTCCCCAGCCAGACACAGATGTGGCCAAGCTCGGTGGCTTCAGTCCTCTCTGGAAAGCACAGGCGAAGGAGCTCTGGGGTGGGTCCTGCTGTAGCCTGGGCCCTCTGTGTCCTCCAGAAAGCCATGCCCACACTGGCCCTCCCCTCCAGCTGTAGGCTCAGGGCTGCCCGCCCCTCTGGTGCCCTTTACAGCAAAGTGCGGCCTCAGCATTTTTCCTACTCCTGCTGCTTGCCTTTTAGTTCCTGCTCATCTATCACTTGGCAGGGAATCGGAGCAGAGCCGGGAGAGGAGGGGAGAGGCATGTCTTTTGTGTTCTTCTATCTTCCCTCTTTTCCTTTTCCTTCTTCCTCTGGTTTCGTCCTTTCTTCACTTTCACTGATCATTAAAACATAAATTCCTGGCTGACTCTCCCAGCTTAGCCTGCCGCCCAGCTGTTTGGGGACTTCCCATCTGGATCCTACTGGGAATGAGACACTGAACCGGGCTGAAACCCCCAAAGCTCAGGCAGGAAGGCAGCAAAACAAGCCTGGAGGAGACCATCCCTTGCCCTGTGTCTCCACCAGCCAGAGAAAGCTCTACCCTATTCCTTCACAATCTTCTTACCTTAAAAATGTGTTAGAACTTTTCTAGGTGGATACCCCAAAGAATAAACAGGGACTCAGATGGATCCTTGTACACTCATGTTCAAAGCAGCATTATTCACAACAGCAAAAGGTGCAAACAACCCAAATGTCCATTGATAGATGAATGGATAATAAAATGTGGTCTAGATATACAGTGTACTATTGTGATATGATGTCTTATTCAGCCATAAAAGGGCATGAAATTCTGATTCATGTTACAATGTGGATAAACCTTGAAAGCGTTATGCTAAGTGAAATAAATCAGTCATAAAAGGACGAATATTGCATGATTCCTCTTATAGGAGGTACCTAGAATAGGCAGATTCATAGAGAGAAGGTAGGACAGTGGTTACCAGGGGTTACAGAGAAGGGTGAGGAAGAGTTAATTGTTTAGTGGGCACAGAGTTTCTGTTTGGGTTGATAAAAAAGTTCTGGAAATAGATAGTGATGATGGCTCATAACATTATGAATGTACTTAAAGCCACTGAATTATGTACTCAAAAATGGTTAAGATTATAAGGTTTTGATTTGTTTGTTTTGTTTGGTTTGGTTGGTGTTTGTTTGTTTGGTTTTGTTGTTGTTTTATTTTGTTTTTGCTTTCAGACAGAAACTCACTCTGTCACCCAGGCTGGAGTGCAGCAACACGATTATAGCTCACTGTAACCTCAAACTCCTGGGCTCAAGCAATCCTCCCGCCTTAGCCTCCTGAGTAGCTGGGACTACAGGTGTGTGTGACCATGCTCAGCTAATTTTTTAAAAATTTTTTTGCAAAGACAAGATCTTGCTATGTTGCCTAGGCTGGTCTCAAATTCCTGGCTTCAAGTGATCCTCCCGTCTCAGCCTCCCAAAGGGCTGGGATTAGAAGCATGAGCCACTGCACTCAGCTGAATGCTGTTTTATGTTGCATGTATTTGACCGTAATAAAAAATTCAGGGCCTTAGCACCTGGCTGTACTTCCAGGCTAAGAGCTGTGGAGGTGGACAGGCAGAGGAGGGCCATGCTCTCTCCCTCTCTCTGCTCCTTCTTCTTCTCTTGTGACTGAGGTGAAGTTCAGGAATTTTCTGCTTTGCATGTTCCCCGCTTTTCTGAAGCAGGGGCCTCCCCACTCCCTCGCTGGGCCCCACTGTGGAACAGGGAAGTGATGTATTCTCCTGTTCACCCTGGAAAATGAGAGTTTCTGGAGGAGCTGAAATCCCTGGGAGAGAGTGAGAAGGAGGGGAGGACCGGCAAGTAAGGGGGGCTAGGGATCTGGCGGCCACTGTGGGCAACTGGGGCTCACCCCACTTGAAGTTGCTGAGGGACCACGTGGAGCATGCCTGGAATTGTCTGAGACACTGAAGAGGGGAGTATTTGTCCCACTGAGGGCAGCTGCATGCGGCACTAGCTCCTCATACTTCCAGGTTGCAGGGGCCAGGGGCTTCCTGCAGGCGCCTCCTGACTGCAGAGGAGGCCTGGGCAGGAGGCCCCGGGGCAGCTGAGGTGAGGCGCCGCTGGGCTACCCCACATGAATCTGGCTGGGCAGCAAACACTAGAGTAGGAGGAATGGCCGAGAGGATGTGAGGACACAAGAGGCACCTGCAGAGCGCGTCCTCTTCCTTCCTTGGGGCACCAAAAGGCTGCAGGTTTGGGATGGGCCTCAATCCTGTCCCCTTTCTTAGCAACTTTTATGGGTTTGGGGTGATGACCATGCCCAGGCTCCCTCACGGGACCCTGACACAGCCCTGAGACACTCGGGCATGTTTGGGAGAGCCCTGCAGAGCCGGCCAGAGGCTGCCTCTGCAGGCAGAGCCCGGCACTCTATCCTCCTGAAAATGGCTCCGTGTAGAGTTCCTGCAAAACCCAGTTCTCTGACTGCACCTGTTAGGTGTGCCAGGAAGCCCTTGATAAGATCTGAAGTCTTCAAGGAATAATGGGCGTGGCCTTGCGTATTGACTTCTCCTGCAGGCGACTCCTTTTCAGCCCTCTCTGGACAACAGCAGTGTAATTCCCATCCAGTGGAGGCCAGCTGCCCAGGGCCAGGCACGGAGCCTGCATGGGGCCAGCTCTCCGGAACCGGTGCCCAGCTGGGGAATAAGCACATGCGCAGCACTTGAAGAATTCACTGCTCCCTGGAGAGTCAGTATAGACTGGGGAGCTTGGAGGTGGCCTGAGGGACTGAACAGGCCACCAGGAAGGGGGATGGAGAGAAGGCAGTGGGGTATAGGCATAGTCGTGCAGACCTGGAGTTCTCCTGTGTGAACTTGGGCAAGTTACTTAATCTCTCTGAATCTCCATTTTCTCTTCTAAGTAGCATAATTATGCTGATCCCATAGGGTTGCAGTGAAGGTGAAGTGAGTGGAGGCAGATCAAGTACTGATGTGTCTGGGGCATGATAAAGGCACAGCAGACACTCGTCATTCCTACTTTTAGCAGAAATTGCAGTATTCACACCCATAGCCAACCCTGGGTGAATCTTGCTTAGTAGCTTGCCATGAAACCAAGGCAATGATCTGGCCTTCTGTGCATATAAGAACCTCTAGGTTTGGCAGGTAGAGGGAAGGAGAAAATGCTTCCAGGTGATGGGTTCAGTGTGAGCAAAAGCACAGAGGCAGGAAAGAGCATCCTGTATTCATTTTCTATTGCTTCCTAAAAGATTACTACAAATAGCAGGATAAAACAATACCATCCATTATCTCACAGTTCTGTAAGTCAGAAGTCTGGCACAGCATCTCATGAGTCTGAAGTCAAGTTGTTAGCCAAGTTGAATTCTTGGCTGGAGGCTCTGGAGGAAAAGTCTGCTTCCAAGCTCATTGGTTCTCGGGTGAATTTACTTCATTGCAGATGTAGAATGAGGTGCCCACTTCCTTGCCAGTTGTTGACCAGGGATTGCTCTCAACTACCAGAGGCTGCCCACGTGCCTTACCGTGTGTCCCTCCTCCTTCAAGCCAACAACAGTGCACTGTCTTTCTCATGCTTTGGATCTCTGGCTTCTGCTGTCTCTGAGCTCTAGCCCCAGATTTAATGGGTTCCGGTGCTTGGGTCAGGCCCTCCTGAATAGTCTCCTTATCTTAAAGTCAACTAATTTGGGATTTAATTGTGTCTGCAAAATCCCTTCCCAAGAGTGTCTAGACTCCTGGCGAGTAACTGGGAGAGGGTGTATACCCAAGACTGTCTTAGAGTTCTGTCTACCACACCTACCATATGCCCAGGACAAGGAGCAGAGTAGCCAGGGGATAACTTAGGCGTGGGCAGCCGTGGAGCGGGAGGGGTAAGGTGGGTGCTGGTGGTATGGGGAGGTGTAAGGAAACGTAGGCTTTGAGTGGCAGGTGGAGGAAGAGGCAATGGACAGCGTCCCCCATGCCCCTGCCTGTGGCCCTTGCCACCAAATGTGCATATACCAATCACAGCTGACTCTCTGTATACCTGCTGCCACCCCTGCCTCCACATCTGGTTTCCTCATTCTGAAAAGGGCACCACCTCGGCCTGAAACCTCCAATCCTCTGATTCCTCCCTCTAGGATAGGTGGACAGACCCAGCTCCAAGACCGCTGAGCTCAGAGGCCCAGAGCAAGGTCCTGCAGCGCCTCAGAGCCCCCTGCAGCAGGCCTGAGGTCCAAGGGAGGTTGAGCCCCTTGCAGCAGCCAAAAGCCTAAAAACGAGCCGGGAAAGCAGCGGAAGATGTATGCGCAGCAGGGCAGTTCTTCCCCTGGGAAGTTCTTCCTCTCCGTTCCCTCACCCTTGGAGAAGGCAGTGAGGGTGTTGCGGAGTCAACATTCATGTTCTCAGCAGCATTTCTGGAACCCAGCACACCGTTTCTTGCCCTGCTTTGGACTCACTGCAGTTTAAACACTCAACAAACCCTAGATTATTGGCAAATAACTGTGTTCCAAAGAAGTTCTCAGGGTTAAGGTTCTCAGGTTCAAGGTTTTGAAATTCAAATGCTCCATTAAACCTGCTAGGACCTCGCCTTTATTACTGGCAGCAGCATTCACGCTGCTCTGTGTGACTTCAGAGCCCTGTGTGTGCAGGATTCAGGCCTTCTCTGTGCTTTCGTGTGGTGGTGGTTTGATAGAAGGCTGTGCTACTATTTGTGATAATAAAAGCATGTACAGACTGTTTTCTCTGGCAGACCAGGATCTTCCATGGAGAGCACAGGTCTCCAGATAATAAAAGAGGCACAAGACAAGCTTTAAAGCCCCTTCCCATCTAGCCTGGAGCCTATCAGGAAGGAAAGGATCCTTGGCCTGGAGGTGAGAAAGGTTCTAGCTTTCCTCACTCCCAGGTGGGTCACGTGTGAGCTTCGGGGGAAAGCAAGGGAGAGGGGAGCAGAGAGGGCAGTGGTGGGGAGGTCCCAGCAGACCTGGGCCCCTGCAGGGCTGGGTTGAGCATGTCAGCTCCAGAGATTGCAGTTCTGTTGGTGGACTTTAGCTAGTGTTCCAGCAACAGCTGGCCATCTATGCCACGCTGCCCTAGAGAGAGGGCCAGAGGGCTAATGGGGTTAGTCATGGCCCTGTAAGGGTGAGCAGGCAGTGTGTGTGGCTAGGCCATATCAGCATGGACAGTGCAGCAAGCCTTTCTCGTTCTACCAGTGAAAACCAGTCACGTTCCTGCAGACTCATCATAGGTGTGTTCCAGTAGCTCCACCAGAGCAAGGCTGCAAAATCCTGCTTATAAGTTACAGCCTATAGGCTTCAACTAATTTAGGGGACAGTCGGGTGACCAAAAAAAAAGTCTCTTCATAAGTAGGCATTTTCTTGGAGGACCTGAGCCCCTCAGAGGTTGGTGTCTCGGGCCCCATTGTGCACCCTCAATCTTGGTTCTGTGGTTTATTTCATACTGCTTTGTGGTAGATTCTGTTAAATCTGAGGCAGGAAGTGAGGCTTGGCCTGTAGGCCGAGTTCATCTTCTACCTTTCCCAGCGATTAAGGCTTAGGTAGACACTAACTCTGACACTGCACAGTGCCTGTGCTGGCCAATCAGACAAGTGACCTGCATTCCCTGGGCCTGTCTCCTGCCCCACACAGTGGGAATTACAGCACATCGTTTATGCTGAGGGCAAGCCAGCCTCCCACTGACTTCTCAAGGTTGTTGGAAGAACAGAACACCATGATGGATAAGAAGAGGCTTCCAGGAGCAGAGGGTGTTTCCCAGGTGTGGGCATCGTCGTCTCCTCCAGCAGCATCTCAAGGAGTTCTCTGTCTTCTTTCCCACCAGTCCCGGCCCAGGCCCCTGAGCCAGAAGGATGGAAAACTCCTCTGCAGCGTCAGCCTCCTCGGAGGCGGGGAGCAGCCGCTCCCAGGAGATCGAGGAGCTGGAGCGCTTCATCGACAGCTACGTGCTGGAGTACCAGGTGCAGGGGCTGCTGGCTGACAAGACGGAGGGTGATGGCGAGAGCGAGAGGACCCAGTCCCACATCTCCCAGGTGAGTGCTGGCCTGCGGTTAGGGGAGCTTGGCAAATTCAGAGGGGATGATGCAGGGATCTGTAATTCTGGGCAGCATCCAGTTGCTTGACACTAGACTGCCAAGGCATGAATGGTCCCACCCAGCAGAGCACCCAGAATCCGGCAGGTGGTCTTTGGGATCCAGGCAGGAGGTGCCCTGGCTGTGCACACAGACCCTCTGACCCACCTCCACTCCTCCCTATCCATTGAGGCTTTGGGGCCCAGCCAGGCCCACAAGTCTTTGAACACACGTCTCTTGAGTACCTACTATGCGCTGTACGCTGTTCCCTGTCCTCAATAAGCTTATGTTCTAGAAAAGGTCTGGAGGTTTTGCTTCTCCGTAATGCACACCAACAAAGAACTATAACTTGTGGATATTTTCTCTGATTTCAAATACAAGCAGTTGTTGGCAGCCAAAGGAATGAGTCTTGTGGGCTTCTCAACCAGGGCTCTGTATGCCAGACATACTTAGACATATGAGGCAATCTAACCAGTGTTCTGGGTTGGTCCTGGCCCCTCCTGCCTCAGTCTGTGGCATCCCTAACCTTGGAGGGGAGATGGACTCATCTGAAAGATTGTGGGCTGAGATTTGAAAGTCTTGGCTTCTCCCAAATAAAGTATGAATGCATTCAGGATAGGGACCCTATCAAGCGTATCTGCCTAGCACCACAAATCCTCAGCAGATTTTTGTTCAAGAGCTGGTTCCAGATTGGCTTGTAGCTGCCTGTGTGACCTTGGGCAGAACCCTCAATATCTGTGGGGCTGAGTTTTCTTATCTGGCAAATGGGGATTATGCTGTTGCCTCGGGAATGTTGGAAGGTCAGACGGTAAGAAGTACAAAAGCTGCAGAGTCAGCGCTGCCTGCACAATCATGTACAGGACAGTCCCCTCTCTCTGGAGTCAGGGTTCTGGGGATCCACCTCTTGTACGTGTTATCCCATCTCCAAGCCCAGGACTCCTGGGACAATCAGAAGGTGAGCTACCTGGGTGCACCCTGCTTTGGGAAAAAGCTGAGTCCAACTACCAGGCTCACTTTTTGGGTGGGACCCCTAGCTTTTTAGAAGCCAGAACGAACTTTTGGCTTTCCTGGAACTCAGACCAGGAGTCACTCTGGGAAATACTGAAGCCACAGTAATCCCATGCCCTGTCCCCACTGGGAAGCAGGGGACAGAAAATAGCCCTGAGGGAGAAAAAAAAATAGATGTGATGCTTTCTTCAGTGTCCTTGAGGTTCTAAAATCACAAGTAATGTAAGCCTATAATTTGTTTGTTATTCAATCCACGAGTGTTTAACAAGCTTCCGTTCTGTGCTGGGCACTATTCTAGGACTCATATCTAGGATTGAGCAACAAAGCCCTGCCCGCATGGAATGTGTATTCTAGTCGTGGGTGATCATTGCGATGGAGAAAAGTAAAGCTGGAAAATGGAATGGGGAGTGAGGAGGAGCAGGAGGGGCTTGCAGTTTTAGGTGGGGTAGTCAGGGAAGCTGGCACGGAGGGGAGGGAGGGGTAAGTAGTGGAGATATCCGGAGAGGAACATCTGGGCAGAAGGAGCAGCCCGTGCCAGGCCTGGGCTGGAAGAAGATTCCAGGCCCAGCCAGCAGGCCAGGGTGCTGGAGCAGAGGGTGAGGGAGGGAGAGCTGCGGAGATGAGTCACAGGGATGATGGGGACTGTGTCGTCGGGAGATTCGAGGCCTGAGCCCTGGAGTGGCCCCACATGAGGAAGAAACGATGTGAGGAGAAGTGAGCCAAGAGACCAGTGAGGCAGGAGGGAACCAGGCCAGGCGGAGTGCTGGAGCCCAGGAAGGGCGTCGAGGGAGTGGGGTGAGGAGACTGTCTTGCAGGCTGCTGCCAGGCCGGGTAAGAGGGACTGACAATGGCTGACTGAGCAGGGGGAGCCTGACGGGGGAGTTTTGGCTGAGTGGTGAAGGCAGAAGCTTGCCTGTGGCCAGCTCAAGGAACAGAAGGAGATGGCCTGGAGACTAGCAGAATAGTACAACTGTTTTGAGGAGTTTAGCTGCAAAGGGGAGAGATATGTGGTGGTATTTGGGGAAATAAGGTCAAAATAGGAGCACTGACCTGTGTGTTCAATCCAGGGGCAAGTCAAGGGTTGCCTATCCCCAGCCCCCAGCGGTTCATTCACAGTAACAGGAGGGAGTTGCAGGCATGCGGCCACGCATCTAGAATAACTCCTGCAGCACAGCTGTGGTTTCTCTCCAGCTACTTGCAGCCACGAAGGTGCAGAGGCAGAGTTACAAAGCTGACTTTAACCAGGATGGAGGTTTCTCCAGGGAGTACAGTGGAAGAGGGAGGGGTGAGGGAGGCACGGGAGTGATGATGGTGAGTCACCTGGATGCTGAAGCAGGTCAGGATGGGAGTGGCTACCTAAGAGGCTGACAGGTGGTAGGGTCAGTGGATTGGAGGCCACCCAAAGAAATGTTGTCATCCTGGTAGCAGAGAGACTGAGCTAGAAAGATGGTGGGAGTGCGGCATGTGTCCGGGAGTGGGGAGTTTGAAATCAGAGGTGGAGGAATACAGTCATGGGTCAGGAGAGGGCTGAGTGTGAGCATGGGAGTGTGTGGGGGAGAGGGAGAGGCCAGGAGGAGAGCAGGTCATGAAACTCAGATCCATCTTCATGGATCTTGAAATGACCAAGAAAGGACAAAAGGATATGGGAGAGGGTGGCTATGAGACAGGAGAAAAGTCCTTGAGGATGCAGGAGCAAGGCGGCGGCTGGGTGGCCTGGCGGTCTACAGCTGACTCCATGGAGGGTCTCGTCTGGTGGTGCATTCACTTATTTGCACAATCCCTTTTTTTGATATAAACGACGCTTATTGCACAGCTCACAGTACCATGATCTGGAGTGGAAGGAGGAGGAAGATTAGGAGAGATTGGAAAATTATAAGGGAAATTAACCTCTTTAGATTGTCTAGGGCAAGAACTAAGTGAACCAACTTTTGCAGTCCCCTAGAGCTGACTTCCCCAGGAGTAGGGCCTGTGGACGGGCATATGGGCTGACTGGGTACCCCCTGTTGTGGGCTGCCTGCCTCTTCAGCTGTGTGGCATTCAGGCCTGCAGTAGGGCATCCTCCAAAGGTTCCCCCAGCTGAAATTTGCTCTACCTGGAGGAGCCAAGGAAGCCTCGAAGCTTCACCCCAGAGGAATGCGTGGCTGACAGTAGAATTTCTGTGCCCAGAGCAGCCAGCAGGGACATAGTTTTGAAAGGAGGGGCCCTCCCAGCGCTTTCAGTCTGGGCCCTGTGCTTCTGGCGCCAGCTCCTGGGATCAGTGGAGCCTGACTCACACTTGGATGCCCCCATCTGTGTGGCGGGCAAGGCAAGGCTGTGGAGGGGCTTTCAGACTGACGTCTGCTGTAAAGTATGGTGTGGAGAACACCTGTGTGGTATCACATTTGGATGCATTCTCTAAACTTTCTTCACGCTCTGGAATTCCCTCGAAGAATGCAGACACCTGGCAGGATTCCGGGGCCTGCGGGCCTGCCTGCCTGCTGCCAGAAAGGGAGGATGTTTCAATCCTGCCCCTACCGCGCCCCTGCCTCCCCGCTCCCCACAGCCGCACACACATCTGGGGCACTGACTCTGGACGAGGGACGACTGTGACCAACTCTCAGGAGGGCCAGGGTTAGCTGTGTCTACATAAGATACTTTTTTAAAACATTTCTCTATTAACACAGCTTTATGGGAAATATTTCTGCTAAAGCACTTTGGCTTTTTTTAAAAAAAAAAATCTGATGACTAGTTTAAATGGAAGCCAAAAAGAAACAAACAAACAAACAAACAACAACAAAAAAAAAACACTCAGGGAATGTTCCTGTCTGCCTGTGTGGTGTTTTGATGTTTCTGGAGAGGAAATTTGTTAAGAATCTTGGAAACCTTGAGAAGACCTGAGGGAGTGGAGAGGAATGTTGCTCTTCAGCTGGTGAGGTCATTTTTTGGGATCTGAGAAATGACAGTTGACACTCAGGGAGAAAATATCTCATGATGTTTGTACACGTGTGTTCCTCTCGTCCTTCCCAGTAACAACTGGAAAGAAATGAAGGATGGATGGATGGATGGATGGCTAGATAGACAGATAGATGATACATACATAATAGATCGATGAGATAGATAGATAGATCAGTTTTCGTTTCCCTTAGGTGAATAACCGAGACAATGTGTATTTTAAGTTTGCCAAAATTTTCTGGATGCCATATTTAACACCATACCCTTCCCCATATTTAGCACCACACCCCTCCCCATGTTTAACACCACACCCCTCCCCCGTGTTTAACACCACACCCCCCCCCCGTTTAACACCACACCCCTCTCCCGTGTTTAACACCACACCCCCACCCCGTGTTTAACACCACACCCCTCTCCCGTGTTTAACACCACACCCCCCCTCCCGTGTTTAACACCACACCCCCCCTCCCGTGTTTAACACCACACCCCCCTCCCCCATGTTTAACACCACACCCCTCCCCCGTGTTTAACACCACACCCCTCCCCCTTGTTTAACACCACACCCCTCCCCCGTGTTTAACAACACACACCCCCCCCCCGTGTTTAACACCACACCCCTCTCCCGTGTTTAACAACACACCCCTCCCCGTGTTTAACACCACACCCCTCCCCTATGTTTAACACCACACCCCTCCCCCATGTTTAACACCACATCCCTCCCCCATGTTTAACACCATATGCCCTCCCCCATGTTTAACACCACACCCCTCCCCCATGTTTAACACCACACCCCTCTCCCATGTTTAACACCACACCCCCTCCCATGTTTAACACCACACCCCTCCCCCATGTTTAACACCACACCCCTCTCCCATGTTTAACATCACACCCCCCCGGTGTTTAATATCACACCCCTCCCCCATGTTTAACACCACACCCCTCCCCCATGTTTAACATCACACCCCCCGGTGTTTAATATCACACCCCTCTCCCGTGTTTAACACCACACCCCTCCCCATGTTTAACACCACACCCCTCTCCCGTGTTTAACACCACACCCCCTCCCCCGAGTTTAACAGCACACCCCTCCCTATGTTTAACATTACACCCCTCCCCCATGTTTAACCCACACCCCTCCCTATGTTTCACATCACGCCCCTTCCCCATGTTTAACACCATACCCCTCCCGTGTTTAACACCACACCCCCTCCCCCATGTTTAACACCATACCCCTCCCCTGTTTAACACCACACCCCTCCCCCATGTTTAACATCACACCCCCTGGTGTTTAACATCACACCCCTCTCCCATGTTTAACAGCACACCCCTCCCCCATGTTTAACCCACACCCCTCCCTATGTTTAACATCACACGCCTCCCCCATGTTTAACACCACACCCCTCCCGTGTTTAACACCACACCCCTCCCCCATGTTTAACATCACACCCCCTGGTGTTCAACATCACACCCCCTCTCCCATGTTTAACAGCACACCCCTCCCCGTGTTTAACACCACACCCCTCCCTGTGTTTAACATCACACCCCTCTCCTATGTTTAACATCACACCCCCCCGGTGTTTAATATCACACCCCTCCCCCATGTTTAACACCACACCCCCTCCCTATGTTTAACATCACACTCCCCCTCATGTTTAACATCACACCTCTCCCCCATATTTTACATTGTACCCCTCTCCCATGTTTCAGGAGCAGCTGCTGTCCAATAGATTGGAAGTCCCCACCGTCACTCTATCCTTGGGTGGAAGAGGGATTAAAGTCCTATTCTAAAGGAAGGAAACTGAGGCACAGAGATGGAGCATAGCCAAACCCCACTGCTGGGTGGTGGCTGACCTGGGCCCTGGAGCCCCATCCCTACCCCACCTACTTGTGGTTTCCTGCTCTGTACAGGCCGTGGCTGCTTGGGTGTTGGGTGGTTAATATAGATTTATTTCCTGCAGAAAATTGGGACTCTCAAATCTCATTGACCACTAACCTATTGGGGAAAAGATTAGGATGTTGTAAGTGGGGGAAATGTTGGCACATGTGATGTTCGTGGATGATCTGGTGGATCACCAGAAAGCTTGGAAGCAGTATGCCACTCTGGGCGAGCATGAACTCACTTAGGCAATGTGAGAAATACTGATGTACAGGCCACACTGCTAGAGATGCAGGCAAAGGTGCAGGGCCTGGGCCTGGAGTGTTCATCAGCCTATGCGTCACTTTGATTGCCACAGTGGGAGCAGGGCTGTCTCCTTTCCCCGCTCCATGGCCTGCTGCCCCTGCTCCAGTCTCTCGGAAAGATAACATGTAGGGACCCTATGAAGAGCAGATACATTTAATGACGGCATAGTTTCCAGTAAATTCTTGTTAAGAGGTCAAACTAAGAGCCAGTGAGAGTGAAGATTACTTCCTGTAGCCCTATTTTGATGCTTTCAGGCACTTGGAAGCCCTGTGTTTCATCTAAAATGCAGTGATCTTTACAACGGGGTGCACTTTACAAAGTGGCAATGAATAGGATAGGGTGAGAGTGTTCAGATCGGCTCAGTGGCTTTTCCTAACGCGTTTCTCCTCTTTCCCTTTACGTCTCTCCTTTCATTCTGCCTTCCCTGTTCACTGTTCCCTCACCCTTTTTTAGAAATCCCATCTCTTCGTTTCCTTCTGCCCTTAAATTCATGTTCCCTGATATCTTTGCTCACAGGAGGAAGCACTCAATGGTGGACCACCCATGAAAGGCTTAACAGAAGAAGTGAGTTTATAGGAGGACTGCGGGGTGGTTCGGCATGGGGGATTTATTATGTATTTTCCTCTTATTTAAAAAATATATTCTAAATTATACATAAAGTACTTTATGCATACATTCCCATAGTGCACAAGAATTCAAATGTTAATAATTAAATTCTCCTGAACTAAAATTATTTTAAATTATATAAGTCCTTTATGCATACATTATCATGGTACATAAGAATTCAAATATTACCAATAAAATCTTCCGTGCTACGACCTCATTCTGCTCCCTTACTCCTACCTCCCATCAGATGGGTGAGTTCATTTCCTTGCCTTTTTTAATGCCTTTCCTGACATATGTATGACTTGAAGAAATACAATATTGTCAAATCGTATATCACAGCCAGTGGATATATTGTTCAATAACTTGCATTTTTCACCTGCCCACATGCCCCAGAGATTCTTCTGGGCTTGCACATCTGCTGTGTTCTGTTTAGTGGCTGCCCAGTTGTCCATAGCATGGATTTATTTAACCATTTGCTTAATGGTGGGCACTCAGGTTACTTCTAAATTTTCCCCTGGAAATATGTGATACTTCAATGCATACTGTTGAACATGCCTCCTTCTGCACAAATAACGGTGTTTCTTCAGTTAGATGCTGAGAAGTAAAATTAATTTTAATAGCTGTTGTTGAATTGCTCTCCAAAGATCTTCCGTTATCCATACTACCACCAGTATATTGGGACATCTTGTCATTTTAATTCACATTGTCTTATTTCTTTTTCTTTTTCTTTTTTTTTTTCTTTTGAGACAGAGTCTCACTCTGTTGCCCAGGCTAAAGTGTAGTGGCGTGATCTTGGCTCACTGCAACCTCCGCTTCTGGGTTCAAGCAACTCTCCTGTCTCAGCCTCCCGAGTAGCTGGGACTACAGGCACATGCCACCACACCCAGCTAATTTTTGTATTTTTAGTAAAGACGGGTTTCACCATATTGGTCAGGCTGGTCTTGAACTCCTGACCTCAGGTGATCCACTTGCCTCAGGCTCCTAAAGTGCTGGGATTACAGGCATGAGCCACTGCGCCCGAAATTGAATTACCAATCTTTTTATTTTATTTTTTTCTTTTTTTTGAGATGGAATCTCGCACTGTCGCCAGGGCTGGAGTGCAATGGTGTGCTCTCGGCTCACTGCAACCTCTGCCTCTCAGGTTCAAGCAATTCTCCTGCCTCAGTCTCCCAAGTAGCTGGGATTACAGGCACGTGCCACCATGCCTGGCTAATTTTTTGTATTTTTCGTAGAGACAGGGTTTCACTATGTTGGCCAGGCTGGTGTCGAACACCTGACTCGTGATCCACTCGCCTTGGCCTCCCAAAGTGCTGGGATTACAGGCACGAGCCACTGCACCTGGCCATTTTTTTTTTTTTAGATGAAGTTTTGCTCTTGTTGCTGAGGCTGGAGTGCAATGGTGTGATCTCGGCTCACTGCAACATTTGCCCCCCGGGTTCAAGTGATTCTCCTGCCTCAGCCTCCCGAGTAGCTGGGATTACAGGTGCCTGCCACCATGGCCGGCTAATTTTTTGTATTTTTAGTAAAGACAGAGTTTCGCCGTGTTGCCCAGACTGGTCTTGAACTCCTGACCTCAGGGACCCACCCCCCTCGGCCTCCCAAAGTGCTGGGATTACAGGCATGAGCCACCACGCCTGGCCACCAATTATTTTTTAATAGGATAACATTTTATTTTATGAAAGTAGCAACTGGAAAAACTGAGACAAGTGAAAAATGGGAAAAAAAACTCCATCATTTTATGACAACTAATGTAATTTTTGTGCATCATTTTTTTAAACATATTTTATAAAGTTGTACTTCTAGCATACATTTAAGTTTTATGATCTGTAAGTTTTAATGATCTCCTAGACATTGTTTTGTGGTGGTTTTTAGCATAAAGTGTAACTATTTAAATTTGCTTTTCTTATGCTAGGTAGTAAAATAAATAGAATGAAAGCTAACATTTATCCACTCAGGCTCTGTTGTAGGCTCAGGGGGCAAAGTCAAGAACAGAACAACCATGATCTCTGTCTCAGTTTCTCACAGGGAAAGACAGACAATAGAGGGAGAAGGAAATGGGATGTTAGAAGGTGATGCATGCATGAGGGAGGCAGGAAGTGAGTGGGGAAGGCTCACTTAGGAGTGAGGATTTGGGCACTGTGGCTCACGCCTGTAATCCCAGCACTTTGGAAGTCTGAGACAGGTGGATTGCTTGAGCCCAGGAGTTCGAGGCCAGCCTGGGCAACATGGTGAAACACAGTCTCTACTATAAATACAAAAATTAGCTGGGTGTGATGGTGCACACCTATGGTCCCAGCTACTGTGGAGGCTGAGGTGGGAGGATCACCTGAGCCCGGGACCTGGAGGTTGCAGTGAGCTGAGATCACACCACTGCACTCTAGCCTGGGCAACAGAGTGAGACTCTGTCTCAAAACAAACAGACAACAACAACAACAACAACAAAAACAAAAAAACAGAGAGAAAAGGAAAGAAAACAGGAGGGAGTGGCAGTGGGAGGGGGTAGGAAGGGAGGGAGGGAGGGAGGAATGGAGGGTGGGAGGGAGGAACAGAGGGAGGATTTGAAGGAGATGAGAGTGAGGCCACCTGGGAAAGAGTTAGGCAGAGGGAATGGCCAGGGCAAAGCTCTGGTGTGGGGCATGCCACACAGTTGAATGGATCCCTTTGAATGCCATGTAGAGAATAGGCTATGGTGGGGGGTCAGCAAGAGAGGAAGCAGAGACCAAGAAGCCGTCTCCTTGCCCCAGGGGAGAGGCAGTGGAGACTGGGGCCATGTGGTCACTGGAGGTGATGAGATGCCTTCAGAGTCTAGGTGTGCCTGGAAGGTGCTGACACTGTGATTGACCCTGAAGATTCTAGCCTGAGCAAATAGGATAGACTTTGTAGAAATGAGCTATGCAAGACCCCGGAAGAGCAGCTTTGGGGGGCAAAGATCATGAGTCCCGTTTGGGCATGAAAGGTTTAAGATAATATTAGTCGTCTTAGAGGAGATGTTGGTCCACCAGTCCGATGCACAATGGTGGTGTTCAGTGGAGGAGAATGAGCTAGAGATTTATATTTGGATGCTGTTTTAAGCCCAGGGAATGAGGAAGTTTATAGGAGAGAATCAAAGATTGAGCCTTGACTTAAGAATTTGGGGAGATGAAGAGGAAGTAACAAAGGAGACTGTTTGCATTGTTTCTTACATGTTAACTCATTTAGTCTTGATGATTCTATGAAGATGCTGTTATTATTACCATTTTACAAGGGAGGAAATTGAAGCATAGAGAGGTTGACTTAAGCTTCCTGAGGCCACACAGCAAGTACATGGCAAGACTGGGGTTTGAAACAGGCAGCCTGTCTCCATGTGCCATCCACTTACCCTCTCTGCTATTGGTAGATCTATTATTATTACAGATGGAGGAAACTTAGCCCTGGGGGTGAAGCGATTTGCCCAAGGTCATACAGTAAGTGGCAGAGCTGGGATCTGAACTCAGGACTCTCTGCTTCAAGAACTCAAGCTCCTAATCACTCAAGCATTCTCTACAACAGGAAAGTTGTTTCTGAAAAGATGGGAGCAAAAGCCTCTCTCTCTCTCTCTCTCTCTCTCAAATCTCAGCCATCAGCAGCTTCCTGTCCCTCTTAGCACAGGTCTTTTCCAGAATATCACCCACCTCTGGGTCTTGGTTCTCCTCCCCATGTCAGTAAGAAGCCCATGTGCCCAGGATAAAGGAAGCTGTCACGCACACTCCTGTCTTTGAGAAGCTGGGTCTTCAGGCTGGCAGGATTCTGACTGGGGCCTGCAAGAATGGGAGGAAGCCATTTCCCCTCAGCCTCAAGTCCCCCTTCAGGGAAATGAAGGCATCGGTGAGAGCCCTGGTTGCATTGTATAGCACCCACCTGGGCAGATTTTACACACAGAGGTCACATTCCACCACCACCCATGCATTCACTGGGGAAGACCTGGCATGTGGACTCCCAGTATCCCCCCTGGGTGGTCTGACACCACCCTTGGTTAAGAAGCCCTGGGTAAGATGACCTTTAAAATAATTTTGCATTTTGAAATAATTTCAAATATACATAGAAATTACAATAATAGTACAAACAATTCTTGCATATGCAATTAACATCTTACTACATTTGTACCCACACACTCTCTCTGAATATATCTTATGATATATATAATTTATACATATAATTGTATATAAAACTTCTTTCTAAATCATTTGAGAGTTAGTTCCAGACATGATGCCCCTGTATCCCTTGACACTTCAGTGTGTATTTCCTCGGAACAAGGACGTGATACAGTATAGGAAATGAACATTGATAGAATGCTGTGATTAAACCTACAGATCTTTCAGCAGTTTTCCCAGTAATATTGTTTAGAGCAAAAAAAAAATTGGCTGTGATCTCTGTCTAATCCAAGATTACATATTGTGTTTAATATCAGTCATTTTTCCTGGCTCTTTGAATGATACCTATTTCTGTCCTTTGCTCATTCTGCCACTTTTTGACTGTGTATTCCTGGGTGAGTTGCTTAACCGCACTGTGCTTCAGTCTCCATGTTTGCTAATTAGAGAAGATAAGAGTGCCACGGTAGCCATGAAAAGTGCAATGGACTTAGAACAGTGCCTAGATTTAAGTGAAGTCTTTATATAGTCTGGTGATTAATTCTTTGCTACACAGTAGGCTCCCCTTATCCACTGTTTTGCTTTCCATGGTTTTAGTTACCCGCGGTCAACTGCAGTCCAAAAATGTTAAATGAAAAATTCCAGAAATAAACAGTTTGTAAATTTTAAATTGTATGGCATTCCGAGCAGTATGATGAAATCTCATGCTGTCTCTCCCGGGACATGAATCATCCCTTTGTCCAGCATTTCCGGTCTCTATCCTCTACCTGCCCATCACTGCCTAGCCCAGAGTCACTGAGCAGACATCTCTGTTACAGGATCACAAACAGATGTAGGGCTTTTTACCACCCACGGTTTCAGGCATCCACTAGGGGATCTTGGATTGGATCCCTCAATGATAAAGGGGGGGATGACTGTGCATTTTGCAAGTAGCTTCTCACTTGTCTCTATTTGTTCATGATTTCTTTTGTCACATAGAAGTTTGAAATTTTGATGTAGTTTAAAATTTGCATCTCAGATTTTAATCACTTTGGAATGTGTTTTCCATGAATAGTGCAAGGCAGATATCTAAGGTTATTTTTTCAGTGGCTGGGTGGTTGCCTCAATACCATGTATTTATTGATGAGTCTTTCCCTCAATTTAAAACACAATCCTTATCCTATATGAGGTTCCCATTTGTACATTAATTTGCTTATGGGTGCAGTTTTATCAGTTAATCTGCTTTTTTATTCTTGTACTGGTTCAACATGCTGGTTTGACTCTAGCTTTATGAGATACTTTGATGTCTGGTAGGGGGAGTTTTAGGCACCACTGAAAAGGGGTCCTGGTTTAGCTTTAGCACCTCCAGCCTCCCACACTCTGAGCTTCTTGCTTCTCTCTCCTCCTCCTCCAATGCTCAGTACCCTGGGGTCTCCCCAATCTTTCCCAATCTCTGCTCATAAAACACTGGCTGGGTGCGGTGGCTCACACCTGTAATCCTAGCACTTGGGAGGCCGAGGCGGGTGGATCGTCTGAGCTCAGGAGTTTGAGACTATCTGGGGCAGCATGTTGAAACCCTGTCTCTACTAAAAATACAAAAAAATTAACCAGGTGTGGTGGTGCGTGCCTGTAGTCCCGGCTACTTGGGAGGCTGAGGCAGGAGAATTGCTTGAGCCCCACAGGCGAAGGTTGCAGTGAGCCAAGATTATGCCACTGCACTCCAGCTTGGGCCAGAGTGAGACTCCATCTTAAAAAACAAAACAAACAAACAAAAAAAACAAATACTGTCCATCCTGGGATGTAAAATGACAAATAGCTTATTTTAATTGTTTTTTATTGTGAAATACTTGAGATGGACTGATAACAGAGAAGAGTAAAATACACATCTATTTTGAGTGGAGAATAAACATCTGTACTCTCATGTTTATTAAATCTTAACCCTGTGTCATGTTTGTTCCAGGTTTTTAAATTAAGATATGAATTATAATAGCTGTGGTTGAGGCCTTTAAACCACTCTTGTGAATTTGATGTTCATCGTTCCCATATCTAGCAAACTTCCCACGTTTCCCGCCTTTCTGTTTGATGACCTTTTCAAGTAAGATACCACCTTTGCCCCCAAGAGGACTTGCAGGTTCAGGAGGCTCAAAGCTGTAAGCCTGTTTGCCTTGAAGGGGAAATGTGTGGGATTTCAAGCCCTGGCCCAGACTGAGGAGCGGGTCTGGAGAGGTGGGGCTCTTCTTCATTCTTGACTCATCTCCTACAGATCAGGACAGGTTCTGGGGAGGTCCATTTCTGGAAATTTTCTAGGCGGTGTCTCAGAGAAGGCAAATGGCAGGCAGGAGGTGGCGGTGCCTGCCACAGAAGAAGCCGGTGTTGAGAGCAGAATCCCAGCAGGGATGGGGAGGAGCTTCGGAACAGGGAAGGGAGGGCTCCCAGAGGGCCTTTAGGGCCAGGGAAGAAGCGTGTCTCTGATGGAGGGAATTCAGGCAGCAGCCCTGGACAGGCTGCCCTGGGGCTACTGCTGAGCTGGGGTTGGAGATGGAGCCCCACAAGCCCAATGGGTAGAGCTTGCTGTACTCAGTGTGATCATTCACACCTCACTCCTCCCCATTTACACAGTCACACGCAGGACCACAGTCCCTCCTCCTGCTGAGGGCTGTGCCTGTCTCCAGTTTTGCTGGGTCTCTGGAATGGGGCTCTGTGGACTCCGCCGTCTTGCTGGCTTTCCTGTGCACAGCTCACCCACTTGGCCTGCTGCTCCTCTGTTCCACACTCGGAAATCCACTGCTTCATTTCCATCTCTACCACCACTGCTGATGAACCCCTATGTGGGACCTCCTTCCCCACTTCCCCCAGGCCAGTTCAGCCTCCCATAATAGAAATCTTCGGCCCATGCATATGGAGGAAGTGTCTCTGACTTCTCTAGCCTGACAGCCACCGTCTGCCCTAAGCAGGCCATGTTCTACTGAGCCTGTTGCCTCTCTTGGGCACCTCACTCTTCTCTGGGCACCCTGGGTTGCCTGCTTTCCCTCCCTTACGGCCCCTGCCGAGAGCACACTCTTCATCTCAGCCACACCGTCCCCACCGCCCTCTCATTGCTATTATTTGACATGTCATCTGACCTCTCCTGTGTGGGGACACTCTGTGTTCAGGGCCCCACACAGAAGGCTCTCAGGAAGTGGCTTTTGGTTGGCAAATGTACAGTTAAGGATGGCCTTGGACAAGGCAGAGCAGTCTCGTTGGAGCTTGGAAAGCTCACCAAGGAGGGTAGTGTTGTATATGGATGTGCACAAAGCCTCAGGGTCTGTTCTGCGCGTGCCCATCAGGAGGCCCCATCCTGCCAGGGCCCGTGCTGACCCCAGAGGAGGTGTGTCCCCCGTGCATCACCGTGCTGTGGAATATCACACCAGCACTATACAACTGGGGTTGAAATGTTCAGGATGCCTGGAAGGGGAGAAGTCTTTTTGTGAGAGATCACCTAGGATGGGATGAGGAGTGCAAGCATGGCCTCGTGTTTCCTCCAGCCAGTGGACACTGTGTGCCTTGGATGTCCCCCACCTGTCAGCCAGGCTCCAACCAGGGAAGCAGAAACTACTTCGATATATAAAGCAGAGGGATTATAGTTACAATACTTTAAACATTGTACATATGTATGTATATACAGAAACTACTTCGATATATAAAGCAGAGAGATTATAGTTACAATACTTTAAACATTATACATATGTATGTATATACATATACATATATGTTTATGTGTATCTGTATACATTATTCTAAAAATGTGGGCCAGACATGGTGGCTCATGCCTGTAATCCCAGCACCGTGGGAGGCCAAGGTGGGTGGATCACCTGAGGTCAGGAGTTTGAAACCAGCCTGGCCAACATGGTGAAACCCCGTCTCTATTAAAAATACAACAATTAGCTGGGCATGGTTGCACATGCCTGTAATCCCAGCTACTCAGGAGGCTGAGGCAGGAGAATCGCTTGAACCTGGGAGGTGGAGGTTGCAGTGAACTGAGATTGCACCACTGCACTCCAGCCTGGGCAGCAGAATGAGCCTCCATCTCAGTAAGTAAATAAATAAATGTACATATATACTTATAGTTATGTATGCATGTATTTTACGTATGTATGAATACATATATATTAGTTTTTGTTTTGGAACTATTTTAGACTTATAGCCAAGGTGCAGGATGGAACAGGGTGTTCCCAAACACTTGTCCCTCACCTTGCCGTAATATGAACCTTACATAACTATAGAACCATTATCAGAAGCAAGAAATTAACATTGGTACAATGCTCTTAACTAGAAGCTTTATTCAGATTTCACCAGTTGTTCCATGAATGTCCTTTTTCTGTTCCAGGATCCAAATTTGCATGTAATTGCCACATCACCTCATTCCTTTCCAATCTGATACTTTGTCTTCTTTTCTTTTCTTTTCTTTTCTTTTACAACCTTGACACTTTTGAAGAGTTCTGGTCAATGCTTCTGTAGAAAGCTCATCAATTTGGGTGGTGTGATGTTTTCTCATGATTATGTCGAGAGGGTGCATTTTTGTCAAGAATACCCCAGAAGTGATGTGCCCGTCTCGACGCACCACACTGGGGAGTCCATGATGCAGATACGTTTTGTTACTGGTGATATTAACCTTGATCACTTGGCATCTGATGGTTTCTCATTTATCTCTCCCCACCGCCAGCCATGATGAATAAATATCTTAGGGGAAATACTTTGGGACTGCAATGATCCAAGCAGAGGGAATTTAATCCAAAGAATTGATTACTTCTACCTGAGAAGCTACACAGCCCAGGGAATGGCAACCTCAGGTAGCTAGTACCAACTCTCGACCTGAGGCTCGAAGAAAGGGAATGGGCGAGGAGTGCCTCTGACACCGTTGCCACTTCTCTAGGGCTTCACTGCCCCTTATGGTAGCCACAGGCCACCTGTGGCTCTTGGAGCCCTTGAAATGTTGTTCATCCAAACTGAAGTGTGCTTTAAGTAGATTTCTGAAACACTATGGAAAGAAGAATGTAAAATATCTCATCAACAACTTTTTATATTGATTACCTGTTGAAGTGATAATATTTTGATGTATTAGATTAAATAAAATATATTATTTCATTTAATTTTACGTGTTTCTTTTTAAAATCTGGCTACTAGAAAACAAACTTCTGCCTGCGGTTTCTACGTGTGACTCTCATTTGGTTTAAGTTGGATGGTGCTGCTCTAGGGCACACTTCCACCCAGCCTGTGTCAACAACATTGTAATAATAACGTTCATCCTGGACAAAGGTCATACCCTTGAGCCATGCTCAGGAGGGCACGTCCAGCCAAGGTTTTAGAAAGCCGGGAGTGCATTGGCACACATTCACAGCTTTGACCATGTCATCAAACATGCAGAGACTGGGCTTCCCTCTGCTCTTTCCTTCTTTTTCTTCTTTTTCTCTCTTTTTCTTTTTTCTTTTCTTTCTTTCTTTCTTTTTTTTTTTTTGAGGCTCGCTCTGTTACCTAAGAGCATTGTGCATTGGCACAATCACAGCTCACTATGACCTTAAACTCCTGGGCTTAAGCAATCCTCCAGCCTCAGCCTCCCAAGTAGCTAGGACAACAAGTGCATGCCACCGTAGCTGGCTAGTTTTTGTTTTTATTTTAGTAGAGACAAGGTGTCTCTATGTTGCCCAGGCTGGTCTCAAACTCCTGGGCTCAAGTGATCTCCTGCCTTGACCTCCCAAAGTGCTGAATTACAAGTGTGAGCTGCCTGGCCCTCCTCTGCTCTTTATGTATCATGCAGGGTGTAGGTTAAGATCAGTATTCAACAACTTCAGCTCCAGAGGCTAGCTAGCGTTTAATACAATAGTAAAAACACTGCCGTATACCTGGATAGCATTTGACAGGAAGGGCTATATGGCTGCTACTGCATTGTATCTATACAGTGTTTTTATAGCTCACAAAGGTCCTTCGTCCCAGCCTCCCAGCCAGTCACCCAGCATGGCTCTCCCCAGTTTATAGATGACAAAGTGAAGCATGAGAGATCACATGGATTTCTGTGGCTCCCAAACTCCCAATGCATCCGTTGGGGAGCTCGTCAAAACACTGATCCTCTGGCCCTGGCCTCACAGAGTCTAATTCAGCAGTGGGTAAAGGCTGGGGCCCAGGGACCTCCATGTTGTGGACTCTGGGGACTCTCATGCAGATGGTTGTCAGACCGCACTTTAGGACACAGCAGCCCTCTGAGTTCTTAGGGGATGTGAGTGGCAGGGCTTGTCTGAGCCATGCTTCTGATGGCCAGGTTGGGCTCTTTCCTGGTGCCAAACCCATCATCTTTTGGAGCTAGGCTTCTAGGAGGACCCACACATACCTGCCTCATTGCCAGCTCCGGCCACACCCTTGATGTAATAGAGGGCTAGTGTGGCTGAAGCCAGGTCAGACGGTCAAATGTGGTGCTGGTGGTACCAAACTCACAATAAGTTTCGTCATGTCTGGCTGACTTTGGGATGTAGCCAGTCTTTGTCACTGTGCTGGGCTCAGGTGAGGGGAGGTGAGTTTGCCTCCCCCTCAAGCAGATGCCAAAGCTTCATCTTGATGTGGAGCTTGAGGATGCCAAATTGGGTCTGGTGGTTGAGAAAGATTTGGGTTGAAATGACCAACTAGGATTCCACACTCATGCTAATGGGGAAGGCCGGGGCACAATTCCTGCAGCCTGGCAGAGTGAGCATGGGCCTGGCTGTCCTGCCATCACTGATCGCTCCTTTCTGCTCTGCAGTGGACAGCGGACTGCAGCGAACCGCTGGACAGCAGCTGTTCCTTCTCCCGAGGGCGAGCCCCCCCACAGCAGGTAGGGAACCAGCTCTTCGCTCTGTCTGGGGGTATCCTATGTCTTGTCTGCCTGGGTTCCTGGGCCAGCCCACAGTGGCTCCTGAGGGGTGGTGACATGGAGAGTGCAGAGAGGTGGGAGAGGGGAGGGTGCATCTCTCCCCTGGAAAGCCCTCCCTAACCCCCTGCCCACAGGCACTCCCCAAAACTCATTGATTGATGAGATTTCTTTTTTAGTGACTGCATTCTATATACTAACACACATCTGGAAGCAGCCCAGATGTTTGCTGAGGAGAATGAAGAGGTGCCTTGGGATCCATCCTTAGAGTGGAATATTACACGGCAGTCAAATGACTGCACTGAGGGTTCAGGCACCGACATTGTGGCCCCACAAACAATGGGACTCAGCATTTTGATGCTGGAAGGTGCTTTGGATGTCACTTCTGCTCCAGATCTGCAGAAGGCCTGGGAGGGGCAGCGTGTGGGGGAGCTGTCAGAGACTTGTCCATCCCTCCAGCCAACCAACAGTCCTGGGACCCCACTGGAGCCTGCCACCTTTTTCCCTGCTGCTTGCCGTGAGGTCCTGAGAGGCTCGTGGGTGGGTTGCGTGGCTGGGAGGGAAGGGGGGCAGCTGCTGTTTGAGAGCTGCCCTGGTGACACCCAGGCCCTTCCCCACACCCTCTGGTGGTCCAGCTGTTCTCACTGATACCTCATCCCTGCCTGCAGGAGCCTGTGGGATTAGAGGCTGAAAAAACCATGTGTCCCCATCCCGAGTTCAGCCTCAGACTGTGCCTGTCCAGAAAGCGGACAGAGCCCCTGCTGGCTCCTGTGAGGGGCCATGCCCGGTTTCAGAGCCGCTGCAGTCATGGGTTGCCCCAGGCCTACTTGCTCATGTTCAGTTTCGATCCACTTAATCATGTTCAGCTTCGGTCCCCTGGCAGATTCACCCAACTCCTCTATTCTGTGCCAAGGGAAGCTGGTCAGTGGCCTTGGTTCTAGATATTTCTTAGGCTGCAGGGCGTGGCTGCCCCATGGTGTAGGGGGATGGCTGCCCAGGATGGTTCTTTCACATGACAAGATTTGCTTGTGTGTTCAATTGTTTCTTAAGAAGGAGGCCATAATAAGAGCCCCAGGGGTTGGGGGTAATGGGAGACCTGGAGTCTTGTTTTTGTTCTGCCGCAAACTTGGTGATAAACTCTTTCCCCTTGGGTCTCAGCTTCCTCACATAAAACCCAGAAGGAGTCTCGATGGCCTCTGAGGGTCCTTCTAACATCTCCGTGCCATTTGCAGATGAGGAAACTGAGTCCCCCGGAGGTGCCACTTGTCTGCCCTCCACCCCGTATGGCACTGCTACCTTGCCCAGCTGCAGAAGGTGACCTTCTAGGGGGTGCCTTTGTCTCTGCTGCCTCCCTGCCTGGGACCCCGTGTTATACTCCCTGACCCCCTAGCTTTTGGTCTAGGCCCTGCTCCTCAGGGGCACTGTCTTGCTCCTGCCAATTATTCTAGGGTCTCCTAAATGGAGTTCCCCTCACTCTTCAGCAGCAGTTGTGAACTTGGATCTGGGGACTCAAGCACCAGGCAGAGACTTTCAGGGAGGGCTTGAAGCTCTTAGATAGGGAATAAGAGGTTTGTCCCTGAGAGCTCTCTGTTATTTGGTCAGCAGGGGTCTGGTTCTGGAATCTTCCAAGGAAGGGTCCTTTTTCCTCTCCCCTTTACCATCTTTTTGGGGGCCTGTCTGCTGCCTTTCCCTTCTGATCCCCTTCTCCACATCACTCCTGACAGAGTCTCCAGGGCGCGAGGAAGGGTTCTCCACGTTTTCTCCCCTCATCTGCCTCACCTCCCCACCCACCCCTGTCCTCTCGGGTCTGCCTTCCCCACCTGCAGGAGGTTGTGTGGGGGTTCGCCAGATAATATGGGCCCATGGAACAGGGCTGGGGGCTTGTGGGGTGGGGTTAGGTATGGGCTTGTCCCTGCCCCAGGCACCCTGACACCACAAGGCTTACCCCAATCCCACCTTCAGGAAGCAGCTGAGCAGTTGACTCGGGGTAGGCAGTGTTTGACAAAATGAAATATAACTCAACTTAAAAATGAAGTTGTGAAAAGCTCATATTAAATCCTTTCTTGGCAGGTGAAACTGAGACATAGGTTCATTATAGGGGAGGTGCCCAAGGAGGGTGGACAGCAGGGTCTCTGCATAGAACCCCACCTAATCACCTGACATGCCCAGAGGCAAGGTTTTGTGGGAGGGACCTCCTACAGCCACAGGAGCACTGGCATTCCCATCACCCCTGACCTGCGGTGGCCGCCTGATCATCTCGGAGGGAAGACGGAGAGATGTCTACTTCCAAGAAGTGGAAGAGGGGCTGGGCCACTGAGGGACACCCGCTGCCACAGCCATGTGTGCCTGGTGCTGTGTTGGTCTTGGGTGCAGAGTCTGCAATGGCCATGCCTGGAGAGCCAGCTGGGACAGAAGGGAAGGCTCAGTCAGAATGCTGGGTTTGCCTGAGTCTGGCATGGGATGCACCACCTGTGCTGTGTGAAGTTGCTTACAGCCAAGGAAACCTCTGAAGATTGGAGAGGGTCTTTCAGGAGGGATTTCTTAGAGATTTGTCAACCAGGAGTGTTTGCAGGGGCCTGGTGCTAAGCTCCAGGTGGGCTTGAAGCCAGGGACCTGCCTTCAAGGGCAGCACTGCTAAGTGAAAAGGACAAGACACAGGTGTAAAACAGATGCCCCCTGCAGGACACGAGATGGGGCCCAGGGAGTGGCCTGGAGTTTAGAAACCTGGGCAGGTGCACAGAGGAGGTGAGGGGTAGCTGCATCTCCTGGATGGATGGCCAAGGTTCAGACCTGGGTACTGCACGGGGAGGCAGGAGCATCTGTGGGCCTGAATTTACATGAGGTCTCCCATGGTCAGCAGCACCTTGGTTCAGTGATGACAGGCTTTATTTTTAGACATCAGAGAATGAATTTATTAGGTACAAACAACAGCATGGCATAAACAAGAGGAACCTTTATTTTTCTCTTGCCACCAGCCTGGATGGGCATTCAGGGCTGGTATGGTAGCCCAACAGTGTGGGGGCCAGCTCCTTGCTTCTCACTGCTCTGCCCTCTCTAGAGTGTTGCCCTTGGCCACGTGGCCCATGGTGGCTCATGCCCACGTCCATGCGTCCGCCTGTGGGGACACCCACCTGAGTTTCCTTCCCAGGAACCTCTGATTTCTGCCCATGAAGCAGCCATCTCCTGATGCCCCCTACTGGAGGGATCAAACCTGGGCAGCGTCCTTTGAGTGACCGCACCCCAAGGAAAGCCGCACGTAGCTGGCCTGTGGCAGTGTCCTTGTCACCCCTGTCGTGCAGGGGCTCTCTGATGGAGAAGGACCCAGGCAGCTGCCCACTGAAGGGTGCCTTTGCTACTGTGATGGGATGCTGCTATTCCCCTCATCCTTCAAGGCTCCCTTTAGCCTGGCCCACCAGAGGCAAGAACACAGGACCAGCTCTCAGGGACACCACCCATGAGCACCCCGGCTGGCTCCTCGCTACACCCACGTGCCCAGGCAGACACCCTCACACTGACTCATGCTGCTGCCAAGCTGTTCCACGCACACCTGCCTGTGCTTCAGCCAGCTAGTCAACCCTAAGATGGGAGTCGGGGCTGGCTCTACTTCCTCAGCCACTTCTGGCCTAGGGCCTTGTACTCAGTGGACACTCAATAGTGATGCCTGAGACTGCACTGAGTTGGCCCAGGCTCAGTCCATGCAGTCATTCCCTAGTGGGCCCTTTTCCTCCGTCACACCAACTTTGATGAGCTTTCTGGGGCCATCACGATGATGGGAGAGCACGGCTAATCCATTTTTACCCATGGAGACAGTTAGTTTCAGGGAGAAACTGAGGCTACGTGGAGATGGGGTGGCTGGCTGCTCTGGTGCTCCTCTTGACTGACCGCGTTGGCTGCGCATGTCAAAAGTAAGATTGGCAGGAAGATGCAGAGCCCCTGCATTCTGCCAAACAGCCTCTGGGTGGTGGGCCACAGACCATGCCCTGCAACCAGGGCCCAGATGCGGCCCCATTTGCAGATTAGTCATACACTGGGATGATTGATTCATCCTTAGCAGGCTTCCAGCCTCATCCTGTTTGTTTTTTTAGCTAATGTCAATGAGAAAACCTTGCTTTTTCTGAACCCTTTCAGAGGCAGAAAGTGTGGGCAACCCAGAGGAGACCGGGTCCCACAAGGGAGGGGGAAGAGAGCCCAGAGAGTGTAGAGCAAAAAAAGGGCTACAGATAGTTCAGAAGAGGCCGACCAGCTGCCGGCAACTGGGATTCAGCTGTATTTGGGATTGCCTGACATCCTGGCATCCTCTTCCCAAAAGACCCGTCCGTCACCTAGTCATTTAGTTAGGATGTCAGAAATTTCCAGCTTTTCATTGTAATAGGGGAAATGTGTAGGGATTGCTGAAATGAGAGACTGCAGCAGCAGTACATTCAGAAGGCTTTTCAAGGTGCTGGCATGAGATTTAGAATTCAGGAAAGAAACCAAAGGCATAGGAAAGGTTGTATGGGGTAAGGAGTGAGCAGCTGTTTTCCATCTGCACGGGTGTGCCAAGGACAGGAAATTAATATGCGCCACAACAGCAGAGCCTCTGATTAGACCTTGGGAAGGACTTCCTTTGACGGAAGGACTTGGCCCACCGTGTTGGCTGTTGAGCAAGGTGATGAAATCTTTGCTAGGAACCTGATGAGCACGACTCCTTATCAGGCAGGTTCACATGAAGCCCTGGGAAAGATGGGGGTGTGACACAAATGATGACTTTGAGTCTTGGCTGAGGGCCTATGATCCCAACATTCCCTGGAATAAGTGAAGGGTACTCTCTTGTTTCAGCCTGATGCCCTGTAGCAAACTGAAGCATAAAGAGAGTCAAAGAGCCTTGTCCCAAGGGCCAGGAGAACTAGGTGTTGACCCACGAGTGACACTGGCTCCAAGCACCTCTTCTGCAAAACAATGACACAGACTTCTTAGAGTCTCTCCAGAAATCTCTGTTTGCATTCTGTAACTCCATGAAATGCCCAACTGGATCCAAATCACTGCCACAGCAGGCCTGGGTCTTCCTAACTTCTCCACTGTTCCCTATCCCCTGATACCTGTGCCAACCTTCAAGCCAGCTATTTGGGCACCAACATTGACTCTGACCCAGGGGGTACCAGATGGTAGGTGGAGGAGACCTTCAAATATACTGATTACCTCTGGCCCCAGAAAAAGGTAGAAGGAGTTTTCTGCCAGTCAACTTGCTACCCTTTAGTAACTATAGGATTTTATTCTGTGCTAATTTTAAAAAATCATTAGTGCAAACAATATCTTAGTAAAAGTGTCTACATTTTTTAGCACTTCCTTGGATATATAAGAAATACCAGGTTCATGTGCTGCTGTCTGTTTGGTTCATATTTATTGAGCCCCTGCTGTGAGCCCAGCAGATGAGTATGAGTGGGAGCTTCTGGATTACTGCCAGTTTGTAGGGTAAAAACTAGTTTACACAGGACAAGATGACAACATACACGTAAGAGCCCCAAAGAGATGTCATCCTGGCCACAAGAACTGCGGTGATTCCAAAGAGTGGTCCAGTTGGTCTCTGTGGGTAGGGAGGTGTCTTGCAGGACATGAGGACTGACCTTTGCCTTTGAGAATGGGTAGGATGTTTGACTAGATGGAAGGGAAGAGAGAAGAAGATGAAGAGAGAAGACATGATGTTATCAGAGGTTGAATAGGGCACAATGTTGGGATGTTAGGGTAATAGAAGGCAGCACAGCTAGAGGAGATGGATCGTATTGGGTGTTACTGAAGTGGGGGGCTGAGAATGGTGAATGCAGAGGGGTCTGTGTGTAGGTTCAGATGTTGGAAGCTCTGTCCAACCCAGCCCCTGCTGTGTGCCTTGAACTTTTTATCTTGTATCTTTCTCTGGTGTTCCATACAGGCAAAGTCTGTTCCCCTGTATCAGTCAGGATAGCCTAGGTAATGCTGCAGTAACAAACAACCCCAAATCTCAGTAACATTAAACAACCAGGGCACAGCTTGGTGGTACAGTTCAATTTTAACCAGTTGTCATGACAGAGAAAAAGGAACTCTGGAGGATCATGCATTGGCAGTTCAGGGCTCCAGCCTAGCTACAACACTTGTCACTTCCACTCTAAGCTTGTTGCCCAGAACGGGTCATGTGGCCTCATCCAACCATAAGCACGTTGAGAAGTACAGCGCTACTCTGTGCCTGGAATAGGGGGAACCAGAACTATTTGGTGACTGGCTAGAATGATGTCACATGCCCTATCTCTAGTAGAAGCTTCCCAGAGGCTGGGGCTGACCTTTTCTTTCCCTCATCTTCTTCACCACATCAAATCCTTGATGGAACTCAAGGATTAAACTTGTGGGGGCCTAGGGTAATCCCTGGATCTCTGAAGATTTGCTGAAAAATCAACTTGCAAAAGGCAGATTAATAAGAGAAAAGGCAGACACATTTATTTAACATGTATACATGGGAGGCTGCAGAATGAAGACCCAAAGATACAGGGGAAATTGTCTATTTTTATGGTTAAGTTAAACAAAGTATGGACAGTTGTAGAAATGGGATTGTACGAAAAGGGCATGATCTCATGCTAATAGACAAAATGGGGAAACAGAGCAAGGCCTGTCTGTCTCGACTGTCCTTGGCCTCTCTGTGCAGCATTCCTTCCTTCTGAGTTGGGGCAGGACCCTCTCTGGAATGGGTGGCATAACCTATAATCAAACAAAGCAGATGAGATTATTTATTTATGGCCAGTTTTCACAAAGAAAGGCAGAGGGAGAATTAGAGCTCTATCTTTAGGTTTCATGGCTGGCTTTGGGAGAAAGAAGCTGTGGTTTCTCATGGAGGGGAAGAGGGAGTCTAACTTCTATGGCTAGCTTCAGGGGAGAGTGAGACTGAAGAGTGAGACTGAGACTGAGAGGCAGGAGGGCAGAAAGTCAGAGAAAGACTTTTGCTTCTGAGGCTGCTTCTGAGGCCTTCATTTTGGGATATTGTTTTCTGAGCCCCAACAAACTCTCTTGCACTGGAGTTTAAGGCCTCCAGTGAATTCTGAAGACATCATGGGTTCTCAGGTGGTAGGAAGCTCAGAGGTCACCTGATCCAGCTCCCCACCATGAGGTATTTCCAGTAACAGGGAGCTCACTGCTTCAGAAGGCATCTCAGCACAGTTGGGCAGCTCAATTAATAAAAAAGATCATTCTTTGATTCAGCCGCAAGCCCCCTTCTCGTTGCTTCAGCTGATGGTTTTTTGTTTTTTGTTTTTTGTTTTAAACTATTTTGCTTGTGTCGTTTGCATACTGACTTTCCTCAGCAGCCTAGCATGGCAAGTCTTTTTTGAGCTAAATATCCTCATTCCTGCATGAGGAATTGCCTTTGCTGTGGTTGGGTCATTCCTTTGTTTATCTGTTTGTTCTTTCGCCTATTGATCAGCTCCAATCAGCCAGTCATCACTGAGGGCTGCTGTACTCCAGGCTGGGCACTGGGCACTGGGATGGTGAGGAACGTAGCCATGGTGACTGTTTGCGTAGAGGGTAGAATGGAGAGGACAGACGCTCAAGCTGCAGTGCGAAGATGTCTGGGACATGACACGATGGTCCTTTGGACCTGGGTCACATGCCCAGGAGCACTAGAAGTGTGCGCTGTGATTCCTCTTAACATTCCTCCCAGAACCAAACATGGCACAACCTCTGTGCTCACCAGTGTGTGTGTCTGTCTTTCAGAAAATGCCATCTGTCCCTATCCTCGAAGTGCCTTCTGGCTGCAGCTCACTTGGAGGAACAGGATGCCACACTTACTAAACAATGCTGACAACTGGCTCCTATAGGGAGAACCATCAGCAGCCATGCATTGGGTGCTTGCTGTATACATTCTGAGCCACATGACCTGGTCTCTGCAATCAGGGAAGCTAGAATCTGCTTAGGGAAATAAGCCATTTTGGAGGAGATGGCAGCATGTGAATACGGGGAGGAGTAGCCTGGTGTCTGCACAGGGCCTTGCATTCTAGCAGGAGAGGTGAGACATACAGGCAAAGGGGGAGCCGCCATGCTGTCGTGGAAGCAGCATGGCACCCAGGTTTAGGAGATGTGTTTTCAGCCTGGACTGTGCTTCCAACATGCTATTGAATCCAAACTTACTATTGGATCATGGATAAGATACATTATCTCACTGCAGCCTCAGTTTCTACTCTATAAAATGAGGAGGTGAACTAGACGTAAGGCCATCAAAATGTCTTGTTAAAAATATAGACCTAAACATCTGCTTCTGGAAAATGCAATAGATGTTCTTGTCCATATTTCTCCCGCTAAATACAACTAACAACCCAAGACATTCTGTATAAAATGAACATAAGAAGACCCGGAGAGGTGGAGGGAAGAAGGCAGACCCACTAGGGTGCCCAGGACCTGAGAATGACACAGTGAGAAGCTTGTTTTCTTTTTGCCTCATGTGTCCCACACTTGGCACTAGGAAATGCTAATGGACACAGGCAAAAAATAATAATAAAAAGCTGCTCTCTGCAGGAAACGGACTAAGAAAAGATAGAAAAATATAGGATAGAAAAGAAGGAAAATTATAGAAAAAGACCCAGCAAGACAGAAAACCTTTTTTTTTTTTTTTTTTTTTTTTTTTTTTTTTTTTTTTTGAGATGGAGTCTCACCCTGTCGCCTAGGCTGGAGTGCAATGGCGCAATCTTGGCTCGCTGCAAACTCCACCTCCCAGGTTAAAGCGATTCTCCTGCCTCAGCCTCCCAAATAGCTGGGATTACAGGCACGCACCTCCACACCCAGCTAATTTTTGTATTTTTAGTAGAGAAGGGGTTTCACCATGTTGGCCATACTGGTCTCGAACTCCTGACCTCGTGATCCACCCGCCTTGTGATCCACTCGCCTCAGCCTCCCAAAGTGCTGGGATTACAGGCATGAGCCACAGCGCCCGGTCCGACAGAAAACTTTTAGACATTAACTGCTCTACCCCAGCCAAACACCACAGAAAACATCCCCACCCCCATCCATCCCAGCCAAGACCGAGTGGGAGCTCAGATTCCACCCCTACTGGACTAGAAGAGGGGCTCCAATCCCCTAACAGAGTAGTGTCAGAGAAGGCCAGTGGGGAGCTGCGACTTTCATCCCCAACTGGTGAGAAGGCTCCTACCCACACCCTGTGGTGTCACTGGAGGCAGCAGGAACCTGACTTGCACCCCCACTGGGCAGTATCGAAGTGTCCCTCTCCTTCCTGCTGGGGTGGTGTCAGAAAGAGTGAGTCGGACTGCATAGATGCCCAGGGGTGATGAGTCCAGCCCCACTGCAGTGTCAGAGGGGACCACATGGGGATCCGGAACTCCCACCTCCATCCGGCAGTGACAGCGAGCACCCCTGGGGCATCAGAGGAGGTTGAGTGGGCAACCTGGACTTCCACTTCTGCCTAGCAATAATGAAGCTATCCCCTTCCCTTTTCCTCTGCCAGAGTGGTACCATGAAACGCAGTTAAAGCAGAAGGTTTAAATATGACTGTCTCATGAACTAACATGAAAATGTCTTGATTTCAATTAAAAATCATTTGTCATACCACAGACAAACTGACTGAAATAAACAATCAATGGATGTCAACACCAAGATGCTAAACTGGACTTTATCGTCATTAAACTTTTGCTCTGGGAAGGACCCTATTAAGAGCATGAAGAGACAAGTTTCAGAGAGGGAGAAAATATTTGCAAAATATATCTGACAAAGGACTTGTATTTAGAATATATAAAGAACTCTCAAAACTCATCATTAAAAAACAATCCAATTAGAAAATGGACAAAGTAAAGCGACATTTTTCACTGAAGACATTTTTTCCCTGAAGGTGATGTACAGATGGCAGATAAGCACACAAAAAGGTATGCAACATCATTAGCCATGACAGAGACACAAATTAAAACCCCAACAAGACATCACTACACTCCAATCAGAATGGTTAAAATAATTTTTTTTTTAAGTGACAATGTCCACTTCAATTTGGCAGTATTAAAAAAAAAAAAGAAAAAAGTGACGGCCAAGAGCAGTGGCTCATGCCTGTAATCTCAACATTTTGGGAGGCCAAGGCAGGTGGATCATCTAAGGCCAGTTCGAGACCAGCCTGGGCAACATGGTGAAACACCATCCCAACAAAAAATATAAACATTAGTTATGCATAGTGGCACACACCTGTGGTCCCAGCTACTCAGAAGGCTGAGGTAGGAGGATCACTTGAGCCTGGGAGGTGGAGGTTGCGGTGAGCTGTGATCACACCACTGTACTCCAGCCTGGGTAACAGCGAGACCCTGTCTCAAAATAAATAAATAAATAAAAATAAAAAAGAAAAGAAAAATGAAATGACAGTGCCCAATGCTGGTGAGAATGCAGAGAAACTGAATCACTCCTACAGTTATAGTGGGGATGTAGAATGGTATAGCCATTCTGGAAAACAGTTTGGCGATTTAAAAAAAAAAAAACAAAACCCCAAACCTGCAAGTACCGTATGATTTGATTGAGCAGTTGCACTCCTGGGTGTTTATCCTAGAGAAATGAAAACTTATGTTCACACAAAAACTTGTACTCAACTGTTTATAGCAGCTTTGTTCACAATAGGCAGAAACCTAGAAGCAGCTCAGGGGATCTTCAGCAGGTGAATGGTTAAACACGGAGCAATGAGAAGGAATGAGCGAGTGATGATGCAGCAGCCTGGAGGAGTCTCCGGAAATCATGCTGAGTGATTTTCAAAAAGCCAGTCCTCCAAAGTCGCACACTCTGCAATTCCATTTATGTAACATTCTTGAGAGGGCAAAGTAATAGAAACGGGGAGGAGGTTTGTGGTTGCCAGGATGAGGGAAGGGCTAGGGGCAGGAGGAAAGTGGACATGGCTGTAAGGGGCAGCCTTGTGATGGTGGTAGTGTTCTGTGTCTCCACTGTATCAGTGTTGATACCCGGAGATGCTAAATTGAACTTCATCATAATTAAACTTTTGCTCTGGGAAGGATCCTATTAAGAGGATGAAGAGACAAGTTACATTGTGGCATTGAACTATAATTTCCTCATGGAGGGAAACTGCATATAGGGCACAAGGGGTCTCTTTGTATTACTTTTTACAAGTATATATGAATCTACAACCATCTAAAAATAAAAAGTATAATTTGTAAAAAGTATAAAAATTGTAATTTAAAAAGACAAAAAGTAATTTGTAAAAAGTATTTTTGTTTCCTCAGAACCTTACAGGGAGATTCCACACAGAAACAGTACAGGGACAGAACCATTTTGGGGGGGCAAGGGGAGGAGTCCTGCCTGCTTTCTCCCCCAACTGCCCGCCTCATGGCTCTTAGAACATCTCTGCAGGACTCCTAGGTCACTCCCCAGACCAGATGATCTCTCAGCCCTCTCCTGTCATGACCTTCTTTAGTTCTGAGTCTGGTACTGGCAGAAAAGGACAGATCTTTGGGGCCTGGGGAGTTCAAAGAAGCCCTCCTTGTGAGGCAGACTTTGAGGATGGGACGGTGTTGGAATGGGGAGTGTTGATTTTCCCCATCTCCTGGAAGCCTTTCCCTGGCAGGAGCTGGGGACAGTTGAGGAGGATCCCATTATTTCAGCGGGTGTTGGACAGGCAGCCAGCCAGAAATGGCCTCTGGTGTGGCCCTGTCCAGGACAGGCTCAAATAGCATGGCCCATTTAAAACCTAAATCACAACCCTAATTAGCTGAGAGTGGGCAGAGTGTTGGCCTAGGAGAAATATACTCGACCACAGGCATCATTGTTGTCTCCTATCTCTCTCTGACCTTTGGGTCTTAATTCAAAGACAGATGGAGCACGGGGGAAAAGACAGGATGGACAGACAGACGCAGATGTCCTAGCATGAAAGGAATGGCCTTTCCCTCCCAAACTCAGCTTTAGTGCCACCCAGAAAGCTGTCTCTGCTGGACTCTGCCCTGCTGTTCTCCTGCTTCAAAGGCCCATGGGGGTCTATTTCCCCCTTTCCCAGCTGCATCTGGGGAGCTGTCCTTGGTTCTGAACACACACACACACACACACACACACACACACACACACACACACTTGCCAAGATAGGCCTGTTTCTCCTTGGGTTCTGCCCCCTGCCACCTCCCCTTGTGCTTTCCCCCTTAGTTTCTCTCTGAGCAGATCCAGCCATTCTCAAAGTGTGCTTTAGTTTGCGCCTGAGAGCCTGAGAGGAGTTTCAGATCTGGCCCACAGGAAGCCTCTGTTTGGCCCAGGAGATGAGTCTGGGGTCCTCTGGTCCAGGAACATTCCATGTAATGTAAAAGGCCTCATGGTGTCTCTCATATATTCCAATGTAGAATTGCCAATGTAGCCTATGTAGTCATGGGACCAGTAGAGAAACTTTCTGGACCAGGTCCAAAAAGTCAGAGTGAGGCCAGGCGTGGTGGCTCATGCCTGTAATCCCAGCACTTTGGGAGGCTGAGGCGGGTGGATCACCTGAGGTCAGGAGTTCGAGTTCGAGACCAGTCTGGCCAACATGGTGAAACCTTGTCTCTACTAAAAATACAAAAATTGCTCATGGACCTGCTCCAAGATGGCCAAACAGGAGCAGCTGTGGTCTGCAGCTCCCAGCATGATCGACGCAGAAGACGGGTGATTTCTGCATTTCCAACTGAGGTACCTGGTTCATCTCATTGGGACTGGTTGAACAGTGGATGCAGCCCACGGAGGGTGAGCCGAAGCAGGGTGGGGCATTGCCTCACCCGGGAAGCACAAGGGGTCGGGGGATCTCCCTTTCCTAGCCAAGGGAAGCCGTGACAGATGGTACCTGGAAAAATGGGATACTCCTACCCAAATACTGCACTTTTCCAACAGTCTTAGCAAACAGCACACCAGGAGATTATATCCCGCACCTGGCTCAGTGGGTCCCATGCCCACAGAGCCTTGCTCACTGTTAGTGCAGCAGTCTGACATTGACCTGCAAGGCAGCAGCCCTTGAGGGGGAGGGGCGTCGACTATTGCTGAGGCTCGAGTAGGTAAACAGAGCAGCTGGGGAAGCTCGAACTTGGCAGAGCCAACCACAGCTCAGCAAGGCCTGTTGCCTCTGTAGACTCCACCTCTGGGGGCAGGGCATAGCTGAACAAAAGGCAGAAGAAACTTCTGCAGACTTAAATGTCCCTGTCTGACAG
The DNA here is from genome assembly GCF_047675955.1 of Chlorocebus sabaeus. Classification (NCBI taxonomy): domain Eukaryota; kingdom Metazoa; phylum Chordata; class Mammalia; order Primates; family Cercopithecidae; genus Chlorocebus; species Chlorocebus sabaeus. The sequence goes on along the minus strand of NC_132921.1, from coordinate 34,310,207 downwards.
CTCTGAAGAGAGCAGTGGTTCTCCCAGCATGGTGTTTGAGCTCGGAGAATGGACAGACTGCCTCCTCAAGTGGGTCCTTGACCCCTGTGTAACCTAACTGGGAGACACCTCCCAGTAGGGGCCGACTGACACCTCATACAGGCGGGTGCCCCTCTGGGACGAAGCTTCCAGAGAAAAGATCAGGCAGCAGTATTTGCTCTTCTGCAATATTTGCTATTCGGCAGCCTCTGCTAGTGATACCCAGGCAAACAGGATCTGGAATGGACCTCCAGCAAACTCCAACAGACCTGCAGCTGTGGGACCTGACTGTTAGAAGGAAAACTAACACAGAGAAAGGAATAGTATCAACATCAACAAAAAGAACACCCACACCAAAACCACATTTGTAGGTCACCAACATCAAAGACCAAAGGTAGATAAAACCTCAAAGATGTGGAGAAACCAGAGCAGAAAAGCTGAAAAATCTAAAAACCAGAGCGCTTCTTCTCCTTCAAAGGATCGCAGCTCCTCGCCAGCAACAGAACAAAGCTGGATGGAGAATGACTTTGATGAGCTGACAGAAGTAGACTTCCAAAGGTCGGTAATAACAAACTTCTCCTAGCTAAAGGAGGATGTTCAAACCCATCATAAGGAAGCTAAAAACCTTGAAAAATGATTAGATGAATGGCTAACTAGAATAAACAGTGTAGAGAAGACCTTAAATGACCTGATGGAGCTGAAAACCATGACATGAGAACTACTGATGCATACACAAGCTTTAATAGCAGATTTAATCAAGTGGAAGAAAGGGTATCAGTGATTGAAGATAACATTAATGAAATAAAGTGAGAAGAGAAGTTTAGGGAAAAAAGATAAAAAGAAATGAACAAAGCCTTCAAGAAATATGGGACTATGTGAAAAGACCAAATCTATGTTTGATTGGTGCACCTGAAAGTGAAAGAGAGAATGGAACCAAGCTGGAAAACACTCTTCAGGATATTACCCAGGATAACTTCCCCAACCTAGCAAGGCAGGCCACCATTCAAATTCAGGAAATACAGAGAACATCACAAAGATACTCCTCGAGAAGAGCAACCCCAAGACACATAATTGTCAGATTCACCAAGGTTGAAATGAAGGTAAAAATGTTAAGGGCAGCCAGAGAGAAAGGTCGGGTTACCCACAAAGGGAAGCCCATAAGACTAACAGTAGATCTCTCAGCAGAAACTCTACAAGCCAGAAGAGAGTGGGGGCCAATATTCAATATCCTTAAGGAAAAGAATAAAAAAAAATTTTTTTCAACCGAGAATTTCATATCCAGCCAAACTAAGCTTCATAAGTGAAGAAGAAATAAAATCCTTCACAGACAAGCAAATGCTGAGAGATTCTGTCACCACCAGGCCTGCCTTGCAGGAGCTTCTGAAGGAAGCACTAAACATAGAAAGGAACAGCCAGTACCAGCCACTGCAAAAACATGCCAAATGCAAAAACATGCCAAAGACCATCAATGCTAGGAAGAAACTGCATCAACTAATGGGCAGAACAACCAGCTAACATTATAATGACAGAATCAAATTCACACATAACAATATTAACCTTAAATGTAGATGAGCTAACTGCCCCAATTAAAAGACACAGACTGGCAAATTTGATAAAGAGTGAAGACCCAACATCAAGACCCATCAGTGTACTGTGTTCAGGAGACCCATCTCACGTGCAGCGACACACATAGGCTCAAAATAAAGGGATGGAGGAAGATCTACCAAGCAAATGGAAAGCAAAAAAAAAAAAAAAAAAAAAAAAAAAAAAGCGGGGGTTGCAATCCTAGTCTCTGATAAAACAGACTTTAAACCAACAAAGATCAAAAGAGACAAAGAAGGCCATTACATAATGGTAAAGAGATCAATTCAACGAGAAGCGCTAACTATCCTAAATATATCTGCCCCTCATACAGGAGCACCCAGATTCATAAAGCAAGTCTTTAGAGACCTACAAAGAGACTTAGACTCCCACACAATAATAATGGGAGACTTTAACACCCCACTGTCAATATTAGACAGATCAATGAGACAGAAGGTTAACAAGGATATCCAGGACTTGAACTTAGCTCTGCACCAAGCCGACCTAATAGACATCTACAGAACTCTCCACCCCAAATCAACAGAATATACATTCTTCTCAGCACCACATCACACTTATTCCAAAATTGACCACATAGTTGGAAGTGAAGCACTCCTCAGCAAATGTAAAAGAACAGAAATCACAACAAACTGTCTCTCAGACCACAGTGCAATCAAATTAGCACTTAGGATTAAGAAACTCACTCAAAACCTCACAACTACATGGAAACTGAACAACTTGCTTCTGGATGACTACTGGGTAAATAACAAAATGAAGGCAGAAATAAAGATGTTGTTTGAAACCAATGAGAACAAAGATAAAACATACCAGAATCTCTGGGACACATTTAAAGCAGTGTGTAGAGGGAAATTTATAGCACTAAATGCCCACAAGAAAAAGCAAGAAAGATCTAAAATCGACACCCTAACATCACAATTAAAAGAACTAGAGAAGCAAAAGCAAGCACATTTAAAAGCTAGCAGAAGGCAAGAAATAACTAAGATCAGAGCAGAACTGAAGGAGATAGAGACACAAAAAAAAAACCTTCAAAAAATCACTGAATCCAGGAGCTGGTGTTTTGAAAAGATCAACAAAATTAATAGACCGCTAGCAAGACTAATAAAGAAGAAAAGAGAGAAGAATCAAATAGACGCAATAAAAAATGATAAAGGGGATATCACCATTGATCTGACAGAAATACAAACTACCATCAGATAATACTATAAACACCTCTATGCAAATAAACTAGAAAATCTAGAAGAAATGGATATTTCCTGGACACATACACCCTCGCAAGACTAAGACTAAACCAGGAAGACGTTGACTCTCTGAATAGACCAATAACAGGCTCTGAAATTGAGGCAATAATTAATAGCCTACCAACCAAAAAAAGTCCAGGACCAGAGGGATTCACAGCTGAATTCTACCAGAGGTACAAAGAGGAGCTGGTACCATTCCTTCTGAAACTATTCCAATCAATAGAAAAAGAGGGAATTCTCCCTAACTCATTTTATGAGGCCAGCATCATCCTGATACCAAAGCCTGGCAGAGACACAACAAAAAAAGAATTTTAGACCAATATCCCTGATGAACATCGATGTGAAAATCCTCAATAAAACACTGGCAAACCAAATCCAGCAGGATATCTAAAAGCTTATCCACCATGATCAAGTGGGCTTCATCCCTGGGATGCAAGGCTGGTTCAACATATGCAAATCAATAAACATAATCCATCACATCAACAGAACCAATGACACAAACCACACGATTATCTCAATAGATGCAGAAAAGACCTTCAACAAAATTCAACAGCACTTCATGCTAAAAACTCTCAATAAACTAGGCATTGATGGAACGTATCTCAAAATAATAAGAGCTATTTATGAAAAACCCACAGCCAATATCATACTGACTGGGCAAAAACTGGAAGCATTCACTTTGAAAACTGGCACAAGATAGGGATGCCCTCTCTCACCACTCCTATTCAGCATACTGTTGGAAGTTCTGGCCAGGGCAATCAGGCAAGAGAAAGAAATAAAGGGTATTCAATTAGGAAAAGAGGAAGTCAAATTATCTGTGTTTGCAGATGACATGATTGTATATTTAGAAAACCCCATCGTCTCAGCCCAAAATCTCCTTAAGCTGATAAGCAACTCTGGCAAAGTCTCAGGATAAAAAAATCAATGTGCAAAAATCACAAGCATTCCTCTACACCAAGACAGACAAACAGCCAAATTGTGAGTGAACTCCCATTCACAATTGCTACAAAAAGAATAAAATACCTAGGAATCCAACTTACAAGGGATGTGAAGAAGGACCTCTTCAAGGAGAACTACAAACCACTACTCAACGAAATAAAAGAGGACACAAACAAATGGAAGAACATACCATGCTCATGGATAGGAAGAATCAATATCGTGAAAATGGCCATATTGCCCAAGGTAATTTATAGATTCAATGCCATCCCCATCAAGCTACCAATGACTTTCTTCACAGAATTGGAAAAAACTACTTTAAAGTTCATATGGAACCATAAAAGAGTCTGCATTGCCAAGACAATCCTAAGTAAAAAGAACAAAGCTGGAGGCATCACACTACCTGACTTCAAACTATACTACAAGGCTTCAGTAACCAAAACAGCATGGTACTGGTACCAACACATAGAGATAGACCAATGAAACAGAACAAAGACCTCAGAAATAGCACCACATATCTACAACCATCTGATCTTTGACAAACCTGACAAAAACAAGAAATGAAAGGATTCCCTATTTAATAAATGGTGCTGGGACAACTGGCTAGCCATATGTAGAAAGCTGAAACTGCATCCCTTCCTTACACCTTATACAAAAATTAATTCAAGATGGATTAAAGACTTAAATGTTAGACCTAAAACCATAAAAACCCTAGGAGAAAACCTAGGCAATACCATTCAGGACATAGGCATGGGCAAGGACTTCATGACTAAAACACCAAAAGCAATGGCAACAAAAGCCAAAATAGACAAATGGGATATAACTAAACTAAAGAGCCTCTACACAGCCAAAGAAACTACCATCAGAGTGAACAGGCAACCTACAGAATGGGAGAACATTTTTGCAATCTATCCATCTAACAAAGGGCTAATATTCAGAATCTATAAAGAACTTTAAAAAATTTGCAAGAAAAAAACAAGCAAACCCCAACAAAAAATGGGCAAAGGATATGAACAGACATTTCTCAAAAGAAGACATTTATGCAGCCAGCAGACACATGAAAAAATGCTAATCATCACTGGTCATCAGAGAAATGCAGATCAAAACCACAATGAGATACCATCTCACACCAGTTAGAACGGCAATCATTAAAAAGTCAGGAAACAACAGATGCTGGAGAGGATGTGGAGAAATAGGAAAGCTTTTACACTGTTGGTGGGAGTGTAAATTAGTTCAACCATTGTGGAAGACAGTGTAGCGATTCCTCAAGGATCTAGAACTAGAAATACCATTTGATCCAATTATCCCATTACTGGGTATATACCCAAAGGATTATAAATCATGCTACTATAAAGACACGTGTACACGTATGTTTATTGCGGCACTATTCAGAACAGCAAAGACTTGGAATCAACCCAAATGTCCATCAATGATAGACTGGATTAAGAAAATGTGGCACATATACACCATGGAATACTATGCAACCATTAAAAAGGATGAGTTCATGTCCTTTGCAGGGACATGGATTCAGCTGGAAACCATCATTCTCAGCAAACTATCACAAGGACAGAAAACCAAACACCACATGTTCTCACTCATAGGTGGGAATAGAACAATGAGAACGCTTGGACACAGAGTGGGAAACATTACACCCCGGGGCCTGTCGTGGGTGTTGTGGGAGGGGGGTACGGGGAGGGACAGCATTAGGATAAATACCTAATGTAAATGATGAGTTAATGGGTGCAGCAAACAAACATGGCACATGTATACCTAGGTAACAAACCTGCACGTTGTGCACGTGTACCCTAGAATGTAAAGTATAATTTAAATAATAATAATAATACACAAATTTGCTGGGTGTGGTGGCTTGCACCTGTAGTCCCAGTAACTCGGGAGGCTGAGGCAAGAGAATCGCTTGAACCCGGGAGACCGAGGTTGCAGTGAGCTGAGATCATGCCACTTGCACTCCAGCCTGGACCATAGAGCAAGACTGGAAAAAAAAAAAAAAAAAAAAGCCAGAGTGACTGCATGAGGCCCCAGGAAGCAGAAAGCAGGGTGCAGGCCAAGAATCCTGTTTTCCCTACTCTCAGCTCAAACCAGACACCCTGTCCCGCAGCTAGCTTCCCTGGGAACCCCGTGTCCGTGAAGTGAGAGAACTGTATTAGGGTCAGGCTTGCCTCTTGGCCCTCATGGAATCTGGAAGGACATCCTGAACTGAGAAGGATGTGGACTGTGGCTGGGAGTCCTTTGGGGAGCAGGGACAGCATCACCTTTACCTCTCTCATGCCCAGAGCTGGGTCCTGCACAGCCCAGCTGCTCAAATGACTGAGGGTGCACTGTATCCGGGGGTTTCCGTTCAGGAGGCCGGTGCTGAGGGCTGGCCACCTCTGCCCCAGTGTCACCTGATGCAGCAGACCTGCTAGGGAAATCCACACCAGCCTGCCCTAGAATTCTCTAGGGGAAACTTTCCCCATGACTATCCCAACAATGGAGAGCGTCCTCCTGCTGTCCTGTCTCATTCAGCCAGGTTCTGCCTAGTTTCTAAACACTCACAGCCTGGAACTGTCATTACACACATGCCCCCAAATATGGACTTGCACAGCAAAAATCACTGTGCAGTTGTGTATTCATAAAGAAAAGCTAGCAGCTAGAAGGTCTGTTGTTTTCACTGCATCTGACTTTGTATGTTTTTCTACCATATAGCAACTCACTCTCACCTTGTTGCATTCACGCATGCGTCTCCGGAGACAGCGGCCTCACTGCGTACCCACTCACATTCCATAAACGCTCTCTCTTCACTGCAGATGATGCACTTCCTCCACCAGCACTGCCTTCCCAATCATTGACAAAGATAGGTGAGGAGAATCCAGAAGCTTACAGGGGAGGGATACGTTCCTGCTTTATGCAAATCTCTGCAGTGGTGTCAGTTTACCTGACTGAATAGAGTCACTACATGCACAGTGTGCAGTGGTTAGAGCATGGCCTCTGGGCCACATGGTCTGTTCTCCCATCCTGGTAACTGGCTCCACGAACATGGGCAGGTGCTCTGTGCCTCAGTCTCCCCATCAGTAAAATGGGGATGGTGATCATACCATCTGCTTCTTAGAGTTGTCATAACAGTGCCATGGTTGGGTGGTGCTGGCACATACCGCATGCTGGGTCAATATCTCCTATTGTGATCATCTTTATTCTTGGCCCTTTCAGGAGTCTGACCTCCCCTGAGCTGGGGATGTCTCTGGGGCCTTCCCAGAGACAGCTTCAGTGGCCCTTCCCACAAGCAGGCTATTTGTATTTTCTTTTCCACATGACTTGAAGTGCTCATTATCCCTCTGCGACCTATTCTGCCAGCAGTATGGTGCACCCTGGCATGGGGCCCCTAATTGCCAGTAAAAGGGACTGTTGCAAAGGATTCAGCAGTTTAAGTGCTAAGAACAACCCACTGAAAAGGATGATTGTTTTTGATAAGGCATCTCAGAACCTTGGCATTTCAGCAACCTGGGGGGCAGGGCCTGGGTGCTCTCAGGGCTGGAGAGGACGCTGTGCTCAGAGGGAAGCTGTGGTTACCAGGGCCAACCATGGAATTGCCAACTGGAGAATGTTCTTTAAGAGGCCACTGAGGTTTTGATGGATAGCTGACAGTGCCTGGCCACTGAGTCTGTACGAAGAAATATTTAATGAATGACCCTGGGTCCCAAGGCTAGGATGAGGGGTGAATGGGCAGGAAGATACAACAAGGAAGTGGAGCCACAGTTCCCACCATCGACAGGGGAGAGAGTTAACAGAAAGTGTGTTAGCTGAGTATTTCCCAAAGGGGGCTCCATGGAACCCTAGGCCTGCAAAATTCTCTGTGAAATGAAAAGGAAGAGTGGGGTAGATTTCTAGCCAAAAAAGCTTGGGAAAGAAATATTGCATATTCCACTTCCACATATATGAAGAATTAACATCCACTGAAGAAGTTCTGCAATACAATTTTCAACATCTTAACAATTTTCTACATTTTAATAATGTATTAGCAGGCGTATCATTCAGTATATACCAAACATCTGACTCTATAATCTTTTTGAATTTTTTCCCTGTTAAAACTTGAACATTTTGAGGAATAAGGAATGAGGACCATTTAGAGGAATGAAGCTTTCTGAAAGCATCGTCTGTGAACCATCCCAGCTACACTAAATTTAAACCACCAACCCTGCCTTCTCTCAGTGATTCTGATGCACACTGACATTTAGAACCAGGGGATTGTTGCTTCCAGAGGAGCACCCCAGGGAGCTCTGCAGTAGAACAATGATGAGAGGAATCAGCTCTGCACGGGAGTGTGCAGGGTACGTGCTGTGAACGGTGTGTGCTATGGGGTTCGTGGGGTGTGGGCTGCTGAGGAGGCTGCAGAGCTGCAGGGAGGAAGAGTCCCCAACTAGATCCTAGCAGGAAGGAAGACTCGTGAGAGTGGGAGGGTGTGGAGAGAACATTCTTTTGTTTTCACTGAGTCCAGGAAGAGTATAGTAGTCCAAAGTGAAATATGACTCCATACATGCTGCAGCTCTGTGTGCCCTAGAGCCCCATCGCAGATGGACAGGGTCCAAGCCACACACCCTGCGCGTTACCCATGTGGTCGCAGGAAGCTGAAGCGTTGGACTTGAGAGGCAAGTCCAACGCTTGCCTGGGATGGGCCGAGCCTGGGTCCCCTTCTTCTCTGTCCTCAGCTTGACAGCCACCTCTCTATGTGGGTCCTCAGTGTGAGCCCGAGGTGAGGTGGTGGGAGAGAGAGGTGGGTCTGTTTCCTGGTGAGAAGTTCCAGAACTCAGGTACAGTCTGCCTGTGAGAGGTCTGCCTGCAGGCACCTGCCTTCCTGCTTCTCTGACTTCTCTGGCTTCTTTGGACATTTGAGGGTTTGTAGAACAGGTGACACATGCATGTGTATGTGTGTGTGGTACCTGTATGTTTGTGTGTGATGTGTATGTGTGGGGTGTATATGTGTGTGTATGTGTGCATGGTGTGTATGTAGATGTGGATATGTGTGTGTGTGTATATGCCTGTGTGCATGGTGTGTATATGTGTCTTGTATGTATATGTGTATGGTCTACATGCATGTTGTGTGTGGTGTGTGCCTGTATGTGTGGTGTGTATAGTATGCAGGCAGTGTGTGATATGTGCATATAGTTGTAGTATACATGTATACCACATGTACCTGTATGTGTGGTGTGTATAGTATGCATGCCGTGTGTGATATGTGCATATAGTTGTAGTATACATGTATATCACATTATATATGTGGTGTGTGCATGTGTGTGTTTGGTGTGTGTTGCGTATATGGGTGTGATGCGGATGTGTATGGATGGATGTGTATATGTATTGTGTAAGTGTGATATATGTATGCATATATGCATGTGGTATATACATATATGTGTGTGGTGTATACATGTGTATATGTATGTGTGGCACATATTGTGTGGATGTGTGTATGTGTCTGTGTGGTATGTCTATGCATGTGTGGTATGTACATGTGTATATGCACGTGTGGCACATATTGTGTGAATGTGTGTGGATCTGTCTGTGTGTCTAGCATGTATATGCATGTGTGTGGTATGTATGTGTGTATATGTGTCTGTGGCATGTGTACATGTATGCATATGTAGCATGTGTGTGTGTCAAGGGCTGCAAGGTTTGAAGGCTGGAGTTCAGGACCTAAGAAGGGGGCTATCCAGGCACTTGTATGACTATAAGCATTTGTCTGGCTCCAGAGCCATGTGGCAGGGCTGGGTGACAGAGTGGCCACTTGGGTGCTCTCAGCCCAGGGCAAGTGGGCCCTGAGGATGGGCATGTGAAGCCATTGGGCTCCTGGTTGTCCAGTTTAGCTTGGCAGTTAATAACTCTGTTGAGTGAAGCCTGGTTCCCTGGGCACTGCCTGGGCCACCACCTCAGCATCAAGGGACAGCAAAGGAAAGCTCTGCAGTTGAGACTCTTCCTGCTCTGGGCTGAGGCTGGAAGGAGATGGATGTCTTCTCCACGTGCCAGGCTGTTTCTCCAGGCCCTGTTGATGAAAGTTTGCCTTCATGGTTATATGCTTCTCTTGTGCCATTGAAACAAACTCCAAGGAGGTGTCCAGATTCTTGATATGCACTGCAGTTCTTGTATCAAGTAGAGTGGCAATAAAGAGCGTGGCCCCGTGTCCAAGGTGTTGCCCTATACCTACTTCTTCAGAGACTCAGCTTCTCGTCTGCCAGGCCCCTAGTCTTCGTGGTGCTCTCCTTCCTGATATTCAGACAGAGAGGCCTGATGCCTTGCCCACCACTCTCCTCTGTGTGTCCAGCTCAGTGGCTGGGGTCCTCGTTCTTCTCAGTGCTGTCACCTCCACCTGCTGCCTCCTCTAGGGCTGCTGAGTTTCACAGTTCCGGGGGTGCCGTGCACATGATATTCTTTCCTGGAGCTGTGACCTCCAGTGCTCCCTGGGGCTGTGCAAAGATGGGGCCTGGCTCCTTGGTTTTTAAAGGGCTCACCATGCTGGCACTTCCGTTCCTCAGCTCTGAGAATCAGAGTTGCAGTCATCACAGGGGAGGGAATGAGGCAGGAGGCAGGTTAGTGTGAGAGATAATAAGACTCAAGTCTTGTGGCAAAGGAGAGGTGAGACCCGGCCCAAAGGCCCAAGGTGACCTGCGGGGCAGAGCGACAGAGGAAGGAGAAGCAGCCTGGTGCAGAGCTTTCCAGCCTGGGGAAGGAGATGGTCCGTGGCTCACACAGGAGTCAGGAGGCTGAGTTGCAGAGTAGGGGTGGCTCAAGGAGTATGGTGTGTGCTGGGAATGGCAGGGATATTGCTGGGTTTCTTGGCATTTAAATACGGATTTAGGCTCTTGATATCATTCAGGGATATGTTCTCTGAGTTGTAAGGAGTTGTGAGGATTCAATGAGGAAAATGTGTGAGTCCGTCACCTGTGATGTGTGTTGGTTGCGTGACTGCCATGGCTCTTGGAGGAGCACTGGTTGCCACTGTGACTTCAGCACCTGCTCCCCAGCTGGGCCATGGCCCCTCTCCCCAGGCTCCTGTTTCTCGCCCCCAACACAGAGATGGCAGCAGCTGATCACAAAGCTGTTCTACAGATGCAGAGAAGGGTGGGTTTCCTCTGTAAAGAATAAACACACACATGCAGGCGCAGCTTCTGCCCTGGCTCTTTCCCTCCCATCAGCCAGGAGCACATTTCCCTGACCCCAAGAATCTGGAAGTCCAGAGATTGGTGGTTCCCCCGCCAGGGATACTGCTTTGGAAATGCCCAGGTTTGCCCTGCCCAGTCACCTCCCTTAGCCCAATGGTAGTGCTGCCTCCTCCAGGCAGAGAGCTCTCTGCACAGGGGCATTGGCCCCCTCACAGTTGCTGCTAGTGACTGTTACTGTGACCTGTCCTCCCTCCCTGCCAGTTGAGGAATAGTAGCTGAGATGCCAACCTCCAGACCAGGAGGGAAATTTATGTGCCCATCTGTACTGACCTTCAACTGCCTTCAAGGTGAATCACCCTTTTCCTGGAAGATGCTTTGCACTTCTGGGTTTGGCCATGACCTTCTCTACGTAGTTGCTCTCTCTCTCTCCACCCACGTTTCTGACTCTTTAGGGGCCTTAAGGGCCTCAGATCCTAGGACAGTAAATCAATCTTGACATCCTAATCTTGAGTCAGTCTTTCAGCCACAGAGGCAGTAGGGGCACGCTTCCTCCCATTACAGAGTGGCATCCCTTCGATCAGTTGGCAGGAATCCAAACTGGCCCTCCTGTGTGCCTGGCTTGGCCACTGTGGGGGTATGAAGAGAAAGAGACAGTCCAGTGGAGAAGATTACAGTCTACTTGGGGAAGGTCCAACACTCATGTAAGAGAGCAGTGACCAAGAGGTGATCCACTGAAGCTGAATTTATAGATGCCAGAGAACATTGGGTATTTAACAGGTCAGGGATCAGGGAAGACACGTGTGGAGAGGGAGGGACTTCAGGTCACTGAGCTGAAGGAGGAAAATGAACTGTATGCTGCGTGAGGTCTGCAATAGATGCTTTGGAAGCAAGAGTTTTGTTTGCATGTTTGATTATTTTTATATTTGCTTTCGATGTTATTTTTGGCTGCTATCCCCAATGACAATTACATTCGAGGCCCAGGAGGGGGTTGTGAACAAGCCAGTCAACATCTCGGGAGGCAGGGGCTGTCCCCTTGGGGGTTGTGTGATACAAGGTGAGTCTTTCCAGCTGACCTGGAGTTTCAGAGTTGCATTTGGAGCAAGCAGGGCCCCAGGAGTTGGAATGGGGAGGATGTGAGGCAACTCGAAGAAAAGGGAGAGAGGGTGATCCTAGAACATTAAAGGCCACCTGCTTGGAAGACTGGCAACCATGCTGTAATTGATTAGTGATGTCTGCCACTGGCAGGAGAGGGGATGGTAGCAACACACATGCCAGTCAGAAGGAGCCCATCTACAGGGCATGGTATTTCACTCTGGGATCTCTTTATTTAAATATGAAGCATCTGAAGTCCAGACTGGTGAAGTGACTTTGCCGAGGTCACACAGCTTATTGAGGCAAAAAGAAAACACATGTTTAAAGAAGATGGTGAAAATCGCTTGCAGTATATGTCAGGAGCACTGAGCTTCCAGCTCTGGGGAACCCAGGGGTCCCTGCCATCAAAGGCCCGCTATCTCCTTCGGGAGAGAGGTCACTACAGGAAATAGAAGTGAGAGCTGCAAGAGGCTGGCTCTGCTACTGTAAGTCCCCCACACAGATGGCAAGTTCAGGGCAGAGCGAGGTGACTGCAGTTTGGGAGGCCAGAGGCGCTTCCTGGCTGAGCCAAGCTTTGATAGATGGGGCACATTTGGAGAGGGCAAGAGGGGAGGAAGGCCCAGTTGACAGGCCACGGTCAGAAGTGAAGGGGATTACGGGGATGGGACAGGAAAGGCATGGGGAGGAAGCACCCAAGGCTATGGCGGCCCTGAATAAATGTGACTGATCTGCTAGAAAGGATTGTGCAAGCTCTCAGGGCATCCTGGAACGAGGAAGTTTCGAGTTACTTAGAACTGCAGGCTGCAGGCTGCTGGTGCCCAGAGGGAGGGACCAGTCCTCATGTTATCAATGAGACCCAGGAAGGCTGAGGGACTTGCCCAGAGTCAGACAGCCCAGCTGGTTCTCCCCAGAGAGTCCCCTTGTCCCTTTGACCCCATGAGCCCTCCACCTCTCCTCCAGGCTCTCATTACCTCCTGCCTCCTGTCTGTGGGGGCTGGAGTACCTGCTCCCCTGCTTGGAGGCTGGACTGTCCAGCCTTTCCGGTTCTTGTGCCCTCTCCTTCTAGTTAATTAAAGCTGCTCACTCTCTGCCACTCTCTCTCTGGAAAGTACATTGGTTTCCCCTTCCAGTTACTATCTGAGTTCTTTCACTATACATTTGTTAGTTTGCCTGTTCCTGAACATAATTGGTTCTTTTTTGCATCTGGGTTCTTTTATTCCCTATATGCTCGTGATATTTATTCATATTGTTGCATGTTATTTTACTTTGTTTGTGCTCACTGCGGTGTAGTACTCCAATATGTGAACATACCACTGTTTATTTATCGAATCAGCCGATGACAGGCATGTGGGTGTTCTCCAGTTTGGAGCTGTAATGGCTGATACTGCTGTATACGCTTTGTGTACATGTCTTTTGGTGAACCTCTGGGCACATTTCTGTGTGTTTATACCTTGGAGTGAATTTCTGGGTCATACGGCATGCACACGTTCAGCTTGGGTGGATGTGGAAGTATTGTTTTAAAGAGTGTGATGATGGAAACCAGATTACAGGGGTAAGAAGGGCTGGAGGGCATCACGCGTGGTCAGGGGGTTGGAGAATTTGCCAGGAGCTCACCAGCCAGAGAGCAGAGAAACCAAATCATAGAAGCTGCATTGAGTAAAGAGGTTTCTGTCTCTGGGTGGGTCACATAGGGAACACTGGAGGATCAGTTTGACTTGGAGAAATCCAGTTGCTGGTGTAGCCTTGGTTGGTTGGGGACTTCTGGGGAGTAGGACTGAACTGTGAAGGAAGGCAGCCTCCATGGGCTCCCCAGTGGGCCTCACTCTGCAGAGCCCCTTCCTGGGGAGAAGCCGCTGCCATCAGGCTGGCAGTGGTGATGGTGGCTCTGGGTAGTACAGAGCCCCTGCTGGGTGTAGAGGCTTTGAGGAGAGAGCCATGGGCTGGGGGCAGCAGGGGCCTGGACCCTAATGTATACATCTACAAAACCTCAGTGAAACAAGGGCCCATGCCTGGGGGGAGGCCAGAAGACCCCCAGGCAGTCCCCCGACTCTGACTGGGTGCACCAGCTGCCATACTCACTTGGGGGCTCACTGCAGCCTCCCAGCCACCCAGGGAGACAGGGAGGCTTCTGCCGCCCTCTCAGGCCCAGGCCCCGCGTTCTCAGTTCTCAGCATCCTGGCTGAGCAATTAATGTCAGCCCTTTCACCCCCATCTCTTCCAGAATGGCAGCAAAGACAGCTCTCTGGACATGCTGGGCACGGACATCTGGGCGGCCAACACCTTCGATTCCTTCAGGTAACCTCCTCCTCCTCCTTCCCTGTGGTGTGAGGTCCAGCCAGGGACCCTAGCTTCCTTGGGGGGCTGAGTGAAAGCTGATGGTTCATGAGCAAGAGGCGGAGAGAAGCAGAGCGGGGGATGTAGGAAGGATGGGGTGGAAAGAAGGAGGCCGGAGAGAGGAGGCGGTGAGTGTCAGAGGAGACAGTAGAGGCATGGGGAGGGCCCTCGGGATGGGGCTGCAGAGGATGGGCCCCGCTTCCCACTCGCCTGCCTCATCTACCTCAGGGTGGCCGGGTCGTCACTGTGAGCTACTTGTCAGAGGCTGGAGAACAGCATTTGGCCCCTTGCTCTCCCCAGCCTTCCTCAAATGTGGGCACGAAAAGACACTCAGGTGCTGCAGAGGCCGCTGTGCAATGGGCACCAGGCCCACAATTGTTTCATAAGTATGCACTTTCCATGGCAGGGTGATGAAAGTGAGGGGTGGCACCTGGGGCTCCATTCTGAGTGAGGGTCCCCGCCTGGCCCCTGGCGGCCCCTTTCTGCGGGTCTGCTCTGCCAGGTTCACCCTGGCCCAAACGGGGCTGTTGCCCTCTTGTCTCGATTTCTCACCCTCCCTCGCCCTCTAGTGGTGCCACCTGGGACCTGCAGCCGGAAAAGCTGGACTTCACCCAGTTCCACCGGAAAGTCCGACACACGCCCAAGCAGCCCCTGCCACACATCGACCGCGAAGGGTAAGGGGGTGCCGAGACTCTTACACAGGGAGAGGTGGGGCAGGGGACGGGAGTGGTCTTTGCCTCCACAGGGAGGCTGCTCTGCTGCACAGGGGACTCAGGTGGCTAATGCCCCGGCATGCTCTTCCTGTGCGGCCCAGAGCTGCAGGCTCACTGACTTCTCCGGAATCGCTCCATTCCCCTCTGCCCAGCCCCCTCTAGCCAAGCCATCCCCACCTGCTCCTGATGGCCCACAGTGGCCCTGCTTGTCAGTAATCCAGGCCAGTGCAGCAGAATCACCTGGGCAGTGGCACAGAGGACAGGCCCACCCCGGAGTCTCTGATTCTGTAGGCGCAGACTGAGGATATGTGTTTCTAACAAGTTCCCCAGCAGGTGCTGATGCTGGTCCAGGGACCACACTTGGGGAGCCCCCGGTGTCGTGCCTGATTTTACGCTGGCTTTTCTCACCCTCTATGACTTTGTGTGTCAGTGTTGCCTTCCCCTTTCAAAAGTGGTGTGAGGGCCTGGGCCAACCTCAGGACAGTAATGTGACTCCAGCCAGACACAGTGGTGTGGAACAAATGGCTGCTACTTCTGTTATAGTTTTATATAATTTTTATTGAGGCAGAATTCTTATACTATAAAATTAACCATTGTAAAGTGTTGAATCCACTGGCATTTAGTATGCTCGCCCTGTTGTGCAACTACCATGTCTATCTAGTTCTGAAACATTCTCATCATCCCAATATAAAACCCTATACCCACTAGGCAATTATTCTCCATCCCACCACCACCCCCAGCCCCTGGCAATCACCAGTCTGCTTTCTGTTTGTATGAATTGATCTATTTTGGATACTTACAGAAACGGAGTCATATGTGACCTCTTGGGCCTGGCGTCTTTCCCTTGGCATGTTTTTGAGGTTCATTCATTGTAGCATGTATCAGAACTTTATTCCTTTTCATGGCTGAATACTATTCCATTGTATGGATATACCACAATTTGTTTACCCATGCATCTGTCAATCCTTACTTGGGTCGTTTCTACCTTTTGGCTATTGTCAAAAATACTGCTGTATCTGTTTGAATCCTTGCTTGTAATTACTTGGGTATATACTTAGGGGTGGAATTGCTGGGTCATATGGTAATTCTGTTGAACTCTTTGAGGGACTGTCATACTGTGTTCCATAGCAGCTGAACATTCTGCATTCATACCAGCCACATATGAGATTCCAATTTCTCCACATCCCCACCAGCACTTGTGCTTTCTTTTCTTCTTGGTTTTTGTTTGTGTTTTATTGTGATACTAATGACCCTTACTTTTCCTTCCAGCCCTCCCCTGCTCACTCTTGTCTCCCTTTCACTGCAGATCTAAGTATTAGTGACTTTATTGGACACTATACTACATCTCACAGGTCTTCCTGCTGCTATATTTGTCCCACCCAACCTCTCCTCTTGGCAGCACTGGTCCCATTGTAGTGTAATGAGCAACAACCCGTGGAAAGAAATGGGCTCATTCCTACTTTAGAGATGAGGAAAACAACACTCAGAGAAGCAGAGTGACTTGCCTGAATAACAGAGCCATCATTTAAGGCCAGGCCTCTGACACCGTCCAACCCCTAGTTCATCACATCAGGGTATTCTTAACCTCCTTAAAATTTTCTGCAAATTTGTATGTGTGCTTTCACACGTGTGTGTTGCTGGGGAGAGGCCCATCACTTGCATCAGACTCTCCCGGGAGACACCAACCTCTCACACCCCTCCTTTTTTCATTTCTCTGCCTGTTGTGGGTTCCATTTCTCTTTGGATGACGAGGGAGAGATGGCTTTGCGCATGGAGGCACCAGTTAAGATGGAGCATAGGAGAGACACAACCGCGAGGCTCCCGACCCTGCCTTACCCCATCCACCCTGCACGCTGCCTGACTCATTCAGTTACAGGGAGGCCATGCTCCTTCCAGGCTGCTGAGCTGCCCAGGGCTGGGCCTCCACACTTCTGTGCTTAGGAAGGATGGCCTTACCTACCTTGTTCAGCGGGTCAGCTTCAGGAAGGGGTTGTGAGCAAAGGTCATGCTTGCCCTGTGTCCTGTTGTAGCAGTGCAGTGGAGCTCGGGTATGCCACAGGAATAGGAGCAGGATTTTGCTTTTCTCAAGTTCAGTGTAGCTAGTCTGTCACTAGACCTGCTGGGTCCCTGCATGGTGCTGGATGCCAGGAAAGTAGACTTACACACACACACACACACACACACACACACACACACAAGTATACAATATAGTCCCTGCCCAGAAGGACTGTTCAATCTACTGGGAAAAGGAGACATGAACCCATTCATGATGGAGACTGTGTAGGGGAAGAAAGACTAGACTATGCGGTGTAGACATATAGACTAGACTATGCAGTGTAGACATATAGACACTAGGAAGTATAAAGTGTGATGCCTGGTGCAGGGTTAAATAAACTCAGTGCAAAAGGGGTTAGAAAGGAGAACACTTTACAGGTTGAACCATCTGGGAAAGGCTTCAGGAAGGAGACTTCCCTGGGCAGCGCCAGTCTCTCCTGTGTGCCCCAGGAGCACACAGCTGGTGAAGTCAGTGGCCTGGGGGGATCGAAGGCCTGGGGGGATCGAAGCGATGGTGCTGCCTCATTGACTACAGGTGCCCAATGGGGCCTGCATGTTGAAGGCGAGCTTGCCAAAGGTGTCTCACGAGTCCCCAGAAATGAACTAACTTCCTAGCAAAAAAAGTGATGAATGACTATGAAGGAGAGGAAGTCCCCTTATGCCGAGGGACTTTGTCTCTTCTGAAGCCAGCGTAACCAGCCACACCTGTGTCACCAGCTGTGGGCCTGAATTCCTCGGCCAGTCTCAGTCTCTCACCAGGAGCCTGCAGATTTGCTGAGAGTCACCTGGGATCTCCCATGGACATCTGGCTCACTAGCCAAAGCCTGTCACTCCCAGGTTCCCAGGGAGTCTGAGTGCAGTATCTGTGGCCACCTCATGGCCAGACCAGGAACTGTGTCCCCCTTAGAGTCCTGCTGTAGTGGGGACTCGTTCCACACGCCAGCCACTGCAGCCTCCCTGGGATGCAGGTACCACTCGGTTGCCAGGTCTCACGGCAGCCTGTGTTTCCATGGAGGGACAGAAATCAGAGAAGGCTGTTGCCTTGGAAACCCTGTTGGCAGCAGTGACTCAGCTGGTCTGTAGCCACCTTCCGCCCTCTTGTGGGACAGCAGCCCTCCCTGCAGGCCTCCCCCTGCCCACCCCCAGGGGCGCTGAGGTGAAAACAGAAGGCTGTGTTTGGAGTGTGCTAGGCTGGTGCCCAGCGTGTGCTCAGAGCTCAGCACACGTGGGAGAGTCCTGAGGTGTGTTTTACCCACAGGAGACACTAGGGAGGTGGTGTTAGCCGTTCTAGTCGAGCCGAGTCCCTAGTGCCTTCCTCCGCTATGGCCCGGGCGGGTACAGAACACAGAAGACTACACGCAGTTGGTGCTTTCACAGGCCAGCCTGTCTGCACCAGGCAGATTGATGAGTTAAGAGATGTTGGATGTTCCAGGCCTTTCTCCACCTGCTCGCCTGTAGCCCCAGCACATCACAGTTGTGGGGACAGCCGGGGGCCGGGGCAAACTTTTTCTCTTTTCCCTCATGCCTGTTGTACCTTGCACACTATTCCCCACCCCAGCTCCACCATGCCCTTTGCCTACCCCTTGCACCCTGACCCACCCCCGACATGCTCCAGCCACAGCAAACTGGCACCGCACACGCTCCTAACTCCAGGCCTTTGCCTGCGCCACATCCACCTGGGACATCCTCCCAAATTCCCTGTGCTTGGCCAGCTCACCTCTCACCTTCCTCCCACCGCCCCTCGCCCAAGACAGTTCTAGACACTGCTCCTTGGGGTTTCTGCATTGCTCTCCTGCCCCCGACGGGGCACTGGCTGCTGTACTGCAGGGGCTGATTATCCCGCCAGACACCGAGAGGGCCAGTTGTGTGCACCGTTTACACCTGGGTCCCAGACCCTGTCGGGAGCCTGGCACAGAAGCGTTTGGTGAATGGAGAAATGAGCCATCAAATGGGGCTTGGGTCAGCCCCCTGTTCTTCTCTTCCACATAGGCCTTTGCTAGTGTTTGCAGCCAGTTTCTCCTCCTCTGGGTTCCAGGGCGCCTCCGGCCATAGGACTTTTATGACACTGATCTCGTGCTGCCCCCTAATGGTGCTCAGGCACCCAGCCCTGTTAGAGGAGCTTAGGGTTTGTTCTAAGAGCCATCCACTGTCTGAGGGCAGGAACCAAAACTGATTTGTTTTTGTTCACAAGGCCCAAAACAGAAGAGATGCTTGGTAAGTATTTGAACAATGAACTAGTTATTCTGAAATGTGAGTTTCACACGAACTCTGCAGCTGTAAAATGACCCAACTCATGGGACATCTCTCACCAATCCTCAGTCAATACCAGTAATAATTGTAACTGACAGTACTTACTATGCACCGGCCATGCTCCAGCCCCTGTTCCAAGTGCTTGCCTCATTTATTTAAAACTTACCACCACCCAGAGAGGGAGGAACTGTTATCACCTTCATTTCAATAGATGAAGCAACTAGGAGACCCAGAAATTGAGTAATTTGCATGAGGCTGAGTTGGCTCCAGAATCTGTGTCCTTAATTAATCACCTTCCTGCCTCTTTGCCCAAATAACAGCAACAATATTAGTGGTAATGAAAGTAGTCATAGTAGTAGTAATATATTTAGTTCATTATTTATTTTATTATAATTTTGTTATTATTACCAGTATTTACCATTAAACATATGTGTGTATGTTTAAGATATATTTAATGGTAAATACAGATGATAATACATACACAAGTAATATACACACACACATATATAAACATAAACAAGCTAAGCATTTTATATATATATAAGCTCGGCTATATATGTGTATATGTGTGTGTATAGGTACTGTTTACTGTGTGCTGTCATGGTTCTAAGCATCTAAGCGCTCCAGATACATTAATTAATTTAATCCTCCAGCCACCTTAAGATGTTAGACACTATCATCCAAATGAGGAAACTCATTTGATGACATGAGTACAGAGAGGTTAAACAACTTATACAGGGTCCCCAGTTGGTAAGGGATGCTGCGGGGATTCAAACCCTGGGAATCTGGTTTCGGAATCTGCATCCTTAAATATGCCAAAGATTCTGAGTGGGCCTGCTGGACTGACCCAGAGTCAAGCCAAGAAGGAAGGAAGCCCTGTTGTGTTTTCTGCTAGGCCCTGCCAGCCTGTGTGACCTTGAGAAAGTTGCTTGGTGTCTCTGTCCACTAATCTTCTGTCCGGTGTAATGGGGCAAGGTGGATGGGCTTTGACAGGTGTTGTGATGAGTAAGGAGCTTAGCTTCTCTGCCTGGAAGGATCAAGGGGAACTCTGGTTCCTCTCCCACCTCCCTCCAGGTTGGTTGTTGCATTAGGGGAGGAGCCCCCACCCCTACCCCTGGCCACCATCTCTAGGGCTGTTTCCTCTAGGTGGGACAGCTGATTCTGCAGGGCTTGAGGGTGGGCAGCACCAGGTATCTGCTGACTGTTCCTCCTCTCCTGCTGGCCGGATGGGACAGGAGGCATGAATGAGCCATCTTTCCAATGCCTTTCTGTCTTTTCTGGTCCAGGTGTGGCAAAGGGAAGCTGGAAGATGGGGATGGCATCAACCTGAATGACATCGAGAAGGTCCTTCCAGCCTGGCAGGTAGGTAGAGAGGCATGTTCTCTGACAGCCCACCCACCCCTGGAGTCTTGATCCCACCCCTGGAGTCTTGATCCTCTTCCTGGACAGGACCTAACCGAAGCACTCCTTCTGGCCCCTTGTTCCAGCAAGGGGTGTAACCACCTGTATGGTAGTAATAGGTAGGCAGGGCTGGCTACCTGCCATTCTCCAGGGTGTCCCATTGTGATAGTGTGTGTGACAGCCTACTCGGTGATGCTGCAGGCCCTGGTGGCAGGCCTGATGTGCCCTCGAGATGAAATAGACCATGCCCTGGCAACTCAGTGAACTTGGAAGTTTTTGTCCCTTGGCCTGAAGCCTCTCTGCAGGTGAAGAAGTGTCCTGTGGTGTGTTCAGGTGGGACTGGCATGCCTGGAAGAGATTCTTATGTGGCTGGGGCTGTCTTTAGACTTTTGAACAGTGGACTTGCCCTGCTGGCCTCCAGGTGTCTGCTATGCTTGCTCTTTTTTTATTGATTGGGCCTCTTTCCTGGAATCAGGGCCAGGTTCCAGGACAAAGAGGATTCACTCAGTGAATCCAGGTCTCTAGATGCTTATAGTGCTGGACTTTTGGTGGAAACAGCAGGAGTCTAGCTGCTCTCAGGAATGAGACTGGGCCTGCTGCAGGGGTGTAAAAGCAGTGGACCCTCCACAGTGACTGATCCTGCCACTGCCAGTGACCATGACCTGCTACCACACTCCACTGTGCCACCCTTCCCTTCTCTCCTGATTCTTCTCTTACTATTTTACCTATATCCATTCATCTCTTCCTGGTGCCTGTACCATTTTGTTTCTTCTCTGTTCATGCCTTGGGCCTATCAATGAGAGACAATAAGCATGCAGTTAAGACCTCAACTATTTGATTATCTCCCACTTGGGATTTATTGAGTTTCTTGGATCTGTAGGTTTATAGTTTCATCAAATTTGGAAAATATTCAGCCACTATTCCTTCCATTTTCCCTCAACCCTGGGGTTCCAATTGTATGTATTCTATGCTTCTTCATCTTTTCCCATGGCTCACCAAAGCTCTACTTGGTTTTTAAAAGTCTTTCTTTACTCTCTGTGTTTCATTTTGGATAGTTTTTATTGCTATGTCTTCAAGTTCACTAATCTTTTATTCCAGTGTGAAATCTACTGATAATCCCATTCAGTATATTTTTCATTTCACATATTATAGTTTTTATCTCCAGAAGGTCATTGTGGGCTTTTTAAAAAATGTATACGTGTATCTTCCCTTCCTCATGCTTTCTCTTCTGGAGTATATAGAACCTATTCCCAAAGCTGTTTTAAGGCTTTCTCTACTACTTCTCTCATCCATATAGTCTCTGAGTCTATTTCTATTCATTGATTTGTCTCTTGGTTATGGGCCATACCTTTTTTTACATGCTTGGTAATTTGATGTTAAATGTCAGATGTTAGAACCTTTACATTACTGGGTGCTAATTTTTTTTTATCCCTTTAAATATTTTGGGGTTTGTTCTGGATCACAGTTAAGTTACATAAAAACAGTTTGATCCTTTCAAGACTTGCTTTTAAGCTTTGTTAGGGTGCGAAGACTTTAGTGTAGGACAAATTTTGCTCCACTGCTGAATAAATACCCTTCTGAGATTGCCATCCAATGCTCTGTGTATTAGAAGGTGTTTCCCCCTTGGCTGGAGAAACACCAACTTATTTTCAGCCCTGTGTGATCTCAGTGGATTGTTCTATCTATTCCTTGCCTCGAAAGTTTCCTTACACATGGACAAATTAATACTCAGCCAAAGACTTGAGAGGCTAGGATTTCTGGATTTATCTCTGTATGTTGGTCTCTCCTCTCTAGTACTCTGCCTTGCAAATCAAATTGTCTTGGACTCCATGGATTTTGAACCCTGTCGTCTTAGCTCATTGAGATGACTGGGCCCTGGACTGCCCTCCCTGTGTTGCAGACTGGAAACTTTCTGGGAAATGAACTGGGGCACACATAGAGGTCACCTCATTACAAAGAGAAATATGATGACTTTATTGTGGAGAAATCTAGCAGGCCCCAACGTGAACAGGTGATCAAGAGAACATCATTAGTGATGGGATGGGTGGACACTGTGTCCCCCTGATGTGCCACACAGAAAACCCAACATCATTTCTTTCCAAGAAAGCACAACCTGAGTCTGGTTGTTTGGAAAGTAGTGTAAGGACCACTCTCTATAACTGCCTGGACACAGAAGACAGGGAAAGACTGAGGAAGTCTTCCAGATTGTAGGAGACTGAAGAGGCAAATGACTAAATACAACATGTGTTCCTTGCTGAAATCCTGGACCAGAAGGAAATCCTGACCTTGTTGGTACAGTTGGAGAATGCGATTGGGTCTGTGGGTGGCACAGTGTTGCTTCGGCGTCAGTTTCCTGACTTGGAGGCAGTGTGATGGTCATGTGGGCGAGTGTGCTTGACTTTGAGAAATATGCACTATGATGTTTGAGGGATATGGGCCTGGTGTCTGCAGTGTCTTCTCAAATGGTTTATAAAGAGATTGATGATAATGGTGTGTAGACACAGAGGGAGAGAGAGGGCAAACATGGGGAGGTGTTAACAGTTGAGGAGGACGTGGATGTTCTTTGTACAGTTCTTGCACTTTCCTATAAATTTGACAGGAAAAAGAATCAATCAGTAGGGCCGAGGCTGTGATGTATAAGTCACAGGCAGTGTATCAGCTCGTGAAACACCCTCTGGGCTGGATCTGTATTAAATTATCACTGCTAATGGAAAGCCAGCCTTGACGCAAGAGAAAAAAAGGGTAAGGTACTAGGAAGTGACCACCTCATCACTCCATTTCTAAATGCCAAGAGCATTCATCATTGATAGAAGTAGTACATTTGAGAGACCTCGATCTAGGTGAGAAACCAGATGCCCCCTGCATTAGGTAGGGTGTTGACCACTTGGTGCCCTTTGAGCCAGAAGCTTGGGAGTCATGGCTGGAAAAATAGCAGATCTGACATTTAGTGTTGCTTGGTGACTGTTTCCTCATTCCTCTAGGGTACAAAATGGAGGACCTTTGGTTTCTGCTCAGAAGAGAAAGGAGAGCTGGGCTACTGGCTGGGTGGGAGGTTGGCGGTCAAGGGCTTGGTGTCTGGACCCACGAATCCCAGCCCTGCCACTGACTAGCCCAGGAGTCTTGGGCTAGTTACTTATTCTCACTCTGCCTCAGTTTCCTCCTCTGTAAGATGAGGGAAATAACCGTATCTACTTTATAGGGGACTGGAAAGATCAAGCACATTCATTCACTCGAGGGCTGAGGGTGGCGCCCAGCGCACAGTGGGTGCTGTGCTGGCCGCTGCTGTAGTTATTCCCAGGACTCCACACTGCCAGTCAAGCCCCACCTTCTGAGGGTGGCCCAGGCTATGGGGGGCCTGCTCTGTTAAGAAGAGGAAGGAGGGGGTGATTTCCTGCCCCTACCCCCCAGGTGAGGTGTTTCTTGGTGAAGAGGGCATTTCTGCTGGTCAGAAGCTCGGATGATGAACCGTGGTTCATGGGTTACCAAGGCTCTGGTTGATTCTTCTCCTGTGCGGCCTTCCAGGCAGTGGAGACAGATTGGACTAGAGGTCAGAAGAATCCACTTCTAGACATTTGCCAGAGCCGTGTGTGTGATCTCACCTCTGTGGGCCTCAGTTTACTCATCAGCGTAATGACACAGTTGTATTAGATCAGAGGTCTGCAATCTGTGAAGCCCTCAAGGTTCTCCTGGGGTGCCCCTGGGTGCTGCTGGGGGAAGTGGGGAGGTGGAAGCAGCAAGCTCCAGAGGCCCCCACTTGGGCCCACCTAGAACTGTTTGGCCGGTGCCTCTAAATCAGGATACTAACATGGTTTCATGTGGAGAAACAATTCTACTGCTAAACAAATTTTGAACATCATCAGACTAAGGTCCCTCTGAGGTTTCACATTCTAGAGTTTTCTTTTTTTTTGTTTTTTTTTCAAGGAGTGGTAAATCAGTGAGAATTCTGGGCTCTCCAGGGCCCACATGTTATGCTAAGCTCTTCGGGGTGGCTGGTAGTGGAGGCCTTCACCCACTGTCTCCACCGTCTGGCTGGAGCAGAAGGGCTTTGATATTCATGTGCACACACACACACTCATTACACATCATCTGTCACACACGTACACACGTACACATACCACACACATCAAACATACACATTACATACCACACATGTACACATATACACTGCACATACCACATACCACACATGTACATGCACACACATATACACTTCACACACATCCCCTCACATCCTATGCACACATACATACACCACACATATGCACACACATACGTCACACACATATACACCCATATATACACAGCACACATACACATACCATACGTTTCCATGACACACACTTTGGACGTGCTTTGCCCTCGGTAAACTATCAGCAGATGAATCTGCTGGCCACGGTACTGGAGCTCAGCTGCACATCGGAACTGCTGGGGAAGCACTGAAATCTACCCTATCTGCCCACTGTATTCCTCATTTACTGTTGTGTAACAAATTGTACAAAACTTCACAGCTTAAAACAACAAACAGTTATACACACTTTCTGGGAGCAGCTTAGCTGGTGGATCAAGGTCTCTCATGAGTTTGCAGTCAAGCTGATGACCAGGGATGCCACCATCAGAAGGCACACCTGGGCTGGAAGACCCCCTCCTGTGTCTGAGGGCAGGAGGCCTCAGTTCCTCCCTAGCTTCCTTGACACCAGATCTTCTGTATAAGCTGCTTGAGTGCCCTCAGAATATGGCAGCTGGCTTTCCCCAAAGCAAGTGGTGATGGGGAGAGAGAGAGAGAGAAGATTCCATCGCAGAAGTCACACTCGTTTATAGCCTCATCTCAGAAGTGATAGAGCTTCACGCTGCCATTTACTGTATTTCATTTGCACAGACCAACCCTGGTACAATATGGGAAAGGCCTACACAGAGGTGTGAATCCCCAAAGGCAGGAATCATGGGTGGCTCCTGGAGTCTGGAGACCATACTCACTGAATCACACCCAAGAATCTGCATTTCCTTCTTTTCTTTTCCTTTTCTTTCCTTCTTTTTTTTTTTTTCTTTTTTTCTTTTTTTTTTTTTTTTTTTTGAGACAGCATCTCTCTCCAGCACCCAGGCTGGAGTGCAGTGGCACATCTTGGATTATTGCAACCTCCACCTCCCAGGTACAAGCGATTCTCATGCTTCGGCCTCCCAAGTAGCTGGGCCACAGGTGCCCACCACCACGCCCAGCTAATTTTTGTATTTTTAGTAGAGATGGGGTTTCAACATCTTGGCCAGGCTAGTCTTGAACTCCTGACCTCAAGTGATCTGCCCACCTCGGCCTCCCAAAGTGTTGGGATTACAGGCATGAGCCACTGTGTCTGGCTAGAATCTGCGTTTTTAAAGCATTGTAGGAAATTCCAATTATCAGCAAGAGTTGAAAACGTAAAAGTCCTGGCTGATAATGCTTCTGGCTTGACCATTCCTTGGGGTATCTGCAGTTCACATGGGTACCCTTAGGACAAGGTAGACGGCTTCTTGATCACCAAACACAGACCTCTGGTGTTTGAGGAATTTGTGGTCCCATGAGAGCACAATGGGATGACTTTTCTGTTCCTAGTGTTCTTCAAAGCCCCTCATAAATAGGGCTGACTGGTTCACTCATCTGGCCTTGGGTCCTGAGGGTCAGCTGGCCTAGCTATTAGCATATGTGGTGGGGGCAACACCTAGTAGTATGGATGTGTCCAATGCAATGTGGGATATTTAGGACTCCTGGCCTCTACCACTGAATGGCAGTCACTGGAGAGGGGCAGGCATAGTGACCACCGAAAACATCCTCCTACTTCCACATTCACCTCGGAGATATTGTGCATCCAGCTGAAGGCCCCCACATGGGAGGGAAAGCCGACCTCTAGCCTGGGGACCTCCAGCCCTCCTATGAGAGTCTTGAGCCTGTACAGAGATAGGCGGGCTTCCTAGAGACTTTCTTAGACAAAAATCAGGGTTGACCTCCCCTCCCCACCTGGAGGCAAGAAGGAAAGAGGGTGACAAAGGGAGGTTGGCCTAAAGCCCATTGCCTACCTGCCCTCCACTTCTGCACCCAAGAAGAAGGGGCATAAAGATCCTACCAGCTGTGTACCCAGCATCTTCTCAACCCACAGAGGCCCAGACCCCCATCTCCGGCCCCTTCTGTCCCTGTTCAGACTTTTTAGCAGGCAGGAGGCTTTGTGATGTTCTCAGCACCCTTGCCGGGCCTCTGTCCTGGGCTCCCCCTGCCATCCTGTGGCCCTGTCAGTCCCTCTCCCGATCTGTTCTGTTCTTCCGTCTCTCCTTGCTTTCTCATGGGCCGGAGGTTCCCTCTGCCTAAAATCACACTCATCTATTCTCTGCCTGTCCTTTTCCTGACTCAGGACACCTCCCCTGATACCCTCTCAGATGCATAGGACAGAGTCCAGCGTCCATCTGCCATTTCCCCAGAGCCCCTGTGCCCATCCCTGTGGCGTGGCTCCCATCACATCACACCTGCTTATGTAACTGCCAGACTCCCTTCCTGGACTCTGGGCTGCCTGAGGGCTGGGCCATTTCCTTCAGCCTCCTAACCCCAGCACCAGGTGCTCTAGAGTGAATGCTGCTGAATAACCTCCCTTCTAGATGCGCTGTTGTGATGTCTAGAGTGTACAAGAAAGGCAAGATTTATGTGTCTTGACATTCAGTCATCCCTCTGCCTCTGTTTCTCCCACCGCTTCCCAACAGAAATTCAGCATGAACCTGGTTTTGCTCTTCTTGGTGTGATTGCTGAGACATATTTTTTTTTTTTTTTTAAAGAAAATAGGATTTTTCCATTGTCTCCTATATTAGGACACTATAGGCCATGGTATAATACGAAACAAACCCCCACATCTCAGTGGCATCACACACAGAATTTTATTCTAATTTTCTGAAATTCTGCGGAGGGCCAAGCTGGCCTCCAGGGCAGCTCCCTGGGGACTCCAGGGTCCAGGTGGATTGCATTCTGTGGCCCTGCCATCTTACTCCGTGGTATCCAGGCAGCCCTGGCAGGGGCAAAGAGAGCTGGAAGGTTATGTTCTAGGTCAAGCTTGGCCAACATATGGCCCAGGATGGCTTTGAATATGGCCCAAAACAAATTTGTAAACTTTCTTAAAACATTATGAGGTATTTTACAATTTTTTGTTTTAGCTCATCAGCTATCATTAGTGTATTTTATGTGCAGCCCAAGACAATTCTTTCGGTGTGGCCCAGGGAAGCCAAAAGATTGGACATCCCTGTTCTAGGTCTTAAATGCTTTGGCCCAGAAATATCAGCTCCACTCAGAGCCCATTGGACAGAACTAGTCACATGCCCCCACCCCAACTGCAAGGGCTGACACTCCTGCAGGGGAGCGGGAAGAAAGGGAGCACACGGCTGTTCTGTGAGCTACAAGCGACTCTGCCAAATCTTCCTCTTTCCTTCACTTGCTCACATAACTCATCTTCATGGACAAGTGCTCTGCCCTAGCCTTTTAGAGAGAGAGAATTGATTGCATAAGATACGGTTCCCCAAGAGAGGTACAGCCTAGTAGAGGAAATAAGACATGCACAGATTACTACACTGCATTCAAAGCTGTAAATGCCTGAGCAGGTGCTGGTGCCTTGCCCAGGTCACAGTCCCTGTAGGGCGAAGTCTGGGTCCTCTCCCAGCACACCCCACCTTCCTCCCCTGTGCTGCTGCAGCTCTTCCAGTCTGGGGTGTGAATGTGTGGCTGAGTACAAAGCAGAGGGCCCCACTGGCCCCCACACTGAATGCTGTTGATCTCCTGGGAGCCCTAGCTTATCTCTCAGTGGGTCACACAGGGAGCGCATGCCACAGTGAGTGGTCTTAGCAGGTGATGCCTCCACTGGGGGTCAGATGCTGACACCTAGGTGTCTGGCTAAGCTCCTCTCCAGCCAAAGCCAAGGCCCCTATTCCTGGTGTCCCCATCTGGCCATGTTTCCACAGCTGGCAATGAATCCAGGGGTGAGTCTCACCGCAGTGCTGACCTCAGGGAACTTCATCTCTGGGGCTGCTGGATTCAGGCCCTTGGAGCCCCACCAAGGATGTGAGGCAACAGGGTAGACAGTAGGTGTCTGTGTCCAGGGCTCACCCTGTACCTCTGTGAACTCCTGCTGTCAGGAATAGTTCTACACTCTGAAAAGGCATTTAGTGAGCTAGTTAAGTAAGGGTCTATGGGTGGTGTTAACTGGCTCCAAGGTCTTCCTTCCCACACTGGTGGCTGGAGGGAGAGGAGCAGGTACACTGGGATAGGAGCTAACCAATAGCCAGGTTTTATGCCATCCACACCAAGGCATGACATTCCACACCATGGCAGCCTCAGGCGAGTTGAGACTGGCATTGCTCTCCAATGATGGGGTGGTGGGGAGGTGGTGGCGGGGGAGGCGGGAGGTGGGGAACAGCAGCAGGCTCTGAGTACAGGGCCATGGATTCAGGGTTCAATCATGGTTCTGAGTGTTGAAGCCATAAGGCAGGGCAGACACTGAGACACACACTTGGACTCAGACTATGGTTCTAGGGGAACCCCAAATGCCATCCACAAGTCTGGTGTCCTGGTGGCATTTTTGGCATCTCTATCACAGGAGTAGAGGTATTGACCAGGCTACCACTCTGGCAGTGACGTGGACAGCCCAGGCCCATCATTAACAGTCCTGCTCTGAGTGTGGCCCCAGTGTTGGGGACTGCTGGAGTTGAGGCCTTGCCAGGATAGGTGGCTGTATGGCAGTGTGCTCCCACTAGAGGGCACCAGCGCACCGCTCTGCAGGCTCCAGCCTGGCGCTTGCTGTGGGAAGTCCCCTGGTCCCAGCGCCAGCAGCCAAAGACGTCTTCACCGACCATGCCCCCTGGTCAGCACATGCACACTGTCCTGAAAATGACCCCACTCAATGCCCAGGCCCTTCCTCCCTGCAGCAAGGGAGAAGATGGGGAGGTGCAAGAGGTAGCCACACTAAGGTGTAGGGAAGCTCCTGTTGGGCCACGTGTCCCCTGCTTGGCCAAGGCATGACATTCCTCCAGAGGGCCCGCCCTCCCCTTGGACCCCTGGGAACACACTGCTTCCAAGAGGGCAGCGGCACAGGGCTGCAG
Organism: Chlorocebus sabaeus; assembly: GCF_047675955.1. Lineage (NCBI taxonomy): Eukaryota > Metazoa > Chordata > Mammalia > Primates > Cercopithecidae > Chlorocebus > Chlorocebus sabaeus. The sequence goes on along the minus strand of NC_132921.1, from coordinate 34,280,327 downwards.
GGGGACACCCACTGGGGTGGGGCTGGGGGAGTTACAAAGTGTTGGCTTCCGCCCTTGGAAGGATGGGGGCTGGCTAGGTGGGGAGATGGAGCTGCATAATCTGTAATCCATAGACTAAGCCAAGTTGACTTACTAAATTCTGAATTAACTTGACTAAGTTCTGAGTTAACTTGATTAAGTTCCGAGTTAACTTGACCAAGTTCCGTGTGAAGGCAAGGGGTGAAGGGTGAAATCCGAATTGCATATGCTTCACCTCATCTCTGGTCTGAGACCATCCCCTGGCACCTCCTCCCCCAGGACCCCTTTACCCTGAAGTGTGACTTGGGGAGCAATTTCTCCATGTGTGTGAACTCGGCGCGACCAGCGTGAGAAAGACAGTCTAACGGGCATGTTGCCCCTGCGCCCTAGATGGCCTGTAGGTGAGCATTAGATTTCCTCGGGTTCCTGGGCACAGGGCCCTTGGCATTACAGAAATGCCACCTCCTTATCCCACACACTGGCCTGGTGCTTTTGTGTCATATACAATACCCCATTGAAAGACATTGTTGAATTAACCAGTGTCCTGCCCAGGGCTTTCTATCAGGACATATTTTGGTCATTATTCTTGAATTCTCCCAGACAAACATTATGTCTGCATCTTTGGTCTGACAATAGGAACTACATAGCCCACTGACTTCTCTTTTTGCCTTTCTGTTAGGAAATTTCGAAACCAAATCCTGTGTCTGTTGGCCGTTAGTCATTAGATGGCTCCGACCTAGCAGAGCTGGCTCCCCTGCCCCCACATTGCTGGCCTCTCCAGAGCGTGTGACTCGGGAGCCCTTTGCTGGGAAGGGGGCTTAGTGCCCACACTGAACAGTGGACACCACCTGGTCAAGTGGGATTTCTGGCCTTAGGGATTTGCTCAAAGCAGTCCCCACTGAGGGGCCCCAGAAGACCCAGGGGAAGGAAAGTGGCTTTCTGGCCTCCTGAGCCTGTGTCCAAGTCCAGCCTTCACACGGAAGACGGCTAAAGGAAGGGACAGTGAGAGTTGGGGTCAAAAGGATTAATACCTTGTTCCTCTGCTTGGCCCCAGATGATAACAGAGAAATCCCCCCTCCCCCGCAGCTCTCTAAAGAATTTGAGGGACAAATGAGCTTTCAAAATGAAAATCACAGCCCCATGAAATGACACCCAGGTGTCCCTCACTCCTGGAGGAGTGAAAATGGTGGCTGATAAGGAATGGCCTGGCTTCCCCAGCAGGTGGCGCTGCTGCTGTTTGGTAACGGGGGTCTTAGGCCGGAGGCTAGGGCCGTGGCTGGGGCTGCCCCATGCTGGGGTTGAAGCCGCTGCTGTAGCCAGGTTCCCAGCCCTCCAGATGAGAAGGAGTGACTTTATTGTTCCCTATGGCTGTGTTAGCTGTTGCCAAGTCTTCTGGAAACTTCTAGGACATGCTAAGTCACAGGCATGAGGATTATTAAAGTGCCACAAGACACCCAGGAACAGAGTCCTGAAAACCATGCCCCACCTCGCCTCCCCAGGCCCTGTGCACCGCAACAAGTGTTGCTCCATGTCACCCCGTGGTCCCATGGAGGTGAGGTCTGACCTTATTCACTCAGGCCTCCAGTACGGATCAGGCATCTCTCTGTGTCCCAGGCATTGTCTTATAGCCATGATGGACTGAGTTTAAGTACAGGGGCTGGTACCTGTCCCATGGACAATGATGTGGTATTCTCCTAATGTCCCCTTAGTGAAAATCCAACAAGGAGCATAACGCACCAGCAGTAACACTAGCAAACATTCACAGAGTGCTTTCCATGTTCCAGGAACTGAGGAGGTCCTTGCTTTTTCTAATCTTACCCTCACGTTGTCCCATGGAGCACATACTGTTATTGACCTCACTTTACAGACCGATGTCTTTGGTCGGATGTAATCTTCTCAGTAAAGGCTCGTGAGCACTCCCTATCCCCGTTGTCACTCGAGAATCATCACTCGATTCTTCCCCGCAGTGCCTGTCGCATGTTCACTTTATTTCTTTTGTGTCTGTATTCTCCCAGTGGAGTGTACGTTCCCCTGGGGCACATCCAGGGGCTCATTAAATATGGGTTGAGTGACTTGCTCCTGCCCCAGAGGGACCCCCACCCAGCACCTTAGTCCAGAACTTGTGTCTCCACCACAGAGGCTACCATGACTTGAGCGCTGACTGAGCTGCAGGCTGCGTATACCATCTCTGAAGTCTCACAAGTACCTTGGGAAATGTTTATTCTATTATTATTTCACAGATTGGAGAACTGAGCTCAAATACCTTGCCTCAAATCACACAGTTGGGAGAGAAGGGATTGGAATCCAGACAGCCTGACTCCTCTGGTACCTCTTTCTAAGGAGGGACGATGAGGAGGAAGAGGTGCTGGAAAAACATTTTCTGATTCCAGGAGACGGTAGTCACGTACGGCAAGTTAGGGGTGAATGTCATTTCCTTAATAAGCAAGAACAAGAAAGTGGATATCTCTATTTTTCTCTCTACTGCTGAAGGCAATAAAAATGGAAAGAAAAAAAGAGAAAAGCCTCTACTGACAGCTTTGAAAGAGAAAGAAATATTTTTTTCTTCTTTTTAAATCAGACAGGTTTGTGGTGGCCTCCCCAATCCCTGCTGGCCCAAGACGCTATAGCAGCCGTCAAGGAGAGGGGCTTACAAACGAGAGCCCCTTTCCCTCCCCAGCCACCTCCCCACCCCCAAGTGCTTCCTCCCTCAGGACAAAAATAGGCGCCCATACAATAAATGGGGCCAGAAGTTCTCCAATCCGTGGCTTCCTGTCTGAGGCCTCCAGGTAGCAGGTCCACTGGGAAGGGGCAGCATGCTCTGTGAGGTGAGCCTATTTTTATTTTTTGTTATTTGTGAGTCTTTTTTTTTAAAAGAACTGATTATTCTGGAGGTGAAGACTTTTGTTGGTGACAACTGGGAAAGTTCCTCGGGAAGAGGCCACTGGCTGCGTCTAGACGGGGTTTCCACACCAGCCTCCTGCTGCTCACTCCATGCGGGGCGGAAGGCAGGGAGCTGGGACTGTGGGCAGTGAGTACTTTCAGGGCTGGGTGGGGCAGGCTTCAAGGGGCCTGGGCAAGTCTGCCCACCCTATAGGACCACTTCAATGATCCAGGCCACGGCTAGGATTTTAGGGATTGGCAAACTTGTCCACGACCAAGTCCAGCTCTCCAGCCTGTTTTTGCAAATAAAGTTTTATCAGAACGCAGCCACACTCATTCATCGGGTTCGCCTCTGTGGCTACATTTGTGCTGCAGCCGCTTGCCGCATGGACCCTATCGCCAGCAAAGCCTAAAATATTTACTATCTGGCTTTTTACAGAAAAAGTTTGCTAAACACTGATCTAGAATATAAACAGGAAAAAAAGAAAAAAAAGAAAGAAACCGCTGAGAGTTAAAACAGGTGGCAGAAATCCTAAAGCTCACTCACTAGTCATCCAAGAACCCTTCTGCTTCGCACACAGAACATTGTGTAATTCACCCAAAATAATTCTCTTCCAGCTTTCGTTTCTTCCGCTGTAAAGTTGGGGGTCATATACCTGTTCGACTTATGTGGCAAAGCTGTGCTAACAGTCAAAATAGAATAAACCAGTTCATATCATGACAGGGATTTTTGAACTGGAAGAACGCTCTGCAGATGTTTTTGCATGAGAGTCTCCTGCCCTCTGCATGAGACGTGGCCTCAGGAAGTGGTAGTCACATCTGGAAGCAGGCAGAGAACTGGCAAGCTTGGCAGATAAGAACTGTGCTTGGAGATGGTCCAACAGCTTCCTTCTGTGGGTTTCTTGGGGGGTGGAAGATGGAGGGCAGGGACTCTGTTGGCTTTCCCCAGCTCCTCCTGAGACTGCGTGAGACCTAAAGGGTGACTGTCTTCCTGCCCTTGACCTTAGACAGAAAAGACTGTTGGGGGAGTCTTCTGCTCACCCATTTCTCTTTCCTCTTATGTCCTTCCCCCTTTCTTGCTCAAATCATCCCCCTGTTTCATGGCCCTGTTCCAGTTTCACCTCCTGCATGAAACTATTCTGGATAAATCAGACCACATCAGCCCACAGAGGTTTCTTGGCTTTTTGAGGGTCTTGATTCTAGGCCAGTTTTGAGGTTTTCCCCTTTTTTATGCCTCTCCTTGCATTTGTGCCTCCTGGAGGAGGAAGACCTGGAACTGGGCCTTGGGCAGTGGCCCGGGAGGGGAGGAAGACCTATGGGGAGAAAGAGAAGTATGGTCAGGAGAAAAGGAGGCTGTTGAGAGTCAGGGAGTCCAGGAGTCCTCAAGAGGGGAGACTGTAAGTAGGGAGAGCATTTGGGGGTGGCCTTGGAGGCCTTGGGACCTGACCAAATAGGGACTCAGCCGAATGCTCTCCAGCAAGGAAATGCAGGATGGAAGGAGGATTCAGAAGCCGAGGGACAGGGCCTGACTGAGCCTGTGCCCTCCTCCTGGAGACCAAGAGGGAGTTCCCAGGATCTCCCTCCAGGGGCCAGGGAAGAAGTTTTGTTATTTGTTAGGGACAAAGGCTAGAGCCCTTTAAAAGTAGGACTCGTCCCCAGTGGAGAGGTCATCTGTCCATGCCCTACTTTGGGCCAGAACCTACCCACAATCCCTTGCTGAGCACCAGAGGGCTTAATCATTCAGGGAGTAGGGCCTTGAGGCCAGCAAAGGACAGGGAGCCAGGACAGTAGGCTCAAGTAAGGCCAGATTGAGGACAACCTCCTTCAAGGTCTCAGCTGGGCCAAGGCCATCACACAGACAAAGAGCTGCTGGCCCAGCCCTGCTGGAGGAATGAGCTCAGGGTTGAGAAGAGGCCAGCAGGGGTGCCCAGTGTACAGTGAGCAGACCCCGGGCTGGCCTGAGTGGTCCTGTCAACGGATGCCCAGAGGCAGGTCCACCCTGCACACATCCACCCACTTTGATGAATGGGGCCACACGGCCTGCAGCCTTGCCGTCCCTGTCCTTCAGCAGCTTCCAGGGGCTGGTTTAATCCTCCCACTCCCTGAGCCAATTTGGTGATGCCCTTGATGACTTGGGCCAGGCCTGGTTGATTGAGATTGCTTGACGGTCCAGCATCTTCCCTCCTCTGTCCTTTGTGGAAGGAGCCGCCGGGGCTAGGGGGAAGAGGAAGGTGTCGCCAAGGGTGTGAAGCATCCATTATTCCTTTATTAGCCAATGTGCCATTTCTGGTCTCATTCTCCTTCCTGGCAGTGGTGAGTTTAGGGGCGGAGAAGCCCAGTTATTTTAGTTTACCCCAGCTTCTGTCACTGGGAGCAGTGGTGGCGGAGGGGCGGAGACGGACAGGGCTACGTGCTCTCCGGCAGGCATTTGTGAATGGGCCTGGGCTCCCAGGCTGGCCCACCGGCAGGCAGCCCCCCCAGGACACACTGACTCTCACTGGCTGGATGGCGTTTTTCCAGCATTGCAGCAGCCAGGCAGGAGGAAGCTTTCTTCTGGCCCAAGAACAATACCAGGGTCAGCCCAGGGACCTCCCTCCTACACCCTCTTCCTTCCATTGTGAGCTGCTGCACAGTCCCAGGCCCCTCTGCTCTGCATAGCCAGGGGGGCTGGCGGGTCAGGCCCAGGAGAGATTCACAGTGTGTGTGACACCGCCAGTTGCTTGCCTACACTTCCCAGTCTGGGCCAGGGATCTGGAGGCAGCTCATGGCCGAACAGACCAAGTGTGCGAGTGGCCATTGGGTCCCTGTCCTTTGCAAGGAGCTGCCTCCAGGATGCTACCACTCTTTTCCTCCTTTCCCCGTTGACTCATAGCATGCCAGGGCTGGAAGAGACCCAGAACTTCCACCAAAAACCCCATTACACAGACAAGGAAACTGAGAGACCCAGAAAGGCAAAAGAGTTACCAAACTTCTCATTGCCCCACTTAAAAAGCCTTCACTGATTCCCAGGGCTTATGGAAAACCCTGGACTTTCCTTTAGCCCAGGGCCTGCTGGCCCCCCTGGCTTCTCTCCTGTGACTCCAAGTCTGTCTGTGCTCTCACCTTAGTGACTGATTGCCAAGCCCCTGATCCAGCAGCACCGGTTGCCTTCAGTATCCTTCCCACCTCATCCACCTGCCTGCCTTCCCCACACCTGTTTTGTTTGTTTGTTTGTGATGGTGTTTCGCTCTTGTCACCCAGGCTGGAGTACAATGGCATAATCTCGGCTCACTGCAACCTCCGCCTCCCAGGTTCAAGCGATTCTCCTACCTCAGCTTCCCAAGTAGCTAGGATTACAGGCACATGCCACCACACCAGGCTAATTTTTGTGTCTTTAGTAGAGATGAGGGTTCACCATGTTGGCCAGGCTGGTCTCAAACTCCTGACCTCAGGTGATCTACCCGCCTTGGCCTCCCAAAGTGCTGGGATTACAGGTGTGAGCCACCATGCCCGGCCCCACACCTGTTCTTCAAAGATTCTGCTTAGAGGTCACCTCCTCTGTGAAGCCCTCCCTGATAAGGGACTTTTCTCATGCCTTACAGTTTATTGATTCACCTGGCTCCTCCAGCACTTAATATATTCCTAGAGCACAGCTGCCCCTCCACATCACTGGTACACATGCATGCCTCTCCCACACATGCATGCGTCTCTGAAACACACATGATCCCAGGAGCCAAAAGCATGTCTTATTCACCTCTGCAGCTCTTTGCACGGGTTCTCAAAGTGTGGCCCCTGATCAGCAGCAGTAGTATCACCTGGGGACTTGCTAGAACTGCAAAATATTGGGTTCCTTCTTCACCCCAGTGAACCAGAAAGTCTGGGAGAGGGGCCCAGTGGCCTGCATTTTAGTCAGCCCTCCGTGATATTGATGTGTGCAACAATTTGAGAACCACTGCCGTAGGACCTACTTGCAGGTCACTGGCTTTTCACTACTTCTGGGTAGTTCAGGGAGTCATTGATGTCACCTTCCCCTATCCCCTTCTATCTGCTGCTGAGATTTTTGTTTGGTTGTTTTTTACCATTATTTTGCTCAAATGAAGGACAAAGAATTGTGCCTTGTTTGACAACCCAGGACATGGATTTGCAAAGGGTTGGGTGATTCAAGGACAGCATGGTCCCCCAGACTCCAGCGCCTGCTCCTGTCACTGGTCATGCCTCAGAGGACCCCTGGGTCCTGACAGCCCTGGGTGAGCCAGTGGAGATTAGGGTTTCTGGAAGGCTCACTCCCTTTGCACCAAAGTTAGAAACCTCAGCAGTCCTCAGTGACGCTGCGTGTTTCCAGGTTGTCAAAGCGAACACCTGGGGTGGAGATGTGGGCGCAACCCGCCCAGATGGGGTGAAGCCCTGGGCTCAGCATTCCAGATCTTTCCTTCCAGCGCACTGCTTTGTGTGTGTGGCAGATGAACCATCCACAGCGTGCTGGGCAAAGGCCGACAGGGAGAAGAGTTTGTTCCCTGCGTGCAGAGCCCCTGCAGCGGTGGGCGCTGGCACCGAAGCACACACTGGGTGGCAGGAGGAAGCCTCCCTGGGAATAAAGCAACAAACAGAAACTTCTGTCTACAACGGGAATAATCCGAAGTTGATGTTGCATCGACCATAAGTAAGAACAACAAGGGAGTAGCAGGCCTAGCTAAACACACCCTGGAAAGGCTACGTACTGTGGTTGTGTCCAGAAAACAATTCTGGACTCCAGGAACCCCACAGGAAATGATGGCCTGTCCCTTGGACCCCTGCTTGCCGTGAGACCGCTGTCCCTCTGAGCGTCAGTGGTCTCACTTTGAGCAGGGGGCACAAGGGACAGGCCATCATTTCCGGCCCCCAAGCCTCACCTTCCTCCTGTGAAATAGGAGTGCTGGCCTTGCCCTCCTTCTGGATCCAAGCCTTCACCCCCCTTGCCCACTTTTGGGGTGCTCCTGGAGGAAAGAGCTCTGATTATTAAAACATTGGATGTAGTCTTGTGTTCTCCAAAGACCCTCTTTGTTTCTTTTGGCACCCCACCCCCAAAGGGTTCAGGAGGAAGCTCTGCCTCTAGCAGTCTAGGCCCTGCTCTCTCTCCAGAGTGAAAACCTCAAGGAGTGTTTTCGTTACTCCTGGGGACTTTGGGGTTGCTATTCTCAGTGGGTTTCCTGGAGTGTGTCTCTTTTGGATCCCAGAGGTCTGCCAGCCTGGCCGGGATCCAGGGAGGGTAAATGGTGGGTCCTTGGCTGCTGAGACAAGTGTGGCACCACTGTGGCCCCCAGCCCTGAAAATTCGGGGCCCAGGCTCCCAAGCTCTCATGGGGGCCCAGTTGCTCCATGAGGCCCAGGGCTGTTGGCCACTAGTTCTGTGTTGAGTGGCCACCATGGCCTGGGCTGGGGTTCCCCTACGTGTGAGGTGCTGAAGCGTCAGGTGGGATGGGCACTGCTGTGGCATGGTGTCCTCATTGCTAAGGTGACTGTTAGAGCAAATGACCTCAGTAGCCACTTGGACCTCGCACGTTTTGTGGCTCTGATAGATCATTCATCTCCAATGTGGTATAATGCAGGGCCACTGGTGCAGGTGGGATTCAGAAAAGGGAAAAGGTAGGCTGGGGTGACCTCATGCCTCCGTGGGGAGGTGGGCCCCAAACACTTGAACCGTCTACCCATTTTTTATCAAAATAGTACCTGTCTGTAGCTTACAAAAATTAAATGATACTGAAAGGCCTATGACAGAAAACAGCGGCTTTCCGCCCCCTTCGTCCTCAATCGACCAGTTCCATTCCTCAAAGCAACTACATACCTTTGCTTTTTTTACTATTTTTTTTTCTGGTGGTACCACCATATTTTGAATACAGATACCTGATCTCTAATATTTCTAATATCTAATATACTATTATTATACTCTTCTTTTTAAGTATATCAATTTTAGCAATTTCCTGCTGATTTTCTTATTATGATAGAGAAGAATTTTGTTCTCCTATACCTCATCCTCTCAATATAGTTATACCGAATTTTACTTAAATGTTTAATCAGATGATTACTTCATTAATGAATCCTGCTTTCCTTTTCCTTATTTTGCAAAAATTCAGACTTACAAGAAAGTTGCAAAAATAACACAAAGAATTCTGTATAGCCTTCACCTGGATTCCCCAAGTGTTCATGTTTGACCATACTCGCTTTATTATTCTCCCTGTGTAATTTTATTATTTTCTTCATGCCTTGAAGAGTAAGTTGCAGACACAGTGCCACTTTATTCCTACACTTCAGCATATTTTCCTAAAAGAAGGGACATTCTTTTCCATAAATACAATCTAATTATCAAATCAGGAAATTAACATTGATAGAATAATATTATATAACCTGTAGACATTTAAATTTTGTTAATTGTCCCAGTAATATTCATGATAGCTAAAGAAAAAGTTTTTGGTATTTTTTTTGTTTCTTTGTTTGTTTGTTTTGGTTTAGAACCTATACAAGATCAGACTTTGCTTTTAGTTGATACAAGATCAGACTTTGCTTTTAGTTGTCGTATCTCTTTATCTCCTCAATCTTTCTTTGTCTTTTATGACCTTGACATTTTGAATGGTACAAGCAGGCCAGTTATTGTGTAGAATGTCCATCAATTTGATTTTGTTTGATGTTTCTTCATACTTGAGTTTGAGTTTGTTTGTTTGTTTTTTTTTTGAGACGGAGTTTCACTCTTGTTGCCCAGGCTGGAGTGCAATGGTGTGACCTCAGTTCACTGCAGCCTCCACCTCCCAGGTTCAAGTGATTCTCATGCCTCAGCCTCCTGAGTAGCTGGGATTACAGGCACGTGCCACTGTGCCCGGCTAATTTTTGCATTTTTGGTAGAAACGGGGTTTCACCACGTTAGCCAGGCTGGTCTCGAACTCCTACCTCAGGTGATCCGCTGCCTTGGCCTCCCAAAGTTCTGGGATTACAGGCATGAGGTACTGCGCTCTGCTGAGTGTGTGCACTTTTTAAGGGAATACCACAGAAATGTGCTGTGTCCCTCTTCGTGCAGCTTATGAAGAGGCACAGGGATTTCATGATGTTCACATTGACCAGCTGGTTAAGTTAGTAGTTTCCAGGCCTCACCACTATAAAGTTACTGGGGTTTTTTTTCTTTCTTTTTTTTAACTTTTTTGAGACAGAGTCACACTCTGTCACCCAGGCTGAAGTGCAGTGGTGCGATCTCAGCTCACTGCAACCTCGGCCTCCTGGGTTCAAGTGATTCTCTTGCCTTAGCCTCCCAAGTAGCTGGGATTACAGGTGCCCACCACCATGCCTGGCTAATTTTTGTGTTTTTAGTAGAGATGGGGTTTCACTGTGTTGGCCAGGCTAGTCTCAAGCTCCTGACCTCAGGTGATACACCCACCCCGGCCTCCCAAAGTGCTGGGATTACAGGCATGAGCCACCTCACCCGGGCCCCAAGTTACTGTTTTTCTCTTTGTAGTTAATAAGTATCTTGAAAGGAGGTAGTTGAGACTATGTAAATATACTGTTTCTGCTAATACCTTCACTCACAAATTTTAGCATTCCTTAATGATTCGCACCTGAAATATCATCATGCTGATGGGCAAACAGTGGTTTTTAAAAACCCCATCTACGTTTATTAGTTGGCTTTCTGCTATAAACATCTTTCCTTCTCTATTTATTTTTATTTTATCTGTTTATATATGTATTGGCTCATAGATTTTTATTTTATTATAAGGGTTATAATCCATTACTATTATTTATTTTGATGCTCAAATCGTCCCAGTGGGAGCCCCTGCAAACTGGCTTCTGTGTATTTCTGAAATGTCCCCGTTATTCTTTGACCATTCTTTTTTTTTTTTTTTTTTTTTGAGTTATTCTTGACTTGCTGGCATGAGAAGTTGTTCTGGGCTTATCTGGTATTTTCTCTGCCCCAGCCCTGGAATCTAGTGTTATCTAAGGAGCCCTGGTACCTTTTAATGAATGGTTCTTAGAAGCCAAGATCGGGACCTAGGTGTGCTCGTTGCTGCTCAGTTCTCATGTTTTTGACTCTCTCCTCTCATTCCCTGAGTGCCTGGGTCCTCAGATCAGAGCTTCTGTTATTCTGCTTCTCCAGAAATAAACCCTGGATCATTTGCCTGGGGGCAGGGACCAAAGGATAGTTTCCTGGCTATGTGGGCTATGTGGAGTGGGAAGAGGACTTGGGGAGTCTCATATTCAGACTTTGATCTGGTTCTGCTGTTTCCTGCCAACACCTGATCCTTGCCTTTCCTGGTACCTGGGGCCTCCAAGCTTTGAGTCCTCAGAGATTTCCAGCCTCCATCTGTGCATTTCTCATCAGTATTCCTCTCTGCATATAACTTAGGTTGCACCTGTCCCCACGCTGCCAAGTTGCCCACTCCTCCTTCATTTACTTTCTGTCTTTACAAAGTTTGTTGAAATTTCTTTTCTTGATCTTTGTGCTTATGAGGGTTTACAAGTTTTTGTATTCATGAGAGAGCGGGAGTTGAATTAAATGCATGTGGTCAATCCTGTCGAATCAGAAGTCTAATTTGGTTGGATTTAAATAGTTAGGGAAACAGGAAAAAGGTTGGAAAACTGAGCTGTGTGTGCTTGTCAAGAGGAGCAACGGGAGCAGATGGTGTCATGTGGGAGTCGGGATAAAGCGGTCTGTCCTCAGAGTTCAGGCAGGAGAACTGGCGTGTGGCTAAGGCCCTGGACAGGTTGTATAGAGAGGATAAAGAGGGTGCAGGATGTACCTGAATGCCAGTACGTAGATTTTTTTTTTTTCTTTGCTGTCATTCAAAGAACTCTAGGAGGGGACACACACACACGCACACACACACACACACACACACACACCCCAAGCTTACCAACCAGGAGATGGGCAGCGTGAGCAGAGTATAAGCCCCCAGCCAGTCATCTGAGGGGCTTGGGAGAATCTGCTTGCATTCAGACCTTGCAAAGATTCAGACCCTACACAAGAGCCACAGGGCAAAAGTGCTCTGGGACTCAAGGATAAGGCTCTATTGTCCTCACCCGCTTAGGATTCCAGCCACACCCTGCCTAGCTTTGTATTTGCCCCTTCCTGGTGGGAAAGACTCTTCCTCAGTAAGCCTCCAGGGCCCTGGGAGCAGGGCTCTTGTTCGGCACCACCTCTGAGACAGCACTGGCACACGGTTGGAGCTCCATCAATCACACAACCAGAGAATCGTTGCTGAAATTGCCAGAGCAAATGTGAAGTCGACTGTGTGCAAATTTCAGCCTGAAAGCAGCCTCTTTAAATTGCCCTTAAGAACTTGCAAGGCACCAGGTCGTTGCTGGCATCTCTGTCTCTGCAGCCGCCTGAGTCCCGCTGCCCTTTGCCGTTACTAAGAAATGTGGCCCCCACCTCCAGTGGTAGCCCAGCCCCAGAAGGTCTCATGTAAAGTACAAGCTGTCCTTGCCTTTTGCCAATTCACATTTCAACAATCCACGCATTCTGCAGTTCCTGAAAACCACTTGTGTAGAACTTCTGGTAGCTTTAATCTCCTTACTTGGGAGTTCCTGCTCATTTCTGGAAATGTTTAAATAAGCAAGTCTACCCTTAAGGAAAGTCAAGACAGCTTTTCCAGCATAATACTTTGCACCCTAGTGATAAAGAGGTAGAAACCTAAGAGCTTAGTCTGGTTGAGGCAAGGCCAGTCTGTGCATGGTTTTGTCAGCTGCTCCTCCTCTCAAGAATACTAAGGCTTGAAGGGTAAGGGTCTGGGTGCATTCTTATTACCTGGAAGTGCTCCTTTTCCAGCAGACCACCTGCGAGGATTCCTCCTACCGACACGTTGTCACCTCAGCCCCTGATGTGGAGGATAAAGCTGGGTGTACTTGCGATGGGGCTGGTGAAGAAGAGAGGGTCAGATGAGAGCAGGCTCAGGTATAGGGGTGCCAAGGATGGGTACCTAGACCAGCCACAGAGAACACAGGAGGCTTAGCGGTCTCACCATGGTGCCCAGGGTAAGGAGCAGCCAGCGCTGGGTGGTGGAGGAAAGAGATAAAATGTCCCCTGTGCATGTATCTTGAAGAGCACCTCTTCACCATTCTGAACCATCCTAAACACGTCCTTCTGAACAAGGAAGGCAAGGCTCCCAGTAGGGACGTGCTGGGCTGGAGGCCACACAGCTCACTCAGCCACTGATTTGGGGCCCAGGGTCCCTTGGTCGCTGCTCTTCTCACACATCCTGCAGTTTCTTTTATAATGGATCCGAATGACTGGTCCTTGTGCAAGGCTCACAGGACGTCTGGTTAATAATGTATTCTAGAATTTCCTAGAGATCAGCATCAAGTCGGTGTCTTTGAAAAGGCTTCACCACTAAAGCATCTGCACAGAAAATGTTCTGTAGAGAGGAAAGAGGGGGAGAAAAAGAAAGGAATGACAGTCAGAGCTGCCTCTCTGTCTCTGCACACATGCCCCTCTCCCATCCAAGTGAGAACTACAAGGCCACATAAGCTGCTAATGGCCAGAGGCTCCTGGGGCCCCTCTCCTCAGCCCCGCCGTGCCGGGGCACAGAGAGGTGAGGGCTGTCCTGAAAGACGTGGTGGTGTCTGTGGGCCTTCAAACACACTCTGGAGGAGGAGGACGGCCACAGCATCCGGGCACCTCGTCCTGGCAGTTGTGCCCTGTCCTCACTGGTCTGTGTTCTGCATACTGGACTGTGTGTCAGGCCTGTGGCTTCCTTTTTCGTCCCTGAAGAAGGCGACTAGCCACATGGCGACTTTTTGCAAATTAGAAAAAGGTGCCCCTTCCTTAGCACAGCCTCTGTCTGATATTGTCATAAAAATGACTCAAATCTATGAGGTCAGAGCAGTCGAGTCACCTCCTGGGGTTGTTCAAAGCATGCAGAAGCAGCAGCCTGCTCTCATTTTAAGTGGATTTCACATGCAGCAGCTTGAATTGAATGCCTGGGTCGCTAAGTCATTTCCTAGAAGGCCAAACTTTGAGTTGAGAACCTTTTAGCTACAGAGAACCTTCTGTTGAAGGGTAATGTCTAAGAGCCCAGAAGGCCAGTTTCCCCCATTCTATTTCTTCAGGAGGATGGAGTCACAAGGTCATAGGAGGCCGACCTGCAAGGAGCCTTCCTGGCTGTCCATATAACACAGCCCCTTTCACTCTGAACTGAGACAAACTCAAGCCCCAGGCCAGCGCAGATAAGCTGAATTCTCAAGGTTGTTGTGAGTCAGAGGTCACATACTCCTGCTGTCCAGGAGGGGCTGAGTGCAAAGGTGACTTGCAGGGAAGAAAAGGTCGTTACCTTACCCTGTCACAGTCAAGTCTCTGGGCAATGGGTCCTGGGCACGAGGGACTTTTAAAGCTCCCCGAGTGAATCTGGCCTTCAGTCATGGCTGAGCCCCTCTGCCCTAAGATATTAAGGATTTATCCCATTTCCCCAATCTGTGAGATACGTACATCATAGAAAAATAAGCAGTTAGCCAGGACTTGATCCTAACTTATAAAACATTAGCTCAGTAGCTTCTGTCTTCTTGAAATTAATCACACCCAGCCTTATTTTCTCTCTGTCCTATAAGAAGGTAGGATTCCTCAGAGCAGGGTTCGTGTCTTCTTTGCCATTGTGTTTCTTACAGGTGACGCTCTATCCCCCATCTCCACCCCACCCCATCCTTCACCAAAGCTCATCAATTTCATTCTAAATTTTATTTCATTGGGAGTTGACAGACTCTCCTTCCATCCCCTGTGGCTTCCCTAACTCCTCTGCTAGTCCTCCTTGCCCCTTGGCTGTTGTGACAGCCTCCTGACTAGTCTGCCCTGGGTTTGGTTTAAATCCCCTAAATCCAGTCACCTCTAGCATGACCTACAAAGTGCACACATCTAGCTAGTTTCCTGATTTGCTCAGGCCTGTCCTTGCCTCCCATCTCATGGAAGACAAGCTCCTGTAATGCACGGTCACCCCAAGCCAGCCCCTGTATTTCCTCCCAACCCTGCATCCCACATTTTCCCTATCTTGCACCCCATGTAACAGCACAGTGGACTAGCTGTGGGGCCCTGAGTACGGAGGGGCCAGGTCTGCCTTCTCCTGGCTGATCCATCATGACCTGGCTCAGGGATTGGCTATGGAAAGTAGTCCACAAACACTTAAGGAACACACTCACAGCAGCCCTGGTGTGCCCTGAAATGCGCACAGGACTCAGAAGGCATCCTCCCAGAGCCAGAACACAGGAACCTGTCCCACTCCGCCTCTTCCAAGCTGCATGGACTTGACCAAGCGCCTTTACTTCCCTGTTTCCGCCTATCTATGATGGAGATAATAAAACCTCCTCCCTGCAAACCACCATCTCAGAAGGCTGTTGTGAGAATCAAGCAAGACAATAATGGAGAAACTTCTTTGAAAACAGTGAAGTGCCAGTCAAATCTAAGGGCTTCTAAGAGGGCAGCAGTAAATAGGTATTGCACATGGCAGCTCCTGGGGCCCACTGGGAGCCACTCACCATGAGCATGGTGCACGTGCCTGCGAGCAGGGCAGACGGAGTGGCTGCAACACGGGCTTCTTCCTTCGGTATTTTTATAAAGGGAATCGGGTGAAGGAAATGTCTTGGAATAGACAATCTTCCTAAACTCCCCCAAAATAACTTCAGTGGAAACAATTGTGGTAACGTCCACTCTGCCGGCATTGTTTCAGTCCACTGTAGTATGGGAACAGTCTCCCGGCATTTCCAACTCAACTGGGAATCCACTTGACTTCCAGAGGTCTAGAAACAAAGGGATTGTGCCCAAGGGCCACTATGGGTGTTCGTGGCCCTCTGGTGCCGAAGACAATTCCAGGGACTGTGTATAGCTTAGCTCTTCCTCTCTCCCTCCCTTTGGGGGACATATTTGCTGAAAGGCTTTGTATTTTCCCATAGATGACTTTGTAGGGGTCATTACCAAAATAGTTTGTTAGAACTACACTTGAGATTCTAGATTTCCCTCCAGTCAGTTACACAGCCCAGTGTCCCAGATTCGAGGCCTCCCAACGCTCAGTGACTCTCTGCCACCTGCACCAGATGGAATCAGTCCTCACCCGAAAGGTCTTTCTTCCTTTCTCCACCTGGGAACAAGTGCTCATGTCCCCAAGCCTTATCTGGTCTTCCTGTCTCCCCACTGCTTCTCTTGTGAGTCTGTCCTCCTCAAAGAAATTGTCCAAGCATCTTTGCTCACTCCTATCTCCCATCTCCCCTTTCCTTCTGCCTCCCAGACTCAAGTGGTGACACGCAGCTCTCCCCTGGCCTGTGAGACCGAGTCTGAAGCCCTGGAATGTTTCTTCACTCTCATCTATTCTTATCCTCCACTGCCCCTCACTTGCTGCCCCAGATATTCCAGGACAATCCTATTTACCTGCCATTTTATCCTTTTCTTCTTTTTGAGACAGAGTCTTGCTCTGTCACCCAGGCTGGAGCCCAGTGGTGTGATCTCGGCTCATGGCAACCTCTGTCTCCCAGGTTCAAGCAATTCTTGTGCTTCAGCCTCCCAGTTAGCTGGATTACAGGCGTGTGCCACTACACCCAGCTAATTTTTGTATCTTTTAGTAGAGACGTGGTTTTGCCATGTTGGCCAGACTGGTCTCGAACTCCTGACCTCAGATTTTATCCCTTTCAAAAACCTGAACTAGTTAATTGTCTCACTAAATGTGACTTAATTTTTTATTTTTGTAAAACAAAACAAAACAAAACAAACCCTTGCTCGACTCAACTGGGAATCCACTTGACTTCCAGAGGTCTGGAAACAAAGGGATTATGCCCAAGGGCCACTCTAGATGTTTGTGGCCCAGAGGAAAAAAAAAAAAACAAAAACACCCTTGCTCCTATTTCTGGCTCACCATACATGAAGATCACTTTCCTTCTTGCCTGGATCTTGTCCTCCCCACCTCTCTGCCTCTAATTCTCCCATCCCTGAAAATCTCTCTCACTTTCCCCTTTTTGTAAGAAGTGTTTCCTAACCATTCTGCTGGGACATTCTAGAATCTCTGCTTTCTCAGAACTTGGTACCCTGCCTCATCACTTCTCAAACTTTAATGTGCGTACGAATAGCATGCGGATCTGGTGAACATGCAGCTTCTGATTCAGGAGGACTGGGGTAGGCCCGAACTTCTGCATCTCCATCCAGCTCCCAGGTGATGCCAATGCTGCTGGTCCACAGACCACAGTTTGAGTAGCGGAACCCTACAACAGTGGTTCCCACATTTTGCTGCACACTGGGCTCACGTGGGGGGTGGGTTGAAAGAGACTGGTGCTAGTCTTCCATCCCTAGACACTCTGATGTTTTTAGCAAGGAGCTTGACCCAGGCACTGGGATTTTAAAATCTCCCCAGGTCATTATACCGAGCAGTGTGGGAACCACTGCCTCATTGCATAAAGTGAATATGGCTAAGCCTATTACTATTTCATCTGTGCTTACCTATCTCTCTTGATAGACTACAGTCCTCTCTAAGGCAGGACTTGGTCAACATTTTGTTTTGAGCATTGATAGATGAACCATCTGATTGGATATTAGGCCCTTCCGTGCTTTTCTGATGAGGAATCGGTGTTAATGAGCATGTATGTATTGCCATAGAGAAATGTACTAGATATCAAGAGGGAAATAAAAATGGATCTTGGCAGACCATGGTGAAATCTACCCAGTGCCAGCATCAGCAGAGGGTGGCCCAGGCTGTCCTGTGTGGCAGGCTCCAAGGGCTCTGGGCATGTTTTCTGCCCTTTCCCACCCACAAGAGGAAAAAGAAATTCTACTTCTCTGGCCTGTTTGTTCTAAAAATACTCACTTTTTCTCCTTTTGGTCTAAGGCAGTGGTTCTCTACCACATTTTAGACTCACCTGGGGAGCTTTTTAACATATTTGATGCCCAGGCTACACCCAGACCAAATGCATGAGAGTCTCTGGAGTGGGACCTGGGCATCAAGATGTTTTAAATGTCCCCAGGGGCTGTGACTGAGCAGCCAGGGCTGAGAGCCACCGACCTCAGGTAATTATCCTCATCTCGGGTGGACTGAATTTGTCAGGTCGTTCTATGAAGGAGTGGGGAGAGAGTGTGAGGAGGCTGGGTACCTATCCAAGGCAGAAAACCAGCACCGAGTAGAGGGAAGGGCCCAGAGAGGGAAGACACTGCTGCCAAATGCACCAGGTCTCCAACACGTCTCCAGTGCAAGGGTCTGTCAGCCATGATCCACACACCAAGTCCAGCCCTCCATTGGTTTTTATAAATAAAGCTTTATTGGAACACAGCCACACTTCTATAGCTGTTTTTGCCATACAACTGCAGAGCTGAGTCATTGTGACAAAGACCTTATGGCCTGCAAAGCCTAAAATATTTAGTATTTGACTCTTTACAGGAAATCTGCTGACCCCTTCTCTAGAGGGTTGACCCTGCCTAGACTCCGTAACTGCAGTTTTTGCGTTGGTGCATATGCAGGGAATTTTTAAAACCACATTTTGGACTTTGTGTAAATGTTTAGTTTCTCTTAAAACAGAGCGGTGTCCTGGTGGCTGTGCTGACACTAAGTCCTGGTTGGCTCCCCTCACTCAGCTGTTGGGCTGGCAGGTGCTGCTGCTGCCACCCTCTGGTCCCAAGCACTCTCTTTGGTTGCCCTAGGGTGCCTGGCAGATGTTACTGTTTTCTCTGCAGGCTGTGAGTTGGGGGGCTTGGGAAGCCCCACATCAAAACCTAATAGATGTAAGAAGTTAGACACACTGGCTAGGATTGGACGCCATTCCTGCCCAAGGACAATGGATTCAGGTGAGGAGGGCTGCAGGAAGCAGAGGCTCTGGAGACAGAGAGTGGGGAGGGGACGAGAGCTGCCCTCAATCAGAGCCACAGGAACCCTGGCAGTAGAGGATGGCCAGGAAGCGCCTAGAGACTGAGCTTCAATATCCTGAGTCCAGGCTCTCAAATTCTCCCCCATTCCTTCTTGAGCCACCGCTGTGCCCCTGAAAGTAGGTCAGATCACTGTCTGCTACAGAGCCATGGTGGGAAAGAGATACCAACTACGTCAGCAGGGCCACTATCGCTTAGTGAGCCTGCTGGCCAGAACCAATGGCTGCCCAATTTAAGACAACCCATAAAGACCTTTTTATGTGGTGCAGACTCTAATGCCCTGCATCCACACAACAAAAGGTTAGCGCTGCTTTCTGAGAATGGAACAAGTAATTGAATTTCTGAAATGATAAATTTCACTATAGTCAGAGAGAATGGTACAACCAGTATCCTTAAAGTATCTGGATTCTCTTGTAAAATTAACAAGTTGGAGTCGATTGTCTAATTTACTAAAGATATTTGGAACAGGACTTATAATTTCCTAGTATGCTTAAAATACAGTTCCATACAGAGATTTTTCTGCATGCAAGCAGCTTTTTAGGAGCTCATCTTTGTCCATCTAATCTTTCTTCCTAATTGGAAACCTCCATAAGACCTTATCCTTTGTCATTTCCGCAAGTTCCTTATGCTTTTTAATTTTTGACCACACGCTTGTCAGGGAGATCTATTATCTTCTTCTGGTACCGATCAGATTAACATGAAGCAGTGCAGCGATTAGTGTCTCAATTTGGAAGGAGGGAGAGGGAAGAAGTGAGGTGCTTCGGCACAACCCAGTTACAGTAACCCTGTGAATGTATGCATTCAATGCTGGAATTGTTTACAGAGTGAGTGCCCGCTACAATTGGGGCTCACCCTTTCTGTAACTTATTTAAAGCCACATTCATTATTCATTCATTCATTTGTTCGCTCCGTCAGTCAGCATTTGTTGAGTACCTGCTGTGTGACTTTGCTGTGCAGTCATTATAATGGGATCTGGGGGTCTACTGCCAGAGAAAGGGAACCCACGCACACACCTCTGGACAGGTACTTGCTGCCATCAGTGCTAGGTCTCATGACTGATGCTCTTATGAGCATTCCGTTATGGTTCGATCCTGAGCCTCATGGGAATAGGCTTTGATGTTAGAGAACCGAGGTGCCACCCTAGTTCCATTGCTTACTTGCTGCATCTCTTCAGACCTGCTGTTTAGTCTATCCAACCCGCCATTTCCTCATTTGTAGAGAATGGATGATCGTAGTACCTACGTCTCAGGGCTATTGTGAGGTTTAAATTAGTTACTGTATCAGAAACTTGTTACTCAGTGCCTGCCTCCATACATTATAGGCGTTGCTATCATTATGATAGCTCATAATCCATGCAGACATCATTTGGCTCCTGTGGTAAGGAGACTTTCTGAATACCTTCCAGGAAACTGGCATTGCTCACTCAGGAGAAGGGAGCGTATTTATCGGGCAGGACTGGAGGGGAAGGAAAGAGTTTGCAGGGAACTTCCTGCCATTGTTGGGCTGGCTCCTCTGCATGTGACTCGGCTCAAGGATGCCCAAGCCTGGTCTTGCTGTCTCCTTTTTCTTTATCTTCTTGGCACTCTGAGGTATCCTAGGAGGAGCTAGTAGAACCTTTTGAAAACAGCCAAGGAGTGTCATAGATCGGGCAGGTTTCATGCAAGGGCCCAAGCCACCTCCCACAGATATTCCCCCTCTCCACTTCTTCCCCAGCTGTCAGTCTCATCAGCATTTGCAACATGTAAGATGCAATTCTGGAGGTGAAGCTTAGGGCTCTGACGTGGGGCGGGGGGCTTAGGAGTCCCTGGAGTTCCCTAGTGTCTTCCGAGGCTGTGGGCCCAGCTGTGATCCAGAGTTTACTTTCGCCTCCAGCCCTTTCATGTCAGACAGCACAAATCTAGGGCAGCGAGCCCTGTCTTCTATAACCCAGTAGGGGCCATTGGGTGAGAGCCCCCTGTTGGTGCTGACTGGGGTCACAGTTTGGGCTGGCCTACCTCCTTGGACCCTGCTGCCCATCCATCGCAGGGTGGAACTCCTGGTCTCACCGTCCCAGCCTGTGTTACTTTGTGTGAACCCCGCCAGACATACTGCTCTCTTTATGGGTACCGACACCCCTCCTACTCTGTCTGGCTCGAGCTCTTGGGACCTAGGGTCCACTTGAACCCTTCTCCTTGCAAGCTGGTCTGGCTTGAGCATTTCCCGTTTGGGTTCAGCAAACATGTAATCCAGAACTAGCCAGATGTGTTTCTATCTGTCATCTCCTTTGGTTTTCAGCATCTCATTTAATTCTTACACTGAAAGGTAGGTATTAGTCTCTCCATTTTCAGGCAGAGGAAACTGAGGCTTAGAGAGGATAAACGGGCAGTACGGGTGCCTGGCCAATGTACCTGCTGCCTTGCTGTCTCAGAAGTAAGACACTTGTTACACACAGAGGGCCTGTGGGGCTAAGCAGTGGGCCTGAGCATCCATGGTGTGATGTCACTGTGCAGCCAGTGAATGGCCACCTTGGTCCTCGGACAGCTTACAGTTTCACTGAGTCCTGGGGACCCAGTGAAATGTAACAAAGTCCCAGGTCTTTGTTACCTTTTCCCTTTAACTGAAGGAGAGCTAACAATCACTAAACCCTGAGCCTTATGGTTAGAGGACATCAAGGATCCTGGCCTCTTGCAGAGCAAGAGATATTGCCTGGTTAAAGGCCACAGACCCCTGGGCCTCTGGGTCACCTGTGAATGTTCTTGGTCCACAGTGGATCCAGTAAGAATGGCGCAATTCTGGCCTATCAGGACAGTGGTCATCTTAACTTTTTATACAACAAGCAATTATGGAGGCCCATGGTACCTAAGGCCCTGTGCCAGACACAGTGGGGTCTACAGAAGTGAAGGAAACATGGCTCCTGAGCTCCTGAAAGTTTGTAGCTTGTTTGGGTAGGCAAGCATTTAAGTAACTATCTAGACCATTCAGACAGCAGGATGGAGTACTAGGAAGTTTATCCAGTGTGCTGTGTGACCAAATGGATTCCTTCTCATGGGAACTGGGATCAGCTTTGCATGTCAGGGGCATTTGTGCTAATGGCAAAGGCTGGACAGAATTTTAGGGGTAAATAGAACTGGGAAGATGTTCCGGGCTGGAGACAAAGCCTGGAAGGAGGAGTGTGTGTTCAGGGATGGGATGGCAGGCGCACAGGGAAAGGGAGGCCCAGATGGTCCTTAAAGATCAGCAGCTGACCATTCTCCAGTCTTAACTCCAACGCCAGGGCAGACACCCGGGTCTCCTGGCCCCTAGCCCGGTGCTCCTTATGCTGCATTGCTGTAAATAGAAGTTTAAAGTGGTTCTCAAGGCCAGAGGGGATTGGGGGGCAGTGGCTGAAGCTTTTTCCTTTGGATGGGCTGCTCCTGAGAGATGACATGTGAGGGGGTAGTGAGAACCTAAGGGATCACCTCCTCCTGATAAGCCAGAAAGCACCTCCCTTGTTGGGAGGCTGTGATGCAGCCAGGAATAGTGATCATGCCATTGCATCCAACCCTTGCATCCATCACCCCAGCCCTGCAGTCCTGCAGTCCTGAAGCCCAGGATTGGATCCCCTGAGCCTGGCTCATGCACTCTGGCCTTCCAGGTCAAGCATGGGGTGTGTCCAGAGTCAGGAGCCATGTGGCCCTGCAGGGCAACTCTCTACTCCTGCCTCCTGAAAGTCAACTCAGTGGAAAACGCAGTCATCATTTAAAAAAAAAAAAAAAGCAAATTCCCCTCTGAAAACCCTATGGATGAAGGGAGCGCTTGAAGGGAACACCAAGTGCACAAGGGGAGAATGAAAATGCTGCTTTCCTGGCCTCTGCTGTTGGGCAGCTGGGTGATTCAGCTGCAGGGGCTGCCCTCCTGGAACCTGTCGCAGGAGATGCCCTGGCTGTGTGCTGAGCTAGGAGGGCCCAGCAACTGGCACGGGACTCGCTTCCGTCCTAGGGAGGAAACTATGTATTTATCTTATTTTTAGAGACTGAGTCTCCTTATGTTGCCCCGGCTGGTCTCGAACTCCTGGGTTCCAATGATTCTCCTACCTCGGCCTCCCAAAGTGCTGGGATTACAGGCATGAGCCACTGTGTACAGCCCAGTTCTCCTTTTTTAAATTTACTGGTTTATGAAATTTGAAATGTTGAGCACTACTAATTTAGGCCTACTACTTTATTTAAATAAACTCTAAGCTTCACGTATTGAAGACTAAACAGAATAGGAATACCCTATTTAATTTGTTTTCTCTCAGCCTTGAATCTTTCCCGATCTTTTCAACCTGGACCTTCTGGTCTGGCTCACATGTCCCTTTCTTAGGGGGAACTCTTCTGATGCCCTAATCTAAAGCGTTATCCCCTTCCTTTGGTTTGGTTTGGTTTTGAATACACTTGTTTCTGTTTGAATGACCTTGGTGTTTTTAGCTGCAGGCTGGGGACTGTCATTTCCCCCGGTAGAGTGGAAGTTCTTCTCTGTGACTAGGTCACTGTGGCATCCCCAGCACCTAGTACAGCCCCTGGCACCTCATAAGCCTCAGTGGAAATGTGTTGCCTGAATGAATGAAAGCATGGATTGGCTTCCCAGAGGAGGACCCACGTTTCAACCCTCCAGTACCATGGCACCTCGTAAGCCTCGTGTTGCCTCATGTTGCCTGAATGAATGAAAGCACGAATTGGCTTCGTGGAGGAGGGACCCATGTTTCTGTCCCTCCGGCACCACGGCTGAGCTGTCCCTGCTGGTTCTCAGTCAGGCCTGAGGAGGGAGGCCCTCTCTTCCCCACCCTTCTTATCTGTGCTGTGGCTACCTTCTTAGATACCCCCGAGCCTCCTGGTGCCCGACGGCCCCAGCAGGCTGGTCAGACTCAGTGTCTCAGTCAAGTTTCTTGGCTGCCGAGGCCTGAAATCTTCAGGGCCTTTGAGTAACGTTCTGCCCTTGAGCAGGTTCACAGACTGGCTGGTCCTCTGGGAGACGGGTCTCTCCCTGGCTCTTCAGAACCTCCTTGCAGCTTCCCCTCTTGTAGCTCTCCGCCTTGCCTGGAGTCCTGTGATGAGATGAGGGGAGGGATTGGGAAGTACCAGCGTGGGGCTGGGGCTGGGGCTAGGGCTGGGGCCGGGTGGTGCAGGTCTGGGTGGAGGAAGCAGAGGTTGCAGGGACTGCTTTGGCCCGAGAGTGTCCTGGACTCGGCCTGGGAGCTCAGCGGGTGCTTAGTTGATTGACACAGGTGTGACCACGTTCTAGGATGGTTTTGGGGTTTGGGTGGCAGCTTCCCATCTGGTGCACAAAGACCACAGATGCAAGCACTTAGGAAGCCTCAGTTTGGAGCCTTCCTAGCCCGGGGGCTCCACATGCAGCGGGGCGTTCTTGATCTGGGCTGTCGAAGCGCCATACATGCCCAGTCATCTAACCCTCATAATGGTCCTCTGATGTGCGTATGCTTCTTTATTACCACCATCTTTTAGGTGAGAGAACTAGAAGCATAAATAAAGTAGGCATTGCTGCCAGCTCCGGCAGTAAGTGGCAGTGACAGCATCTAGCCAAACCGCTTGATGCCTGATCTCTGCTCAGGCCGCCTGGATCTGCATTCCTGCAAACCCCCGGCTCTCACACCCCGTGTGAGCACACTCCACACTGGCTCGGCAGATACTGAGGCAGGTTCTGCTGCTCTCGCGTTCGTTGTGGCCTCCTTATCCATGCTGATATGGTTCGGCTGTGTCCCCGCCCAGGTTTCACTTTGAATTGTAATAATTGCCACGTGCCAAGGGCTGGACCAGGTGGAGATAATTGAAGGGAGACGGTTTCCTCCATGCTGTTCTCGTAGTAGGAAGTTTCATGAGATGTGATGGTTTTATAAAGGGGAGTTCCCCGTGCATGCTCTCTTTCCTGCCACCATGTAAGATGTGACTTTGTTCCTCCTTTGCCCTCTGCCATAATTGTGAGGCCTCCCCAGCCATGTGGAACTGTGAGTCCATTAAAACTCTTTCCTTTATAAATTACCTAATCTCGAGTACATCTCTATTAGCAGCGTGAGAACAGGCTAATACACCTGCCCGTGGCCTCTCCAGCCAGCTCTGACCTACCAGGGCAGACAGCGGGACAGTGATGAACCTGTTCATTCACGTGAGGCCTTGGAGGCTTCCCCCCGGCATAGTGGGGTACACCTCAGAATCTTAGCATGGCTGCGGGGGTGGTTTAGGCAGGGGCTCCCTCCCTGCTGCCCACAGATGCCCCTGCCCTGCGCGAGCGTGACTACTGCTAGTTTGTATAATGAGCTGCAGCAGAGCGTGCTCAGAAGAAGCTGAGCAGAGCCCCCCAAGCATGGGCCGTGCCTCTCCCACTCTAACCTCAGAGCCTCTGTTCACTTCAAAGGGTGGCCTCGGGTGTCCTTTCCTTCATGGCTCCTTGGACCTTGGATGTTCTTCCATTGTGACTCCACTCAGTTTGCGGGTCCATTTTCCCCAGGGGCCCATGCTCCTCTTGGGGACAGAGGCGGAGTCTTGTTTTCCTGTGTCTCTGCACACAGCGTGCTCACAGGGCACCGTGGGCATCCTCTGAGGGTTTGTTGAACGTCAGTCCTCTTCTGGAGTTGGTTGATGCTTCAGTTCTATGATGGTCTTTGAACCTCCTCAGGTACATAAAACTCTTCACAAAGTTGCCCACTTCTCAGCGGTTTCCCCCTTAGAGGCCCAAACGTGAACATTGCTTTGCCTTCTCTTGAGCTTGCTCTCTAGAGTTCTTGAGGCTCTGGGTCTTGTCTGTGCACAGATGCACCACTTCGTGAGGGGCCGGGACACGGCGATATGTGTCTCATCCTGCCCAGGTGGTTTTTTTCAGGGGCTGCAGAACAGAAACTCTCATTCCTCGTGGCCCTTCGTTCTTCTCACATTTCTTGGGCCTCCTTCTGCTGCTAGTCTGCAGCAGCTTGAAGGCGTTGCCGTTTTCAGTTCAGAAGTGTGTCTAGGACCCTTAATAGATACCCATTCTCCCGGGAGTGGAGCATGTCGGTCCACTCCAGTCCCATTCTCTTGTGACTGTCCCGTGTCAATGAACAGCATGAACACCGTGGGCGCAAGTGGCCTGTGTTCAAATCTTTCCTGGGTTCATGACCTGGAGAAGGCCTGTAGCCTTTTGGTCTCATTTGGTCTTCAACACAGAGAGTCACAGTCATCCTCCAGTGCCTCCGTCCCCCAACCACACACGGAGACACGGCCTCCCTTCACTGCACTGCGCTGGCTGCACAAGGGAAGCCTGACAATGGTAGTTGAAGAAGTGGCATTTTACTAATTGTTTCCTGTACATTTTACTCTATAAAATATAGAAACAATCTTCTAACACTTTCCTGTTGGTCCCTAGTCCCTGTTCTTTGCATCAGTGTCCTCACCTATTTTATCTGTTTATTCAGAAATTAATAAGTAAATGTCATTTGTATTTGAGGTTGCCTGGTGGATTCCTCCTGACGTGGCTACCCATGGAGGGCAATAAGGGAGGCGTCATGTCTGCTTTCCATGACTTCCTGGGTATAATAAGATCAGCACCACTGACACCTAAAGTTGTATCATGTTGAATTATTTAGGACTTTCTTGGTTGCAAGTAACAGAAACCCAACTCAAAGTATTTAAAATGTAAAAAGAATTTATTGGCTCATGAAATCAAAGAAAGGCTTAATAGTGTGGCAAAGGAGGTAGGAAGAGCAAATATTTTCATCCTCATTTTACACAAGAGAGAGGAGAGGGCAGAATTAGATATTAAAAGAATGGTCCATGGTGATCCAGGCTTAGCGACACAGCCAGGACCTGGGTCACCCAAAGAGTGTGTGCAGTTTCTTATTCAGGACTCTTTAGACTGTTACAGTAAGAAACCCCATTGGAAAGAAAAGTGGGAGAAGGGTGGTTATTGCCTTGGAGCATCCAAAGAAGTCTTGCCCATTCCAACGACCCAGCCTCTGGAACCGCAGTGCTGTGCAGATGAAACCCACCTGGATATAGGGTGCATGTCATGGGCTGTCACCCACAAGGCTTCTCTGGGCAAAATATTCACATGCACTTTTAAGGGGGTCGTGGAATCCACTGAAACCTGTCTGGGGTTCCTAAGTGAAGCCCTTCGTCTAGAAAAATGTCTAGCTCATTGTGCAGCTAGCCTCTGGGATAGTATTGAGAGCAGAGCTTTTCAGAATGGGTAGAGTTTTAGGTTCACATGCCAGGGCACCGATGTGTGGCAGATGGAGGCTGGGTGTGGGGTGCCAGGGCTCAGCGGCAGCTTCCAGAAATTCCATGTTTACTTTTATTATCTATGATTTTATATTAGAACTTCGGCTAAGGTATTGTTTTTGAAAGGATCTCTGCTGATTAAAAAAATAATAAATTAAAAGAAAAGTTAGAAAACCACAAATTTAAGCATGGGTGAGCCTGCCCACCCCCCACTTTCCTTTCTGAAACAGGTCAACTTCTCTGAATAGCTGTGCAACCTAGAGATTCCAGGAATTTTAGAAACATTACCTATTTACTTCTGCTTGGACGTGACCCACACATCCTGCACACGTGGAGAGAGACCTTGGTAGGATAACTTCTTAGAAAAAAAAAACAAAAACATGAAAAACCATGACCCCCAGCAGGAGGAAGCCTCTGCTGTTAAGACAAGCTTATTGTCAGAGGAGCTGTGCTTGGGATTTTTCTGGTCCTTTAACCAAGTGCTGTGGTTCCTTTGTACTGTTCACCCCTTGGGACGCCTCCCCAGGCTGGGGCTAGAGATGGTGGGAGTCTGCAAAGTCCTGAGCTGGCAGGGTCTGGACTTGGCCTGAGGATCTGCCCTACCTCCATGGGGCTAATGCTCTCTGGGTGTGCCCAGGGAGTGACAGAAACCTGGTGTAATCAATATAGAAGCTTGTGAAGAAGAGGAGGGGGACCGTAGTTTCCAAGAAGCCAGGGCAGAGTGGATATCCAGGCACTGTAGGGGCAGACAGATGATCAGCTGGGAGGGAGCAGGGTTGGAGCTGCAGGGTCTGCCTGGTGAGGAGCCTGGTGTGGCCACCTCCTGCCTGGGACCTCCCACCCTTTCCCTGGCCTGGGCTAGGATCCCCACCACTGTACAGCCTCACTGCTTCCTTGCAAAGGCAAGCGTTTAGTGTGGTTGTTTTTAACAAAGCAGGAGGAAGACTTTCTTGTGTCTGTATAATGCTTTCTTCCTTTTCAAAAAGCTGCCGTATGGGAGAGAGAAAGATAATAGACCTAGAGATAGT
This sequence comes from Chlorocebus sabaeus, assembly GCF_047675955.1. Taxonomy (NCBI): domain Eukaryota; kingdom Metazoa; phylum Chordata; class Mammalia; order Primates; family Cercopithecidae; genus Chlorocebus; species Chlorocebus sabaeus. The sequence continues at coordinate 34,252,384 of NC_132921.1, read as the reverse complement.
TAGGCTTGGATGATTTCTATCAGACCTAGATTCGTGGTTAGGGGTCAGAGGTCAAAGATCATGAGACTGTCAGGAAGATTTTTCGTGAAGGTTAAGTGGGCATTGGATTTTATGAAAGCGTAGGCCATGGAACTGAGCTCTGCGGGGCACTTCAAAACCTCATTGGGGCAGGGACAGCAGCAAGGGGACCTCCACCACCACCACCACCACCACCACCACTCCCCAGCCTGTAGAATGAAGGTCAGGGTGGGCTTGATGGCCAGGGATACCCCTTTCTGGAGAGGAGAAGGGAGGCGAGCAGGCAAGCTTGCCAAAAGGGCTGTGGCCAGGGTCATCTCTGGGGTTACAGCAAGGACATGCCAGGCAGACACGGGAGGCTGTCTGAACCAGTGCCTGCCAGATACCAGCTCTCCCACCTCTGGGCCTGGGGGGAAGCGTAGTGGTCACTGGGAGGGACTGCCTGTCTCTGAGTACAGAAATGAGGCTGGACAGGGAGGGACTTACTCTTGTCCCCTCCCCCTCGCTTCTAGAGGCCTGGGGGCATGGCTGAGCACCACGGGGTCTATGGTGGGGGGGAGAGAGCTCTCTGATGCTCCCAGGGGGTTGGCCTCCCATCTCTGCCCTGGTACTGTAGGCCATGTGACATCGCCATTGGGACCGTGTGCCTCCGAGATGGAAGACACAGGCTTCCTGCTAACTGGTTGGGCCCCTGTGGGCAACTTCTTTGACCTCACTAAGCTTTCTCTTCCTGTTCCATAAAAATGGGCTGGAAATACAGGGGAATTACCTGGTAAGCTTTCAACATATACAAATTCAAATCTCAAATTCAAATTCAAATTCAAATTTTGGCAAAGGAAACAGACTCGGAAAAATATCCCTTCCCAGCCTGGGTGATTTTGCCCACCGCTCCACCTGGGTTAGTTTCCCGGGGCCGCCATAACGAAGGACCACAAACTGGGTGGCTTAGAATGGAAACCTCTTGTTTCACTGTTCTGGAAGCAGAATTCCAACATCAAGGTGTCGGCAGGGCCACACCCACGCTAAGATGCTACGGAAGGACCATTGCTCCCTTCCAGCTTCTAGTGGCCCCTCAGCTTCTTGCAGCGTCTCCCCACTCCTCACGCGGCCTTGTTTTTACAAGGACATCAGTCATATTGGACCAGGGCCCCACACATGCACACTCCAGTGTGTCCTCATCCTAACTTAATTACCTCTGCAGTAGCCCTCTTTCCCAATCAGGCCACTCAGAGGAACCAGGGGTTAAGACTTCAGCATAAGAATTTGGAGGTCACACTTCAACCTATGACATCATCCAGAGGACCCTTGGCTGGGGAAGGAGGAAGCATGGGAGACAGGCACAGGCCCTTCAAGGTGGGCACATCTCGGCCCCGTATGAGAACTGGCTAGAGACAACAACTTTTACACCAGAGGCCCCTGAGTGCATGCCAGCCACCTCGCCTGGCAGGCAGTGGTGGAGACAAGAGCCTTTTCCAGCCTCTGAAGGAATCGGGCTGTGCTGGACAACTGGTAACTCCGCTGTGGTCTCCAGGGAAGCACGGGTAATGGGGATGTCCATGGGCACAGCCTGACCGATTGCTGACGGCAACAGCAGTGCATCATCTCACAGTCTAGAGGCGCTGGCTGAGCCACGCGCCTTCTTCTGAGGCTGTAGGGGAGGAGCCTTCGGCCCTTCTTCCCTGCTGCCCGTGGCTGCCAGCAGTGCTTGGCGCTCCTGGGCTTGTGTGTGCCTCACTCCAAACACTGCCTCCATCTTCACATGGCCTTCTTCCCTCTGTGTCTCCTCATCTCCCTGTGTTCAAATTTCCTTCTTCCTATAAGGACGCACATCATTGGATTTAGGGCCGCACTAAATCCCATAGGACTTACTTCATCATAACTTGATTATATCTGCAAAGATCCTATTTTCAAAAAAGACATTCACAGGTATGCGGGATTAGGACTCCAACCAGTCTTTTTGGGGAACACAGTTCTACCTCCTGCGGAGGGTGAGGAGGACTTTACAGATGGGGTCACGCCAGGCACTGTGGTCAGGAGTGCCAGCAACAGCCCTCAGAACGCCGGGGCTTCACCTCTGCCCAGAGCCCAGCCCATCTCCCGGCACTCAGCCCGTGACGCTGCTGTCATTGGCCTGCCAGGTTGAGGTTGTGGCCTGCCCTCTTCTCCTCTCTTGTGCCCCCATTGAATGCCTTAGGGCTCCGCTCAACTATCACCCACTTGGCAGAGCCTTCCCTGACCCTTCTCCCAAGAAGTCCTCGGTCCTTCCTCTGGGCTGCCAGAGGTGCCCGTTCAACTTCAACTATCGCACATGGCGCATTATCAGCTTCCTCGTTTGTGTTCCCTTGAGCTCCCCTAGGCCTGGGATAGGTTCTTATTCTCATGTTATTCTCCGTCCGATGTACTGCTGCATGGCGGGCTTTCTGCATCTGTCGAGTGAGAGAGAGCCAAGGGTGGATGGATGTCAAGTGTTGCCTGAACAGAGAGGTCTTCCCTGACCCCTCCACCCCTGCCTCTCTCATCCCCTTGCCCTGTTGTGTTTTGCTCCATAGCAAAACATAGTTCTTTATCATATGATATACTTTGTTGCCTCTCTCCTTTCACTAGAAAGTGTGCTCTGTAAGAACAAGCATATTGCCTTTCTATTTCAGTATTGTATCCATAGTGCCTGAAACAACAATATTTATGAGATTGCAGGTGCATGGAAGGATGGGGGGATGGAGGCATGGATGGGTGGGTGGCTGGGAGCCTGTTGTCTAGGGAAGGCGTATCCTCCTATCACAGTGTCAGCTGGTCACAGAGCCGCCCGGCACACATGCTTTCTGCTCACTGTTTGTTTTGCCCTCCCTCCCCAACCCCTCACCCCCAGATTCAAGAATTATTATGTTTTTATGGCTGTCATCACGTGGCAAGGCCCTTGCACTCCCAGCTAGGATTAATAACTGTCTGAGGCTCATGTTCTGGGGCCAGAGCTCTGCTGGGCCTGCCCTTAATCCCTCGGAAATACCCACCACACTGGGTTGTGAGATACCAGCCTCAGCCTGCCCTGGAATGGGCTGATTTTACATAACATGTTTTTGCAACCAGCAATAACATGCCGCCCCTCAGTGTCATGTCTTCCACAAGCACTGACCTCGGGACAGGAGCGTGTGTGCGCGTGTGTGTTCCACGTGTACTCTGCCGGCACTGCGTGTGGAAGGAGTATTAGCTTCCCTCCCTCCCTGGAGAGGCTTGGTTTATATAATCTACTTGTCTCTCAGGCCCATTTAGTTACCGGAAGTGGTCAGATGTTAGACAGACGGGGAACTGCAGCCAGGTCTCAGAGCTCAGGGGAGAATGGTTCTCATGCAGAGAGGTTGGGGAAAAGCAGGCAGGGCCTGGTAGTTCCTGTGTGCCACAGAGGCACATCCGACTCAGGTAGACCAGACACACAGAAAGCCAGCTGGGAACCCCAAGGGCTGGTTCTCTCTGTGGGGAGTGCAGGGGGTGGAGGGGATACTCATACCTGGACTGATGTTTACATGGGGCCCTTTCAAAACACATAGTAGGAGGATTTGTTGAGCAAAGAATTAAAGCAAAGACCACTGTATGTGCTTTTAAAGGATACATTTCCCATTTACCACTCAAGGGATCTATCCTTTCTAAAAAGCAAGGAGGGGGTCTTTGGTCTAAAGTCAGAATATTATCTCCCCTGACCAGGCCACCAGAAGCAACAACTTATACTTTTTCCAGGTTTCAGGAACATATTGGACTGGACCTTCCTGTCATTGGGTGCCACTTGTCTTGGACATGCCACCTTTTCCAGCCCTATCTTAACAGATAATGTTTTAGGGCAGCTGTTTCCTTGAGATTAAATGGTGGGGGCCACTTTTCATTTGGATTGATCTTCTCTTCTCCTCTTCCTTCTTTTCCTTGTCCTCCTCTTCTTCTTTCCCTTCTCCTCCTCTTCCTCATTCTCCTTTTTTTCTTCCTCTGAACACATGCCATTCCCTCTACCTGGAATATACTGCCCCCAGATATTTTTCACCTTTTTAATTGAGATATAATTTACATGCCATGATCCTCACCCTTTCACAGTATACAACTTTAGTGGTTTTTAGTGTATTCACGAAGTTGTGCAACCATCACTACTATCTAATTCTGGAACGTTGTTATCACCCCAAAAGAAATGCAGCATCCATTAGCAGTCATTCTTCATTCTCCCTCTTGCCAGTCCCTGGCAACCACTAATCTACTTTCCATCTCTGCAGATATGCCTGTTCTGGACGTTTCTTAAAAACCGAAATCATATACTCTGTGGTCCTTTGTAACTAGCTTCTTTCCCTGAACTGAAGTTTTCAAGGTTCATTCATGTTGTAGTGTGGCTCAGAACCTCCTTCCCCTTTATGGCCATGTAATATTCCATTGAATAGATGTACCACAATTTATCCAGTCATCAGTGGACACGCACTAGGTTGTTGCCATGTTTTCACTCTTATGAACAGTGCTGCCAAGACCACTCACATGTCACCTTACCTCTCACCAGTGACTTTAAAGAAGCTCTGCCAACCTGCGTGAGCTGCACATCTGGTGACAGGTGTATGGCTTAGTACAGACTTTCTCCTTTCTTCTGCTGGCCTCACACTTGCCCCCTGTTAACGCCTAAGTGTTCTTGTTTTGGAAGGAGTGTAGGCAGTACCCTGAGTTGTATGTGTCTCTTGGTACCAGATACCATCTTGAGTTTGAAAAGCAAGGTGGCTGATTTTGAGGGGTTCTCAATGGAGATTGTGTCAACACAGTTCCCAGTGCCAGAAGTTCTACGTAAAAGGCCCCAGGGAAGGCAGCAAGGTTCATTCATTTATTCACCTAGATGCCACATTGAGGCTGAGGCTCCACGTGGCCTTATAGGTAGGACCAGCCCTCTATAGCCCTGCTGGATTTTTCCTGGAGAGGGAGGACCTCAGAGGGTGCAAGGCTTTGTTCTGTCACCTCTGTCACTTTGTTCCACTGATTTTTTGCCTCGCTGTAGTCTGCCAGCCTCAGGCCAAAAAGAGCGTAAAACCGAGCCTCCCTCAGCACACCACCCTGGACCACCAGGCACTGTGCAGATTCTCTCTTCCTTCCATGGCCTGAGCTTCCTATGCCCTCCCTCCCTGCAAATCACCTCCTGCTGGACTCTTTTCCAAGGCTGGGGGCTCCATGAGGGCAGGTGCCTGTGCTGCCTTGTTTGTCCTGGCACACTCAGCCCTGAGCAGAGTGTCAGGATCACAGGAAAGATAACGATGATGATGATGATGACAATGATGATGATGATGGCATCGATGACAGTGATAATGACAATGAGGCTTACTATGTATCAGGCATTATCCTATGTTCTTTACATGTTTCTGAACTCGTTTAATCCTCACAAGGATTCTAGCAGCCTGATGCTATTATCTCCGTTTCACAGATATGGAAACTGAGGCACATAGAGGTTAGGTCATCTACTCAAAGTCACACAGTCATCAAGAGGAAGAGCCAGGATCTGACATTCACAGTCTAACTCTAGAGCACAGGCCTCTAACCACTGTCATGGTTTATACACATATAGTACACATATGGTTTATACGCATATACTACACATATGGTTTATACGCATATACTACATGTATGTGAGTTGTTCTGGGACGGATGGATGGATGGGTAGACACAGGGGACGTATCAGTGGCTTCATGAGAAGGCCTGAGTCGCCAGGTGTGCCCCATTGAGTCACACTGAGTCTTGGGACAGGGTTAGCTACCCATGGCTGCTGCCTGTGTGCAGGTAAGGAGGCCAGGAGGTGGATTAGAGCCCAGGGTTGGAGGCCCAGACCGAGGAGGCTGGCACCCCCTAGGCTTGTGTTACACCAGGGGCTACGGCCAGTTCCCTCTGCCCGGCCTCAGAGCGGAGATCCTAGTCCCCGCCGCCGGAGTGGGGAGCCTCGGCTTCCTGTCCATTGTCTCCTTGGGGCACACCCAGTGTGTTCCTGAAGTGACCTGGAGAGGCAGGGAGGGAGGGAAGGAGGGAAGGGGGCCAGCCCAGAGCCTAGTCAGGGTGGGAGAGGGGAAACGAGAGGGGAAGACTTGGTGTTTTTCCTTATTTGTGTTTTGTATTAAAGAAAACAAATAATATCCTTTGAGAAAACCATTAAACAAAGCACATCCTAAGGCCCCAGAGGCCCATTGTGGCTGCCTGGAGCCCGGAATTCATTCATGCTTTCTTGGCTAGATTGTTGGAGGCAAGAGAGACAGGGGTGAGAGGAAAGGATTGTTATTAAAATATATTTTGAAATGTGTCGCTCCCTCCCTGCACTCAATCCAGTCCAGGTCAAGTGGTCATAACTCCAAGGTCCCTGTGTCCTCCTGAGTCTGTTGTTCTCCCTTTACCTCTCTGGGAAGCTCACCAAAACTGGCCAGTCCCAGCACAGCCAGGGCGGTCAGTTTCAACCACGAGCTTGGGGGCTGAGCCCTGTGAAGGCAAAACAGTGAGACCCTCCTTTATGGAGCCTGAATCCAGAGGGCTGCATGTGCCCCACCACAGGGTGCAACCCACAGGACTGCAATCTCTAAGTCGCTGTGTGGCCACTCTGGGCCTCGGGCTTCCTGCCTGTAAGGTGGGGAGTGGGCAAAAATGGACCCCCTCTGACCGCTGTCCAGCAGCCTGGACCCTGTGGCTTCCCCTCATCCAGCGCATGCACAGGTCCCTGCAGGTGGGTAGGGCTCACCCTCAGGCTGCGGACTCTGCATCCATGCTTGTACCCAGGTGTCCCAGGTCCAAGCCAGTCCACTCTCTCCCACTTGATTCCAAGTCTAGGTACCCCCTACTCCACCCCAGGCTGCTCATAATGGAATGGTAGTGCATGATGGTGTTCTCTGCCATGTCCACACTAGAACACACTTTTCTGTTGGAGGAGGAATGGGAAAAGGTGGGAAGAGCAGAGCTGGCCATCAACCCAGGTTGTGCAAATAGCTCTGCCTGTGATTCTACATTTGCAGGATCGGCCCTGGGTTGCAAGTCGAGGGCCTCTCTCCAACCTTGATGTAGATGTATAAATAGTTGCTGTCATGGTGACAGTACACAAAAGACTGTCCTTAGAATTTCCCCCAGTTCCTCCTTTAAAGTTGAAAAAGAAGCCTGGGCAACAAAGTGAGACCCCATCTCTACAAAAATGAAAAAATGAGCTACGTGTGGTGATGCATGCCTATGATACTGGCTACATGGGAGTCTGAGGCAGGAGAATTGCTTGAGCTCAGGAGCTCAAGTCTGCAGTGTTTGCACCACAGCGCTCCAGCATGGGTGACACAGCAAGACCCTGTCTCTAATAATAATAATAATAGTATAATGTTGAAAAAGTAATTTAGCTATTTCCATGTTTTCCTAAATACTCCCTAGACAATATAGGGAAAGAAGATCTTGAGTAAAAATTTCACTGGGGGTGCCTAGACTAGGTTTAGGAGACAAATTTCCTCTTCACAGGGCTTAGGGTTTTCAGATTTTACCTCCTTGGTCCTCTAGCAGCCCAGAGAAGAAGGTTAACGTTCCCATTTTGTTATGGAACTTGTGCTTAGAGAAGTAACTTGCCCTGGGATGCACAGCCAGTGAGCTGCAGAACCTGGCCCCAGCTCTGCTGTTCATTCTCTGCAAAACCTTGAACCAGCTTGTTCATCTTTCCAGATTTGAATGTCTCATCTGTAATTCAAGGACCTGGACATATTGGATTCTAAGGTCCTCATTGTCCCTACTGTTCTTTGATTCTATAATTCCAGCATCATTGCCTGGTAGGAAGTTCATTGACTACTGTTTTTCCTTTTTCAGTCTGGATTTGGTAGTCAGAATCTAGTCTCTCCAAACTCTTGATGTCTTTCTGTCTTAGATGCTGGTGTACTTAGTGCAGTCCCAGAGGTGCTTTGCTCTCTTTCAGGAGTTACTAATGATCCCCTTCCTCCCCGCATGACACAGGGCTACCATCCGATGCCCCATGAAGTGGAGATCGCACACACCAAGAAGCTGTTCCGCAGGAGGAGAAATGATCGAAGGTAGGAGAGACTTCGTCATGAGCTTTGGGTTTTCCTTTCCTGCTTCTGCCATCTGTAGCAACATCAGCTTTGGCCTGCATGTTGCTTTTCCCAGTTACCAGCTGGTCCTGATGAGACGGGGTTGGTGGCACCGTGGGTTGGTTACTGGTTGGGGATTCCCCCATGGACAGAGTGGCAGCTCCACTTCTCTCGTTGGCCTAGGGGTTGGCTTCCTTCAGGCGTTTGAGCGAGAGCCCACCATCACCACTGCCTCTTCCTGGGGGTCAGGCAGTGCCCAGGCTTTGCAGTTCAGGAGGAAAAATGCTCTTTCCACTGACCTCAAAGCAACAATAGTGGTCCTCAAAAAATAGGACTAGCTGGCTGTGTGTTTTGAGACATGGCCTCCAGGAGGCTCCTGGAGCTCACAAGTACAAGAGTATCTGTTTTCCTCCTCCCTGGTCACTGGGAGTTGTCCCTCATGTGTGCTGGCTCTGCTGTCACAGGCAACACAGAGATCAGCAATGGCACGTGCTACTGCTCCCAAATTCCTGGGGGAACCCACTTAAACTAAGGCAGAAACTGGGATCTCCTGTGGAGCTCAGAGTCCTGGGTAACAATGGGGCCAGGAAAGGGGCAATGGGGTAGCCCTGGATAGGAACATGCAGCTGAAATTGAGCATCCTGAGAATGTGTGCGTTTATTTTCAAAAAGGCTTTCTTATAAGGGGAGAGCTTCAAGATATATTTTAAGTGAAAAAATTCAGGTGCAGAGCAATGTTTCTTATGTGTGGCCATTTATGCAAAAGGGGGAGTTAGAGTATATTTTTTGCTTGAACATGCATAAATTATTTCTGGATGGAAATACCAAAAAAAGAATGAACAAAAAGGCTTATGCCTGAGGAATTAAAATGAGGTGTTCCTCTACAGGGAATGTATTCTTAGATAAAGATGACAGCTTTTGGTTCTACCTTTAATGAACAGAGAATGTTCTCCAAGGGCCAAGAAACAGCCGGTGGACATGCCTTGCTTAGAACCCTAGGATTGCCTGTACTCAGGCTGGCTGGCCACCTCCTTAGGCTGAGACCGGGGTCTCTGATCCTTCCCTACACATGCACGCCCTGAGTAGGGATTATTAGGTGGTGACTGCAACTCTCGGGGTAGATGTAGGCCTGGGTACCCAGACTGCCTTGTCATCCACTGATGGGTTAAGTGGATCTGAACACATTCACAGAGGATGGCAAAAGTATAAGTATCTTGGGAAGAAGGCAGGGTCCTGGCTTAGAAATCAGAACCACCAGACACTTTCTGTAGAAGCACCAGGCATCAAAAAGGAACACTGAACAGGGAGAGGTGGACCCAGTCCTGTTCCTGCCTTGACCAGAGTACAGTTTATTGCATCGTGTGTGCTGCCTTTTTGCCGTGCAGCATCACGGAGGCAAATTCCTGGTTTCTGGGTTCCTGGTAGAGGGAAGAAGGAGGCAGCACCCCTCAAGAAGGAATAGGGTTCACAGGGGCCTTGGAGATGTCAGGGAGAGCAAAGGCTTTATGTCCTCTGCCCCTGACTCTGTAGCCTCTGATGGCAGGCAGGACCCAGAGTGTGTGTCTGGGAGGTGTGGAGAGTCCCCGAGCTTCCTGATGAGAAGTCACCCTCTGCCCCACCTCTCCACACCCAGGCAGTGGCAGGCTGCCGCCCGGCATCCAAGTCAGCCTGCATGTCCATTTCTGGGCCAGGTCACCTCCCTCAGCAGGAAGACCCGGGACAGTGGCAGGCCTCCGGAAAGCAGCAGTGTGACCCAGGGATGTAGGAAGAGGAGCGTGGCATGCAACGGCTGGGAAGCCGAGCTTCCGCTGAGCCGCGCTCACATTCACCAATGCCCGGGTTAGGTCAGCACACCTCCCAAAGGATGTGGACGGGCCAGGGTCCAAAGTGAGGCAATAAAGATGATTAAAGGGGTGGAAAGTATGTCCTGTGAGGAGTGCTGGAGGGCCGGGGCCAGGGAAGAGGAGGCCGGAGGGAAGGAACATCGTGCCGTGAAACTCATGAAAGATTTATATGGAGACATGAGAGGCTGCTGCCTCCATGTCCACAGGGACCCAGACTAGAGGAAGTCAGCTTGGATGGAAGAACAGAGTTTTCAGTTGGACCAAAGACAGGCTGATGGAGCAAACATCTTGACCGTTTGGGGCAAGACTATGCAAGTCAGAGCAGCAGCCATGCCTGAACACGGAGCATGTGCTGGCCGGGGCACCCCATTCAAATTCCCCTTCTGGATGCAGTAGAATCCATTACTCACTCACAGCCTGGAGCTCTCCTGGAGTCCCCAGGTGATGGGGACTTTCAGAAGAGCAGGCAGCCATATAATTTAAGGATGTTTTTGTCTACAAGCAGGGATCTCCTGAGTCCATTTTGGGAAATCATGGGATTCTGACATTCAAAGAGCAGCTGCAGAATATTATCAGGTTGACCCCTAACCTTCCCAGCTAATGACCCATAGTAGTAGCCTTGCTAAGTGTCAAACCTACATATTTGACCTTGGAAGTCCATACTCGTGTGCAGCAGGTTCACCTTCCTAATATTCTGGGCTTAAACCACACTGGAAGGGGCTTGCATTTCCTGGGTGTGCATGGCAGCAAAGGGAGAAGTGACAAGAATCAGATTTGGTGGCCAAAGGGCACAGCCAGCATCTGTGCCATGCCTCTGATCTCCCCCCGACACATGAAAGAAAGGGACCAGCTATATCCCCCTGGTGGCTCGGTGGCTCTCCTTGGAATGGAGAGGAGTCTGTGGCTTTCCATCTTCCTGCAAAGTGGCTGGAGTTGGTGTCCGACAGCTGCAAACTCCAGGCAGCCTGGGCATGTTGCTGAAGCTAGGAGTGTGCAATTTCCCACAGCCTGGAGCAGGATTTTCAGACTGGGACCTAGAATCCTAGTCTTCATCGAAGTCTGTGTCCTTTCCCAGTTCCAGCTGTACTCTCAGGCGTGTTATGTGCCTTGCTGTTTTTATTTTCCACTTGTTTGAGTCTGAGGCTGTTAGCAAGCTGAATAATATAGCAGTTTAGGGACATGCCCTGGAATTAGGAGCTGGATGGAAATCCCACCTCCTCTACTCACTCACGCTATGATCTTGCCAATTATGTCACTTCTTGAAAGCTCTGTCCCTTCTTCTATGAAATGGGTTCACTAGTCAGGGAGCTGAAAGGACCTAATTCTTATAAAACACCTAGAAACATGGTCTTAGTGCTGGCCCACTCTACAGGTCAGAGGGGGTCCTAGGTGCTCAGGAAGGCTTTCAAGGTAAGTGTGGAGCACAGGTGTCTGCAGTGAGTGGGGAACTTTTGTCCTGTGATCATGGCAGCAAACCCAGAAAGCTTTGCCCTGCATTTCCTCCAGGGGCAGGCCGCCAGGATCAGTTGTTCCTTCCCCTGGATCCACTTTTAAAGCCCTACCCACACTGTCAGAGGGGGCAGAGCCTGGGCTGGCAGGGAAAGAGGCCCCTTCAGAGTGGCCACCTGCGGACTCTGCTCCTGATGCCGTGGGCTGCGTCTAGCGAGTTGTGCCTGTCTTTTTTCCATTTTGCAAAAAAAAAAAATTAAGCTCATGGACAGTTCAAAGGTTTCCTCCTTAAGAATGTTCTTGACATTTGAACAACTAGTAACCCCTTGTTTGTTTTTGGAAGCTAAGAAAAGACATTTGCTGATTTCAGACAAAATTATGCCTTTTGTGACACAAATGTGCTAAATGAGTGTTCCATGCGTTCCTCAAAGAGCAGCATGCCTTCTGATGCTCTGGCCCCACACAAGTTGGAGGCCTGTTGCTTGGAATGGGGCCTGCTAAGGTTCGTCTCCCTCCCCTCAAAGCTTTCTGCCCAGAGCACACAGACCAGAAGAGCAAACTCCCTAGAGGGCCAGAGACCTGGCACACTGCCCGAGTTGACCCTGAGTGAGGTCCCTCACCACTGGGGAGGATATTTTCTCTCCCCACCACACCCTGGCTGCGTTTAAGAAATGAACACATTAAGGCAATGAATGGATGTTGTAGCCTGAGCTCCCTGGGAAGCAGGCTCTGGGACAGTGATTATCAGCAGCCGCTTTTAAAGGAATGCCCTTGGTATCAATACTGGTAGAAGATCAAAAGAAGAAGCGGTATCGGCAGAGAGAAGTTGGGCTGCAGTGCAGTCTTAGAGAGTTCTGAGCCTGTAGGGAAGGTTTTGAAGTTGGGGTGACTCTTTAAAAGCTGTCCCAAGATGGGGTAAGGGGGCAGGCCTTGATATCCCCATGTCTGTTGGTCATCAGGTGGGGACTGCCCGAGGAAGGGAGCATGACCTTGGGTAGGGCTGCGCTCTTTGCCCAGAGCAGTTGCCCTAGGGGCTGGCAGCTGAGGGCTGTCTGCACAGCAGTTCTAGCAGCCAGGTGGCAGTGCCCCACTCCTGAAGGGGATCTGGGCAGCATATCGCATCAGACACCTCAGTGAAGGACTGTTCAGTTCTCCTACTGGGATTGGTTGGGCTGTACCCTGTGCCATATGCTGTGCTCCCGAGAACACCGGAAGTACAGGGTGTGGCCCCTGTTCTCCAGGGCCTGAGCTGTAGCTTGCACAATGGAGCCTTGACTCCAGAAGCAACCAGAATGCTGTGCATGACTGTCAGGCATCCACGTGTTAACAGGGAGGAGGCTTAGAGAAAGCAGCCATTCTGGGAGATGCTCCAGAATGCTTCATGGAGGAGGTGGGGCTTGAACTACTAGTGAGACTTCCAGGAGGATTTGGGAGATGCAAGGGTGCTGGGATGAGAGGAGCGGCACTTGCTGCCTCTGTCCTGCGATTGACCGTGGCTCTGGCTTGGTGTCCTCTAAATGTTCCTCTGCAGCTAAGCAGGCTCTGGAGCCAGGGATTCCCCACGTCCCCAGAAGTCGCCCCCACATGGCTCCCTAGAAACAGAGCCAGGTGGGTGGTGCTTACAGCGGCCACCACCCCCAACTGAACTACATAGAAGGGAAAAGCCCTTCGAAGCCTGCAGGCTCAAGATGATCCCACCCGACTGTCAGCAACGTCAGTAGACCCTGCAGGCTCCAAAGCCCGGCCTCTTAACCATCAGCGGAGGTGGCTAATGGAGGCATTAGTGGTCCATCGCACCGTGCCTGTGCGGCCAGGGAGACAAGAGAGCCGTTCTACAAATTAATTTGTTTCATTAAGTGAGGTCTCAGAACGGTTAATTTACTCCATGTGCAAAGCAGATTGAAAGGAAGAAGAAAAGAACACCTTAGCTAGCCCAGTTAGTGTCAGATGGCTCTGCAGGACGAGAGGCAGGGGAGCGAGTCATCCACCTGGCGTGCCGAGTGGACCACATGCTGGATGTTGCAGGGTGGCCGCAGCCTACAGCAGCGTTTGCTGCGTCTGTCCTGCAATTGACTGTGACTGTGGCTTGGTGTCCTCTAAATGTAGAACCAATTAAGAATTTGGGAGCCAGGCATGGTGGCTCATGCCTGTAATCCCAGCACTTTGGTAGGCCGAGGCAGGCAGATCACCTGAGGTCGGGAGTTTGAGACCAGCCTGATCAACATGAAGAAACCCCATCTCTACTAAAAATACAAAATTAGCCGAGTGTGGTGGCGCATGCCTGTAATCCCAGCTACTCGGGAGGCTGAGGCAGGAGAAATCACTTGAACCTGGGAGGCGGAGGTTGCGGTGAGCTGAGATCACACCATTGCACTCCAGCCTGGGCAGCAAGAATGAAACTCTGTCTGGAAAAACAAAAACAAAACCCAATAAAAAGAATTTTGTCCCTCCCTTTCTTCCTCTGCCAATGTGAACCCAGACCCTAAGTGTCAGTCATCAGATTGGATTTTGCAAGCTCTCTGTAACATCATCTAAGTCACTGATAAAACCAAGCAGGACATTTGGAATTAGTGATGATGGGTATGGAACTTTGTGAATAAACTAAAAAGCACTCAGTTATATACTTTAAAGGAGTGAATTTTGTAGTGTATGAATTATATCTCAATTTAAAAAAAATTTAAAGAATAAGGCAGGTCCCACGATGAAGTGATGCAACAAGCCCCTTGAAACACCCCTTCAAACTTTTTTTTTTTTTTTTTAGCAACAGGGTCTTGCTCTGTCACCCAGGCTGGAGTACAGTAGTGCAATAACAGCTCCTTACAGCCTTGAACTCCTGGCCTCAAGCACTCCTCCTGCCTCAGCCTCCTGAGTAGCTCTAGGGACCATAGGTACCCGCCACCACACCTGGCTAATTTTATTTTCATTTATTGATTGATTGATTGGTAGCGATGGAGTCTTGCTACGTTGCCCAGACTGGTCTCAAACTCCTGGCCTCAAGAGATCCTCTCACCTCAACCTCCCAAGTAGCTGTGATTATAGACACAAGCCACCATACCCAGCTACCTCTTCAACCTTGATGTTTTCAGGGTTCCCTAAATGTGTCAGGCTAGTAACTGTTTCAAAAAAAGACATAGATTTGGTCTGGCCGTGACTTGGTCTGTGTGTACCTGTGCTAGCTATTCATGGTCACCTTTTTTCTTCCAAACCATCTGTTTGGGAATCTCTCTTGGAGAAATGATATCTATATTTTTCCAATTTTTGAAAATTAGACTGTATATACCTAGCTACAATCTCTAACACTTTTGTTGCATTAGTCAGAGTTTTCCAGAGAAACAGAACCGATAGGATATGTTGAGAGGAAGACAGAGATTTATCATGGGAATTGGCTCATGAGATTATGGAGACCAAGAAGTCCCACAGTCTGCCATCTGCTGCAAGCTAGAGAACGGGGAAAGCCAGTGGTGTAATCAACCCAAGTCCAAAGGCCGAGAAGCAGGAGCATGTGGTATGAGGTTCACAGTGTGACTGTAAGCATACCGTGTGTTACAGCATGGGCTGTCCAATGTCAGGAGAAGATGGATGTCGCCACTCAAGAAGAGGGAGTGAAGTCACCCCTCCTCTGCCTTTTGTTCTGTTTGGGCCCTTGGTGGATTGGATGGTGCCCATCCACACTGGGAGAGCGATCTTTACTGAGTCTGCTGACTCAAAACATCCTCACAGACACACCTAGAATTAATGTCTTACCAGCTAACTGGGCACCCCCTAGCCCAGTCAGGTTGACATGAAATTAACCCTTATATCTGTTCTCCAGGATTCCTCAGACACGGTAAGGGGCCATTTATGACCTCATGTAAAGATCTTTTTTACTCCAATCAATATCAATATCGCCCGATTCCCTGGGCATGAAGGTGAGCCCTCAGAGCACCCATTGCTCTCCGTGATCCCTTCCAGGCCCTCAGCATCTGACAGATGCAGCAACTGCAGTTGCCTTTTCTGGGCTGGTACCTGTTCTGTTGCGGAAGGCAGACTTGTAGTTGGAGAGGTCTACTTTCTTTTTGCCACCTCTTAATTCTATGCTGTCTGCCCCATCAGTGGCCTCACGTGTCCCTCTGCCTTCTCACTCTCAATACGAAAATATGCTTCTAGAATTGTCTTTAATATTTTTAAGCCCCACTCCTTGACACTGCTGTGGCTTCTCTATCCTAGGCTTTGATGCTTGTCCGTGACTACAGGAGGCCCCACATTCCTTTTCACATGTGAGCTTATAGGCAAGGCCTTTGGGGATACCAAGTGCCTCCCAACACTCCTCTCTTTAAGTCACAGCTGCTATCTGGAACTTGCTGCTCCTTTTAGCACCTCAGAACACTCTACCAGTCATAGAGTCCCTCATCCTACAGAAATGACCAGGTCCCCCAGATCTTGCCCACCAGGAACTGATGAGGAATTAACCTAGTCGGAGTCCTGTATCTATCCATCAGCTCATTCACATGAGTTGTTAAGTTAGCGCTTTTGGAAATGCAGTCCATCCTTATTACTCATTGATTCATATTTGCACATTCGCCTACTTGTAGAACTTATTTCTAACACAACACTCAATACTCATGGTGTTTTTGCAGTCATTCATTGACACACACACAGAGCAGTGAAAAATTTGAGTTGCTTGACCTGCAAGATCCCAGTTGAGGCCAAAGTAACACTCTGCCTCCTTGTTTCAGCTCTCATACTGTAAGCAAGCACCCTTCTCGTGGTTCTGTTTACTGCCATGTTTTTCACATTTTTGTGCTTTTCCTTGGTGAATTTGCTATTTTAAATGGCTCCTAAACATAGTACTGAAGTGCCGTCTACTGTTCTTAAGTGCAAGGAGGCTGTAATGTGCCTTCCAGAGAAAATGTGTGTGTTAGATAAGCATCACTCAGGCATAAGTTATAGTGCTGTTGGCCATGAGTTCAATGTTAATAAATCAACAATATGTATTAAATAAGGTGTCTTTAAACAAAAACACACACAAAACGAGGTTATGTATTGATCCAGTGGTGAAAATGTTGTGACCAGAGGCTTGCAGGAACCTAACCCCGCATTTCCCCTAGGAGTAATAGTTCAGTGTTCACTAATTCAGTATTTGCAGCAACTTTATGGAATGCAACTACCATAAATAATGAGAAGCGACTGTATTTGTTCTTTAAAACAGAGCAGAGAGATGCTGAAGATAAAGAAGTATGTTCTAAGCAACAGGATCTTAGGTCTGAGTGATTTATCTTGTTTGTGTGTGGTGGTAGCATTGCTAGGGAATGAGATGGGGGCAGGGGGGGCACTTCTTCCAGTGGTCATTGTCCTGCATGGTTTGACTGAGCTGATCACTGCTTCATTTGCACCATCCTGGGAGGCCACTGTCGCTGAGGCCCTCGCAGACAGCTCAGCCCTGCAGTGACTGTCATTGCCATCCTGTCATCCGGAGCCCAGGGACTGCGAGACAGATCTATGCTCACTTTGCCCACGGTTTGTCTTTCCATCCCAGCAAGGAAATTGCCCTCATTAAGTCCCTGCTAAAGATAGATAAGAAAATGGGACAGGCAAACCCCCACCTGGCAGGCAGCCCTGTCAGATTCTAAGCAAAATGAGTCAGATAAGAATTATTTTTAGGATCCTTCTCCTCCTCCCTCACGCCCACCCCCAAGCAGGCTCTCTCTTGAAAAGAAGAGCAGCTCATTTCTTCAAGCCAGATGTCCAGGTCCATGTTTGATTGAAATGGAGCCCCTGATACATCCCAGAGAAAACCCCACGCTTTGTACAAATCATGATGGTCCCAATAATCCTTTGCACAATGCAGCTGCCTCAGGCCGCACTCCTAGGCAGAACAAGCTGCAGAGAGTGGCCCTGTCGAGGCTGGCCCACAACTCACCCATGAGGGATATACCTTCCCCCGATCCCCACCCTCAGGACTTCCTCCCAGCATCACACTTCATGGGATTATAAGGCTCTGGGGGCCCTCTCCCACTGGGACCCACATCCACATGGGGGCCAAATGGGTAAGAAAAGAGGTGGCCTGCAACTCATTTTGGCAGAGCCCTGAAACCCCCTGTGCCCACCAGGCAGCAGGCATCTCCTAGTTCTGTGCCCACAGTTGGAGAGCAGAGTACTACTCTTTCTCGATCACGATAATCCCCTTTTCCCCAGCAATTAGAATTCTTCAGACCCCTTAAGCCCTAAATAGCAAAGAAGGGAGACCCAATGACAAGAAAGGTGACTGAAGAGGATGAGGGGCACATGTCTAGTTGCCTGGAGGGCAGGAGGGCTGCTCCCTGAGAAACTGGCCCTGGAGAGATAAATGCCATTTCTCCAAGGTCTGCGTCTAGGATGGGACATAGAATGGACGCCTTGGGAACCAGCCACCCAAGCTAACCGGTTTCATTACTCCTCCTCAGAGGTCTAGTCTCTTCTTCTGAAATGCTAGGCATTTGAGGATTGACTCACAAACACTAACGCCCAACTCTTCATTCCTCTCTGGAGCCCCAAGCAACCTGGCCTCTGGCACCAAGCCAGCCCAGCCAGCCCTGGGGTCAGTGTGTCTGGTCGGCAGCCCAGGCCCGGGGCGAGGCTCACTGGTTTCAAGACCAGCTCATCTCTCACCAGCCAGGGGATCTTGGGCCCTGGACAAACCATTCTTCTTATGTCCCCAAGGACACCGTTGTGCAGCCTACAGGGATGCCATTAGATGCCATGTGATGGGAGATACCAGGGAATTCCTGACCCTGTGTCTGGCTCTGAGTCTAACCTCAGAGAACATGCATCCCCTCTGTCCTGACACTCACTCCTGTGCAGGAAGGAAAGAACACTGGACCAAACGTCATGGAATCTGGGTTTTCATCCTTGTGGTGTGGTCCAGAGCAATTCTCTGACACTTTGAGGGCCCACAGTTTCTCACCTATAAAATGGGGCTCTGATTTCAGCTCTACACTGTATTAGAGAGAGTGCAAGGGTGAAGATGAAAAGGGACACTTCTCAGGGATATTCCATTCCTTGACCATGGAATGGGAAAGACAGTTCTGAAAGACATATTGGAGGCTGGCCAGGGCTTTCAGTGCAAATAACCAGTGTCCCGTGTATCTTCAGCTCAGCCCATGTGCCCTGTCCAGAAGGTTTTAGAAAGGCAGCCATGCCTGCTGCCCCTGTGTATGTGTTTACTTCCCCAGATCTGGCACCTGGTCGTACTAGGCTGAGCCTCATACTCCTGGCCCTGTGCCTTTTTTTTTCTTTTTCTTTTTTTTTTTTTCGTGAGACAGGATCTTACTCTTGTCCAGGCTAGAGTGCAGTGGCACAATTATAGCTCACGACAGCCTTGACCTGCTGGACTCAAGTGATCCTCCCACCTCAGCCTCCCAAGTAGCTGGGACCACAGACACATGCCGCCACACTTGGCTAAAGTTTTTATTTTTTATTTTATAGAAAACAGGGTTTTGCCATGTTGTCCAAGCTGGTCTTGAACCCCTGGCCTCAAGCAATCCTCTCACCTCAGCCTCCCACAGTGCTAGGATTAAGGGCACGAGCCACTGCACGCAGCCTGTCTGTCCTCTTGAGGTCGTATGCTGCCCAGGACCACAAGACTCACAGGTGTAAGTACCCAGCCGTGCCTATCGGTGCTCATAGGTGTAACACCCTGTACCCATCGGAACTCACAGGTGTGAGCACATGGCCATACCCATCAGCGCTCATAGGTGTAAGCACTTGGCTGTATTCATTGGTGTAGCAGGCTGTGCGTCCCACTGGGTCTGAGGGTCTTTTTTGCTAGACTCGCAGGCAAGCCTGGCCCACCCTCTGCCAAGCCTGGATGTCACTCAGCAATTCACAAGCACTTCCAGAGCACTCACTGTGTTCAGGGCACCCTTCATTAGCTCATATAGTCCTCCCAATGACCTTAGGAAGGAGGCGCTATTTTTATTTCCAATTTACAGATGAGGAAAGTCACTTGTCCAGAAAAGTGAAGCGACACAAGCAGCCTGGCTTCCAGGTCTGTGCTGCTAACAACTCGCTGCTCTGGGACCCCGTCCTTCCCCGTCTACAGACTCAGCTTCCCTCTGCTAGGCCCCTCCCTAGCTGCCTCCTACATACTCCCCCTGTTAACCACCTGATAACTCACATGCACGGGAAGCTGAAGACAGCATGGTCCTCTTTGGGGTGAGGCGGCTGTCATTGTCAAATGGACTAGGTGCGGGCTGCTGCCTAATTCAAAGGGATGAATGATGAATGAATGAATGCATGATGAGATTTCAGATGAGACCCTCAGACAGGGCCTCCCAACCTCCTGCCTTCTCCCCACCTGCACTAGGTCAGTCCTGCCCGTGGATTACTTTCCTTGTCTGGATGATTCATGAATAGACACATTTAGGAAGCCCACAAAACCAACCAGTATTTCCCAGATTGTGGGGACCCCACTCGATGAGCACCCAGAGGGAAGGTTCCGTGAGTTCCGGAGTGGTGGGCAGCTCGGCGGGTGGGGAGGCAGCCTGGCCAGAGGAGAGCTTCCTCCAGCTGTTGGCTACCCCCACTCCCAAGAGGACAAACCCAGAGCATGAGGGTGCCTTCCACTCCTCAAGGCTCCCCAGGAGAGATGGGGACATAGGTTTTAACAATACCAAGGAGCCTTCTTCCTGGGTCAGCATTTACCCTGAACTCCAAGAGTTATTTCTGAGTCTTCCCAGTAATTTAATTTTAGCCATTTATTCCAATGCGTGTGTTTTGCGGAAGCCAAGGTGGCCTCTGTTACAGTTTGCAATATTTTGGGAGGCCTTGGTTTCCAGAAGTGATGCAGGGACTCAATTAGGCAAGACACCAGCAAACAGAAATAAAATAGCTCAAGAAGATAGGCCCTCAGGTTCCCAGAGGTGATGCCTGTACTTAGCACCCATGGGAGAAATTAAGATGAAGGTGTCCCCTGGGTGCCTGGTGTCGTCATCTCTGCAGCAGCAGCATATGCCACCTTCTCCATGTCTCTAAGCACCTGCAGAGATTTCAATGCCCTTCAAATTGTGGGCTGCATGAAGTTGCCCATTCTTTCCAAGTAGGCCTGGACAGACGAACAGCCTGGGCACCAGGATTTAGGTCCACCTTGTAGGTGGACACAGACTCACCAACAACTTGTGGGATGGCATTATCAAACAGCTTCTAACCTTCCAAATAGGCCTTTGGAATCCTCAACCAGTTCACGCTCCCTGACCCCCTGTTCCCTGTAGATACGGCCTGCTCCACCTGCCCTCAGCTCTGTCCCCACCTCCCCCACCACCCGATGTCTTCACTTGCTGTGCGCTCCAGACCCCACTCTTCTCACTGTTCCTTGAACAGGCCTGTCTCTGTCCTGCCCCCAACACTGACCAGCCCCTGGACCTCAGTCCCTCTCCCTTGCCTCTTGTTCCTGCTGGCCTCCTCTGATTCTGCAGGTTCTGCCCCGACTCCGCCCCATTCTTCCATCCCTTACTATTCAAGGTCTCATTCATCCTCCCTTGATCCTCTTCTCTGACCTTCCCTACAGCTGCTGGGTGGGGTCCAGCCTGGCACAGACTGAGAGCTTTCCCTGCTGTATGTGAGCTCCTGGGCTCACCTGAAGCAGGTGCGGCCACTGAGGGACTTAGGGAAGGGCAGAGGGCCTGAGAGCATCCAGCACACACATTCATTCATGTCTGGAGGGCAAGTCCTGGGATCCTGAGTCACCTCTCCAGGTGGATAGAGGAGTCGAAACAGAAGCCACACCAGGGCCCTCATTCCAGCCTAATGTGTAGGTGGTCCTTCGCGTGTGCTGAGTTGCCTAGACTTGGAGCCCATATTATCTGCATTGACACCTGCCCGCGGGAATACGACTGCCCTTGAGTTCGTTTTGAACTCTGTCTTTCAGCTTCAAGGGGAGGATTTGGTGGACAAAAGATCTAATTTCAGGCTTATTGCTTGTCAGGACTGACGTTGAACTTAAGAAAAGACATGTGTGAACTTGAAACAAAGATGAGAAATGTTTTTAGAGAGAGAAAATACGATCTGGGGTGGTGTGCATGCTTGATTGGGTGGCCTGTGTGGCCGCAGCAAACACGTGTTCCAGATTGGCTCTGCATGTCAGGGAGCAGATGGCTTGGCCTGGTCACCCTGGGCAGGAAGACTGGGCCATTGAGCTGTGAGCTGCAGCCATGGTGCAAAGAGGCTGGGCGGAGGCTGGGGTGAGACGCTTACCGGGCAGGATTCTGACTGTGCCCTGATATTCAGGAGGGTGGGCAGTGCTCAGTCAGGGGTAGAGTAGGAACGGTGATCATCAGGGCCTCTTTAGGCAGAGCACACAAAGGCCAGTTCCCTCCCAAGGCTCCACCATCCCAATTCCTGTCCCACTGCCCTTCCTAGGATGGCAGGGGAACCTCGGCGCCCTTTTCAGGAGAAAGCTCCTGTGTATTTTGACTATGCTTCCGTACTCTACAAGCAGTCGAGGACAGCCACCTTCTGCCTTCCCACTCACCCTGTTAGGGTGAGAATGAGGAGGAACTCCCACCTCCCTCTACTCTCATGCAGCCCCTTTTGACCCCAGATTACTGCTCCTGCATCCCATTTTGTGAACTGGGGTGTCAGTGGTTGATCTGACCTTAATGAGTAACCCAGGGCAGGTTACTTTGCATTTTTACTTTGAGCCTTCAGTGATTACCCAGAGTTAAGAGAATGATCTAGTTTCTGGCACACTGAGAAGCTCCCATGAGTGGGAGGTAGGTGAGGGTGGGTATATGTTATGTTATTTCAAGGCAGATTTTTTTTTGTTCTGAAGAGCCTAAAACCATCCCATTTGAGGCAAACCCACATTTTGCCTCTGACTTTGTTGCCTGGAGGTCATATCACAGGAGCCGCACCAGGGCCCTCATTCTAGCCTAATGTGTAGGTGGTCCTTTGAGTGTGCTGAGTTGCCTAGACATGGTTCGAGTCTTGTTACTAGATATCTAGCCTCAAGACATACCTTCACCTCTTTCAGGCATGTTGCTCAACTATAAAATACGACATCCACCTTGTAAGAGTGTTCTGCAGTTCAAATGAGGTGACGCTCAGGAAGGAGGTAAAACCCAAGGGCAACACAAACCTGAGGACTTACTGCCTGTATTTGTGTTTGAATGACACATGTTCAGTTTATGTTTATAGTTGTGGATATGTACGTGTGTGTGTGATTGCTTTAGGGACTCTGCCAATCATCATTTCCAATGATAATTTGCTGGAAATGGAGCTTGGCTTGCACATTTGTATTGGTTATCTTTTGCTGTGTAACAAATTTCCCCAAAACGTAGAGCTTAAAACAACAAATATTTATTATGTCACCCAGTTTCCAAGGGTCAGGAATCCCGGAGCAGTGTAACAGGGTGGTTCTGTTCTAGCTCAAAGTCACCCTTGAGAGTGTACCCTCCTTCACAAGGTAGTTGGCAGTTCTCAGTTTCCTATTAGCTATTGGTCACAAGGTGGACCTCTTCATAGGACTGTTCATGACATAGCAGCTGACTTGTCCCAAAGTGTGATCCAAGAGAGACAGACAGGAAGACAAGCAGACAGACAGACACCAAGATTGAAGCTGCAGTATGCTCTGTAACCTCATCTTGGGAGTGACATGCCAATATTCTGTTGGTCACACAGACTAACCTTAGTACAGTGTGGGAGGGGACTTTACAGGGATGTAAATTCCATAAAGTAGGGATCACTGGGGACAATCTTAGAGGCTGACTACCACAACCCACCCTCTCATTCCCAGTGACTCACATGCAAAATACTCTCACCCCTCCCAATGTCTCATTTGATTATAGCATCAGTTCCAAGTCCAAAGTCTCATCATCTAGATCATGTTCAGATGCAAATGAGGCGCTTTGGGAGTATCTCCTTCAGTACAGCACCTCAAGTACAGTTTACTGTTGATCTGTAGGCCTGAGATTTAAGGAGGCAAGTTAGCTGCACACACACAGACACACACACACACACACACACACATACACGTAGCCAACATACAACTGTAGGACAGCCATAGGGTAACAGCCTTAGATATACTTATTTAAGAAGTGGGGAAACAAGAAGCACATAGACATTGTTGGTCCACAGCAGTTCTGAAATCCAGCCAGGCAGATATTGGAAGTTTCTTGATTACAACTCAGTTCTGTTCCTGCCCAGGAATTATTCTACAAGGCTGTCTCCACCCTCTGCGTTAAGGGTCTTTCATGAGGTTGCAGCAAGTCATGGACCCAGTGAATACTCTGGGCTCTTGGTTCTGCCTCTGAGTCATCCTTCCTTTTCTATGAGAGGTAGCTTATCTTTGCAGCTGATTTGTTGCTCAGATAACTTCCTGCTAGTAGAATTTGGGAGGTCTGAGAGCTTCTTTATATTTTGTACGTCTCTCTCTCCCAGCCCAAGTTGTTGGTGTTTCCACTGAAATAATCCTTTCAAAAACTTTATGGGTCTTCTGTGATCCTATTGAGTCTATTCCACCAAATAAAAGCCCACCCACACATCTCTTCAAGACCATCCCTTCTCTCCACTGGGCTTCTGCTGAGGGACAATGCCCTTAAGCTTCTCAGAAGCTCTGTTGTTTGATTGAGAAGATCTTTAACACCTCTTAAAATCTTTACAGAGCTTTTGGTCTGACTGAATAGTACTCTGAGGCAACACCTCTGAACTTTCTAAGATCTTGACAAAGACTTCATAGCCACACCCTCCACCTCATCTTTGGACTATGCTTTCCTGAGAGTGCCTGGATTTGATCTTTACGCAGAAGTCATTTCCTAATTTTAGCATCATTTGCCATCTGGACAGTCTGGGACTCTTCAAAACTAGCAAGTCCTGGATTTTTTTTTTTTTTTTATTGTAACAGCCGTTCCTTTAACTTGTCTCTCTCTTCTCACTTTTTACCTAGCAAGAAGAAACCAGTCAGCCCCTGCAGGACCCTAGCTAAAAACTTCTTCCTTAGATAATGCAAGTCATTAGGTACATTTTCTACTTTTCACATATCTGTAGGAGACAATGTTGCTAAACATTTTGGGGCTACATAATAAAAATCCTCCTTCCTCCAATTCCCAATAATATATTTTTCACCTCCCTTAAAGCCCCCATCACCAGTCTCCTCGAAGTCTATATTTCTACCAGTGGTCTCTTCATGGCATTTGAGGTTTTCACTAAGAATCACCCCAGAATCCTTCTGGCTCCTGCCTGCTGCCCAGTACCAAAGCCACTCTCACATTGCAGAGTTTCACTGTGGCAGCACCACACTTCCAAGTAGCCAAAGCTGTATTAGTTATCTCTTGCTGTGTAACAAATTACTCCCCAAATTTAGCAGCTTAAAATAAGCACTTATGATCTCACACAGTTTATGATGGTCAAGCATCTAGAAGCAATATAGCTGGGGAGTTCTGAGTCAGGGTCTCTCGTGAGGTTGTGGTCAGGCTGTTGGCCAGGGCTGCAGTCATCTGAGACTTGACTCAGACGGGACTGGAAGAGCCACTTCCTAGCTCACGGATGTGGTTGCTGGCAGGCCTTGGTTCCTCACTGGCTGTTGGCTGGAGGCTTCATTTCCTTGCAATGTGGGCCTCTCTGTAGGGTGCTCATGACAGAGTAAGTGGCTGTGGAGGAGGAAGGGGGAGAGTGAGAGACGGAGAGAGAAGGAAAGAGAGAGAGAAGCTGTTGGGTCTTTTGTGACCAGGTCTCAAAGCAGCATACCATCCCTTCTGCCATATTCCGTTGGTCACAGACTAACCGTGATGTGTCAAGGGAGTAAACAAGGGTTTGAGTGTCAGGAGGTGGGGACCATCGGGAACCACCTTTATCTGTTTTGAGTTCCTTCCTGTACCATTGCTTTTTCCCCCCACTTTAAATGATCTAGTGAAACTCACCGGTAGCTTTGAATGGGTTGAGGGTTTTTGTGTGATCTGATTGAGGGTTTTTGTGTGTTCTGATTCAACTTCAAACCTCTCTACAAATGCCCTCCTCATCCTGTCCTCCCCTCTGCGCTTCCACCCTTCCTGCCCACAGCCCCTCTCCATGGTGGGGCATCGGTGAAGACACTTCCTCCCTGGGGAAGATTTGAAGCCAGGGGATGCTGTTGCCAGAACTTTGGATTACCCCTCTTACCCGGGGGGTCCAGCAGATAGTTCTGGGAAAAGGAAACTTTCCAAGATACACACCCACCTTCCCCCCACCACCACCACCACACACACAGACACATACTCACACATATAATTATTTTCCCTTAAACTCTGTAATCTCAATGATTATAAAAGTTGGGGCTTTAATTGGAAGCATATTGAAATACTTGCATCCATCAGACACTGACAGAGAAGGCTTCCTTGCTTAGGTGGGAAAATAATCCAAATATTAATGACATAAATAAAGATGGCTCCCCTAGCCTTTCTCACAGCAGCCCCGCAGTGGATCTGGGAGGCAGTAGGATGAGTGCTGGTGTCCCCATGAGAAGAATGAGGTCAGCGAGACTCAGAAAGGTGATGCGATTTACTCTAGGCCTTGCAGAGCTGAGGCTGGTCCCAGACATCCGGACTTCTGGATTCTTTTCCACAGGGTTCTGGAATGTTGGCCCTGTGGTGGAGAACACGTGCTTCTTTTTCACCCACTTGGGGATCCATGGTGATCTGGAGTTGTCTTCCTGTCTGGGGAGGGTGGTCCTGCCTCAGACAGAGAACCAGATATGGTGGGGGTTCCGAATGCTGGGGAGAGAAGTCCCTCAGAAACGGAAATATTTTGGTAGGCATGAGGAAAGATTGTGAGGGAACACCCAGTGGTGGGACAGTGGTGATGGACAGAATAGGAGTCCTGTTAATCCACTCTTGCTAATCCGCCCAGATGCCTTTCCCTGCATTTTGAGGCATCCCTGGGAGGACTGCCTCAGGAGGCTTCATCTCCAGGTGGGGTCTCGGGATGAAGTAATAGTAGCCAGCGTGGTCCACAGCTGTGCCGCCCAGCGCAGTCACCACAAGCTGCCTGTGGTGATTTACACCCATTACAATTAAATAAAGCCACAATTTCAGTTCTGCAGTCATACTGGCCACATTCAGGGCTAGCCACATGTGGTGAAGGGCCTCCACAGTGTGAGGGGCCCCCGAGGTGTGAGGGGCCCTGTGGTATGAGGGGCTTCCACGGTGTGAGGGGCTTCCACGGTGTGAGGGCCCCCCGTGGTGTGAGGGGCTTCCCCAGTGTGAGGGGCCCCCGAGGTGTGAGGGGCTTCCACGGTGTGAGGGGCCCCCGAGGTGTGAGGGGCCCCCACGATGTGAGGGGCTTCCGCGGTGTGAGGGGCTTCCACGATGTGAGGGGCTTCCGCGGTGTGAGGGCCCCCTGCGGTGTGAGGGGCTTCCGCGGTGTGAGGGGCTTCCGCGGTGTGAGGGGCTTCCGCGGTGTGAGGGCCCCCTGCGGTGTGAGGGGCTTCCACGGTGTGAGGGCCCCCTGCGGTGTGAGGGGCTTCCACGGTGTGAGGGGCTTCCCCGGTGTGAGGGCCCCTGCAGTGTGAGGGGCTTCCGCGGTGTGAGGGGCTTCCGCGGTGTGAGGGCCCCCTGCGGTGTGAGGGGCTTCCCCAGTGTGAGGGGCCCCCGAGGTGTGAGGGGCTTCCACGGTGTGAGGGGCCCCCGAGGTGTGAGGGGCCCCCACGATGTGAGGGGCTTCCGCGGTGTGAGGGGCTTCCACGATGTGAGGGGCTTCCGCGGTGTGAGGGCCCCCTGCGGTGTGAGGGGCTTCCGCGGTGTGAGGGGCTTCCGCGGTGTGAGGGGCTTCCGCGGTGTGAGGGCCCCCTGCGGTGTGAGGGGCTTCCACGGTGTGAGGGCCCCCTGCGGTGTGAGGGGCTTCCACGGTGTGAGGGGCTTCCCCGGTGTGAGGGCCCCTGCAGTGTGAGGGGCTTCCGCGGTGTGAGGGGCTTCCGCGGTGTGAGGGCCCCCTGCGGTGTGAGGGGCTTCCGCGGTGTGAGGGCCCCCTGCGGTGTGAGGGGCTTTGGCGGTGTGAGGGGCTTCCATGGTGTGAAGGGCTTCCACCGTGTGAGGGGCTTCCGTGGTGTGGGGGGCCCCCTGCGGTGTGAGGGGCTTCCGCGGTGTGAGGGGCTTCCATGGTGTGAAGGGCTTCCACCGTGTGAGGGGCTTCCGTGGTGTGGGGGCCCCCCGCAGTGTGAGGGGCTTCCGCAGCGTGAGGGGCATCGGCGGTGTGAGGGGCCCCCGTGGTGTGAGGGGCCTCTGGCACTTTTGGGGGCTTCCGCAGTGGACCATGCTGCTGTAGGATGTTTTCATCATGGCAAAAAGTTCTGTCAGATGACCCTCCTCTGGGGAAACTCTCCCAGCCCAGAGAGGCAGGTATGGGGCTGCTGGGGGAGGAGAGAAAAGTGGAGAACCATTTGGAAGGGTCTGGGGGCCAGGGAGAAGGCCTGAGGATGAGAAAGAGGAAGCTGAGAAAGAGAAGGGATGCTCAGGGAGCAGTGTGTGGCCCCTTTGGGTGCTCAGGAAATAGTCATTCCTCTTTGATCTGGGGCTGGGAGAGGGAGACAGTGCCTACCCTGCTGGGGTTTGAAACCCACAAGGGAGGACCGCCTCCTGCAGCACCTTCTCTCAAAAGCTCCAGGCCCACTCTGCAGGCCACCCGGACCCCCAAGAGCTGCGCAGCCTCCCCAGCAGCTGATGGGCATCACTGAGAGGGGTGGAGTAGAGAATGCTCATTATGATGGTCAATTCAGGACAAATCCTCTGGAATAGGGAGAGACGCCTGGAGGCTTCTGGAGAATGGAGAGGTCCCCATTTCCTAACCCACCATTGGTTCTTTGTCACCATATTCCCCACCCTCTACATCTGAATGGAATTCCATTAACCCTCTCATTCCTGGAGAACTGTGCAAACCACATCTCAACAATGTCTTCCCAGTGGCCACCCAACTCAGCTCAGGGACCTAGTAAGGGCTCGGTTTGTCTGTGGTAAGTGAAAGGTGTGTGGATGGATGGGATTTCTTCAAAGTCTTATATGGAAATTATCCATATAAACCAATGAATAAAGAAGACCTCTTTAGTTTTTATCGGGTTGGGACCAGAAACCGAATGGTCCCCACCACTGCAGTGACTTGGTTCCCGCTTATCGTAACAGCAGTTATTGAAGCTGCTTTTTATGGGACGCCTCCTAGGCTGTGCATTCTATCTGGATTAGGGGTCAGCAAAGTTTTCTGCAAAGGACCGGAGAATAAATCTTTCAGGTTTTGAGGGCCATAGGGTCTCTCTCATAACTCCTCAGCTCTGCCATTGTAGCACAGAAGCAATTATAGAAATATATAAATGAATGACAGTGACTGCGTGCCAATAAAACTCTATTTCCATAACCAGGTAGCAGCTGCATTCGGCCCACAGGCCACCATTGGCCAATTCTTGATGTGGGTTATCACGAATCCTCCACCACCCCAAAGGGAATGAAATTTCCCGTCCTACCTTACAGCTGGGGGACCACACTGCAGCCGTGCATCCATCTGGCTACTGGGCTCACATGCCTTTTGAGGCAGACCCAGGCCTATCCAAGCAGGGCTCTCATTCCCTGGAGTACATTTTGACGTGGAACTGCAGAAGGCCCTGCCAAAGGTTGCCCTGGGAGACCTCAGGATTCGGGGTACCAGGGGTAACGGCAGAACCTGGAAGGCTATAGGAAAAATAGAAGCCTGTTTCCCCTGCTTTACTGAGGTTGTAAGGCAACCCCGAGAAGGCGGAAGGGGACGGGACCAGCAGGACAGTGCACACCCAGGAGACAGGTCTTACCTTGATGACAGGGCTGACCAGCAGGACACTGCCCTGTGTGGACCTTTTTTATGCCCACCACGGGGCAACCACTGCCTCCAGCATCCCCCCTGGAGAAGCTGCTACAAAGCCGTCCCCTTCTATGGGGACCACAGCCTGAAGCTAAAACAAGAGCCCAAAGCATCTTTAGGCATAAGAAGAGGTCTCTTTCTTGTTCTTGGCAGCCCATCCTTCCCCATCTCCTTCTGGATATGAGGTTGCTTGTGACCCTCTTCAAGTTCCTTTGGCTCGCAGCATTGTCTCTCCTCCAGACAATATGGCCTGGCCAGTGTGACCTGCTCCTGTGTGCCCTCCAGCCCTCCCCAGCCATGCCATGGAGGGACAGAGCTGTCCAGATCCCAGCCAGGGTGTCCGATCTGTGCAAGGCGGGAGGAGGTATGTTTCACTGCTGTGAGAGCTGCCTCAGGGTTTCATTCATTCAAGTTTTCAATAGAGGCCATGCCTTCCAGATATTTGATCTACATCACCATAATCAGACGAGATTGCGCATTCAGGGTGGTGTGGCTGTAGACAACATCACCATCATCAGAAGGAGGAGAAGGAGGAGCGTTATTTTGAGAGGCGTCAGGGGCCTGGTTGCCTGGACTTTCATCATTAGTGCATTCTTATTTGGGTTAAAAATTCATAATCCCTGTGGTCCCTTCTAAAGCGTAGCTTCCCTGGGGAGGCAGTATCCCAAGGCACTCGGACACTTCTGTCACTAACTCTGTCAAGTTTGTGGATTATAGATAAGGGAGGAGGCGAGGAGGGGCGGAGAGGGAAGTGGGACGCTGTGTGGGAGGGGTGGGTGCTCGGAGTGGAAGTGAAGATCAAGTTGAGTCCTCTAATGGTGGTGCTGGGGCCCTGCCTGTCTCTTCTGGGAGTCACCACCTCCATGTGCATTAATCCTGCAGATCCAGCCGCAGCCTGAGTTTGAATAGGGCTAGCTGAACTCTTTGCTGGTCACTGTCTCCTGTGGAAACCACTGAGTGCGAGGTCAGGAGTGGGGTGCTGTCAGACACTGATGGAGCCGTGTCCAAGGCCCAGGGAACATCCTGTGGCTAGGGAGGAGTTGCAGTGACACAGATTGTCAGGCAAGGGTCTTTGGTCCCCCTCCTTGGCAGTCGAGGGCACACCAGCTTCAGTGAATTGATTCTAGGTGGGTATTTAGGAGGCGTCTGGAGACAGTGTGGGTGCTGAGCTGGCACATCCACCACAGAGCAACTAGGATTATTGAGGAGAAGGAAGAACATTATCTGAGCCCACCTAGGGTTTTCATTTGCAGCCCATGATGAAGTCTGCTGGCCAAGAGGTCAGCTTTAGGCCACGCCTATGGGGACCCTTCCGGCTCTGCACATCCAGCAGGCCCACCAACCCACCCCAGAGTGCTTGCTCCCTACTCACCCTCGCAGCCCTTCCCCCTGGAAATCATAACTAAGCCCTCCCTTCTCCCAGTCTCTCAGGGCTGTCTCAGAGCTAAGCTATCCAGTCCAAGAATGCTTGGAGCATTTCAGCAAGGGTCTTCATTCTCAAGGACATGGGTACAATTTGGGGTTCAATAAAAGGAATATTTGAAAATAAAGCTGGGCATCCACCCAGCAAAGCCAGCTGGCAACGCCATGAGGGACACTGTGTTCTTCTAACTCTGCTAAGCCTGCCCTGTGAGCCGTGGCTCAAACCCAGCATGGGAACTTCCTGTAGGGGAAGGGGCCAGGCTGTCTGGAAGAGAGACCTCGAGTCCCCACCCACTTCCCCGGGACAGGGAGTGGAGAGACCCTCGGCTGCACCTTCTGTCCCCCACCCCCAGCATTGCTGTGGTCAGAGATAATACCAGGTTAGCAACATTAAAATTATTTGGGCTAGGCTCAGTGGCTCACGCCTGTAATCCTAGCACTTTGGGAGGCTGAGGTGGGTGGATCACTTGAGGCCAGGAGTTCAAGACAGGCCTGGCCAACATGGTGAAACCCCGCCTCTACTAAAAATACAAAAATTAGCCAGGTTTGGTAGTGCACGCCTGTAGTCCCAGCTACTCAGGAAGCTGAGGCAGTAGAATCGCTAGAACCCGGGAGGCGGAGGTTGCAGTGAGCCAAGATTGCACCACTGCACCCTAGCCTGGGTGACAAAGTGAGTGAGACTCTGTCTCAAAAAAATAAAATAAGATTATTTGAATCCCAGGATTCATTGGGGTTCATTTGCATCCTGTTCATCATCACGGCAACATTCTGGGAGAGAAAGGGAAGACTTCCCAGAGGCTGAATCACTTTACAGTGTTGACCTCACCCACCTCATGACCCCAGGGTGGTGGGAGCAACGCCCTTCGCCAGCCCCTGTATGGATAGGAAGCAGGGGCTGGAGAGGGGGCTTTGGTCAGGAAGGGAGGCTCTGTGAATGCTTCTCACAAGCCTAGACTGAGCCAGACATTAGAGGAGTATCCGTCTAGTTGGAATGAGATGATTAAGGTATACTGAATAATTTACACTTAACATCATATTGCTGTGTGTGTACTCCTGTGTACATATATATATGTGGTATATATGCATATGTGTGTTTATATGCATCTATATGCACACATGTATGCATGCATATGGGTGTGTGCAATATGTGTACGTGAGTATATGTATATGTTATGTGCCTATGCATATGTGTATGTGTGTCCAGTTTGTGTGTGTGTGTGTGTGTGTCTATGTGTGTGTGTGATGGCACAGTGCAGCCCATAAGGCCCTGTAACTTCAGAGAAAGGAAAGGCTTTGCCGTTTAGAGTAGCCAAGAAGCCTTCCTGAAGGAGGTGGAACCTGATCCGTCTCTTCAATGGGGCCAGCAGAGGGCAAAGCGAGAGCATTCCTGATATGTGACTGAGCAGAGACAAAGGCCCAGAGGTGGGACGTGCCTGGTGTGGTGTTCAGAAGCAGAGAACACTGTTAGGAAAGAGGCCAAGCCAGGAAGGTGGGTGTGAGAAGCCAGTGAAGAGTCAGATCCAGTGCGTCAACTCTTCACTGCGTCTGTGGCTGCATCTGTGGATGTCTTGCAGGCAGATGTACAGGCAGCAAGTCCAAGACAGTGTGTTGCTGGAGGGACAGCCAGCGCACAGGCACGTGGCGGGAAGCACATGGCAGGTGGAGGATGCGGAGGAAGCAAGTGCATGCTAGAAAGAAGGAGACTGGAAGACTGGAAGCTGAATGGGGAAAGAGGGGAGGAGGTGAGGACAGGGTGTTAGAACAGATTCTGTATCTCCAAGTGTCCAGTGGGACCTTGGATTTTTGTCTTGAGTCCCAGAACCCAGTTCCTACGCATTTAGTTGGAGTCTTGAGGATTATTGCCAGTGATTAAGTTTCCCCCATCAAAATAGGCTACGATGGAGACTTGGGATTCCCTTACCCAAAGGTGCCTGGGTCTGGTGAGAAGGGAGAGGCGCTTCCTTTCCATCTCCAGTCCTCCCTGGGAGCTGCGGCCATCAATCTGGGGCAGAGATAGTAAACACTCCGTGAATGTTTATGGATGGTCTCTTGGGGAGGGCTGGGCTGGTTGTGATCCCATATGTCATGGGAAGCGGAGGAGTTGGAAAGGGCACACCCGGGTGGTCTGGTGGTTAGGATGGCCCTGTTCCTGGGAATGGTTGCCACGAAGCATTTTCCCTGGCTTCTCCATAGCAGCGACTGTTCCTTCCCGGAGTGTTATGAAAACCTGCAATTACCAAGCCGCCTCTGGGTGCGAGCGTTCAGACCTCCTCTTCTTTCTTCCAAGATACACTGAGTCAAGACCCGGTCAGTGCAGAAAGTGGGTTCCTCTCCCACATTCCTTCCTGTGCAGCCCCATGGGGCTGTGGTTAATGAGCTTGGTGATTATGTATTTCGTGTCTGGGATGAGGAAGGTGAAGGGCTTGAGTGAATGCCTGTGCCTCTCCAAGTGCTGAAGCAAGCTGCCTTCTGCACTCGGCACGCTCTGGGACCACTCAGCAGATCCCACAATGTCTCTGGGGGTTGGGGTCCCCTTCTTCCTCCAGCTGCACTGAGTGGAAGCCAGAGCTGTGCATAGAAGCTGGGAGAGGACTCAAGCAGGAATGTGCAATGCACGGCTTCATGGAACTCTCCATCCAGACTGCCGCCTTGGGATGCCTGAGTTTAGCTCTATCCTGTTCCTCCGATGATTTTCCTTCTGGGCATATATATTTCCTGGCCTCTTGCCTTTGCATGTGTGAGTTGTGATGGGGGTTGGGGGGAGAAGGAAAAACATATAGAATGGGTGGCTCTAGAATGGGTGGCTCCAGACTTGAAATTTTCACAGTGGAAGAGAGAATAAAAACAATTCTTGCGCATCAGAAAGTTTCTGGACCTGCCGCGCCATAGCCAGTGAGCCCCTAGGCCCCAGATGGCCCTCCTGGGGAAGCTGACATTGGCCCAGCCTCAGGTAGACAGAGCATATGGAACTTCCTATAGAGCAGGTGAGGCACAGGGGCATGACCTCCATTTCCCTGGGAGAGCAGTCACCCCTCTGCCACCTGACTAGCTGCCTAGTCACTTGCTGCTGCACTCACATTCAGGCAACCGTGAACTCCCTGGAACTGCATCTGCACAAACTGCGGCTCGACCCCTGCTTTGCATGCTTACTTCTGCCTCCTGCTCACAGTCCTGTCTCCCTGATTCTCCACATGGCTCCATGTCACCCAGCAGCCCTGTGCCCCACATCCAGACCGGCTCCTTGGGTAGCAAAGGGTCCCCCAGCCTTCTCAACATTCCATGGTTGGGTGTCTAATACACTTCTCAAAGTCAGCATTTCCAAAACTAAGCTTCCATCTGCCCCAAGCCTGCCCCACTCCCTCAGTCTTCTCCATCTCAGACAACACAGCTCCATCCTCCTTGCAGTTGCTGAGGCCAGTCACCGTGCAGACATTCTTGACTCCAGCCCTTCTCTTCACCCACAGTGGATCATCAGCAGTTCCTACGGATCCCACCTTCAAAGCAGATCCAGGATCTCCACCTCTTACTCCCTCTACTCCTGTCCGCTGGGCCAAGGCAGCCTGGGCTCTCACTGGGATTACTCCTATAACATTACTGTCTTTGCTCTTGCCTTTTTCAATGTCATTTCTTAGCTTAGAACACTCCAGTGGTTCCCAATTTCATCCAGAATAAGGGCCAAAGTCCTTTCAATGGTCTGCAAGGCCCCAGATGATTTAGCTCCCACCACCTCTCTGACCTCATCATGTGGCCTCCCCCTTCACACTCTGCACTCCCACCACCCTGCCTTCCTAGGGGCCAGAAGTTCCACCTCAGGGACTTTGCACTGGCTGTTCCCCCTCCCCGGATTGCTCCTCTCCTGGGTTTTTGCATGGCTCCTTCCTCCCCTCTCTCAAGTCTTGGCTGCTCCATGTCACCTTCTCAGGGAGGCCTGTCTTAACCATTCCACCTAAAAAGGCAATCTCCACCAGGGGTGCCCCCACCATACACCAGCATTCCCAGTCCTTCCAGCTTCCCACTTCCATAGGCCTTCCCACGCTCTGGCATTCTCCATGGTGCATTTGTTCTGTTTATCTTCTGCATCTCCCCACTGGGTGGTGAGCAGAGCCTGGCATGGGTGAATGCCCACTAAACCGCTGTTGAGTAAGTGAATGAGTGGACAGGAAGGTAGCCAGCCCTGCTCAAAGTCACTTACTTTATCCTCTCAGGGCCTTTCAGCACCTCGCTTAGGGACCTGCCCGGCTCCTTGGGCTACCTCCCTTCCTACAGGTCCCCTCCCGAGACCAGACATAAGACACCCCAGGAAGTCCTAGCCTCAGAGTCCAGATTTGAAGCAGAAGGAAAGGTCAGTTCCCACCATCCACCCTGGACAGCTGGTCACCCTGTCTCTAAGTCTTCTCCCACCTCCCAGGGCTGGTGACATTGCAGGGATGTTAGTGTCCTCGTCTGGGTGGGAGTTATGACTCTTCATACTCCCTGTCACCAGTGGGACAGCCAAGATTCCTCCTAGCATAAGAGCCTTCAGGCCAGAGCAGAGGGAGTTGTGGGGCAGAGTTAGCACAGGCCACAGGGGGTTATTGAGGGAAACTGGGGTGTCAGAATGACAGACCTAACCCCCAAACTGGACGTCAGGCAAGTGCGCTCCTGTGTCGTGGCCCATGACACCTTTGTGAAGGATAGAACCCCTGCCTGATGGGCCACTAGGGGAAGGTTTTCAGTTGGACTTGATGGACCTTCACTCACCTGGTGGGGTGTGGTGGGACGGGCCCCAGTACAAACCCCGCTCTGGCTCTGGCTCTGCCCTTGCTCACTCTCTGGCCTGTGGACAAACCTCTCTACCTCTTCCCAGTCACTTCATCTTTAAAGAGACTGTCATCACTGCCACTCAGAGGGCGGCAGTGGAGACTGAGTCCGTGCTGAGGGTGCTGCACCCATACTGGATGGTTAGCATTTTAAAATGGTGGCCCGGCAGATTGGCCCTTGGCGGGGCCCTTCCCAGGGGCCACTGGAAGCCGAGAGGCCTGTGGGGCACAGCTCTATCATATGTTGTGGTTTCAAAGTTCACAAATGCCTTTAGGTAATTCCTCTGTTCAGGAATCATAGGAGGGAGTTGTGCTGGTAGTTGGAATATTTACCCGTTAGCTCCTCTCCCTCCCCTCTTCCTCCCCTTCCCCAGATGTCTGCCTGGCCATCTGCAGTGGCCCAGGTGACCTTCTGCTGATATGCTATGGGGTCTACCAGGCTATTGTATTTAATAAACTCTTAGAGCATGTGTCCTGTGTTTGATACTCTACAAATATCAATGCACATTGTCAGTACAACCACCCTTTAGGGTAGATGTTATTATGTTTGCATCTTACAGGTGAGGGAACTGAGGCAGAGAGCAGTTCTGCAACTTGCCTGGGGTTATACAACAAGTCAGAGGCAAAGCCAGGACCTGGATGCAGGCAGGCTGCCATAGAGTCTGGGCTCGGACAATTCCCCTTCTTTCTTTCTCTGCTCAGCCCCTTGGGACCTCTCTTGGCAGCCTGTGACCCAGCTGCAGCCCTGCCCCTGAAGCCCAGTTCTGACCATCCAGCTTCCAAACTTAGAGACGGCCCCCTATAGCCAGAACCAAAGGTCCTGCCCTTCCCCCTACCATGGACCTCCAGAGTCCTCTAAAACCTGGCCCAACCTAACTTTCCAGAATCTCTTCGTGCAACCCCACCCTCACTGGCCATGCACCTGCTGTCTCCATCGGCTGGGCCTCCACTCTCTCTGACCATGCCTGGGCTTTCCCTGCTGGACAGTCCTTTCTCCAGAAACCCCACCCAAGCTGCAAGTCCCAGATCTGCTCTTAGCAGAATGGTCAGGGTCAGACTGGTGTTCCTCAGTTTACTCTGGCACTTTTATGCCTAAGGACCAGGAGCAAGAAGTATTTCTATCCATCACTCAGGACATCCTGGGCTACTCAGTCCTTGCCCTTGGCCTGCCTTGACTGTCACCTCTTGCCCTACTGCACACCTTGTTCCTTTGTGTCACCAGGGAGCAGAGATGCTCTGGCTTTGGAAGGAGTGGACTCCAGCTCCCAGGACCTCTCCCTACCCGTGGTCAACTCACTGGAAGCCTGGAGTAGCTGAAACCAGACCATTAAAAAATTCCTGACGGATTCTAGAAATATTACAGTGTTTTATTTGTAATATTTATCTAGCCCCCCCATGCCCCGACCCCACCAAGTCCAGAAATATAGCATCATGGTTAAGAGTGTGGGCTCTCCTCAGCTGTGTGACCTGGGGCAAGTTACTTCACTTCTTTATGCCTGTTTCATCAGCTATAAAATGAGGACAATAATGTCACTGTCTACCCCATAGAACTGTGGTGATGATTGAGTAAGCATATTTGTGTTCTTAGAATAGCGTCTTGGACAGAGAAATCACCATACACGTCATTCATTATCCTGGCAGTTGTTATTGTTAGAAAAGACAACTGGGTCCCAGAGAGGTGTTTCCTCTAGGCCAGTGTCACACAGTTAACAGCCACAGGTTGGAGTAGAGCCGGTAGCCTGCCTCTCCAGCCAGAGTCTGCTCTTTACTCTGCCCCTCCCTCTCCTTGGTGCATGTTGCCAGGCAGTGGGCACTCCGTGAGCCTAAAATACCCAGGTGCTACCCTACCCCACCCTGTGTCCTGCCAGCTCTGCCAGCACTGGCCCAGCCCACTCCATCAGCCACATGGCCAGGGCCATCTTTTTTTTTTTTTTTGAGACGGAGTCTTGCTTTGTTGTCCAGGCTGGAGTGCAGTGATGCAATCTCGGCTCACTGCAACCTCCACCCCCCAGGTTCAAGTGATTCTCCTGCCTCAGCCTCCCAAAGAGCTGGGATTACAGGCATACACCACCATGCCTGGCTGATTTTTTTGTATTCTTAGTACGGGTAGGATTTTGTCCTGTTGGCCAGGCTGGTCTCAAACTCCTGACCTCAGGTGATCCTCCTGCCTTGGCCTCCCAACCTGCTGGGATTACAGGCATGAACCACCATGTCTGGCCAACCAAGGCCATCTTTAAGAGGCCTGGCTCAGTTTCTCACCCAAAAGAAGCGGACTTATGGGGCTGAGAGCCTCCCACTCTGCTGTCCTCTCCTCATCTTCATCTTACCTTGGGCCATACTCAGCACAAAAAGGGAGCACAGGGCGCCTCCCAGGGAACAGAGAGCCAGTGAGCGCTGCTGGGACCAAGGGCCTGACACCTGCCTCCTTGTCCCCCAGCTCAGAAACCACTTACCAGGGCTCCTGACCCACAGCAAAAATCTAAACACTTATTTCCAGTGGAGCCCAATACCAACTGTAGAAAGCCAGGCAGGGGCAGAAGAACAGGATGTGGTCCCTGCCTGCCTCCAGGGATGAGCTGTGGACATAGGCCATAAACATGCAGACATTTATTCTCAACACTAGGAAAAGGTCCCGGGACAGACAGGGCCTTTCTCTTGGGCCAGGGTGACCAGGACCATTTCCTGAAGGAGACAGCACATGAGCTCCCCAGGAAGCAAGAGATGTGTTGAGGCAAAGATGAGTGGGGAGGGAGTTCCTGCAGGGGAATGGCATGGGTGCTCATAGGGAGAAAGAAAGGAGCAGGGCAGGTTGCAGCACAGTGTCCAGGGTGCCCCGGGATTCTTCTCAAGCCTTGAGGCTCCCCAGAGGGCAAGCAG
Source organism: Chlorocebus sabaeus (assembly GCF_047675955.1). Taxonomy (NCBI): domain Eukaryota; kingdom Metazoa; phylum Chordata; class Mammalia; order Primates; family Cercopithecidae; genus Chlorocebus; species Chlorocebus sabaeus. The sequence continues at coordinate 34,214,123 of NC_132921.1, read as the reverse complement.
AGGAATCCAGACCCTTGTGGATGCTCCCCAAAGGGGCTGCAGACCCAAGGTTGCCTGTAAGGGGCTGAACCTGACACAGGAACCCTAGAGGTGCCAGAGGAGGCACCTTCTGCATTCGGGCCTCCTGGGTTCACGCGCAGACAGCGAGAGCGCCATGCCTGGAGTCCTGACTTGTCACTGCTGCCGTTTCCCGAGTGAGCGATGACAGCAGCAGCAGAATCAACTTATTGAGCCTTCCTCTGTGTCAGAGCAACACAGAGCCAAGGCACAGCTCATTTAACCCTTGGAAACCAATGCAATAGCCTTTATCATCATTATTCTCCCATTTCACAAATGGAAAAACTGAGGCATGGACAGTAAGCACCTTGCCCAGGGGCCCATACTAGAAAGTGACTGGGTCCAGAGTCTGGCTGGGTCCAGAGTCTGGCTCTCCCTGCTTCTGCCAGGGGTATTGGGGTGTTTTTTCATCTTTAAACAGCGCAGTGTGAATTCTTGCCTGTGGGCGTGGGGTGAGCATCAGGGCTTCATGGAGATGGGAGCAGCACACCCAGGACTCGGCCCCTCCACCAGTTTATCACTCAGCAGCCCAGAGAGCCACTCTGGTGGTTTTGACCATTACACATTTTAAATTATTTTTATTCTTAGTCAAATATTTAATTTTTTACCCATAATGGACAGTTGGTTAAAGGCAGGAAGCATTAAAGAACACTAATATTAAAAGGCTGGTTCATGAGGAACACGTAAGTGGTAATAATTCTGCACATATGCCTCAGGGTGCTCTGGCCGGATCTGCAAGCCTCATTCATCTGGTCAGAGTTCTCGTGTGGCAGCTCCTGCAGCTTGCAGAGCTTCACAACCCCAGGCTGGAGGCAGACAGAGCCCAGCACTCATCTATCTGACTCTGTGTCCACAGGGAGCCAAGGCCCTCCTCACTCACGTCATGCTATTTGGACAGAAGCACGTCCTAAAAACTCTCGGGTCTCAGAATTTAGAAACAAAGTAAGAATATTACAAAATCAAACCGGTTGACTTTTGTTTTTTTAGAAAAACAGAAAATTCAAGAATTCCAAACAGCAGGCCATGAAATCAGTTTTTACTTTTTGTTTCTTTTTATGCCTTATATAGTCAAACTTTAGCCTACAGTTTAGTGTGTACTGATGCCAAATCCACAATGTGATGGTAATATGTCATTTTGAAATTTCTTTGTAGAAAATCATGCTTTTGCTTTTATAACGCGTTTGCAATAAATGAAGAAGAATGCATCACTTGATAATTGGCAGAAGGCTAAATTTTGCCTGTATTCATGAATGTTATTAAAGATCGGGTTAAACACGAATCTTGTAATTCACCTCCAATAACACATCAATCTAAAAACTGTATTTGACATAAAGTAACTTCTTTATCTAGTACTACCAAAAATAACAAAATTTTTTTTTTAACACTTAAGAGTGTTTCCAAGGGAAAATATTATGGTGAGAGGAATTTTCAAGTCCCAAAGAGTTAAGCAAGATTCAGCTGCGGCAGCCCTCTAAACTGCCCCAGTTTCCACGAAGGTAAAAATAAGAATAATGAGAATTCATCCTTTTTCCCTCCCGTTGAGGGGCTAGGTCTCCTGATAAGTGCCTTACAGGCCTACCCCCGAGAGGAGGGGCTTACTTTGAGAAAGTTGACCACAAGTGCTTTCCAAAAGGTCAAACTGACTTGCTTTTGGTGCGTGCTGGTACACAGGCCCTCCCAAGTTCCCCAAGATGTGGGAGGGTTTGGCCGCCCTTCAGACTGTGCCCAGACACTCAAGTTCCATTAAGGATTCTATTGGTTCCAAGTACACAGATGCACAATGAGCTCTGTGTTCAACCCTGGTAGTGCCACCCTACGGTAAGGGGTCTCTGCAGTTTCACTTCCTGCTAGATGCAGCAGGACCCCCTTGTGTCAATTTTGTTGTATTTCATTTGGTTTGCCCAGTGTGTAAGAAATTGACTTAAGAAAAATTGCCACCAAGCCTTTGTTGAGCTTGACATTTCTTCTAGAATGGCCTCTCCCCTCCTCCCTTTTAACTAAATCCTGCTTATTTTTAAAAACTTTTGATTCTGACAAAATTTCAGACTCTCAGAAAAGTTGCAGGAATAGTACAAAGAATTCTCATATATCCATCACCCAGTTTCCTGTGATGTTAACATTTTATCCTCCTCTCTCTCGTATACCTTTTTTTCTGACCCGTCTGAGAGTAAGTTGCCAAAATGATACCCTTTTACTGCTAAATATTTCACAGTGTGTTTCTTTAAAACAAAGACTTTTTTTCATAACCACAATACAATTCTCAAAATCAGGAAACTGACATAGATACGATACTGTAATTGAGTCTATAGACCTTACTCATATTTCTCTAACGATTGATCCTAGACTGTGGGCTGCATTCAATTGTGATGACTTGTTAGTATCTTTTAACCTGGGGCAGTTATTTTTTTTTTCTTTTGAGATGGAGTCTCAGTCTGTCACCCAGGCTGGAGTGCAGTGGCGCAATCTCGGCTCACTGCAAGCTTCCATCTCCTGGGTTCACGCCATTCTCCTGCCTCTGCCTCCCCAGCAGCTGGGACTACAGGTGCACATCACCACGCCCGGCTAATTTTTTGTATTTTTAGTAGAGACAGGGTTTCACGGTGTTAGCCATGATGGTCTCGATCTCCTGACCTTGTGATCTGCCCGCCTCGGCCTCCCAAAGTGCTGGGATTACAGGCGTGAGCCACCGCGCCCGGTCAACCTGGGGCAGTTCTTAAGTCTTTGTATTTCATGGCATTGGCCTTTTTTTAAAGAGTGACCAGTTATTTTTGTAGAAGGTCCCTCAATGTCAGTTTCTCTGGCATTTCTTCATGATTGGACTTGGGTTATACGCACTGTAGTGACGTGACCTTCCCAGTGCACCTTGTCAGGAGGTATGTGCTGTTCTTTAATCCCCTGCCTGGTGATGTTAACTGTGATTACCTGGCTAAGGTGGTGTCTGCCAAGTTTCTCCACTGTAAAGTTACAAGTTTTCCCTTTGTAATTAAGAAATATCTTTGGGGAGATATTTTGAGGCTATGCCAATGTTCTGTTTTTCTTCAAACTTTCACCCACTGACTTCTATTGATGATTCTTGCTTGAAACAATTATGCTTATGGTGGTTGCCAAATGATTTTCTAATTCCATCATTCCTTCTAAATGTATTAGTTGCCTTTTATCATAAGGGAAAGCCTTTCATTGACTTTTAACTCACTGCTCTAAGCCTCAGGACCCCAGCATTTGGGAACTAGTAGAGCAGGTCTTTGTCCCGGAATACAAAGGCTGACTCTTAGCTGAGTGGTGTTTAATGTGAAGGTTATCAGCACCCTGCTACAAGGTCCCTTGTATTTTGGAAGGTTCTAGACAAAGAAACTGTCTGCTGGGAAGCCATGTTCCAAGATGGCTGGGCTGGGGGTTCTGCTGTGCATGAAACCTTGAGGAGTCCTCTCTGTGATAATGTCTCACCACGGCCCCATCAGTTCCACCAGCCCTGGCTCAAAAATGTGGCCCAGAGAGGCCCTACTCCAGCTAACTCCATTTCGTATTTCCTCTCCTTCCCAGGATGGAAAAACAGCCTTTCAGGGACAAGCGAACCTGTCAGTAATGAAGTCGTGAGTGAAGGAGACAGTCCCAGAAGGGTGGCTGGGCTGTGAGGCCTAATGGAGTGAGGTGGCTGGCGGCATTCTCCGCCAAGAGCCTGGAAGCTCCACAGCCCATGAAGCCCAGCTGGCTCCTCTGTGTCCCATCTGCAGGGTCATCTTTGTTTCACGTGGGGGCCTTTCCCCAACAAGGGCCGGCATCCCCTCCCAGGGCCAGCCCAAGGCACAGGGAATGTGAACAAGGTTTATCATCATCCTGTGGTCAGAACTTTTAGCTCAGGCTGTTAGCTGTTTTCCAGCCCCCAGGCACACCCACGACACCTGTCTGCTCTCAGAGGTGCCCCAGGCTCCACGCTGTCCCTCTTGAAAAGTGTCTCTCCTGTGCTGTGCTCCTCTGGAACACTTATGTTTGGGACACCAGGGTCACAGGTTGCTGGCCTGATGGAGTACTCCGTGCATACTGATTGAAGTGAGAACGTGTGAGGAGGGTCTTGATGGGTGTGGAAGATCAGGCACAGGGACAAGCAGATGAGGCACTATGATGGTGGCACCGCCTCTCTAGCTCTTGCCTGGTAGACAGGAGGGCCAGGCTGGTCAGGAGGAGTCAGAAATCAGGTGAGAGGGAGCATTGTCACCAAAGGTTTCAGGTCAGAGCGTGGCAAGATGATAGGCCACACAGCAGGATGGACAGAGGAGAGAGGCCTCAGTGTGGCATGGTCTCTTCATCCAGAAACAGAGACTTTGAAGGCCTGGGTCAAAAATGCTGAGTCCAGCACCCTGGCGCCTGATCCAGGATGGAGCTGAGTTCCCCGGCAGTCTTAAGGGGATCCTCCCATCCCCACTGCTTCTCTGTCTCCATCCAACCTCCAACCACTGCCAGTGTCTCTACTCTTCTTTTTCAAGGTATTCCTCTTGGTTCTGTGGGTCCTTCCATTACCTCATCTCCTCCAGGAAGCCCTCCCTAACTTCACCCGGAGAACTCACCAGACCCCTTGTCTTGTCCCACGCTGTGGTGGATGGTTCTTTGAATAGACATAGCAATTTTGCCGCTAGATTTTAAGATCCCCAAGGGCAGGAACCATATGTTATGTTGCTTTGTGGCAACCTGAGCCCCTACGCATAACAAATACACCAGAGTTTGATCAGATTTTAGGATTGCAAAGGAAGACTCAAAAGCTGGTATGTGGCTCTACCCAGATCTCAGGGGAGAGGCCAGCCTGAGAAACAATATTCTTCATTTGTTGGATCAAATGTGGTTTTCAATGAATCAAGAATAAACTATGATGGGTGAGGAGGCTACCATCGGCCAGCTTGCCAACCAGTGCTGAGCCTCCAGTGCCCCATCTCCTGCCCCAGCAAGCTCCCAGTGGGTTCCTGGCTAAGAATCTTGGGAAACCCCAGTAGGCAGGCTTGCATGGAGGGCCTCTAGCCAGAAGTAGAGAGGTGCGCTGGGCAGGGGAAGGGCCTACACTGGAGCCAACAGGGTGGCGGCCCACACACAGCTCAGGCTGCTGAGGCGTGTTCATTGTCCTAGGGAAGCTCCTGACACCTCGGAGTCCTGGGGTCACTACTCGGTTTCATGCCCAGGCCTTGAAGTGAAACACTTCATTCAGAAAGTCTAGGAGAAGAGAAATTGGCTTGTTCAAGAGGATTTTGCGACCAGGGGCTACGGCTCACGCTTATAATCCCAGTGCTCTGAGAAGCCAAGGTAAATGGAGGGCTTCAGCCCAGGAGTTCAAGACCAGCATTAGCAACATAGCAAAACTCCTGTCTCTATAAAAATTTAAAAAAAAAAAAAAAATTAGCCAGTCATGGTGGCACGAGCCTGTAGTCCTAGCTACTTGCGAGGCTGAGGTGGGAGGATCACTTGAGCCCTGGAGGTCAAGGTTGCATGAACTATGGTCATGCCACTGCACTCCAGCCTGGACAACAGAGCAAAACCCAAACCCCTGACTCTAAGAAATAATAATAATAACAATTGAACAAAAAAGGAGGTTTTTGTTATAGGTCACCCCATCAATGGCCAAAGTAATGGAGAAAGCAGCCCTTTCCACCATTCCCAAGATGGACTTTGACGAATTACAATGCCCAGTCCTTTGCATTTTCTCAGTTATTCCTACTAGATTATTTTAAATAGCAGTGTGGAAGTTTTTCTAGAAGAGCACAGATGGGTCAGTCTCTTGGAGTGAAGAGCACAGGCGCAAGATGGGGGTTCAGGCCCTAGTCCTGGATGGGCTTGCTGTTCAACCTCCCCAAGGGGGAAAGGCTCCCCCAGGATTGCTGTAAGGATCAAGGGGGAACATGTGTGTCCCCAGCAGGTGGGGGCCACTCAGTGTTTGTTAAATCTGAGTACCATGGTGACTTGGGACGAAGGGAGGGAGGGAAAGAGGGAGGGATAATGATGGTGCTAAACTGAGTATCACTACACCTTTACTCCACCTTCACTCCAGCCCTGAGAGTGGAAGGAAAGTTAGAAACCCAGAGGTGTGGGACAGCGTGGGACAATGGAGTCAGGCCTATTCCCTGGGAAGGCACCTCCCGGAGATCGGCGCAGCCCGTCCTCACAGCTACTGTGTGCATAGCTGTTATGAGGGCCATTTGATTGATAAGATAACAGAGGGGCGGAGAAGTTAAGTGACTTGTCCAAGACCACCCAGCTAGACCAGGGCAAAACTAGCATATGAACCCAAGGCTGTCCAGCTTTCGAGTTGTCACCACATCAGGCTGTCTCTTCAGATGAGAACTCCTTAGAGGGCTGCTGAGGTCCAGGAGGGCTTCCTGGATGACGTGCTGGTTGCAGAATAGGCAATAGCTAATTAGTGAGGTATAGGGCACTGCGGTTTCTAACTGCTGGTCAGTGATCAGACACCTCCCATGACAGGGAGCTCACCATGTCCCCCGACAGACCCCTCTGTTGCGGGGCAGCCATCCCCATGAGAAAGTTCCTTCGGTAAGTGAGTCCAGGCTGCATCTCTGAGCCTTGCCTCTACTGCCGCTCCTCCCCACCCCTCATTTTTCAGACTGGCTCCATGATTGGTCGCACCTGGGATTTTAAAGAACTTTTAGGCGACTTTCTCTCCATGTGCCTTCCTCTTGGTCCTAGCTTTTCTAGTTTAAGGACTGTTCCACCACGCCGAGGTGGTGAGATTAAAACAGGCAAGAAAGGGTGACTTCCGGGAGAGCGACTTCTAGGTCAATCAACTCGTGGGGTGAGTGAGACAGCAGAGGGCCAGGTAAGGCCCATCGGCCAGGTTACCGAGGCCAGCTATGGTGGATTCAAATGGCCAGGCTTTGGGCTTGTGGTAGAGGAAGTCACTGAAGGTGGACCCCAAGCTGTGGGGACCCCGTCACAGTATTTCCCTCGGGATGATGGTAGTGAATGTTGGGTGATGAAGAGTTTCATGGTGGGAAACTACGCCCAAAGCTCAGCCCTTAGAGCCCAAAACCAGAAGAGAAGCCAGACATCCTGGGGTCTCTACCTTGACCTAACATTTGAAACAGCCCCAGTCTTCCCATCTGTACTATGGGTGCATAGTGTGATCCCTCCCTCTGCATAGCTGGAGGATTTGTGCTCTATTGCTTGGAAAACCCATGGCATAATAATATTACAAACAAACACTAATATAGCACTTATATCAAGTCCTTTAAAACTCACAAGAACCCTATGAGATGGGTTTTCTATTTGTTCCCATTTTACAGGGGAAGAAGCTAAGGCACAGAGCAGTTAAGGAACTTGCCCAAAGTTGAACAGCTAGAAGTGCAGCGTCAGGATTTGAACTCTGGGGATCTGGCTCCAAAGTCCATACTTCAAACTTCCAGGAACTACTGTGAAGCTCAGGGGATGCCCAGAGCCACCAGCAGGCTGCAGTGAGGGTCCATGGGCCAGATCTGGGAGATTGCAGGCCTTGGCAGGCCCAGCGGAAGGGCGAGGACCTTCCCCTGGAAACACTCCACCAGGTTCACGCGGAGCCTGGCGACTCCCCAGGGCAGCCGCGTGCTCTTCCCATGACATCACGCTGCCTCAGAACTTTTGAGGCTGAGGATTCTTGGAATGCTGGATTCACCCTGGAACAAAAATAATACCTCGTATTTAGAACGTGCTTTTGTTCCCCACAGGCTTTCCCGGGCTTCATTTCATTGTAGCCTCAAACTAGCCTTGTGATCCAGGCAGGAGTCCTGTAGGTGGGAGGCCACCCTAAGAACCTGAGTCGGGACTGGTTTCCCCATTCTGCAGGTGGGAACACTGAGCCACGGGAACTTGAGTGGTTAGCCAAAGCTGCCCAGCAAACTGGTTCTGGGCAATGTGGGCCAAGAGCCCTGGATTTCCAGTGGGGTTGAGAGGAGGCCTCAGAAATGGGTCCGCAGTTGAGTGAAGCTCAGAACCCCATAGAATATCCCCAAGAAAGCCTTTTTCCCTTGGCCTTCTGTGCTGCCCCAAGATGGAGGAAGGTGACAGGAGTCTGCACGCTTTCCTCCCTTCACCACGAGGCGGCAATGAAGCCAGAGGGGCCACCCCAAAAACAAACCCCCAGCCCTGCCCCACAGGCCCCAGCCACAGGAACCAGCAGACTGTGGTGGGAAAGGGCTGTTCCCAGCACAGATGGAAACCAAGGGCTGCAGCGGCTTCTGTGGTTTTCCCCAGACGCAGTGGAGCCAAGGCTGGCTGGCCGGATCTCCAACCCTCCCATCCAGAGCCGTCCCAGGCTCTCCCCTCACCAGCCCCAGCCTCCCCATTCCCAGCAGGCCCTGGCTCAGCCCTCCGCCTTTGCTTCTGCACCACACGCTGCCATAGGACAGCCCACGGCTCCCTCCTTGCTGACTTTGGCTGAGGCCTGTGGTCCTCTGAATTTGGGTTTAGTGGCTCAGCAATGGTGTGCAAGCTGCCCTACACTCTCAGCACGCTCAGTGTGGTGGCTGAGGGCGCACCTTCGGTGGCCAAACTACCTAAGTTCAAACCCAGACGCTGCTTGGTGCAAGCTGTGTGGCATTGGGCAAGTTTCTTACCCTTTCTGTGTTTTGAAGACCTCTCTGTAAAATGGGGTGAACAATAGTGCTTCTTTTGGGGTTAAATGAAAGCCATGCCTGGCTCACTGTAACTACTTCCTACATGTTAGCTATGAACCATTCTTTTGCATCCCTGTGATGTGAGTTTGAGTCCTGTGGCCTCAGGGCCACACTTAGAGTGTGTAAACTGCCTGAGTCCAGGGCATGCACTTGGTTTATGCTCCGATGGGACTGTCTTGACTTTCTCAATAGCTTTTGAACCAGGGGCCCACATTTTCATCTTGCACTGGGTTCCACTCATTATGTGGCCAGTCTGCCTCCAGGCCAGAGTAGGACGTAGGCCTGTGCCGCTCTCTGCTTCCTTTCCTTTGTGACTCTTGTCCTGGGATGAAGCTAGAGACCTGTTTCTGTAACTAATGGATTCACATCTGTCTCTCCAAATGGACCCTCAGCTTCATGAAGGCAGCAGCCCTGTGCACTGGTCATTGCTGCCTCCTCCCCAGATCACAAGGAAGAGAGAGAGAAGGCTCTGCCTCATCTGAAGGAAGTGGATGGTTTGGGAGCATTTCAGAGGCACACACAAGACACTCTGGTGGCAGAGACGTGGGTGTGATGTAGGGCGTTCCAGACTGTAATCGTATCAGGAGTCTGTAGGGCTCAGGTGGGACCCTGGGAGCTGGGGAAGGCTCCCGCTCAGGTCTGGACCTTAAGACCTGGATAGGATTAGGGGAGTGCTGAAGGACTCCGTAGGGACAGCTGAACAGCTTTGTCACACACATACCCTGCCTCCACCCCAACTTCTCTCAGAGGGCTGCAGGAGCTATGTGGCCTCAGGTGAACCCACTGACATCTCTGATTAACCTCTGGGCAGAACAGAGTCTCAGCATGTGTTTAATTAATGAAACAACAATGAACCAGCCTTTCTCTGCATCATTTATTATTCATTCATTCATTCATTCTACAGTTGGTGAGAAAAGTCTTTGCCTGTAGGGTACAGAGGTACCAGTCAGACCTTGCTTCTATTCCAGAGCATCATTCGGCGAGGTAAACATCTGATTTCTAAAGCTTTTAGTCCATGCAGTGAGATACCACACTTCTTACATGAACTTTTGCCTAGGCTGGCAAAGACCTCAATCTTGAATTGTTTTCCACCCAACTCTGAGCAAAGAGAGCCACAAAATCTATTGGAGTGGGAGAGTCTGCAGCTTGGCTGGCCGCGTACGGTGGCGGGAGTGTTTCTGATGCATGCTGGCCCTCTCCTCTCAGGGTTGTCGGGAGGGAGTGTTCGGGAAGCAGCTGGTCCAGTGCTGCTGTTGCCGCCATGATGGTAACGATGGGCCCTGGCAATTACAGGGCCTGTGTGTTGCCTAAGCTTTGTAGCGATGCCCCCAGTTCTCCAAAGAGCACTGAGATCTCCAATAAGTAATTGTTAAATCCAGTCATATGGCGCGTTACAGCAGAAACAGATCTGAGTTCCGATGAGGGCTTTGCCACTAACTAGCTGGGCAACCCTAGAAGAACAAAGCAACCTGTCTGGACCTTTGTTTTCTTATCCGTCATGCTGTAACTCATGTAATCCTCACAACTGCCCCTCAGGTGGGGACTGGCACAGCCAGAAACAGACACAGAGAGGTGAGATCACCCAGCCCATGAAACTGGCACAGTGCCAGGCTCTGTGCAGGCTGCCATCCCCCAGACAGACCTGGCAAGGAGTGTCCTTCAGGGGACACCCATCATCCGATTCAGCCCTGCGCGCACCATGGGTGCTGTTAGTGCAGGTCACTGTGATCCTTGTCTCTGAGGGTTCATCAGCCAATGCCATGATGTCCCTTGGTTGACTCCCTCATGAGGGAAGAAAACCTCCCCTCCCTTATACTTTTCCTTTTTAGGCTTCCCCATCATTCTGCAAACTGGGGTGGGTGTGTGTGGCGACTTTTGTTCCTGGGTCCTATATGCCATTGCTTGGCTAAGCAGCCCCTGAGCTGCAAAGAAATTGCTGGTGCCTGTGCCTCCGAGCCTCACTGCAACTCTTGCATTGTCCCAGGTGGCTGGGCCAGGGTAGGCAGAGCTCACTCAGGGCATGTGTAGGTGGGCAGGAGTGGAGGTGCCTACGCTGGTAATAAGCAGTCATCACTTTTCCTGAAGGCAAGAAATATGAGCCCATGCATAGTTTTAAAACCACTTGCCCTAGGAATTTTGCTTTCAGAAATTTTTAAGCAGACCTACAAATTATGTGGTAAAGTGTCCGACATGGAGAGAACCGTAATAAGTCAGTGGCCCTCAGAATATCTAGCTGGGAACGATTATGAAATAAAAAACGGACAGAGGGACATTTGTCTCCATTTGGACTGCTGTTAAAACCATTTTTTTAAAACAAAATTTGAAGTTATTCTCCCTACACCCACCTCCCAAAATGCAGCTGTGGTGTTCTGAGAACATTTTTGTTTTTTTGTATAGAAGAGAGCAGTCTTAGAGTGAAACAAGACATCTGATTTCAGAACCCAAAGAAGAAAGAATAAACTAAATGAACGATGGAAAAAGCATAAACTGACAATTTCCATTCTCAAAAAAAATAATAAATAAAAAGCATTATTTTCCCAACAGCAGGTGTTGCCAGTAGCACAAATGGAATATGAACCTTATCTCCTGGGCGATTCTTCCTGACCTGAAGAAGACTTCCCCAGAAGTAGAGGCAGAGAGATGGGGTTTTGTCCTTCTTGCTTGCAGGGCTGCAAAACTGGGTGTCCAGTATGTTTCCCAACCGCGGATCCACATATCCATGTGTCTGAGACCAAGTGCAGCCTCCTTGCCGGGTTTCTGGGAGCAAAAGTGGCTCATCCCTGGCCCAGCCAAACCCCAAACCCACAGGTTTCGTGGGGAGCAGCCAGCTGGCCCCTGAATGAAGGTATCGACGAAACCCAGCGCCAGCAAACACAGAAGAGAGAGGAGCTGGTTTTGGCTGGCCCAGCCAACGACCGCTGACAAATATTTGTGAATGGCCGGAGCAGGGAAGCCTGGGTCTCCATTGTTGGAGAATGAGGCCCAACCCCAAGTCTGTTCCAGTGCCCTTAGTGGCCCTTTTGGCTCCTTCTCAAGCAAATAACTTGGACCTTATGCAGTTATCACCACCGAGGTCTCAGTGGCCATTCAGCCCTTTCTCTCCATTAGTAGAAGTCACTGCGGTCTTTGTCCCAGAGTGTTCGTCAGCCAAGGAGGCTATAAAGGAGACTGAGAGACAGACGGGAGGTGGCTGCAAGGTGCTGTGATTAGTTGACAGGCTTAGCCCACTCATGGAGCCCATGGCAGTCCCCCTGCCGTGGGAGTGCACCTCATGGAGCCTCAGTTGTCTTATCTGTCGAATGGGAAGAAAGGTTCTCGGCCCGCCTGCACACAGAGGCCAGTCCCAGCAATTATTTGCCCTGAGAACTAAGCAAGGCCTGTGCAGGAAGAAGGAAAAAGGAGGACAGAGGGACAATCTTAATGCCTCTTCCTCCAGTGGCATCTGGTTTCTTCTCTGCCCTCCCGGAGCTCACCCAGTTGATTCTATCTGCCGTTTAGCTCTATATCAAGACCTCCTTCTTTTGAACCTGTTAGTCTTGCCTACCCAATTAGGAGGGAACACTTGAGGTGGACTCCCTGGCTTCCCTCCCAACTGAGGATGGCTTTCCACATGTACAAAGGAGCCGCCGCCCAGCAAGGGTGAGCCTGAGCACTCCCACTAGTGCCAAGTGGCCTGGGGCATTCTTGGCCATTGCTAGATTGTCAGGACTGGCTGGCTCCAAGCTCTTTCGAACCAGGAAGACATGGAATTCCGGGTCCCTCCAGATTTCCAGGAATGAGCTGCAGAAGCCCTGCAGGAGCCAGCTGATTTCTTTCTGGAGCCCCTGACCACCAGCCATGTAGCAATTACTTCCTTCCCCTCCAGGTAGACAGAAGTTGTTTTCTTTTCTGGGGGTGGAGGCGTGCACTGGGTAGAGAGAGGGAAATCCCTGATATGGCAAGTGGGAAACCAGGCAGTTTTGAGACGGATGTTGGGAAGGGCTTGGTCAACCATCCTTTGGGGACATTTCTTGGGCCATAGCTGCAGGCACCACAAAAATTCTAAATAAGGATGACAAAAGTTGTGAGAATCAATTATTATCTGCGAGGGAATTTCCAAGGTTCCTCTCTGGGCTTAAAAATAACTCACATTGAAAGAACAAAGAGCATGGAAGGAGCAATTAGTTGAAAGTAATTGAGAAGTTAAAGGAGGGAGAATTCACAAAAAGTCACAGGCACGAGGCGCCCTGAGGAGTGGTCTGTGGGCCACAGTTTCTGCTGGGTTCTCCAATGGGGGTTGCCTTATACTCTGCAGAATGAGGGCTGCAGCTCTCCATGCTGACTCAGGCATTTGGGGGTGGGCTGGGCTGGGTAATCGGAAGGCCAGTTGGTGGTAGAAACACTGGGAGGAACCTGACTCAAGGGCCCCACTTTTCTGATGGGGCCCAACTCTTCTCCAGGTGCTGGTGCCGATAGCTCCTACCCTGCCATGGGGAGTGAAACTGAATATTTCAGCAATGCCATTGAGGAGGGAGGTGCGTTTGGGAATGGAGGGGCTGTCTCTCCCACCCAAGTGTCAAGGCAACAGTGCCCTTGCCCAGGAATGTATATCAGAACCCAACAAGATTGAACTTGGACACCAGGGATGAAAAATGTCATGCAGGCCTCCTGAGAAGGGCCCAGGGCATGCCTAGTCAGCAGGATTCAGTTCAGGGTGCCAGATTTTTACAGATATTTTAATAATGATTCTTAAATTATTGAAATAAATACCGACAACCCCAAACCTTGGACACTGTATATAAAAACAAACCTAAGAAGACTCCGAAAAATAGAAAGAAGACAGACAGGTCAGGGACCTTGGGAGCTGAAGAATGACACACGGGTGATTTCCTGGGGTTTTCCTCTTGGCTCAGATATCCCAGACTTGGAGCTAAAGAAACTGGAGACCCAGAAAGAAACACCCTGAGGCCCAAGCAGACAAACGGAGCCCCAACAAAAGCCTACTCTTTCTAGCCAGAGGACCAGGAAAGGGGCAGCCTAGCAAGAGAGAAAACTCAAGACAGTAGCTACTTTCCTCCAGCCAAACACCCCTGCAGGAACTGTAGCCCCACTCCCACCCACCACTCCACTGGAGGTCCAATGAGGGGCAAGGTACCCAACACCCCAACAGGGTGGGATCAAAGGGACTGTCATCCCCATTGGGGATAATGAGCTACTAAGCTTTTCAATGGTGGCTTTTCAATGAAAAAAAAAATTTTTATTAATTTTAGTGGGAAAAAATAATGCATTCAACCCCAACCCAACCCAGGATACCCTCAATTTTTCACAGGTAAAATGTATCAAGTAAATATTAAAATTGAATTTATGTAAGTAATAAGCAATAAGCTGTAAGTAAATAAATACAATTTGTTCAAAACATGCTGTGCAATGAAGGTCTGTAGTACCCAAGATAGGTGACGGAGGAGGTGCAGAGCTTATTCTTTAGAAGTTTATGTTATCTTTCTGCAAAATCTTTCCACTATTTTACAACCTTTGAGGAATTCCTGCTTATCTTGTGCTCCAAATGCACTTCCAGTAAAGTTGTGGCATGGAAAACACCCTGAGGGTAAGATGGAGTTTGAACATAGTAGTGCTTTGAGTGGCAGGAAGCAGCCTTCGAGCCAGCCAGAAGGGTCATGAGAATGCCCCTCACCACCTCCTCACTTGTCTTTTGGCCACAACTCAAAAGTTTGGGGTTTGTTCCTGGTGCACAACTCATACCTGTTCCCTGTGCTTAGAGAGTGTTGTCAGATGAGCCTGTCTTGACCTACACCCATCATGTTAAATATTCCTTCTGTATCTGTTTGCTAGGTTGCTATAACAGAGTACCACAGACTGGGCTGTGTAAACAACAGGCATTTTATTTTCTGACACTTCTGGAGGCTGGAAGTCCAAGATGTAGGTGTCAGTGGGGTTGATTTCTTCTGAGGCCTCTCTCCTTGAATTGCAGATGGTCTCCTTCTTGCTGTGTGTCTATGTGGTCTTTCTTCTGGGCATGTAGCCTCCCTGGTGTCTCTGTGTGTCAAAGGTTCCTCTTGTTATAAGGCCACTAGTCAATTCGGATTAGGGCGCACCCTAACAGACTCATTTAATTTAATCACCTCTTTAAAGGTGATTTGTCACATCTTATCTCCAAATACAGTCACATTCTGAAGTATTGGGGGTTAAGCCTTCAACATATGAAGTTTTGGGGGGTAATAGGGGACACAATTTAGCCCATAAAAAATTCTTATAGCATGTTTAGTTTGTGGGTTTAGGGGTGACAATGACAATGTTCCAGGAAAAAAAAAAAAGTTGTTTGAAAGGGATATAACTTTTCAAAAAGCATTATGGTGAATAGTCATTCGTAGGAAGGTGCTTGTGAGAAGCAGGTCTGTGTATGCATCTTTGCTGGTACATGCATAGACTATGTCTGGAAGATTCACACACGTGGAACGGCGGCTTCCAAGGCCATAAGTGATGACAGAGTCAGAGGCAGGAGGGTTCCCTGTTATCTGCTACTGGATTTTTAAAATTTTGTTCCACATGCGTGCATTCACACATATTCTAATAAGTGAATAAAGTACTGATTTTAAGGAAAGAATTGGCTTTGGTCCTCTGCAGCAGCAAGGACCCGTCCGCCTGTTCTCTGCTGTATCCCCAAGCGCTATCACAGACTCTGGCACGTAGAAGGTGTTCAGGAAGTGTTTGTTGGAAGAATGAATATATGGACAAGGCAATGACTTCCTGTTCTGGCGGCTGGGCACAGGGACTCTGACTGGCCTGCCCAGTGATCGCCCTCTCTGTCTTTCCTCTTCCGTTTATAGGCGGCAGCAGAGACCTCCAGGGGGGAACAAGCCCCAACAGCATGGTGACCACCAGCCAGGCAGTGCCAAACACAACAGGGACCACCAGAAATCGTACCAGGGGGGCTCAGCGCCCCACCCCTCAGGGAGGCCCACTCACCACGGCTACAGCCAGAACCGGCGCTGGCACCATGGCAACATGAAGCACCCACCAGGCGACAAGGGGGAGGCAGGCGCACACCGCAATGCCAAAGAGACCATGACCATCGAGAGCCCAAAACTAGAGGACACTGCAGGGGACACCGGGCACAGCGGCCTCGAGGCCCCCCGCAGCCCTGACACCCTGGCCCCGGTGGCTTCTGAGCGGCTGCCCCGACAGCAGCCAGGGGGGCCAGAGGTTGAGACAAAACGTAAAGACAGTATTCTTCCCGAGCGCATTGGGGAGCGGCCCAAAATTACCCTGCTCCAGTCTTCCAAAGACAGACTGCGGCGAAGGCTAAAGGAAAAGGTACCGGTAATTGAATTTTTGTTGTTCTCTTGCACCAGGGAGGACAGCAAGAGGTAGGCACTTTGGTAGGTGGGCACAGTGCAGAGCCTTGTGGGTTTGGGGGTCTGGGGAGCCATGTACAGGGAAGCAGGGGCTTCTATGACTGCAGGGACCCACCACACTGGTCCACCACTGCCAGCAGCTAGGGCCATCATGAACCCCTCCAGCACACTGGGGCTTTTCACCCTCTAGCCTCCAAGAGGCCCAGGGTAGGCACTTGGCACCAGCCCCCAGCCCAAGGGAGTCGAGGGAAGAGATGCATGCCTGGGAGTGATGGGGGAGGTGCAGGGAGCATTTTCTAGGGTTAGATATTGTTTGTGCTGAAGGGACACATGTTTTTCCCCAAATGGGGAAACATGGAGCTTATGAAAGAAGGACTGAAGCTTTTCTACAGGTGAGTACCATCCAGGCAGAGGTGAGTTGTTCACAGTGGGAGCAGGCTGATTCCAGCCTTCCTGTTTCCTGCCTTCATCATCCAGCGGCCAGGGAGTGCTCTACAGTGCAGACCGTAAGGCGGCTCCATTCTCAGCATCACGCAGGTGCCCGCCTGCGCCAGCATAAGCCCGAAAGTGAGGCCTCCTTACATTTGCTCCTGGTAGCCTCTTTCTGCACCCTGGTCCTGGCCTGGCCCACAGCTTCAGTAGATGACCCTAAACCTCCAGAAGAGGGATAGGGATTTGTACTGGCAGCATTAAGTCCACTGTGCTCACCCTAGCACCACCACCCTGACCCCACTGCCCAGCAAGGGCACAGGTAAGGTCACCCTGGAGAGGACCTGTCCCAAGAAGGGCCAGCTTGCCCACAGCCATCCCACACAGCAGCAGAGCCTACAGAGTCTTCCTCCTGGGGCTTCTGCAGAGCTCCATGTTCTAGACTTCTCCTCCATCTTCCCCTACTGCTGTCTTTCCTCAGGCTCTTGCCCCAGAGGCCAGGCCCAAGGTCCACACTCAGGCAGGATAAGGCAGGTCAGACCTCTTCTTGGATCCACTCTTGAAGTTAAGATGCTGCTCCCAGTATCCACCCCACCAAGTCCTCTAGAGTTCTGCTAAATGTAACTGCAGGGCGGCAGAATGGAAACAGCACGGGCTTTAGAACGCAGCTGAGCAGGCTCAGACCTCACTTTGCCTTTGACTGGCTGGGTGGTCTTGGGCAAGTCACCTAACCTCCCTGAGCCCCAGTTACTCATCTGTAAAATGGGTGTAATACTACACACCTTGCTGAGAGACTGTGAAGGTTCAATGAGATAACGTGTACAGATGTGTTCTTGTGGGTAGTTCCTATTCTATATGCAGACCGCTGTTCCTGCCCTGGGGCCCAGATGGTCTGGAGAGAGGGGTATATGGGGGAATGGAACAGAGAAGGTAGATCTATAGATCAGTTTCAAGAACTCCACTCAGGCGAGGCCTCCTGAACTCCCGGACCAAGAAGACATGGGCTCAGGCTCAGGCTGGGTCACTCCCCACTCTGCTAGCTGCTCACTCTAAAAAAGGGTAAATCCTAGGTGGCCACCAGCCACATCCTAAACATTTTCGTCAGGGAAAGCAACACTGTTCTTCTCCCTTTCAAGAGACAGGTAAAGCGTGAGATATCTCTTGGGGTGGGGAGTTGTGTCCTATTAACTTTACCCAGGGACTCAGAGTAGCCTTCCCTGAAGAGGTGGTTGGGTTTGAGGAGAAGAACTAGGACACCCTATTCCTTCACCCAGGATTCAGCCTCTTTTTTTCTTTTGGAGACAGAATCTTGCTCTGTTGCCCAGGCTGGAGTGCAGTGGTGCAATCTCGGCTCACTGCAAGCTCCACCTCCCGGGTTCACGCCATTCTCCAGCCTCAGCCTCCTGAGTATTCAGTTCTCGAGTGAGAGACTGTATGCCCTTGGAACTCGATCCCACCATGGAAGGGCTCAAGGAAAGCTATAGATTTTCTCATCTAACTTCACCGTGTTACCTATGAGGAAACTGAGATCCAGAGAGTGAAATCACTTACCCAAAGCAACACAGCTAGGGGCCCAGAGTGGGTGGGATCTAGAGCCTTCTAGCCCAGAGCTTCTATTGTCAGAGCTTAGAAGTCTGTGCCTTCTAGCCCAGAGCTTCTATTGTCAGGGACAGAAGAACAAGCGTGGATCTCATTTCATGACCCTGACCCTGCCCTTCCAGCCAGATCTCACTTCCCCACAGTTAAGTTGTTCCCATTCTTGGCCACCAAGAATGAGTCAATACAATAAGATGACATTTTTTTCTTCTTCAAGCCCCTGATCTGATCCTAGTTGCAGTGAAACCTCATAAGGCTGTAGGGCTTTTTACTTGTAATGTCCCTCCTAGAAGCACCAACTGTTTTAGTGGCACATGGGAGGATTCCTTCGTGTGTGGCATATGTCTACAGTCTCCACAGGACAAAAAGCCAGGGCTGTGCCCACAGGGAGCCCTATGTCCAGAGAACAAGTCATCCTTGGACATTCAGAGCTGAGGGTGTGGGGGACAAGGTGGGCACTGCCTGGGCCGCTTTTAACCACCACTGCAGGCATTTTGGATCTGACCTGCCTTCCTGACCAAGTCTTCCTACCCTCATTTTCTCTTTGGCCCGATTTCATATTTGTTATCTTATTTCCTCTTTCATAAGCTCCATTAAGTCATTTCTAAATTAAGACATTTGATGGACAAATAAACAAACAAACAAAAAGCCAATGTATATGAGAATCCTGAGTAGGAGCTAGAAGCCAAAAGCAGTATCAGCCCTGGGGCCAAGAAAAAAGGCAACAAGGAGCTTTTGGCGTGTGAGGGGTCTTTGGTGGAGGTTCCCAGAGGGACCAGCCCTCAGATCCAGGAAAGTAGGCCTTGTCCTGCTTCCTGGGGGTGGCCACCCTTTTTCCACCAGGCCAACCCTACACAGAGACCTCGGCTTCACTCAGGCACATTCATTTGTCTCCGACACCCCCAGGATGAAGTGGCCGTGGAGACGACCACTCCCCAGCAGAACAAGATGGACAAGCTGATCGAGATCCTGAACAGCATGCGAAACAACAGCAGCGACGTGGACGCCAAGCTCACCACCTTCATGGAGGAGGCCCAGAACTCCACCAACTCCGAGGAGATGCTGGGCGAGATCGTGCGCACCATCTACCAGAAGGCCGTGTCCGACCGCAGCTTTGCCTTCACCGCCGCCAAGCTCTGCGACAAGATGGCGCTCTTCATGGTGGAGGGAACCAAGTTCCGGAGCCTGCTCCTCAACATGCTGCAGGTAACCGGACGCCGGCCGCCACTGCCCCACGCCCCCTGCCCCTCTGCGTTCGGTGAGTTATTCCTAGCCAGAAGGCTGTGAGTTCTGGCCACAGTTGGACTTTTCCCAAGTTCTGCCCTTGCCCGATTAATTATAGAAAACACAAAGGCAGTCAAGGGGCCAGGAATGAGCGGCTGGATTTGTGTGTGTTTATGTGTGGGCTCCCTGGTTACGATGGACCAATATAATTTTATAGGTGCTTTATGTTTAACCAGCCTTTCCCACTTTCTATTTTCATAATGAGAGGCTGGCTCTTGGTCTCAACCTGGCTTTGTGCTTTGACCTCTCCACATCCAAGCAGACATGAACTTGCTGTGGACTTCTCTTTTCCTCCTCCTTCCACCCAGGGCCAGATCCTTAGACCTTTGCAGGTGTGTAGGTGATCATCGCTGGTAGTGAGATGGGTTTGAGCAAAGTCACACATGAGCAGAAAAGGGACAGTCTGTCTGCTGACACACTAGGGCTCCTGGGCAGAGGGAAGGCATGGTAATACAAGACTGTCTTCATCCTTGCTCTTTCCCTCTTAATGTCCCTTCACCTCCAAGAGTGTAACCCCACCCCTGATCATTGCTTCCTCCATGGAGACCTGCATCCAGTGGTTCTATCTGCATGAGTGTGTCGTGGGAGTGGGCGCGTGTGCTTGGACAGAGCTTAGCAACGTTTCATCTCACAAGTACCTGCTTGTCTGTATGGGCAGTAGCAGACAAGCTGGTGGCCCCAAAACCGGTGACATCAGGCAGATAGCAGGGTCATGGGATGGTGGCCATACCAGGTCCTGGGACTGTCCTTGAAGACCCTTGGCTGGGGCAGAGCCATTTCTCCTTTCCTCCTATTTTGTATTTTAGAGACTAGTTGAGATACAAAGTGAGTTGCCAGTCCAGGTGAGATAAAATGGTAGTTTCCAAGTAATGAAGTAGAATGGCAGGCTACAGAGCCATCTTAACTAGGTTGACCATACAATAGATCATCCGAACTGCAACACTTGTGAGAGTCAAAGGGGGTTCAGTTCATAATTATACCTAGACAACAGATGTAAACAAGGGCACATGGCCACCTTCACCTTAACCACGTGGTTCGCAGTCTGCCGTCTTCCCTAAAAGCTGGGAGGAAGTTGCTGCTAAGGCCACCTCCGCATGTAGCCGGCAGGGCTCCATCCCCACCCACCCTCTCCTCTGCATGTGAGTTGCACTCACTGCAACATGAGCCCTCCCTGGCCAGCCTGGGCTGCTTCTCTCCTGCTCCAGGCCCTGATCAGGTTCCCATTCCTGGATCGCCCGCACTCCCCTGGTGACGAATTCCCGTATTACCTGAGGGATTTGCACATGGGGCATGTTCCTCGCGGGCCGGAATGTCCTGGGAGCATGTGGAGAGTGGCGGGCAGGGAGAAGCCTGTCTGCCACAGAGCACCCGGCACAGGCGAGTCAGAGACAGCATCAGCCTATGGTCTTGGCTTTAGGTTTTGTTTTTCAAAAAGGGGCCAGGATGGGGCAAGAGTTCTAGACAATGGTTGCCAGCTCCAAGTAACCCAGCCAGACCCAGTGGCAGACAGGCACCCCGGGCATGGGGCACTTGGGGAGGGCAGCTGGCTGCAGGGGCCACCTCAGATCGGGCATTTCTTCCAACCTGCCGTGGTAAGGGTGGCCTCACCCACAAGTGTCCAGCGGACCATCAATCCTGGGGAACACTCAGCCACAAAGGGGGCCCTACGGCCCCTACGCTCACCTCTCAATCAATCACAAAGTGCACTGGCTTAGGACAGCCTCCAGATGTCCCAGCAGGAAGGGAACCCGTTTGGCTGCGTTTAACTCAGCAAAGTCCCCTGCATTCCCCAGCTAAGAACTTCTTGTGGGATTAGTGTGCTGAGAGACAGTTTGGCAAACACTACAGCAGGGAAAAAACACAAAATTGAAAGCTGGGAAGGAAGGATTCCAGACCTGATTCATTTGTCATCAGTTGGAGCTTGGCCTCTATAGTTCCCTCTGGGAAAGCACAAACAATAGCCTTCATCAGTGCACCGTTGATTTTGTGCTGCTGGAGATGAGCTGGGGCCTCAGGAAGGGGCGCGAGGGACCCCGTGTGAGCCTTTCCCTTTCTCATGCTCCCAAGGCCTTGCCAGTGGTAGGAAACTGTCCTGGGTCCCTAAATCCTCACAAACCCGCTCACCGCATATTGTGGCTCAGTGGTAGGTCTGTCATGAGTGATGCAGGCTTTGGGACCAGCCCCAGAAACCCAGCCCTGTGGGTGCCACCTTGTCTCTGGGGTAGAGAACTGGCAGTCCATATCCTGCTCCCCACCCCTCACCAGCCAGGCTGAACCTCCCACTACACCCTGCATGGACGGACTCTCCTCCAGCCCAGAATTCACTTCTCTATCCCACTCTGAGCATGCACCTCCCCCTGAAGCAACTCACACTCCTTCTTCAGGTGGTGCTGAGGCCCCAATTTCCAGGAAGCACTGGCCCTTCTCCTGTCCCAGCACCTCTCTTCCTGTAGCCACAATGTTCAGTCGCCCTCCTAGTATTCACTGAGTATTCCTAGTGTGCCAGGCACCAGCCTGGGGACTGAGCATACAGCAGTCAGTGAATGGGCACAGCTTTGTCCTTAAGAGGTTTGCAGTGAAGAAGGAGCTAACTTAAACCAATGGCCACATGAATCCACAGTGACAAACTGGGGTGTGTGCTGTTACTGCCCTCCTATCTTGGGCTCTGGGAGGTGGGAAATCCTCTACTTTCTGCACCTCTGTATCCCAGGGGCTGCACAGTGCCTGGTGCTAGAGGGCCCTCGGTTGTCATGGAGAAATGGATGTCTGAAAAGGAAGGCGCTGGAAGCCTACCTTCTCCTGAGCTAGGGGCCTGCAGGGACAGCTAAAGTCCAGGGCAAGAAGGGAATCCCTCCGCCATAAGGCAGTCACGGCTTACATTCTGAGGCTTCAGAGCAGCTCCTCCTCCCCTCCCCCACAGCAGAGGAAGCCAGCCATTTGCCTAGGTAGAGTACCTGAGGGTCAGGTCTTTAGAAATCGAAATGTCCACATAGGCCACCACTCACCACGGTTCACCACCTGCAGTCCCAGCTTTCATGTTAGCCAAGGAGGGAGCCCCTTGAGAGTATAACCAGAGGCTTGATCTGCGTACTCAGGCCTCCTGGGTGGCTAGACAATGCCCTTTCGGCTGCCATGGGAAGGCGGGTGGACTGTGCTGGTGCGGGGCTGCCCTGACCCCACAATGGCCCCCTGACTCCAAGGCCCAGAGGACACCTGAACCACATCTGGCTGAGCCTCCTCAGGCCCTGTGCCCCCTCTGCAGCCAAGGAGACAGAGGCACAGCGGGCCTTTCTGGGCAGCATAATTCATGGCCCCTCACCACCCAACCCCAAGAGGTGCAAGAAAAGAAAGCGATGGGCTGGGCTTAGCACAACTAGCTTTCCCTCCTAACACCTCCAGGGATGTCTTTTTTCACCTGACTTCATTTTCTGGCAAACTATGTTTGCATTCCTTCCTGGCAGGCAGTTCTAGACCCGGCCTGCACAGCCTTCCCCACTGCTTCCTCCCTGAGGTTTGCACTCAGCTCCATCCACTCAGGGCCCATCTGGCTCTAGGTCCCCAACCAGCACCTGGTTCGGTTTGGCAGCCTCCGAGATGCCCCATAGGATCAGGTTCAGCTACCACTTCCACACACAAGTTCTGGGACCTGACTTAGCAATGCAGGCTCCAAAGGGGCCAGGGTGTGAAGTGCCTCCTTAGCACAGCTCCCAGCAGCGGTCTTTACACTTGGTTCTCCCTGGCTGACTTCTCTTGCTGCCAGGGCTTTGATGATGCGAGCCAGCAGCATGGAGGGAGAGGGGCAACCTCAGATGTGGTCAACAGTCTGCAGCAGAGGTATAAGGGCTCTTGCCAAGCTGGGGTGCAGCCCCGGGGAGTGGGAAGTGCAGGGTGGGAGAAGGGAGAAGGTCTAAGGTCCTTTAACCCTTCCCAGCCAGACTCACCACTGCTATCTCAAGGAACCCAGAAGCGCCATTCTCATGAGCCATGACAGTGCTGGAGCCCCTGGGGTCTCAGAGGACCCCGTCACCAATCCCACAGTTCCAAAATGGTCTTCGATTTTTACATCCAAGCCAATTCCTTTTTGTCTGAAATGTGGCCCTTTTTTTAGTAGTGTCCTTGTAAGTAAAATTCTGTTTATTAAACAGACATTTCTTAAATGTGCCAAGCATGTTGTCTTTATTAGGTCAGGGGTTCTCAAATTGGAATGTGCATATGAATCATGTGGCATTTTGTTTAAATGCAGATTCTGATGCAGGAGGCCTGGGATGGGCTTGAGATGCTGCGTTTCAAACATGCTCCTGGTAGATGCTAGTGCTCTCATCTAGGGATCACAGTGGGAAGTCACAAGGCATTGAATGACTGATGGTTTGTAGGTGGTGGCTTTGTTTCATAGATGGGCAGACTAAAGCACAGTCTTACCAGTGTGATTGTCAGAGTGGAGGTCTGGCCTGGAAATATTGCATTTCAGATACTGGCTCTTCTTTAGGTCAGTGGTTCTCAGCCTCGCTGTGCATGAGAATCATTAAAACATAGCAGGCAGGGGGCCTACCCCTAATCAGTTGATTTAGATTCTCCAAGGACACAACCTGGGCATTCCTTAGCCAGAGGGGAGCACCGCCATTGAGACACCCCAGAGACACCAGACTGTTTCATCGTGGCCACTTATGAATCAGCTGGCTCTGCCTGTCATGCCGCAAACCAGTCAAGAAATACCTGCCAGGTGCTGGGCTCTTTGCTGAGCCGTGGGGGAGAATTCCGAGCCTGAGTTGGCGGGAGAACCCCGTTACACAGGAGGCCGCAGCTGCTGAGAACATGCCTTCCACTCCCCCAGCCTCAGGCTCTTCTCATCGTCACTCTGAGCCTCCTCCTTGATGAGATGAAAGCCACCTCTTCTCTCCACTGCCTCCATTTCTCTCTGTCCTCAGCTCCTTTTCCCATTTTCCTTTTCCTTGGCCTGGGATATGTGTTGGAACAGCTATCACATGTTTTAGGAAAAGGGCCTCACTCTCACCCACGGTGCCAGGCTGTACCAGAGGCTGGGACTTCGCAGTTCAGCCTGTCTCCCCGCACCCCTTCCCACCAAGGCTCCCAACTTCGGCTTTACAGGGTCCTGACTGCAGACTAGACTGACTGACTAGATGATGAGCATTGATTGTTTCCGACTTACAGGAGAATGGGGGCTGCCCAGGGTGCCTGGGTTAGAGAAGGAACCAAAAGTTTCCCTGGATCCTCATCAGGGAATTGTGGTGTGATACAGGGCGGTGAAGGGGCTCCAGTTTCTCAGAGAAGTGAGGAACGAGTGTGCCTCTTTTTATGGGACCTTTGGAATGACAAGAATGGAAGCCTGAGCCCCCTCCACCCAGCACTGCCCTGTCACTGCCCCGGGACGTCCACGTGGGCTCTGGGAATGCTCCTTTGCTGAGACAGGCTTGGGTAGTACAAGTTCAAGCCCTCCTCTGTTGAAATGTGTGTGCTCTGTTTAGCCAAGAGGTGTCTGCATCCGAGCTATGCAGAGCAAAGTATTATTAGAGCCGGCATCAGTGTGTCTGTAACTGAACCCAGCTCTCCCTAGCAACCGTTGCCAACAACACATCTAACAGAAGGATGCAATACCTTTTTTTGAAAAAAAAAAAAAAAAAAATTCATCTCAACCAAGTCGTAAACACAGCAGGCCTGTTGTGAAAAGACAACACAAAATCAGAATCTGGTGTGTGACCAGATTTCAAAATAAATTGCTCTTCTCTAGCACCTTCTAGAAGACAGCCCCTTAAAAAGCTGACCTTGAGCTAAAGAGCAGAGAAACTCTTCAGAGTTTCTGCCTGGGTCATCATCAGGCATTGTGTTTTGGGCTTTTCATACATAGAAACTCAATTGGGTGGTCACTCTGGGGTCTCTGGGAATGACTCTAGCCCAGAAGGGGCACTCAAGATTTTCTGGCTTGGCTTTCCTTATCAGTGAACCTCTCAAGTGTGAGACAAGCCTGAAGATGTAACTTACCCTCACCTCATCCTGGATGTGTGTGTTGCCCCCACTTCAGCCCCTGTTTCTCCCATCCTCCTGCCCCTCTCCTTGTCCCATGTTTTCAGGCTTGGGAAGAAAACCTGGGTGGTTCCTCTAACTCTCTTCCTAAGGGGAAAACCTCCTTCTCATGATTCTCTCGAGGTCTCTGGAAAATCAAGCCGTTTCCCTTTGTCAGAAGTTTGAAGTTCCTAACTCTTGTCTTTTACATAGGAAGAGAGGAAGGGGACTGATACGGATTCCTGGAGTCTAGGTTGTAAACTCCTAGAGGGCCAGAATCCTGGCCAAGTTATAGGCTGTCCCCAGCTCCTGGCTTCATGGTTCACAGTAGAGACTCAGGAAATCGCTGTGGAAGGGAGGCATAGAGCCATCAGTCATGGGTACCAATGCTCCCTGGGGCATAAGGGGCTTTGAAGCTCTTCTGAGCACTTTCCTATGTGTGAATCGGAGGTAGGTTCCAGGGCAGGGATCCCTCCCCAGGTTTATACTGAGGAAAGTGGCTCAGTGAGGCTGCAAGTTTCACTCAACATCATGAGGCTGGCCAGAGTTTCTGGCTCCCATACCACGTCCTAAATAGGGTGTAAGGCTCAAAAGCTTGGGAAGATCAAGAATCCATATCATGGTTGGGAGCAATGGCTCATGCCTGTAATCCCAACACTTTGCAAGGCCAAGGCAGAAGGATTACTTGAGGCCAGGAGTTTGAGACCAGCCTGGGCAACATAACAAGATGCCATCTCTAAAAAAACAAAAGAAATTAGGTAGTTGTGGCTGCATTGCTACTGAAGCCCCAGCTACTCCAGAGGCTGAGGCAGGTGGATCCATTCAGCCCAGGAGTCGAGGCTGCAGCGAGCTAGGACCCTGCTGTTGCACTCCAGCATGAGCGACAGAGTGAGACTCTAAAAAACAAAAAAGAATCCATCTCAGGAAGTCATCAATTGGGATTTCAAAATCCACCTGTGAAATAATCCCACTGTGTTTCCAGGGGTTGCTGAGTCTCTGAGCTTTCTGGGCCTCTGGAGGCCAAGAGTACCTGAAGAAACCCCTGCACTCTCCATTCGCCCTAGTCCCTATGAAACCACACAGGCTGCTGGCCCTGGTTCCCATCTCCTGCTTGCATCCTCTCCCTCCTCTCAGACCCCCTCCCTTATTTCTGCACACCCACTGCTGAGCCGATGTGCACTCCAGGCATGTAAACTAATTTTAATGTTGGCCCAAGCCAGGCACACCCAGGGATAGAAGCACATTGTTCTGTGCATTCCAAAGCCTGAGCAAAAGCCCTGGCCATATACACATCGAGCTCCCCTCCACCAGTTGCTAGAAATCAGAAAGGCTGAAGCAAAGGGCCAGAGGCAGTGCAAGCCGCTTTTCCCATGGGCAGGCTGCGCAGAAGCTTGCAAAAGCCCAGAAAAGGGCTGCTTTTCTAAAAATGGCTGGCATCTGAGCTCCTGCTCTGCCCCCCACAGGTCATCTGTCCCCATGCTGAAGGCCGTGCCCTGCAAGGGACATACACAGTTGCCACACATATTTCCCTGAAGGTGGGCATCAACAGGCCTCGGCAGGTTGGCCTGGCATCACAGGAGGCCAGCAGTCACAGGAGCTTGACCCCTGCCCAGGATTCTGTGGCAGCCCTGGGCTCCCCCAACAGGAAGAGCCTATGCCTGACTCCTATCCATGTTCTTTGCCCCCGCTGCCAGAGCCACCGTGGGTAGGAGCCGTGTACCTCATTGCCTTGCACTTGCTGTGGAATGAGTAAATATGACCTGCTTTTCTCCAATCTTTATTTCTTCTCAATGCTTATTGGGCACCTGCTATATACCATGCACTGTGGCGGATCCTGTATGTCTCTGTTCACTTGCCCTCTGCTGTGGTCTTTCAATCTGTGCAAATCTGAAGCATTGCATTCAAGGACCCAGGTGGGATACCTCAAAATCAGTGCTTAGACCAGATCGCCCTGACTGTTCAGTTTGGGTGGGGCGGAGGAACATGTGGCTTCCAGGAGTGCTAAGCCTGTGGTGCTCTCTGGAGCTTTGAAGTGCTCAGTGAGACAGAGCAGCCAATGACCAGATCATAAACAAGCATTTTGATTTTTGAATCCAAAAATAAACAGAGGAAAGAAAATGACCACTGATCCTCAGCCAGTCCTGGAAGGTGCCCAGAACAGCAGCATGCCAGGTGTCCCGTCATCATATCATCAGGGGGGCCTTGGGTGCCATTGCTGTGCCAACTACCGCCCCAGGCCCCCAGGGACCAGTGAGCTTCCTGCAAAACCAAGTGCCCAGCTTCCTGCCTCTGCACCACTGCTATATTCTTCAAAATCACAGAGAGCCCTGCTCCTGAGAAAGCCCAAAATGGGCTTTTACAAGTCTCATGGGCAGTCTACTGCGGGCCTTGTCAGAGACTCTAGATGTGCAGAGGCTGAGTGAGCCTTGGACAAAAGTCACTCCTTTCCCGTGAAAAGTGGCCATTGCCGTGTTGTTAGGAGCGTGGGTGGCTCAGGAGGGGAGAGCAAGACCAGCCTGCAGCTTCACGAATGAGGTCAGCTGGGCCATCTGGAGCAGACAGGTGCGGGTCGTGCCCCTGAATCTCATTTCTCTAGACAGGATTTCTTGCCCCGAGGCAGCAACGCTGAGGCCTGAGGAGCAGCAAACCTGTGCGGTAGCATTGACTGCTGTCTCGATGCTGATCTTGAGCATTTAAAACATGTCTCTGCACCCGAGTTTCTGTCCTGGGAGGGATGATTGGGTTGGTAGAGCTTAAATGAGGTAATGCATGCACGGACCCCAGCTCTGAGCCACACTACTCAGATGGCTCCATCAGTGTGGATGCCCTGCCCTGGTGGGATGAACTGGGAAGCCCCTCTAACTTTATCCCATCCTAGATTCCCAAAGACCACCCCATGCCTAAGTCTTGGGCAGCATTTCCATTTCCCCCTCCTACGCTAATTAAGTATGGAACAACGAGGGCCGGCAATGAGTGCTTTTAGACTATTGTCTTCATGGGCAGGCAGTGGGCCCAGGACTGACTGGTGTACTCTTCCTCCTAGTCAAATCTGCCTCCTCCAGGAAGCCTTCCCTGATCTCCCAGCCCAGGGACCTCACCTTCCTCTGACCCTTGAACACTTACCATGTGTCCCTTTCATGGAGTCTTCTGGGCTCCCCTGTTTAAGCTTTTCTTTTCTGAGACTTGTGTCCATGGATGTCTTGGGGCAAAGCATGTGTCTGGGTCATCTTTGTGTCCCACCACCATACTGGTACACACTAGGTATTCAGCAGGCGTCAGCTAGCTGGCTCCAGGAGCTTCCTTCTGTGGGGAGGAAGGAGCCTGGGTAGACAGGCGTGGGAATAGCACAGGCCACAGCCACAAAAGGGAATGGCCTGGGGTTTTCTCCCTCTCGCTTCTGGGCCAGAAGAGCTTTACCCAGGTCAGGAATTATTTCACCATCACCCGTGTCTCTTGCCAGACCGTGTCCTCTTCCCTGCATGCCCTCACCCCCCACCCCGGGTTCATTTTCCCTGCTAAATCCCCTGATAGAACTTGGCCGGGCACTGCCCTGTCTGAGGCTGCCACGCTGAAGCAAGCCCTGCAGATAAGTGGGTTACCGGAGAAGGCCAGCTCGGGTGTCCCAGGCCCCAGAGGGTCACCCCTGGCTGGCTGGCAGTTCACCCCCAGCACCTCCTCCTCCTCCTTCCCCGGAGCCAGGCAGGCAGGAGACAGCAGATCTTCCCCACAGCTCTGTGAGTGGCCGGCCCCCAGCCGCCGCGGGGAATCTGAGCTATGCTAAGCGGCTCCAGATCGCAGCATCTCTGCCCTGCCCGGGCACGGCCAGCCCAGACAGGGCGCCTCTACCTGCCGTGGTTGCTGCTGGAAAGCTGGCACCGCCTGGGCCGATGGAAAAAATCTCCCTGTGGGTTATGTAACTGCTCACCGCCCTGTCCCTGGCTCCCCGGGGAGGCTCCCAGCCACTACCAAGGGGGAGCGGTGGCCCCTGGGCAGGAAGGGGACCGCAGAGGGTCAGTCTTTCAAAAGGAAGAAAATTGTGTTGAGTTATCTGAGGTCTTCCTCTGGAACCAGCCTGTGTACGGCCCCAAGGTGTTTCCTGAAAATGCTTAAGGAGCTCAGAGGCCTGCCCCAGCAGTATAGCAAGGAAAGAGCTAGACCTAGCGGGTGGGAGTGGCCACAAGGAGGAAGAGGGCAGGACAGTTTTGTTACTGTTTTTCTTTTCTTTTCTTTTCGGCAAATTATTATTGCAGTAAAATATACCATAAAATTCACCATCTTAACTAGTTTTAAGTGCACAGTTCAGCAGTACCCTGCACACCTACAATGTTGGACAATGCCCATGACCATCCCCCACCGCCCCACCAAACCCTCTCATCACCCCAAACAAAAGCCCTGTACCCACCATAACTCCCCTACAGCAATAACTCCCCTGCAGCCTCCCCTCCATCTTCCATCTCCATGAATTCACCCACCCTACAAATAGCACACACAGGATATCATACGGTATCTTTCTTTTTGTGTCTGGCATATTTCACTTCACATCGTGGTTTCAAGATTTATTCATGTGTCAGAATTCCCTTCTTTTTCGTGGCTGGCTAATATTCCATGTTGTGTCTATACCACATTTTTTTTATCCATTTATCTGTCAGTGCGCACTTGGTTTTCTCCCACTTTTTGGCTATTGTGATTCATGCTGATAGGAGCATGCACGCACAGATATCTGTTTGAGTCCCCGCTTTTGATTCTTTGGGGTATATACCTAGAAGTGGAATTGCTGGATCTTATGGAAATTTTATCTTTAACTTTTTGAGTATCTGCCAAACTGTTTCCAGGAAGGATGTTTTTGATGGGGGAAATATCATCAATCAAGAGCCAAAGAAATGACACAAGTGAGGGACAATAAGGATACTGCCTTACTGAAATTCAGCTGAGAGCTGGAGGAAGTCTATAAGGTGGACTGACTAAGAGGCAGAAGGATCTGCACTTTATAAAGTGGGACTCAGGGAGCCATTGTGGGTTCTTGAGATGTAGTTCCAGGATCAATTAAAAATCATAGACCAGTGTAGACTTGCAGGAAGGATCTACAGGTCATCCAATCCAATCCCCTCGTATTAATTATAGATGAGAGACGAGGCCTGGGGAGGTTGAAAGAGGCCATGTTTTAGGAAGACATGTTGATAAGTCATAGGATGATGGACTTAAAGATGTTTTACATTAGAGAGCCAGGGGTTCTAAGTGGCCATGGTGATCTCTTGTGGAGAGAGGGCATACTCAGGCTTGAGCCTGCCCCTCAAAGGCCTGAGTCATGATGGCAGGCCTCATTTCCCCGCCCTACTCTCAGGAGCATGCTCTCCGGCCCCTGGCGCATGGAACTGTGGCATTCCCACCACCGCCCCCACCAGGCCAGAGCCAGGAGCTGGGGTTGCCTGCGATGGGGGCAGTGTGGGAACTGTGCTCCCCTAGCTGTGGTCTCCTTCCTTCAGTAAGTGCTCCAAGAGCTTCTTGGTGGGCTCCAAGAGCTTCTGGGGCAAGTCAGTGAGCGTCTTCGAACCAAAGCCCCTGGGTGAGCAGGCTTCCCCAGCCAGGGGTGCATAGCCTGGGCCCCTAACATTGGCCTGCGGGCCGCTGATGGGAAGAATGGATAGGGAATCTGCACAGGGTGCCCCACCTCTGACCCTGGTGCCCCTCCCCACACTGCTGTGGGCTTATTTCCTTGTCGCCCTTCGCCCATACCAACCTGCGTGGGCTGTGTTTCTTGATGCCTAGAATGAACCAGAAGGGAGTTGAGGACAGAGGGTGAGAGGAACAGGAAGAGGAGATGACAGGACAACTCTTTCAACAGCCAGCAGCAATGCCACTCTTGCCTTGAACCCCCCACTCTAAGAGTATTTATACCCACAGTGTTCAGGGTAGCCAGGTTCCATCTCCTCTAGATGAAGAGCAGGCCCCCTTACGGAGACAGAGGTCTTCCCAGCTCCCCTCCAGACAGCCACCGAAAAGTCAGGAGCACACAGGGTGCACTGCACAGTGCACGGAAGGGAGGCACTGTTGCAGGGGTGGCCATCGGTGCCTGGGTTAGTCTGAGGCCAATTGGCATCACGTGAGCAATTTAAACCCATGTTGTGCCCAGAGGCCAGCTTTTCCTACTTCTAGGTCTTCCCTGTCTGGGATCCTCTGTCCAGGAGAGGCAGAAACACTTGACCAGAAGCAGAACCATGGGCACAGGGAGTGTGCATCGTGCTGGCTCCGCATGGCTCTGCCCTTGAAACCCAGAACCTAGAATAAGGGGTCCCTGCACACCCCCAGAGTGCCCATCCCTCACTGCCTCCCACCTAGAGCTCAGGTTTAAAGGCCTTCACTTGGTATCAGGACACAGAGCTCTGAGTCTTCAGGGAAAAACAGCGGCCCCTTTGTGGGGAACAGGGAGGAACCTGCAGGGAACGACCCTCTCTTAACCCCTTGCTGGCCCTTCCAGGACAGATCCCAGGTCCCAGAGTAAGAGAAGCTTCAGGTCACTTTGAAGTATGAGGACAGGCATGCTCAAAATCACCCCCCGACCCCGCCCTGACAGTGCCCAGCCTAAGACCAAGTGCATTCCAGAGAAGCCTGTGTGCACCCAGGTCACCCACACCCAGACCTATTAAGTAGAGAGGGCGTAGGAGCGAGCACATCACCATGTCATGCCCCTGCCCCCAGTTTTCCGCAGAGCAAAGGCCATACCAAAGAAGTGGGTGGCTTCGGAGGTATTTGGGGATAGCCAGACTCCAGCTAAAGCTCGTGAATAGCTATAATCGGAATAAATGCATTCTTGAGCAACTGCGTATTGGAGCACCACATATTGGACCCACACTTAGCATGGATCCCATTAGGCAACCGTCATTGCATTATTCTGAGTATAAAAAAAAATGTGGCAAGAGGACTAATAGCTCTAAAGTGGGGTTAGAAGCACAGTCACCTGGAATCAGCCTCCCCTGCCATAGACACTTCCTTTAATGGCTTACCGCCTGTGGCATAAGAAATAACTCAAGTGCCCAAGAGTCAGCCACCTCCCTCTGGCTCTAGTTGTGGCGCCATGCAGCGGGTTGACTCTGGGTGGATCTCGTAGCGTGGCAGCCCTCCACTTACTCTTCTGTTAAATGGGGTCGTGATACCCAACTCCTCCCCCTGCCTACTGCACTGACATTATCATTGCTAAAATCCACTGAAACGCCTGACTTTTTGTCTGTGTTCTCTTAAGACTCCTCCTCCATGAGAAACTTGTGAATTTCATAGCAGCATGTTTTTCCTTTTCCCTTTGATGAATCCATTCATTCAAGGTTCTTAGGGGAGGTCCCAGGCAGGGAAAGTGCCCTGCGATGTCCACACAGAGATTCTTCCACAAGTCCAGGGACCCCTGGCACAGTAGGACTTGGGGTTTGGGTGCAGCACTGTAGAGAGCCCAGGATCCAGCCACAAGGAAAGCTCTCCAAGGGGCCCTGGGACTGGCCTGGAGGCCCCACAGGGTGCCCTGAGCTCAGCACTGTGAAACCCCAGTGAAACAGGCACTGGCCTCTGCGTGACACATAAAGTGGGGGCAGGGCCAGCTCAGCCAGAGGGCAGTTTAGGAATGTCAGAGGAAGGGGCAAGCCCTGTAAGTGGAGTAGGTTGGGGAAGGCTTCCTGGAGGAGGAAGCATGAAGGAAGAGGCAGGATCTGGGTAGACAGAAGACAACAGGATCTGTAGGTGGCAGGACCCTTTGGGAGACTGGGGGTTGCAGAGGAGGGTTGGGGGAGGAGGCACCGCCAGCCTGGCAGAGGGTGTCAGTCAGCAAGCCCAGGGCTGAGGCTGCCCAGCCAGGCCATGACCCCAGGTCACTGTAACCACACTGGCCTGTTCATTTTGCTGGCGCCTGCTTCTTGCCATTTCAGGCCAAGACCATATTTTCATCCAAAACTGAAACTTTTACCTCAAGAGTCGTGAGTTTCCTGCCAGCCTTGGGCCGTCTTCGGCAGGAGGTGGAGTGGGCCGCTGAATCTGGGGCCCCGGCCAGCCCCCAGGGCCTCTGAACGCTGGGGTTTCTCTGAGGCAGGTGGTGTGGCACGAAAGGTCTGGCATCTGAGACCAGGAGACACCCGCCACCCCTCCCTGGTGAGGTTACTGCCTCGTAGGAGAGGGCAGAGATGCCCACCTCCATATGCCCCCATGTGCCCCGACCAGCCCCTCTTTGTGCACCAGCTGCTTCCAAGAGCTGTGTGGAGATGGGCGCCCACCGCCCAACCAGGTGCAGAGGTACCGTGCCTGATGGGTGGGGGAGGGCTGATGCCGCCCCCAGGAGCCCTGCTGGAGCTGGAGCAGGGCTGTGCAGGAGGCTGCCATGGGGCAGGTCCACATAGCAACCCTTGCTGCTTTCAACTCGCTCCCCTCTGCAGAAGTCCCTTTTCCTCCCCTCCCCCAAGGGGTGGAGCAGGAGGCAGAAAGTCTGAAGCCTGCCCCTTAACTAATGTCACCATCTAAGCCTCAGCATCCCCATGGGGGAAACGAGGGCACTGGGTGGGGTGTGGTCTGTGGGTCAGGTCTCCCCAGCCGGGCACCAGGCCCTCTCCAGCAGAGCCTGTGGCACCTCTGTCCACCTCGCACAGCCCCTCGAGTGCCTTGAGCCTGTGAAGGTTGCATGGAGGTCCAGGACTGGGGAGAGCCTAGAACCCACTGCGGGTGGGAAGAGATGACGGGAGCTGCTTTGTCTGCAATCTGGCAGATGTTTATCCCAAACAGGGAACCAGAAGCTGACGACTTAAAGGCTCAGCGTGGGAGGAGGTGCTCTGGGCTGCAGGAGATCCGGTGGGGGGCCCCAGCCCTGCCTTTCTCCGGCTGGGTGACCTCAGGCCAGGCCTTCTACCCTGGTGGTGGCTTCCTCGCGCATAAAACATGGTGGGGGTTAGAAGAAGTCATTTCAGACATTCCTTCAGGCTTTGTTATCCCAAAGCAGACGCGCTAGGCAAACAGAGGGTGCCTGCTAAATGCCTGTTGCTGACTGATTGGTTAGCAGGTTGACCAGTGCAGAGCAGGGCCCATCCCCAACTCTCCCCACCGGGCGGGCCTTGTGGTCCTGGCCCCATCTACAGAGTCTGGGGCCTGCTTGGCTTGTGTGTGCTGGCCGCAACCTGCTGGGTGGGCAGGGAGGCCTGCAGGGGGCACCAGTGTGCAAGGTCAGCCCTCCCTGCCTGCGGCCGCCTCCCAGCATCTTGGCATCCTGGGGGCTCTCCCACAGGGAAGATTTAAGCTATATGATGGTGACTGCCACCAAGCCACCCTCCTATGTGCAATTTTCAGCCCCCCTGGGGTCCCAGCCCTGAGTCCAGAAACCTCAGGCTGAGAGTTGGACTAGAACCCACAGCAAGGGTCCCCTCCAGACCTCCAAA
Source organism: Chlorocebus sabaeus (assembly GCF_047675955.1). Classification (NCBI taxonomy): domain Eukaryota; kingdom Metazoa; phylum Chordata; class Mammalia; order Primates; family Cercopithecidae; genus Chlorocebus; species Chlorocebus sabaeus. Next base: position 34,179,347 of record NC_132921.1, on the reverse strand, counting down.
ATGGGCCAGTGTAGTACTCATTCCCATTTCACACCCAAGACAACCAGGGCTCCTGGAGGCCACAGGAGGGCCACAGAGGTCTCAGGTAGCTTAGAAGGAGGACAGACCGTGGGTCTCGGATTCCCCGGGAACAATGCCTGCCCAGAGATCCAGCTGCCCTTAGGAACGAATCAGTATCAACCAACTGAGGCTGCATTTTCTTAAAATGCATTGGTTTGTCTAGTGTTGGTTATGTTCTTTCTCAAACAGCAGGAAGAGGTTGTGGGAAGAGCCCTGGCTATCACCTGTCTTCTCCCATGCAGTGGGGTGGACAGAGGGCGGTGGGACAGAGAGCAGGCTACAGCCTCATCTGGCCTCAGTAGCCTTGTACAGAGGCAAAGGGGCTTCCGTGTGGGCTGTCAGCTCCTTCAACACCTGCCTGGACCTGGAAACAGGCATGCCTTGAGTCACCAGCAGTGGGCAGCCAGCCGTAGAGTCACTGTGTTTCAACACCGCCAATTTGTTGGCCCCACGCCTGGGGCCCCTGTGGTCATTGCAGTATGTTTTATGGAACATTCTGTGAGGATTCCTCTTGGGGTTTTTTTAGCAGCCACCCTTGTTAGGATGTTCCTAAAGTAGAAGGCAAACAGGCCACAGGGCCTCAGAATTCTAGAAAAAAATGTGTGCACAGCATGAGCTGTGAGAGCCAGGAGGGCATTCTCAGCCATCTTCTAAGGAGCCAGGTAGAAAAATGGGGTCGATTCTTTTGTAGTTACTTCCTTATTTTAGCTATTCATTCAGAAATGTTAGCTGTTCAAAGGGTATGTCATTTATCAATCGGGAGGCAGGAGCCCCAAGTCTGCGGGAGTGCAGGGGAGGATGGGAGCAGGTCAGTCACAAGCTAACTTAGAACAAGCATTCAATCCCCCAGAAAATGCACCAGGGAAAGCCACAGACACTCCCTTTTGGTAGAAAAGGTCCCTGGTCTGTCTTCAACAGTGAGACACTCTTCTGGGGTTTGTACTAGGGGAACCTGGCCAGGGGATGGCCATTCAGCCTCTAGGCATGTTGGGAGAAGGGACAGTTCATGGTGCGCCCTGGGCACCCCGTTTCTGATTTCTACCCCTGAGCCAAGAAGGCCTCTCCCATCAACCACCCTGGGACTGTGAAGCAGGAAACAGACAGAGATGGAGGTTCCAGGTGGCCTGAGGTGGCAATTGAGGGTGGGCACGGAGTACTACACTTCACTGAAATGCCAGCAGCCAGGAGGCGAGCACCTGGGGTTGGGAGTGCCCCCCGAACCCCAGAACTGGAGGCATTCTGGGAGCATTCTCAGTAGCATCGCATTGGGACACGTCAGCCCAGCAGGTCGCACTGGTCCCTGGGGAGCCCAGAATGACAGTTTGTTTCTTTTTGCTCTTGCTGACAACGATGCTACAAAGCTATTTCAGCCCTGACTGAGAGTACAGGATCTGGACAGCCCCGATCTGAATCCTAAGTTTAATACTTGGCAGCCGTGTGGCCTGGGCAAGTGGTTTTCCCTCTCTGGGCCCCAGTTTTCCATTTATAAACGGGGGTAATAGATAATACCTGCCTCCTTTGGGTGGGTGAGGCTTGAATGGTGGGGACGATGGTGTTAGCATAAACACAACATTGACCGGTGTTGCGCATGTCTGGGGGTTCCTGTCAGGGGTCCGGCAGGAACGCTAGTTACTCCTCCCTTGCAGTTGGGCTGGCTCTCTGCAGACCCTGGCTGGATACCAGCTGTGTGCAGACATTGTGGGCCATAAGTATCCCTTAGACCTTTGTGGGTGGAGGTTAACAGCCCCATTTTATACATGGAGAAAGAAAGTTCCAGAGAGCTTAGGAGGTATACGTCAAGTCACGCAGCTGGTCAGCGACAGACAGAACTGGAGCCAAGTCCCTGGTACACCACACACTGTCTCCTCAGAACGCACTGCCATCTGGGTGCCCTGGCTGGTCAGGAGTGCATCTGGAGGGGGTCAGTTATAAGGCTGAGGAGAGGTGACAGGGAAACGAGATAAGAAACACGCCATTTAGATGGCCATGCTTTCAGAGCCTCCTCCCCACAGGCCAGGCCTTGGGCTCTCCCCACTGCCATCTTATGACCAAGAGAATTGAGAGATAGCTTCCCAGCCGGCGCTTAGCAGCAGGCTTGGATCTGCCACCTCCCTTCCTGTCTTGCCAAGGGTTGGGGAGACGCTCCACCAAGCTGCAGAGAGATAGCAGAATGGTTCCTTGCCCTCCCAAAGGGGGGCAAGACTTCTCCATGTCCTTCCTTCCCACTGGGCTGGTTTCCAACCCACCACCTTCACGATTTGTGAATGCAAAGCGAAGACCACTCAGATCGGGTTGTTCTGCTTCCACTTGGCAGCCCTAGGTGCTGGAGGCTGCGGCTCTGGGTGAGGGTGGGCCCTGGTCTGTGGGGTATGGGCATCTGTGAGCACCTTCCGCACGCAGCCCCGGAGGTCAGGTGGCAGAGTCTCTTGTGACAGGTTGCAGCAGCAGAAGCCCTAAGGAAGCAGCTTGTATCTCGGATGAGGCTGTGTACCTCCACTGCCTGTCTAGGCTGGAGGAACGGCGATGGCATCTTTAACTGGTCCCTTCCTCACAGATCACTAAGTGTAAGAGGCCAAGCCTACAAACAAAAAAGGGGAGAGAGAGAGAGGAAAAAACAATGAGAGTCTGTGTGCTATGTCATTTCTAACACTAAATGATTAAGAAGTGAGGACCCTGGGGTGTGAGCCGAGGCAGCCTGGGTTGCTCAGTCCTCTAGAAACCCTTCGAAGCTTTCCCCAGCACACAGCCCAGAGTGTCACCAGGAGAAAGAGCCACCTTGTAAATAGCTTTCTTCACCGCACTGCTACGCCTTTTAAAACAAAAACTAAAAACTCCTCACACCCCCGTACAACTTAATTTATCATGACCCTGTCATCTTGGTGTCCCAGTGTTAGTTCAAAATCAGGCTCAAAACTGCAAAAGCTGGAGGGAGGCTGTGGGAGGGTGAGGGACACTTTATCCAGCGCGTGGCACACGCACTTCTGCCACGTCGGTTTGTGCGTGTCCCTCCCTGCAAGCTTGGCGGGGCACTGTGGACACTGGGTTCTCTGCCTGATAAAGCAGGGATCCTTTCGTGTAGCATGCGTCAAGATGCATGCATGGTGTGCTGGGCTGTCTCAGCCACTCTCCCAGGCTTCCCTCCTGCCGGTACACACAGAAGAGGCAGCCTGCATGGGAGCCAGTGGAATGAGGGCCCCACAGGGGCAAGGTGGCCAGAGGCCATTTCAGCATGACCAGCATTTATGGATCTCCTTCTGTGTACCTAGCAGGGCGGAGTGCAGGGGTAGGGCTTGAGGAGGGGTGCGTGCTGATAGGCTCAGGAGGCCCATCTGTCCCTCCCCCTCTCCCTGGACTCCTCTGTCATCCCATCCCCTCCTAGCTGGCATGACTTTTCCTGTACTCAGATCACAAAAGACTAGCCAGCCAATATGTTTGCTGGGGGAGTCACAGAAGGCGAAGACCCCACCATCCCTGCCTTCATGGAGCTTCTGGCTTTGTGAGCCCCCCTCTTCTTGTTGTCAGGTTCCCAAATGACCCCAAAGGGCTTGCTTGCAAAAGTTTGTCCTCTGGACTTTGTGTTTTTCCCCATCTGCTCTACCCTCCTAGTGCCTCCTGGCTCCGGCCCCAGCGCCAGCCCCTGTCTGTCCTCCCTGCAAACACAAGTCAGCTGTGTGTGCAGACAAAGCTGTGCACCACAGCGGGGGCCGGGCCTGCAGAAGGGACATTTCCAGGGAACTCTGGGGGCGGTGGCTGGGAGGGCAGAGGCGACTGTCTGATTAGCAGAGACTCGGCGTCACAGTCTAGGGCAAAGAGGGTGCGGGGGACTTGGCTGGGCCCCAGGGGCCAGTGGCTGTGGGTGGTGACCAGGGGAGGCAGCCAGGTTGGAAGAAATCTGCTGTTTGAGAAGTGGAGGAAACGGGCTGGAGAGGAGAGATAACAGCCCGTTCTCTGTGTGTCTGCGTGCGTCTGCCGGCCAGGGTGGCTGGAGCCGGGCGGTTTGAGGCCATATCTAGTGAGATTTTTGTTCTGGGTTGTGAAAGTGACCTATGAAGCCAGCAGCAGGGTTCAGGGCCTGGGAGAGAAGACACGTGGCCCTCCCCTCTCCTCCCCTTGTCTTGTGTTAGTCTCCCCTCCTCTCCCCTTTGTCAAACAGTAGAAAAGGGAGGGGGCATGGGGGCAGGAGACGAAGCATTCTTAGTGTGGTAAAAGGCCTGGGTTTCGGTCTGGATTGTACCACTAATTTGACATATGAACTTGGATCCTTCCCCTAATATTTCTGGCTGTCTCTGTCTCATTGGCTGTAAAATGGGGATTATTTATAACTGCTCTGCATAGCACGCATAGGGGTTGGAAAGACCTTATGAAATAAGGACGTGAACATAGTTTGTAAACTGTAAAGTGCCGTGTAAATGTAACCAGTTGTACTGATTCAAACTGCTTTGAAGCAGGGGCTGGGGCTGCTGAGTAAAGGCCTGCTTTGGATGCACTAGGGGCTGAGTGGTGGGGAGGAGGGTGGGGTGGGGAGGATCAAGACTTAGAGACCCAGAAGTTTCCGTGGAGGCAAGGGTGGGTCATGGGCCCAGCCAAGTGAGCCCTGCCAGAACCAGGACCCAGGGCAGGCATGGAGGGTGAAGTCCAAGAGCTCTCTGGGTGGGGGTGTTTGGTCACGGGCTTGCTGATTCAAATAGAAGGTGGCCTAGGTTGGGTGTGGACTTCTCCAGGGAGACAGGGGAGGCCGTATGAAGCCCCTTGCCCATCGAGCTCCAGGGCTCTTGCCTGGCCTGGAGGATAAAGTCCAACGGATTGCAGAGGGATGGGGGTAGCACTCTGTTTTCCTCTCCTGAGTCTCTGCCACCCAAGGAAGCCATGTCCCCCTGTCCCCCAACCCGCTCCCCATCCTGACCTGGAAATCAGCCCTCTCTGATGTGGAAACTCAGGCAGGAGCTGGCAGGGGTGACAAGACTGTGAGCTGGAGAGAAGCTGAGCTATTTAAAGCGTGCAGCGCCCAGGGGACATGAATGCCACCCACCCCCGAGGCCTTCTTAGCATTCGCTTTCCCCTCCTTGGCCCAGATCCCAGGCCCTCAGGGCACCCAGAGGGTCACAGGTCAGGTGCCCGAGGCTCTGGGAAGCTGCAGGCAGACAGGTCCTGGGGCTGGCATGAGATGTTGTTCAGTCCAGCCTCGGCTTGGGTTCCCTCCTCTGGGCCTCCGGGCTGAGTTGGCGGGGCCACACAGACTCCTTGGCTCCTGTGCCTTATAAACAGGGCTGGGTATGAGTGTGGAGCTTAGAAGAGGAATGCCCACGCCTGTGGCCTGGGACAGCTGCCACCACCCACCCCCACTCCACTGGCCATCAAGCCACCAGACTCAGAGCCCATAGGGCAGGAATGGGAAGTGGGAAGCTTCACCAGTAGACCCTTCTCGCCTGCCCAGGCCTGGCTTCCCAGAAAACCCCAGATTACAGATGTTTTTCTCCTTCATCTCCAATTAACATTTACCTGTCCTGGGTGCTAACCCATTAGTGAATAACAGGGTGTACTGTCCCTCCCTTCCTATCTGGGAAAAGCTGATGCCTTAGCTGGGAAGAGCAGCTGGGATCCAGGCCTGTTAGACACAGGGTCCCATGCAGGCACCACAGGTCTGGACCAGCTGGGAGGCCTTAGCTGGGGGCGGGGTCCCAGGGGCCAGTCCGCCAACCACAGCTGGTCTACGCTGCACCAGCATGGCTTATGTATGGAATGACTTGAACAGTCGTCAACTGCCCTTTCTGGGAAGGGCCGGCCATTACTCTGAGATTGCATCCTTCCTACCATATTGGCATTAAGTTGTCCTTTCTTTTATGATATGATGGATGAAGCTTTAAAAAAATATACATGCTTAGCAAAATAAAATGTTGGCAACCCTCAAATTTTACCAGTCCAGTAAATCTTGGAGCTCAGGACTCTAGTTCCAGAACAGCACAGTTCACCTGGGTACCCAGCTCTCCTGGCACTGAGGAGCCCGGGTATAAGAGGAACTGTTGAGTGCATGGGGTACAGCCTGGGGAAGCCCCCGACCCTGGGGCTGCATGCCTCACCCTGACAGTAACTTGCAGCTTGAACTGCCAGTTCATCTTTACAGCTGGGATTTCCACCCCACCCCACCTCCTCTATCCTCTCGGCTAGAGACACTTCCTCCCACGTGGCTGGGAATTCAGTGTTTTGCTGCCTGCCACAGGCTGCCGCCATCCCGTAGGCCAGGGAAACCCGCGGAGGCTGTCTCCAGGCAAGCGCTATGTACTGACCACCACCCTCTGACCTCAGTCCACCAAGCCCCAGAGGCACCCAGTCAGCACTCACTCCCTCCAGCCTTACGCAGCATCCACACGTATGCTGTTACCTACACGGGCCACCAAACCCCCAGTCCCCTGCCCTTTCTCGCACACATCTTTGTATTGCTGCATGTGTACTCTGGTGGGGACAGCCTTTTCCACACCAAGATTCATTCATTCATCAGCTGAGCACGTGCTGTGTTCCAGGCAGCGAAATGGCAGAAAAACGGAAAAGGAGGTCACCTCTCCTTTTGGGCATCTCCTAATCTGGCAGGGCACGCAGACAGAACCCAGTAACTCCAAACCAGCATGCTAGGTGCTGTCATCGCGGCACACCCAGACAGCCCTGAGCATCGAGAGGACGGAGAACTCACATGAGGTTGTCTCACAGAGAGGGCCACAGGCCTGAGTCCCAGCACCTGGGCTGGGGTGCCAAACGAAGAAGCACGCAGAGGGCCCTGTCTAGGCGAATACAGGAGCACGAGCAGAGGCAAGAAGCAGGCATGAATCATATACAGCAAAGGAAGGGGTGGTTCCTGAGTGAAGTGTGCACTGGGTGCAGAGATGGGAGGAGAGAGTGTGAGCCAGAACCAGCTTGGGAGGGGCACAGTTTGCCCTACCTGGTCGGGAGGACCATACCCTTTGGTTTCTGGGGCACCACCAAAGGTTTATAAGGAGGGAGGTGATGTCTCCTGGTTGGCATCTTTGGCTCTTCCTCTGCAGCAGGGTGGAGGAGGGCAGGATAAGGACCCTGGGAGGAGCAAAGCACCCCATTGAGGGTGTCCTATTGGAGCCTCCTGGGAGAGCCAGGAGAGGCGTGGGCTGCCTCAACTTAGTGGCAGTGGGGCCTAAGGGTCAGGGGATGATCCATGAGTGGTCAGCGAAAGAGAGAGGGGGAGAGAGAGAGAGAGGTGAGGGGACTACCTGTAGGGCAGTTAACATGCATCAGCACCATGAGCAGGAGGACCCCTGGGCAGAGAAACATGTATGTATATTCATGCACGTGTACATGTGAATAACTCCTCTCATACACGCTGTCATCCACACTCCCAGGAATGGCCACGTTAGACATCTTCCCCCTAGTTCCTGAGAAGCAAACCCCGGAGAGCCCAGCCCTCAGCCTTGCTGCATGCATGAGCGTGGAGCTTTGCACTCTGGCCAGTTTTGCTTCTAGTTCTTTGCTTCTGGAAAAACCAGGTACTAGGGTGAATTTATTTTCTCTTTTCCTTCCATTCCATCTTCCTTCTTCCTTCTCTTCTCTCTTTCCTTCCATTCCTTCCTTCCTTCATTCCTTCCTTCCTTCCTTCCTCTCTCCTTTCCCTCCTTCCTTCCCTCTCTTTCTTTCATGAAAAAAAGCTCACAGAAAGGCAGAAGGAACCACAGTCTGTTGACATTTCTGACTCTTAGAGGCTCCAAACCGAAACTCAGCTGTGATTGCTCTAAGTGGCTACAAAATTAGAAAAATAATTTGCAGAAATGAAACCTGACTTGGGATGCCGTTTCACAAAATGGGCTAGATGGCCTTGATGTGTCATGAGGCCCCCACCACCGCCACCTGCACTGCTGGGGGTGCTCCTCTCATCTCAGGCTGGGGAGCATTTCCGCCCCTGCAGTCAGGCGTCCTACAGAAACCTGCCCCCTGCCTACCTGAAGACAGTTCACAGTTTCCTCTGAAATGAGCGGAAGAGCTGGACCCAGCCACAAGACCATCAAGGAAAGCAAAAGGCTTTCAAAAGTGAGAATCCCCAGAGACCAAACCCAGGGGAAGGGATTTGGGGATTCTTAAGAGACTCCCTTGGATTCCAAACCAGGCTGTGAGCTTGGCTTTGCTATGAACTAGCTCTGACCTCCGTGCCTTTGGTAAACAGTATCAACAGCTGCCATTTACCAAATTTCTACCAGGTACCTTGCTTGGCTGCACCTGGGGAGCTTTGGAAAATGACAAAGCCCAGGCTATGCCCCAAGCAAAGTGTGTCACCATCTTATGGGTAGGACCCCCGCATCAACATTGTTTAAAGCTTCCTGAGTGAGCCCAGCATGCCGCCACAGCTGAGAACCACTGCCCCCGTCCATTTGGCTGGGGACTTACATAGGTTCATCCTCACAGCAACCCTGCCAGGGTTTATGAATGAGGAAGCTGAGGCTGGGCGAGTTTGAATCACTCATCCAAGATCCTCGAGGTTCTCTCTCATCCCAAAGCCCATCACTCTTCCTCCTTTGCAGAGCTGGATATACCTGTACATACCCCACACAGCATCAGTGAGTGCTCCAGCCAGCCAGCTGAAGGAGCTCAGAGAACACTGCAGGGAGACAGGGGAGGTGCTGGTGGAACAGCCTGCTCGTTCCTGGCGTTTGGGAGGGGGTTGCAAGCCTCAGGCCTATTTTTCAGCCTCTTTCAGCCTCCCTCCCAAGGCACGATTGGTCCCTAGTCCTGGGGATCCAGGCTCTCTGGGTCAGTTTGAACCTGAGCCTCACTCAGCAGATGCTCTTAGTGTCTAAGCCCAGAAGTGGGCACTGTGAAGAGCCTGGACTCAGGAGCCGCATTCCTGCCTAGGTTCAAATCCCAGCTCCACCACTTACAAGCCATGTGACTTTGCAAAGTGAGTGATCTTTCTGTATGTCAGTTTCTTCATCTGCATGATGGGGTGATGATAGAGTTGTTGGGAATGTTAAATGAGACAGAGCATATAAGGATTGAAAGCAGTTCCTGGGATGTAGAAAACAAGAAAATCCCGGGCACTCTAAGGATTACGATTGTGAATGTGCAGTTCATTGCTGAGCAGAAACTCGATGGAACACGGGCCTGAATCAGTCAAGGCGATAAGTTTAAGTCAATGTTTGCCCTTTGGCCTTGCCTGTTCTTAGCTAGAAGATCAGAACCCCTGGGGTACAGAGTCCACACCTGGAACTCTGAAGGGAAAGGAGGGACCTGTTTTCCCTCCTTAGCCTCACCCCAGCCCAGGGGTCCTTCCTCCTCTCCCAAACATGGTCATTACCACCCTTCCCCCTACCCACCCCAGTCAAATACTTACTCTGGAAGCACCTTCTGCATGGGGCAGGGGGTGGCCTGGATGACCTCTGGAGCTCCTCACCCCCACCATGGCAGTAAATCTCCCTTCCCCTACCCCACCACTCAGCCTGTGCCCTGCCGGAGCCCACAGCCCATCCATATGGCTCATCAGCAGCCTGGGAGGGGCCCTCGGGCCAGGAGTTTGTTTGAAGCCTCCAGACCATCGAGGCAGGGGTGGGGCTGTGGTCAGGACAACAGCAGTGCCTTTCACTGGCTCTCTGGGAGCAGCTGTGTGGGGGCACCGGCCCAGAAGGATGACCAACATCCACCCGCAGTCCTTACTATTTGCGAGGGATAGGGCAGAGGAGGGGCCCAGCCCAGGATGGCTGTGGCCACATTGGTTCACATGTTAAGTATGAAAGGAAAAGAAAGAAGGGAAGAGGAGGTGGAGAGAGGGAAGGGAGAGAGGAAGAGAGAAAATAGGGAAGGAAATAGGGAGAAAGGAAGAAAGGAGGGAAGGAGGAAGGGAGAGAATGGAGAGAGGGAACCCACATCTCAGAAGAGAAAAAGCACCAGGAGCTTTCCTTACGCAATCATCTGCCTGCAGGTTGCTTTACACTCAGGGCTGCGCAGCCCAACTCTAGGCCTCAATCGCCTCCATTCTGAGGGCCTTGAATACAGTTGCCCCCAAACCAGGCATTCCAACCAGGGACCATGACAGGCCCCAGCTCCAGGCCTCCTGGGTGTCCTCTCCTGGTTGAGTCTGCCCCCTCCTCAGAAGGAAGAAGAGGCAGGGTGTGTGTGTGCATGTGTATGTGCGCATGCAAGCATGGCTGTGCAGCCTCATCACACATTCCATCTCCCAGACGGTTGCCTCTGTCTGCCTGTGCAGTCTGCTTCTCTTCCAAAGGGTGGTTTGCAGTGCAGATTCATGGCTCCCAGCTAGAAACAGTATTCTCTCTGCCCCTGTGCCAACTCCCGCCCAATTCTCCTGCTCCTCACCCAGTTCCCCAGTGCCCCAAGGGGCCTGGCCACACAGAAAGGCATGGGAAAGCCTGCTGGCTGTGTCCACAGTGCCGAGGGCTGGAGGCCTGGCAGTCCTCTGCGTTTGGTGTCTGTCCTGATTGTCTCTCCTGGGGGTGACATGGGCAGGATCTCAGCGGGACAGGTGAGGCTGGGGCCATGCACTTCTCCCTGTAAAACACTGCTCAGGGAGAGCAGCTTGCTGACCTCGAGCTGGGACCCCCCGTTTCATAGTCTTCCAGTGATAACCCCCATGGGGACAAGTGGTGGCCGACCCTCTCTAGCCTTTAGGCTGGGAGGAGGAGAAACCTGAATTTTGGGGTTTTGTCTCTTTCCCAGAAGAGGGGTAGGAAAGAATCAGTAACAACAATAACCTGAGCTGGAAACATGCTCAGGGGCCAGGGGGTCCCAGCTTTGAGTATAGAGCTTCATTCTGAGCACCTTCCACATAAAACACAATTGGGGCACCCCAAGGGGGGCAGACACCAACATTTCAGGTCAGAATTCCAGACACTTGACTCCTAGGAGGGCTTTGGGTAAGCTGTCTCTCCCTCTCTAGCCTTGGTTTCCTCACCTGTAAATAAGTGGCCTGAAGCCACTGAGGGCCTTTTAGTGCCAGCAGTGAATCCTGTGACTGTGTTCCTCCTATCTCCCTGCATCCCAGGGCCACGCCTGGAGCATTTTTCCCCTGCCTGGCCACGTACCTGCCCCCAGAGGCCTTGTTACCAAGAAGGGCTCATGGAGCTGGAGGAGGTCAGGGGAGCAGTGGGAACAGCCAGAGGCACAGTGGCAGCCTTTGAAGATAAGATTCCTAAGTCTGGGAAATACAAAGGTGTGGCTGTAATAGGAACAGGACACAGACCCTCTCACCATCACAGGGAAACTCAAGGGTCTCCCTTGGGGAGGTCACTACAGAAAAAATGAAGAGACTCTTGTACTTCTGTATAGGGTAGGTGTGACTCATCACAGCCCAGAGGTGTAGGTAGGCCAACAGTGGGCACGGATGCTAGGAAGGCACTATGACATCAGAGTGAGCATGACTGAGTCTGGTTAATGATGGCCAAAACTGTCCCATTCCCACCATCCAATAGCACACCTCTTCACCCTGGGAGACCCAGGGCAGACTCAGGAGGATGTGTGCTGTGCTGAGCCTGAAGAAGGTGGCAAAGAGCAGGTGTGTGCAGGTAGGTCCTTCAGCACCCATGGGGCATGTTCCTGGACTGCTAGCCTCATCTTCCTTTAGTACAGTCACTCTAAGCCTCTGAACCATTGCTTCTTTGGCAGGAAGTACCAAATCACAGAGAAGTCTCAAATCATTTTCTTTGGGTTTAGGGAAAGTCACTGATTTTCATTTTCCTATAACATGATGACAATAAGACCTGGGTTCACATCCCAGCTCTGTCACAGACTAGTTGTATAACCTTGAATGGGTTTCTTATTCTCTCCAAGCCTCAGTTTCCTCACTGGTAAAATGAGGATGGTAATAATGATTGGGTTGGGTTGCTGTGGATTAAATGAGATAATGTAGTCAAGGGCGTAATACAACCCTGGCCCTCAATAAGTGCTCATAATGTTGGCAATGGTTCAGTTGGACTTTGCTTGGGATAATAGTGAAAGGAATTTTAATTTCAGTTTGATTCATCAGGTGTGCACTAATATTATAGGTCTAGCCCTGTCTGAAACTCTAGGGAAATACAGTCAAGTGTAGATCAGGGACATACCATGTTCATGGACTAGAATACTCAATATTAGTACAATGTCACTTCTTCCTAAATTGGTCTCTAGAGTCTATAGTCTCAAATCAAGATGCCGTTAAGCCTTTTTGGCAGAAATTGGCAAGCTGATTCTAAAATATATATGGAAACTCAAACCTACAATATCCAAAGGAGTCTTGAAAAAAAAACAAAATTAGAAGTATAAATTAAGAGCTTTGTTTTTTTGCTCTCAGGAACCTTAAGACTAGTTGAGAAGGCTAATGAGAAACCCCATGCTGATTCCTGGAATCAGGAATGTAGGGTACTGGTTAAGACTGTAGATGCTAGAGCCTGGCCCCTGGCTTTGAATGCCAGCTTTGCCACCTGCCACCTCATGACCTTGGGCAGGGTAATTTTCCCCTCTCTATGTCCCAGGTGTCTCATCTATAAAATGGGATGATCACAGCATCATTGCCATGGGGCCATTGTGAAGATGAAAGGAGCTAACCTATGTTAGCCTAAGGCTACCTGCTAAGTGTTGGGGAAGGGATGGAAGTAGAAGGAGGACAGAGGTTCCGCCCCCTTGACTGTATGTCCTTTGGAGAAGTAAAGCCTAGAAACTGAACCACCTTTCCAAAAAGGGAAATTCTGGAATAAGGATCTCAGGCTCTGTGAGTATAGCCCTCTCCTTTTCTAAGACCCAGACTGGGGAAGTAGCTCATCCAGGGTCACTTGGCTGAAGGTTAAATACAGAGGAAGTGTCCAACAGACAGGGAGTGTGAGCAAAGGTCCATGGCAAGGAGCTACAGCGGTGCTTCTTGGGCCATGGGAGAAGACTGTTTCTGGAGTGCCGAGTTCAAGGGGGCGCGGGGGTAAGGGATAACCAGCAGGCATGAGTCACCAAGGGGCAGGCTGCCAAGTCCAACAGGACGCTCCATGGAGCCCTTTGGCCTGGGCCCAGCTCAGCAGCCCCCTCCCCATCCCCCGGACACACGTACCCCACCAGGCCTGGAGACATTTCCTGAAAGACTAAGAAAGCACTGGGAGCTGGAGGGGCGGCCTTAACGGCCAGAGGCTCGAGGCCAGGTCTCTCACGGAGGAGCAGACGAAGGGAGGACGTGACCGGCAGCCTTCATTCTCACAGGCCGGGGATTTCAGAGGAATGCGGCCAAGTCTAGCTCTGAAGTTCCCACTTCAGACCCCGCCCGGCTGGAGCCACGGGCGCCTGCCGTCGCCACCCTGGAAATCAGAGAGGCACGTCATAGGCCGCTCATGCTGGGGAACACGTCCTCCTGGGGCCTCTGTCAGCTAGCCCACCTGCTGGGGTTCCCAAAAAGACCTTCTCCTTCTGCTCAGCCATGGGCCCTCCTCTAGCCAGCTTCCCCCAATCCCTGTTCTCCCTCAGCCCCCACACCTGTCCACCTTGTCACTCCATCTTCTCAGGAGAGTCCTGGCTCCCAGAACAGACCTCAGGGAATGTCATGTCTCTACCCGGGGCAGGAAGGGGAGGCCCTGTACAAGCCCTACACAGTGGCTCAGGCCCAGAGAGGGGTTGACACCAGGCCAAAGCAGGGACACACGTCCACAGATAGCTCCCAGGCCTCCTGCATGCTGGCTGGTCAGACTGTGAGAGCCACACTGGACAGATGAGGAAACTGAGGCCCAAGAGAAAATGTGATTTGCCCAAGGCCCTATAGTAAGATAGAGGCAGAGCAGAATGGAAGACCTAGGGCTTCCAAGCCCTGAGCCCCGAGCTCTTTTAAGTCATTTTTGTGGTTTCACTTCGTTTTCTTTTTTCATTTCCTTCCTTAAGAGAAAGGCAGGCCCTGGATAGACAGGCAGGGACACAAGCAGTGCTACCAGAAACTCAGAGAAAAGAAGAGAGTGGCCCAGGGTTGGGCAGCCTCTACCCCCAGCCCCCAAGCTGAGTGGAGCCCACCCAGCCCCAGTGTGGCCCTGGGGGCTCCCCTCAGTGGGAGCTACCAGTTTGTGGACACAGGAATGTGCCTGTGGCTTGCCCAGAGACCCTGAGGGCCAGCACCTCAATCACAGCATCTCGTTGCCCCCAGCAGTCTGCCCCATCCCAACTGTAGCTTTTATCACCTTCCTCCATGCCTCTCTAATGAGTGTCTTCCCTGAGTCAGCATAACCTGTTCATAGTCATCCCTTCTCCCAGATTTCCCAGGAAATCTCTCTCTGGAGCCTTCCCTGATCACCCAGGCTGCTGGAGTCTATCTGTACCCTCACTGGGCACTCAGCTTTTGCCACCTAGTGTTCTTAGTGTCATCTCTTGAGTCTGTTCCTATCTCTCGAACCGAGCTTTAGGCAACTTTGTTCATTCAACACTCCATGAATTAAAGGCCTACCATGTGCCAGGCCCTAGGCTATGGTGGGATTCAGCAGCAAACAGACAGACTCAGCAACCTGCCCTCATGGAGCTTACATTCTAGCGAGGAGGGAATGATGAGTATCAAAGCAACAGATCTGCAAATAAGTACATTTCCAAAAGGCTGCAGAGGAAAAGGAAGCAGGGCATGTTGGGGGGTAATTTTAAATAGGGTGTTTGGCAAAGAGCTCACCCAGGTGACTCTTGGATAGGCTTGAAAGAGTGAGCCATGCAGACCTGGGGAGCATCCTGGTCAAAGAGAAAGAGCAGTGAAAGGCCCAGAGGCAGAAGCGTGCCTGCCCCATGGGAGAACTGCAAGAAGTCCAGGCCAAGGAAGTGGATGGGTGCCATGGGAAGGGATCAGGTCAGCAGGATGCCGGGATCTATAGGCTCACAAGGGCGAGATTAGCTCTGAGAGGAATGGGATGCATCAGAGGGTTTCCAGCAGGGAAGGCAAGGTCTGACCTGAGTTTTAATAGGGTCACTCAGGCTGCTGGGTTGAGAGGAGTCTGAAAGGGTGGAGTAGACACAGGGATACCAGCCTGAAGCTTTTAGGGGGACAATGAGCATAAAAGCAATGGATCCACAAATCTGTTGAGTAAATGTGGGAGAGTAAATAAGGGAGAGTCTAAGTAAGGGGTGGTGAAGAAGTGATTAGGGTGAAGGGACAGGTCAGAGTCTGGGTCTACTTTCAAGGAAGGCCTGAGAGGATCCTCTGAAGGACTGGACGTAGGTGCAAGAGAATGTTGGGGTCAAGGATGACCTAAGATTTGGGGCCTGAACAACTGGAAGAGGGGCTTACCACTAACTGAGGTGGGGAAGATGATTCAAGAGGAGTAGCCTTTGGAGGGTGGACCAGGAGATCACTATTGGACATGTCATGTTGGAATTATGCAATAGAAAGTGGCCAGGTTGAGTGGATAGTTGGAGCCCGGCATTCAGAGGGGTGATCTGGATAGAAACAAGCCTTGGGGAGCCATTAGGTGGTATTTAAAACCATGAGATGGGATGCCATCTCCAGAGGGTGAGGATCTATGGTGCAAAGGCCACTTCTGTTCGAAGCCGTGTCTCCAGTTGTCTAGAGTTATGAATGGGTGGCTGATGACGGGGCTTTGACTCCACCCTTGTCATAATAGGCCAGCTGCAGGAGAGAGGCTACAGCCTCTGCCCCCTCCCTGGGATCCCCTTGCAGGCTGGCACAAGGGTGGGCTCAGGAGAGCTAAGTAATTATCCTTATAAACCAGGAGGCTCCTGCCTGGGAGAAGCAGGGAGGGGCAGGCTGCAGCCCCATCCCCTCTAAATCTCTTGACATTTCCTGGGAAAATGGTGTCATTTCATCATTTTATTCCTTGGTAAGGCTTACATTTCAGCTTCCGGGAAACTGACAGAGAGGATAGGACAGGCGCCTGGGGCCCGCTTTGCTCCCTGTGGCTTTATATAACTCAGGCCTTTCCCCACAGCCATTTACAACTCTGGCTTCTATAACATGGTGCCAGCAGTATTAAGTATTTAGCGCCCACTATATTTTGTGCTCTTATTTCTGACAAAATGTTCCCTCCCTCCATGAGGATAGCTCAGTAAACAAAATCCCTTGGCGCAAGTGACATGCTGGGTGACCACAGGCTCCAGGGGGCTTCCTGTGTGCCGCCTTCTCCTCCTCTCTTTTCTTAAGAATTAGCCCAACTCAAGTTTATCTTCATTTATCAACTCTTCCGTAAAATTGCTCCCAAATATTTCTTTGAGATCACCATGCCAATGCCCAAACAGGAAAATAGATGAGTTCAAAATGGCAGCCCACCCCAGTTTTATCCAACTTGAGTGCCATTTCCCCAGGAAAGGGGAAGGTTTTGGGGGAAGAGTCTGGTTTCCAGACAGCCAATACACAGACCACAGGATTGTATCACATAGCCCAGCCTTGCAGATGAGATCCTGAGTCTCCCAGCCACCCATGCCCGCACAGTGCTGGCAGTGGGATACTAAAAATTCAGCACCTGTTACTTCTCTTCTGCTCTACAGATTTCATCCCCATCCCCATCTCCCCAGAGGAGGTGGAGTAATCTGTACCTCCTTGGGATCCTTTGGGCTTCTGACTAGTAGCCCAAAGGGTGGCTCTCAGCCCTGCAAGGCAGTGCCCCAGGGCCATTCTACCTCACTTTCTCCATTCTAGCCCTCAGCTTGGTTCCTGCTCTCTGCCCATTCCTCCCAGAGATATACAGTCGATACCACTCATATCTTTTGCTGCTCCTTTGACAGATGTATTCCTCCCAGCTCACTTCCAAGCTGAAGGCATGGGTGAGCCTTTGAACAGTGTAAAGTCACATCAGGCACAGAATCAGTGAGGGTTCAGCATAGCAGTGCTGGAAAGACAGGGTTGGGGAAAGCTAGATCTAAGGGCCGTCAGCAACTCGAGAGTTGAGGGCCTTGGCTGAACTCCCAAACAGCAAACCCAGCCTCCCCAGGGTGGGCGAAGGGTCTTAGGGCTGAGGAAGGGGTTGCTGGGCTACGGCTGGTTCTCCCACAGATGGAGTGGCTTTGGCTGAGTCGGGGGATTGACATTTCAGTAGCCAACTGCTTGAGGTGGGGGTTGAAGGGAAACGTGGAAGCAGAGGGAAGTTTGGGGACATTCTTCCCAGAATAGCTTTAAAAATAGGACAGCTTTACAAACCACCCAGGATGATTGAAGGCAGGTGGGATCGAAGCAGATGCCCTCTGGAGATGCCTGTCAGACTCGAGCATGTGGGAACTCTGGAGGTTTTCCTGATTGTTCAGCAGATTTCAGAAGGCAGCCTAGGATATTCCTTCCCCCAGGCCCTTTGTATGTATTGCGTTCGAGTCAGCACCTGGCAGAGAGGAGGCCCACAAGCATCTGTGGAGGGAGGGATGCGTGGGTGGGTGCATGGGTGATCGGTAGGTGGTTGCGTGGATAGATGGGTCATGGGTGGGTGAGTAGATGGATAGATGGATGACTACAGACTCCAAATTAGCTGTTTGAGGTCCTGTTTGAGGATTCGTGACAGAACATGATAATCCTAAGTGGTTAGTTTTGCCATAGCTTCCTGTTAAATAGATGTCACCTTAACCTTGGGAAGAAGCTATACTTTGGAAGCAGGTGGCATTACTCCTGGCCAGGTTTTTTGATACTCGGCTGACAAGCTTACCTTTTACTTGAAGGATACTGTGTCAAACCATGGACTTAGTTGCCAGAGAGAGACTCATCAGAGCATGGAGGCTGTCGTTCCAAGAGCCCCCATAACTGCCATTCTCCTCCTGCTCCCTAGACCCCTCCAGAGTGCCCTACACCCTGCCGGTGGGCCTTAGCCTCTCCCCCAACCTGATTTCTCCAAGGTCACAATTTCTTGGGATTCTGATAATGCAGTTTTTGAAAAATGGGCCATTTCATGGGCTACCGCAGATGCAAGCCTGTACTTCACCTTCTCATCTAACCAGGAGCACTTTAAGGCAGTCCCAGGTCAAAGGAAGCCTGCAGTGAGCTCTTCCGTTTAATGAAGATGCCCACTGGGGAAAAAAGTCACTTCTTAGTTTTATCTTATTTGGGTTTCTTAAGTTGGCTTGAAAAGAGGCACCTGCATACCCAGGCTCTTTCAGATGGGAGGTCCTATTTTCCCCAGGAGCTTTTTAACCTGGAGAATTTAACTAGTCCTCCTTCCTCTGGTTCCCCAGAATCAAGTTCAACACTTGGGTATACTTTCTCTGTTGTCATCAGCCTGATTACTAAGAATTCTGTGTTGGGAAGAATTTCAGACTATCAGGGGAAACTGTCTCTCTTGAGGGAGGGTTTAGTGTAAGAATTTAATGTTTATAGAAAACGGCTTTTTTCTCCCCCAACACAAGCCTTCACCATCCACATCCTGGGAAAGCCGAGCCACCTGGCACCCACAGCTCTCAGCCAGGTACCATCTTTCCTGTGCTGGAAGTTACTAGAACTACAGGTCAGGACAGAGAAGAGAAGCAGACCCCGAATGCCCAGGTTTTTGTTTGTTTGTTTGTTTTTTGAGACGGAGTCTTGTCTGCCACCCAGGCTGGAGTGCAATGGCATGATCTCGGCTCACTGCAACCTCCGCTTCCCGGGTTCAAGCGATTCTCGTGCCTCAACCTCCTGAGTAGCTGGGACTATAGGCACGTGCCACCATGTCCGGCTAATTTTTTAAATTTATTTATTTTATTTATTTATTTATTTATTTATTGTGAGACGGAGTCTTGCTCTGTTGCCCAGGCTGGAGTGCAGTGGTATGATCTCAGCTCACTGCAAGCTCCACCTCCCAGACTCATGCCATCTCCTGCCTCAGCCTCCCAAGTAGCTGGGACTACAGGCGCCCACCACCACGCCCAGCTAATTTTTTTTTTTGTATTTTTAGTAGAGATGGGGTTTCACTGTGTTAGCCAGGATGGTCTCCATCTCCTGACCTCGTGATCCGCCCACCTTGGCCTCCCAAAGTGCTGGGATTACAGGCGTGAACCACCACGCCCGGCCATTTTTGTATTTTTAATAGAGACGGGGTTTCACCATGTTGGCCAGACTGGTCTCGAACTCCTGACCTCTTGATCCCCTCCTTGGCCTCCCAGAGTGCTGGGATTACAGGCGTGAGCCACCACACCTGGCCTGAATGTCCAGTTTTGAAGTTGGCTAACACGTCCATCATTCTGCATGTTTATGGATCAGTGAGGGCCTGTGTGCAGACAGAGGGAGCAAGCTGGAGATAGTGAGAACAGAAAGCAGCTTATCAACATGGACATGATGACAAGGAAGTGGCCATCTGAACCTCTGCCATCCCATGACACCTGCCCCCACACTCAACCCCATAGCCACCCAAGGGCAGAAGGACTTAGAACAGGCAAAGCCAGCCCACAGCTACCCAGGGGGGAAGGACTTAGAACACTCTTGCCTCTTTTACATGCTCATAGCTTCTGGAATATTTGTAAGTGCACTCCTACTGAAATCGCTCGGGTAGCTGATCCGAGGGACTTTTGTGACGGGAATTGTTTCCCCATCCACACTGCTTAGTGAGTGTGGCTTGGAGACCTACAGTTTCCTTAAGACCATCCTTTATAGAGCTCAGGTCTTTTTTC
Source organism: Chlorocebus sabaeus (assembly GCF_047675955.1). Classification (NCBI taxonomy): domain Eukaryota; kingdom Metazoa; phylum Chordata; class Mammalia; order Primates; family Cercopithecidae; genus Chlorocebus; species Chlorocebus sabaeus. Next base: position 34,159,775 of record NC_132921.1, on the reverse strand, counting down.
TGACAGTTGGAATCAGAGGTGCCCAGCCTAGAGCAAAAAGCCATGTCAGCCATCTGCAGCAGTGGCCTCCCTCTGCCCAGGTCTCCAGTGTACTTGTCAGGGTCCCCTGTGGACTCCAAGGCCTCCTGTGATCAGCCACCCGGTAGATGATTTCCCAGAGCACTACCCTATAAGGAATATCTAAACTATCCCTAATTTTCCTCCCTTCAAATCCAACTTGTCTCAGTCCTGTTTTTCTCATAAAAGGGCAACTTTCTAGCTGGGCACGATGGCTCATGCCTGTGATCCCAACACTTTGGGAGGCCGAGGTGGGCAGATCACTTGAGGCCAGGAGTTCAAGACCAGCCTGGCCATCATGGTGAAACCCTGTCTCTACTAAAAATACAAAAATTAGCTGGGGGCAGTGGTGCACACCTGTAATGCCAGCTACTTGGGAGGCTGAGGCATGAGAATTGCTTGAACCCAGTGGGCGGAGGTTGCAACAAGCCAAGATCACACCACTGTACTCCAGCCTGGGTGACAGAGTGAGACTCCGTCTCAAGAAAAAAAAGGGGGGGATGGCAAGTTTCTGAGTTCTGATCCCTTGAACTGTGCTGGCATGAATTGTAGTTGATCTTTTACCTTGTGAGTTGACTGGGGATTTGCTGGGGAGACAGAGCCTTATCCTGATGGTGTGGTGGTAATGGGCTGACCTCAGGCACTGTGGTATTCTAGGGTCGGGGGATGATCTGAGGCAGAAAGGGCCCTTCCACATGTTCCTCAGATTCATCCAGTGAGGCCTGCACTTTTAGGTTTTAGGAAAAAACTCCCTGGGTTTTTCCCCTGTAAAACAGGAATCAGGGAGTTAGATCTCACAGTACCTGTGTGAGGTAACAGGGAGCATCTTACTAACCCATTCTCCAGATGCAGCTCAGCAAGGCCAAGTGACTTGCCCAAGCTCTCCTGGTACTCTGCACTCTTCTTGGATGTTTGCCCAGGAAGCAGAGCCCTCAGTGGTGGGCAAAGCCAGTAGCAGTTGGAGAGAGACCCTGCCAGGCCTCTCTGCTCCTCTGACCACAGTCAGAGTGTCTCTTATCACCTGGGTAGCACTTCCTCTGTCTGCGGCAGAGCCAGCGCCACCGGGGCAAGCAGGCGGGTGAGGAGGTGCCAGACAGGATTGATAGTTCAGTTTCCTGTCCTTTCCTTCTGCAGACCTGTGAGGGAGCTGATGTTATTTTTATCTGGGGACACTGGCGTGGGAGGTATTTGTTAACGTCATCTGGTAAACGCAGTTGAATTATCTGTTGTCCAAGGAACCCTCAAATAAGTAGTGTTAAGCATGCTAAGCCGCTCACATTTAAAGATACAGTGAGACTCCTGGGAGAGAATTTGCTTATGGTGCTGCCATCACAGCTGAAGCCCAGAGCTGTCAGTTCCAGACCCCAGGCTTTATTTAACCCTCTTGGGTTTGGGGTTCATCACACATAAGGGCTCATGCTTTTTTGAAAACCGTGCTTCCCTATCTGTTCTCTACAAGTGGGAAAGTGCTTGCAGTCTGTGGGTCCCATGCAGGGACAGGTTGTCTGCAGTCGCTACTGAGTGTGTGTTAAGTCAGCACAGCGCTGAGTTCCGAGTCCCATGAAGTAGCTGTGTGGCACACCGGTGTGTGTCCTGTGCAGCCTACAGGTTTCTAAAGGCAGTTTCGGGGTGCACCCCCACCCACAGGCCTTACATTAGAGCTCCCTCTCTTAATACACTTCCCAGTATTTCTCAAGTGCCTCTGGACCTTGCTGTGTCCTGAGAAGCTGTCCCATGGGTGGGAGCAGCGGGCACCATTGTCGCTCTCAGCAGTGGTTCTCAACCAGGCGTGATTTGGCCTCCAGCAGACACTTGGCAATGTCTGGGGATATTTTATTTGGAGTTTTCACAGCTAGAGATGAGGGTAGGGGCTTCTAGTGGCATTGAGTGGTAGAGGCCTACGGTGTACAGGACAGCACCCCCCAAGAACCAATGAGCCAGCTGAAAATGTCAGTAGTGCCAAGAATGAGGCAAGGCTGCTCTAATCTTGAGGCAGATGGAGCCTCCTCTCACTGCCGCCAGCGCGTGACTTGACAGGAGGTGGCTGGGTCAGCAGGGCTGTGAGTGGAGAAGGTGAATGGTGCCAGCCAGCAGCCTCGGGTCACGCAGAGCAGTTCAGAAAGCCTTACTGAGTTCTGCAAGGCCAGGACCCAGCCAGATTTTAAGGGGATGATAAGCAAGGTGTGGTCTCTGGCCACAAAGACAAACCATGCAGTTTTGTAGAACACTCTCAGTTCACCAGGGATTGTATATCTCTTGCCTTGTTCAATCTTCACAACAACTTATGGGCTTGATGGGACAAGTAGAATCAGCCCTGTTTTGTGGATGACCAAACTGAGGCCCAGTGGGGTAAATAACTTGCCCAAGGTCAAAAAGCCCCCAGATGATGGATTTCTGGTCTTTCACTAGAACATTGGGATCTCTGTGCTCCTCTTCTCTCTTGGGTCCTGTTGGATCCCATGTTGGTGAGGAATCAGTCCTTTCTTGTATTTTTATCTGGGGACACTGGCATGGGAGGTATTTGTTAACGTCATGCGTGGACACCTGAACAAAGACAGAATGAACTTCCCGTCCTAGAAGCCACCCTTTCTCCTGGGGAACTTCTATAATAGCCCAAAGTCAGAGTAATTACATTTTCATGCCCTCTCTGGCCAAGCTCAGATCTAGCCAGGGACTTCCCCATTAGTATAGGGGCCAGAAGCCCACCTCTCTGTGTGCCCCAAAATTATTTCCTCCCTGGGGTTGCCACTGCCTTGGAGCCCCCCATCCATTTATTCAGTTAACAGATACACACTGAGGGCCTCCGGTGGCCTAGACGCAGCAGGTACATTGCTGAATAAAGCAGACAGATTTTCTCTGCCCTTGCAGAACTTGCAGTCTGAGTGGGAGAGGCAATCACTGAACACATAAGCTTACAGGTGTGTCATTTCCAGTTATGATGGGGCCACACAGAAGAGCCAACACAACACAGTAAGGGACGTCACAAGAGTGGAGGGCCTACTTAGAGAAGGCAGGGGGCCTCTGGGAGGAGAAGACAAGTAGACTGAGACTTGAAGGAGGTGCATGTGCACCAGCTTTTCAGCAGCCGGAGTCAGAGGGTCCCCAGCTCTGGTTAGAGAAGCACCATGGGGTGAAGGTGGGTCACCTCGGTATGCATGGTGACAGGATGGATTTTTCTTCCCCACTCTACCAGTATTTCACAGTCAGCATCCCCATCATCAGAAATATCTTGATGGCCTCCATTCACACCTCAAGTCAACGTGAGTCCCTAAACTGCTGTTTTATACCCAGCTGTATTCTCTGCCAGATACTCGAGAGAGGAAAAGAGGAGTAAGATACCCAAGAGGCTTACAGTCTAGCCAAGGAAATAAAACATGCCGGCAAAACTAGAACCAGCTGGAACATCAGCCCCCATCTCCGGCCAGCCCATCACTTCCCCCACCCTTAGTCCCTTGATGTCAGTAGCCACCTACTGTTCTCCCTCCTGTCTACAGAGACACCTTCCCTCTTGTTGGCTCCAGCACCCACCATACACTGGCCAAGGAGTGGGAGGTCAGCCAGGCTACCCCATCATACCTGGCATGGATAACCCCCCACACACATGTCCTTGGGAAAACCAAGGAAGCAGGAGGAGCGGGCATTTGTGGAGGTGCTTCCCTGGTCAGACATTTTCATCATCACGGTGATTAGCCCTGTTTCCCTTTTCTGGGTGGGGAACGTGAGACAGTAGAAGGCCTGGGGCTTGCCCAGGTCCAAGGACTGGGTGGGAGTCGGGTCAGAGCACCTCACCCAGGCCTGTCTGGCATTCAAACCCATTGTGCATATCTTGACACACTAGTGATTTTCATGTATTTTTAGCAGAAGAGTTGTTTTTCCAAACTCAATCTCAGGCGTGTCCTCAACCACATGAAACAGACCTGGCAGAGGGCCTCTGCCTGGGATCCAGGAGCTTTGAGTCTGCCCACTCAACTGCCCTTCACCCATCCCCACAGGTGGCCCAAGCCTCCTTAGGAACAACACAAGGAGCCCATCTAGTCTTCAGACCAGATCTAAGAACGCATGAGAAGGCCTGAGCACTCCCTTCAGGGCTACCCCTACCCCCGGCACTGCTCAGAACGGACCTTACTGAGTCCAGTGGGGCAGAACCACACGGAATGGTACACTGTGAGAGAGGGGCCCATTCAGACAGAGCCTGGTGCAAACAGCTGCCATCCATGTCTGCAGAAATGACAGGCACAACAGTCACTTCCAGGTCTATATCCCCATATGGTCTCCAGAGGCAGGCACAGACCAGGATCACCATTTCACAGATGCAAACGTTGGTCTCCCTCAAGCTCCCTGGACTTTGTGTCCTTCTCTATCCTGGCTCCCCGCTCCCCAGCTGTTCCTCAACTGTTGTCCAGTAGACATTTTGGGATACAGCATGATAAAGGACGCGTGCACTCCCATTGCAACTTCCTTCAGGGATAATGCCACATAAATGTTAACATGACTTTTAAAGACCATCTGTGGCAAAGTTCAAAGTTGTGGGTGGATGTGAGCTTCAGGCCGAGTCATTCTGGAATCCCCATTATAGGTCAAATCTTTTTGTGAGCATTTCAAGGGGTTTTCTCAAATTCTATAAATAGTTTAGTAACGCCTGTGTATTTATCTATTTTTAAAGCCAGTCTTCCGGACAATTTCAGAAGTAATTGGGCCACTCATTGAAAGTAGGGTTTCAAAAGTCATTTCTTCAGCTTCCAACTGCTTCCAGAGCAGAGGGATCCCAGATACCATTTCTGCCTGGGGTTGGGGACCCAACCTTTGTAGAACCTGGACCAGGCAGAAACCTTGGAGAAGACTCTAGGAATCTCCAAAGAACTGGATAAGCTGAATTCTGGCCCCAGCTCCCAGTTTCTCCCACAGGAAACCTCAGATACAACTTCATCTGCCTTATGCTTCAGTTTCTCACATAGCAGAATATGGACACAATAACCCTTCGCTGATTAGGAAGGGTTATTACACCTGTTTGCGTCACTCTGTCACCTGGGTGCAGGTCAAAGGTCTCTTTCATTTCACAGATAAGGACGCAGAGGCACGGTAACTGGCCTGACAGTCACATGGTGACTTTCCATTTTATAGATGGGGACACAGAGTCACAGCAGTTGGCTAACCTTGCTGTCTTTTTATTTTGCGGTTGGCCTGCTCCTCAGGCTGAGGCCGCAGTGAGCACAGCCCCGTCTGTTTCCACGGAGAGCTTCACGTCATGGATAAGACCTACCTCCTGTGCCCAGGCCTAGGCCTGGCAAACACCTGTCTCCAAGCCCTCGGCTTCTCTCCTGGGCAGGATGGCAGCCAGGCAGGGAGAATCTGAATTCTGCAGAGACAACAACTCAGCCCTCTCCTCTGAGGACCTGGAGGGAAGTATAAGGCAGGGGTGGGCGGCTGTCATGTCTGCATGATGACCTTTTCAAACATGATGCCTTGGGGGGTCCAAAGAGCACCAGGCCCAGAATCAGAGACCTGGGTTCCAGCTCTGTCAACCTCAGAAGGTAGGCAGATCAAGGAGCCTCGTCCTCCAGTGAGTTGCTGTTTGAGGCAGAGCCAGGAAAGCTGCGGGAAGTGCCTAGAAAGGCAGAGTGCTATGTAGAGGTATGGTGAGACGGTGACATGAAGATTAGGCAGGCGGCAGAGGAGATCAGGGTGCCAGCACGGGCACCAGCTACTAAGTGTGTAATCACTGAGGGCTGCCCTCGAGCCTGGGAACTTCAGCCTCCTCACGCCCCTTGACCTGACAAGTGGTACTAATGTCCTCCCTGAGGCTGAGTCCAGTGACACCTTGCTTTGAGGAATTCCTGCTTGTCCCACTGGTATCCTTCACTGTCAGACAATCCAGCCTTTTCTTTCTGTTCAGGCTGAAAGGAAAACTTCCAGCCTCTTCTGAGGGCTTTTCAAGGCCACAGCCACAGCAGGTGCTGGCTCCTTTGCCTGAGAATAAGACTTCGCGCCTGCATAAGTGTGAGACAGAATTCCCGCTGGATCAGCCTGACTTCTCAGCTTCTCTCTGCTGCATCCCAGCGCCATCCCCCCGCCTCCCTGTCCCCTCCTACGGATCAGCAGAGCTGAGCCTACCTGACCTGATTTTGCCAATAGAAATATGCTGGGTGCTCACAGCCTGGGAAACTTGGAAATGTCTCCAAAGTGATCTAGATTTAGCTGGAAGTGGCTGATGGCTGTTCCCAGCCACAGTGTGTGCCCTTTGTCTAGAGCCAACTGCTGGGGAGAAAGCATTTCCAGCCACAGTGTCATGAACCATCAGTCACAGAGAATGTGTCTGGTAATTTTTTATTAATAATAGTTAAAGGATCGGCGTTTGGGGCTTGATTTTCATGTCCATTGATTAGAGCAGAATCAAGATCATCCCCGTCATATCACTCTCTCTTCATTCTTTTGGGTGGGACAGAAAGGGCAGCAATCACCAGCACGTCGGAAATTTGACATGATGCTCAGGAGAATGTCAGGCACCTGTGACAGCCACCCGATGGTCCTAGGTAAGGCCTGTGATTGCAGGGGGCAGCTGTTATTTCTGCGTGTGGTCCAGGGATCTGTCAGGAATCCCACCTGCCCCGGCTGCAGAATGGCCATACGACCTGGTTCTGTCCAATCAGGGAACCCCATCACCACAGCCACAGTGATTGGGCTGAGAGATGGTCATGTGATGAGCAGGGCCAGTCAGAATCCTTCCCTGAGACTTAAGGGTTTGACATTTGGGGAGGGGGGGCTCTGTCTTCCTTTTGGCTCAGGAACCATTATGAGAGAGACCAGGTGCTGCTGATCACCACCTTAACCGTGGCAAAGGGAGACCCTGTCTGTGGCAGCAGAAAAAGCAGTCAACATGCAAGTCAAAGCCCAGACAAGGGAGAGAGGGGAGAGAAGGGAGGACCTGCCCTGGGGTTGCTGTTTGACCCCTGGGAACAGGCTGTGTCCTAGGGCCCACCTCCCATGTAAGACAGCCCAGGACTGTGTGCCTCTTCAGCTAGTCTGAGATGGTTTCTGTCACTGGCATCCAAGAATCCTCAGTGTCTAGGGGCAGAGCAGAGCGAAGCAGTGGAGTGGCCAGGACCTGAGCATTGGGTGGTGGGTGTCTGGGTCGTTGGCCAGGGAGGTTAGGAATACTTGGGGAAAGATTCAAGTCCACCTAAAAAGGGACATGCCCAAACCCAGGGAGTAGTTCAGGGCCCAGCTGGCATCAGAACTCAAAGCAAGCAAATTTGTCCCAGGGCGGAGGCTGCAGCCCAGTGCCCACATGGTCCCCGTCTCCCTCCAGACAAGATGTGCAGCCACCCACAGACTGTTGTCAGAGTGCAGAGTGACATGCAGGTCAGATTCTGACTGTTCCAGAGTCTAGGTGTGGCTGAGTCCCCAGGGCCAGGCCTCAGGGCTCAGCAGGACTGAGCCAAGACTGGCAGCTGTGGTCAGGACGTGGCATGATGGCCAGCTGTGAGTACAGCCCAGTGGACGTGCCCCTTGGCTGGGCTGCACGTGCAGGCTGCCAGGGGTCGGGGGCGGCCAGGTCTGGGGCAGGCTTTGGTGGATGGAGTGACTCAGGATACAACTACCAGGAGGTCTCTCTGCCACTTGTTCAACACCTACTTTGCACCAGATACGTTGCACGTGTTACTCATTTAAGCCAAGGAGGTCTGCCTGACCCAATCAGACTGATGCCAAGACCTTCCACGATGTTGCCCTGAGTGGGTGTGTGAGAGGCAGGGCCCATGGGCTGCTACTCAGGACCCAGGTCATAACCAGATCACCCCTTCCCTGCTTCTCGTCCTATCCTGACTCCAGCTCTGCTAGAAGCACTGCCCACCCAGCCTCAGTGTCCCCTTCTCTGACTCTGTCCCTCACCTCCCAGTCCCCAGCATCCAGGCCCCAGTCCTGTCCTCCTCCCCTCGCCCCCACACAGGACCTGGGAATCCATTATTTTGTCACCTAGGAGAAGCCTATTGTATTGATGAGTTCTTTTTGTCCCAAGTCACAGGAACCAACTTGAGGTGGCTTAACATTGCTAAATCCTTTTCTGTAAGGATTCTGAGGTTTCATGCAGCCCAGAAGTCCCAGGGAAGGACAGAAGGGAATATTCAGGGTCCTCTCTCAGGCCAGGGGTAACCTGATGTGTCACAGTGTCTCTGGGTTCCATGCTGCAGGCCAGCCCTAGGCTTGGGAATTCCCGGCCCTCTGCCTCACTGTTGATAGGAACAGGTGCCAAGGAGGGACTGCACTGTCTCTCTGAGCTGGAGGCTCCTGTCCTGGGCTCCTCGCACATGATGATGACTGGGATGAGGAGGGAGCCTTCCAGGAACTACTGAAGGCCAGGTCTACCCATGGGGGCCAGGCCGCAGGCCCTGGGCTGTGTGATAGGGACAGAGGAGTGAGGGGGCTTCACTGGTTGGGGGAACCAAGGAGGAAAGCCTACCGAAGGGATTGCAGCTAGCCTCAGCAAAGCCCTGAGGGGAGAGTCTGACAGAGAGGAGACTCAGGGCTGGGGCGGAGCTACACTGACATCACCTGTGACCCCACCACACCACCAAAGGGTGGCTCTGCGGAATGTCATGGCCTTACTTGAAGTAACCCTAGGAAGGGGGGAAAAAATCCAATAAGCCAAGAAACATCACTGTGTGGCAAAAATGTTAACCCACAAAAGTGAAACAAATGTCATGAGACAGCGACCTTGGAGCAGGGACCGGGACTGGCCCAAAGATGGTGGGAAGAAAATATCGGGAGTGAACTGTCAGCTACAAATGAAAGAAAAGATGCGTCGGGCATACATGGTGACTCTGTACTCTTATGTCTTAGAGTAACAGCCCCCTGCCCTTTGGACAGGTTGTCCTCTTAGCGAAGAGCTGTCTGACCACGTACCGTGGGATATTTATACATCCAGTCCACACATGTTCATTGATCACCTACAATGAGCCAAGTCTCATTCCAGGGGACATGACTATGGCTCAGAAAACAGGATTCCTGCCTTCAGGAAACGCTTCTAGCAAAAATTCAGGTCATCAACACACATTGGACCTCGTGGAGGTGATCAGGGCTGGGAAGGAAGCATAGCGGAGTCGGAATGAGGAGTCCTGGGGGCTGTCGTGGAGGGGACAGCCAGGGAGGCCTCCCTAAAGAGGGAACGTGGAAGCAGGAACATGAAAGGAGGAAAGTTGGGGCCAAATAAAGAACAAAGCACCTTTTATTTGAAAATTAGTTTCCTCTTTTCAATATACAGAATTCTGTCAAATATGTTTTTTAAGCCCTTCAACCAATCGCCCAGGAGAAGAATGCCTGGGATTAACTCCCGGCTGCTGGGCTCCCACAGCTTCCCATGGTCTGTCCTTCCCACATGGTATCCAGCTTCTCAAGGAAAAGAAACTTCCTGCTAGCAGTAAATAAAAGTGCACTTTCTCCTCCCCACTGGAGAGATGGCAACAGCAGCCACCTCTCTGGACAGAAACAAACCAGGGTCACTGGGGACACAGTATTTGGATGGGCAAATTTCCCTGGGCCATTCATTTTCCAAGAGGGAGCCCGAAATGAGGGTGAGTTTGCAGGGATTGGTAGGGGCTGCCCGTCCCCCTCAGGAAGTATAAAAATATATGCACCATGGTCCTTGTGCCTTGACCACCCCCAACCCCACCCTCCAGTAGCATCTCCCTGTGGTGGTTTGCGCCCCTGGGTGGGGTGGGGGTGTGTTTTCCCCTTTGCCTGCATACAGCTGTTTTTGGCTTGGCCACTGCACTCCACCATGCCAGAGCTCATGTGGTTATCCCAAGTGGGAAGAATTTCCCAGAATGCCTTGAGAAACCTGAGACACTGAATGGCTTTCAGGGCTTATTGATGTGGCCGGTGCAGGAAATAGCAGTACGTCAATAAATAGTTTTAGGCAGGAAATGGGGCTTAAATGGTAGCCTTAAAGTTTGGGGCAAGACACTAGGGGTTGCTGGGAGGTAGCCTGCCAGTCAGATGAGAATCTAGAGCCAAATACCAGGCTTTGAAATGGCTGCCACCAATCTGAGGCCCCTTGCTGCTTTTGGATACAAGAGGCTGAGGTTAGGGGCAGAGCCAGAGGAATGGCTCGTTTCAGTTGGCAGAAAGGGCTCCTTGTTCCAGAGGAAAAGCTGGCAACCTATAACATGTGTCAAGAGGAGACACACAGGCTGGGTTTTGGTGGCCTCTGGGCGGGGCATGTTCACACCCCAGTTCCCCACCCTTCTCGTGAGAATCACTGCTGACTGGCAGATCACCAGAAGAATTCCGCTGTCCTAATGCAAAAAAACAAGGAAAAGGGTCACAACCTGTCAGTTTCTTTAAAAATAGCTGTTTTTCTGTTTATAAAGAAAAACATTCACAGAAAATCAGAGAAATTCAGAAAGTAATAAAACGTAAGGAATAAAGGTCATCCGTAATTCCACTATTGAGAGACAACTCCTGTGAAACACTATTTCTGTCTCCTCTTTCTTTTTTAAAAAAACTGTATTCATGGATGAGATTATACATAGGTAAATGCAATTTCAGTTTTGCTTTTTTCATTTAATATTATGTAAGCATTTTTCCCATGCTATTATAAACTTTTCATAAACTTTTTTTTTTTTTTTGGAGACAGAGTCTCGCTCTGTGGCCCAGGCTGGAGTGCAGTGGCGTGATCTCGGCTCACTGCAACTTCCACCTCCAGGTTCAAGTGATTCTCCCACCTCAGCCTCCTGAGTAGCTGGGATTATAGGTATGTGCCGCTATGCCCAGCTAATTTTTTTTGTATTTTTAGTAGAGATGGGGTTTCACCATGTTGGCCAGATTGGTCATGAGCTCCTGGCCTCAGATGATCTGCCCACTTCAGCCTCCCAAAGTGCTGGGATTACAGATGTGAGCTACTGCACCTGGCCACATAAACATAATTTTTAATGGATGCATGACTCATCATTCACTTAATCATTCCCCTATTGCTGGGTGCTTAGGTTGTTAGATTTTTATGTGCATTAAGCTTATTTTTTTCTAATATTTTAAATTGTTTCCTTATGATAATTACCAGAAATGCAACTACCAGATCAAGTGAGAAGAACTCTTAAAACTTATTTTAAGGGTTTTCAGAAAAGTCGTACCCATGTACACTGCCCATATGTAAGTGTCTGTCTCACTGCATCGTTACCAGCATTGACAATTACCATTTTAAGTTGTCCTACTATAGATGGGGAAAAGGTGTTTTTATTCATTCATTCAATTACTACTGATACTGAATTAAGTTTTTTTCATATATGTATTAGCAATTTACATTTTGACCTAGGATTTATCTCTTAATGCCCTTTCCCCATTTGTTCATGAGGGATTTTGTACTTTTATTACAAATTTGAACACACTATTTATATATTAAGACCATTGCCCTTTGTCACATTTATTGCATGTATTTTCCTCAGACAATATCAATTGTCTTTTAATATTTTGAAGCATTCTTCTATTGTCTTAGTGAAGAAAGCCCCTCTCCTTCCAGAAATGTAGGAAATACTCTTTCATTTTCTTCAAATTTTTGGTCCTTTTTTTTTTTTTTTTTTAACATTTGCCTCTTCATTCCATCTGGAATTTATTTTAGAGCCCAGTGTGAAGTAAGACTCTAAATTATTTTCCTCCTGATACTTAGACAGCTGTCCCTGCACTGTTGCTTGAGTGAATAATGCTTCCTATGCCACTGATTTGTGGTCCTCGAGGGATCATGTGATAAACCTTTGTGGATGCCAAGTTTATTTCTAGGCTATCTGATCTAGCGCTCCATTCGGATGTCAGCTCTACAGCCTCTTAATGAATAAAGCTCTATTAAGGATAAGTTAAGAGTAATGTAAGTCTTTCCAATGTTGTTTTGTTTTTAGTTATTTCCCTTGCTATTCTTTCAAATTACTTTTAGGATTATTTTTTCAAGTCTTCATTTCCCTTTCTCCCGAAAAAGTTCACATTGGGATATGGAGTACAGATTGATATTAAACCTGTGAATTATTTCAAAGAGAATTACCATCTTCACAATGCTGTCTTCTCAATGAGGAATTGTATATGTTTCTTCACTTGTCGAAGACATTCTCTTAAATCTTTCAGTTTTGTTTGGCAATTTTCTTTATAGAATTCTTGCATATTTCTTAATAATGTCACTTAAGTATTTTATTGCTTTATTAAATGAGCTTTGTGCATTAAAATCTCACTAGTTAATTCTGTCATAAAAGAAAGCTGTTGATTTTGTGTATTAATTTTGTATCTAAATATTCTTTTAATTAGTCACTAAACTCTCTTGTTAATGATAATCTTTATTAATGGCTTCTCTCAGATTTTCCGTATATATAATCAAATCATTTTATCTCTTCCCTTCTAAGGGTCATAGGTGTTGCTACTGTTTTTTAATCAAGCCGATTGAAGTAATACATTACATTTATAGATTTCCTGATACTAAGTCATCCATGCCTTCCTAGATAAAAATCTACTTGGTTATAATGGATCTGTTTGTTAGTATTTCACTTGGGACTTTTATATCTATTCACATTAGCAAGATCACTTGTAGACTTCCTTATTTGTAACTTACTATCGTTAGATTTTGTTTATAGGGAACTGATTGGAAAGCTTCTCCTTTTCTATGTTCTGAGTCAGTTTGCAAAGGAAAGCAGTTACCTAATTTTTTGAAAGTTTGAATGAACTTACCTATAAAAATCGTAAGTTTAGAGATTTCCTTATAAAGGTAATTCTTTCATAACTTTCATTTTAGTTTATGATTTTTTAGTTTATTCTGGCTCATTTCCTTTTTAGCAAATGATTTTTTTTTGAGAATCACCTATTTCATCATTTTTTCAAAATTATCAACATAGAGTTATAAATAATTTTTATTATACTTTTTATCTCCCTCATATCTGTTTTCATATCTAGTTTTATTTCTGTTTCTTCTTTCTTGATTTTATATGTGATTTCCTTTCTCTATTTCCTAAGTAATTAATTTGGAGGTTTTATCTGTATTATGTCCTTATATTTCCTTAGCTATTGTTGGTTTTCTAATTGTTCTAGTTAAATGTTAGATCAACATTGTCTGGTAGAAGTATAATGTGATCTACAATGTAATATTAAATTTAATAATATGTGTTACTTAACCCAGTGTATTCAAAATTTCACAGGTAGTTAATATTTTTAAAATACGAGACATTTTACATTCTTGTTTTTATACTAAGCCTTTGAAAAGTAATATCTGTTTTACACTTACAGCGCATATCAGTCAGGATAGCCACACTTCAAGCACTCAATGTATTGTCACATGTGGATAGTGGCTACCATATTGGATAACATTGGTTTAGATGATATATTTTCTTCCATTATTTAATGACCAAAATAGTGAAGACTATAAATTGACCTTTCATTATAGTTTTGACCACATTCCACAAGTTTGTATAGTTATTTCCTAGATAATCTAATACAAGTATTATATATTTGATTATGTCTTTATTTCATTTTTCTTTAGAAGAATACCTTTTAAGTATTCAAGCAATTGGCTATTTTTTAATGGTTGTTGTTAATTCATAGTCCCAGTATGTAACCTGTACAATTTCAATGTTTTGAAATTTATGCTGAGATCACAGCTTACTGTGAGGCTTGTTTCAATTAATCTTATTAACTGTATTATTTAAATCACCTAAGTCATTTGTTTTTTATTCATTTAATTGGCCATAGAATGTTAGTGGTTTTATTTCCTGATATAATTCCTCCTTTCTGTTTTTTTTCCTATGTTTCTTTTTTTTTTTTTTCTTATTCTTATGTTTCAATAGCTTCAGGTATATTCAAATCTATACTATAAAGTCTATAACATTTTGTGTTATCTCTTTATTATGGTTTGTATTTTTATCTATATATAAAACCTTATAACTTTATTTAATAATTGTTATCTTAGATATACTTCCCTTTTACTACTACTTTGTTTTCATTTGCTCACTCTTATTTTTACCCATCCATTTATTTTTTATATTCTGTTTGCAGTTCTGCTAGTGGTTACTAGTGTTTACTTTTAGCATTTTAAAGGCGTACTTTCATTTTTTTTCTCTGATTCCCAAACTTAAGAAAGACGCAATAACCAGTGAATCCTTATGGCCTGAATTAGGAAATGTTATGTGCTGCACAGACTTCTATCTCCTTCCCACCAGTATTTACTAATCTCTAGTAATTTAATCTTGGATTATTAAGTCACTACTACTATGAAATGCTTATTTAAATTACATTTTAAAATTAAATATCTTCTCTTCCAAGGATTATTTCTGGCTTTTGATTCCATTGTATAACCAAAATTATGATGACTTATTTTAACTTAGCTTCATAAGTCTACCTGGTTGTAGTTTCAGTTTTCCCTTCTGTTTCTTCTATACCGTGATTTCCTCAGAGTTAAATCATAAATTTTGTTGACCATAACATGCATTCGGGAAGTTATTTTTATTTTTTATTATTTTTAATTGTAGTTTAAAAATAACACAAAATGTACTATTTCAATCATTTCTAAGTGTACAGTTCAACAGTGTATAGTCACATTCTTGTGCAACCAGTCTCCAAAACTTTCTCGTCTTGCAAAACTGAAACTCTCTACCTATTAACCCCCATGTCCCCCTCTCCCCAGCCCCTTGCAACCACCATTCTACTGTCGTTTCTATGTATGGGTTTGGTTACTTTAGATACCTGTGTAAGTGAAATCACGCAGTATTGTCTTTTTTGACTGGCTTATTTCACTTTGCATAATGTGCTGAGGGTTCATTCATGTTGCAGCACATGTCAGAATTTCTTTCTGTTTTTAAGGCTGAATAATATTCCACTGTATGTATATATCACGTATTGTTGATCCATTCATCTGTGGGTGGATGCCTGGGTTGCCCCCACCTCTTGTCAGTAATGCTACATACTGACATCTCTTTGAAATCCTGCTTTCAATTCCTTTGGATATATACCCAGAAGTGGAATTGCTGGATCATATAGTAATTCTATTTTTAATTTTTTGAAGAATCGCCATACTATTTTGATTTTTGAGATGGAGTCTCACTCTGTCCCCCTGGCTGGGGTGCAGTGGCATAATCTAAGCTCACTGCAACCTCCACCTCCTGGGATCAAGCAATTCTCCTCCCTCAACCTCCCGAGTAGCTGGGATTACAGGTGCCCGCCACCACACCCGGCTAATTTTTTGTATTTTTAGTAGAGACAGGGTTTCACCATGTTACTCAGGCTGGTCTCGAACTCCTGACCTCAAGTGATCCACCTGCCTCGGCCTCCCAAAGTGCTGGGATTATAGGTGTGAGCCACCACGCCTGGCTGGCCATACTATTTTTCATAGCAACTGCAGCATTGAATTTTTTAAGATAAGCATGTAGGAGTGATTTGTTTTAGAACTTACTTATGTAAGATCTTTCTCTTGCTTTCACTCATAGGCAGGTTTGTTCTTTTCCCTTCAAACTCACGAAGACATTGCCTTCATGTCTCTGAATTTTTAACCTCAAATAAAGAAGTATAAGGCCAACTAGATTTTTGTTCCTTTGTGAGAAGACTGTGACTTTTGTTCCTTCATAGCTGTTTTTAAATTTTTCTTTTTCTGCGAAACTAAAAAAGAAAATTCAGCGGGGGCAACATAGTGAGACCTTGTCTCTACAAAAAAATTTAAGATTAGCTGTGGAAGGATCACTTAAGCCTAAGAGGTCGAAGCTGCAGTGAGCCTTAATCATGTCACTGTTCTGCAGCCTGGGCAACAAAGCAAGACCCTGTCTCAAAAAAGAAAAAGAAAACAACAACAACAAGAAGAAGAAAAAAGAAAAGGAAAGAAAATTCTTCCGCTAAGTAAAACTGGGGCATCGCAAGGGACTTCTGAAACACTGTGCACACGTTTTACCTAAAGAGTCAATACAATTTTTTTATTATTTATTTTCAATGAGAAAGTTTATTTCTCTGCTCTCTTTGTTCTGTGTATTCTGGTATCCTTTTTGAAAACTTCTCTAATTCACAGATTAGATGTCCACTCTCTACCTTCTCTATCGTTTTTCATTTTGTTTCTAGTCTATTTATCTTTGTATTCAGGTTTCTGGTCTATTTATCTAATTCTGCTCTCTAGGCGGTTTCCAAGTTTATCTTCCGCATTACTTTTTCTGCATTATCCATTCTATCCTTTACTGCCTCCAGTTCATTTTGATTTTGCTGTTGGATTTCTAGTTTCCATTGGCTCTCTCCTAATCCCAGTTCCTGTCTCACACTTCATTTCAGCCTGAGAGTTGCTTTGCTAATCACAATCCCTTCCTTCAAATGCCTTTTCACACATCATAGAATCTATATTGTCATTCTCCTTACATACAAGCCAACATGTTTTGCACTTGAGTTTTTCATTTTATTTATATCTGGTTGATTGTCATTAACATGTTCAGAGTTACACACTTCCATTAAGTTTTCACGATACTGCTCCTTTATTCTGCCAGTCAGGATATTTGTGTAGATGCCGTGTTGCTCTGCGCCTCCCTCAATCCTGAATGAGGTCACCGCTGTCTGGTCTTTTGTGTTTGCTGTGTGCATCAGCCTTGGACTAGCTTGGTGTCTGCTGAGGCAGAGTCTCCCTCTCAGACCTAAAGCTGGAGGGTGGCTTCATGAGCTCATCTCAAATCCAATTTCCAATATTTAGCAGGCATTCAATCTCCTAGTAACCTTTGCTAGCCCAAAACAGAATGCTGTCTTGATGCCATGGATGATCAGGAAGAAACTAAGTCAAGCGCTAGTTCTTTGATCAGACGCAATCCATTGTTTAAAACTTCAGTTCCTCGTACACACTGCCCCCAAGTTTTTCCTACCCCAGACGGCTTTGCCTGAGAGCACCACCCCTTAAAGGACACAGCATACCAGCCAGTCTCCTCCTGCCCCGCACTGCCCTGAAACTCCAAGGCCTGGAGTAAGGGCGGTGCAGATGGGAGCTGCCTTAATACACAGGCACAGGGCTTTGCTAGTACTGACAGATCCTGTCTACCAGCCACAGACAGAGAGAGGAAGGGGTTGAAGCCTCAAGCTACCCCTGCCTTTGGTCTTCTGGGTCCCCTGGGCAACCAGAGTTTGTTGGTGACAGCACTTTAGTTAATGATGTCACCTCCTGAGTCTGGGAGGAGTCTGCTGGGGAACTGTTATCTTCCTTCTCAGTGTTGCTGTGGGACTTGGTTCTTTGATGTGTGTCTTCATGGGTATTTTTAGGGAATATAAGGCAATGACAAGCTGGGGGTTGATAGAGGGGCACCATTTTAACACCCGAGTTAGCATTTGATAAAGGCCTGGAGTTGTGGTTCCCAGCCATGGTTGCACGTTAGAATCAGCTGGGGAGCTGTCAAAAATTACCAGTGTCTCAGCCCCACCCTGACCAGTTACACAAGACTTTCTGAGGTGGAGTCCCAGCATCCGCAGCCTCAGAGTTCCTCTAGGTGACTCCAATGTACAACCAGGGCAAGAGCATTTAACCCAGAGCAGAGAAGGGGCTTAAGTTCTCATTCAAGTTCTAGTACTGTGGGGCCTTAGTCAAGTCTTTTAATATCTTTGTGCCTCAGTTTTTCCCATTTTAAAATGAGAATGGTAATGCCCACTCTTGCTCAGATTACATAAGAATATTATGGGATAAACAAAGGTTCATGAGAATGAAAGCACCAAAAGACGTATGACTTCAAGCCCAGTAGTGCAGAGCCCTTGGCAGGCCCTGGGATGGCAGACACCACCATTCATTCATTCATTCATTCATTCATTCATTCATTCACAAAGACCCTGAACAGCTGGGACCCCTGTGAAGGCTGCCTGCTCTAGGCTCTGGACTAGGGTGAAGAGACAAAGCTGTCAAAGATGCTGGGCACCCACCACTTGCGGGGACCCTGGAGTCCCTTGTGGTCCCTTTACACCCTGGATGAAAGACAAACAGCAGAACTCTACAGTCATACCCAGGTGGACACTTCAGTGAGAAAGGAATGGGGAGGCAGGAGGCCTGAGGGGTCAGTACGAGGCCCATGAGGTCTGCAGGCAAGGCTGGACTTCCAAGGGACAGTGTGGACAAATGGCTTCATGGAAAGTACAAACTTGGAGAGTGACTAAGCGTGGGCTCTGATGCACTACTTTCCAATTTAAAAACACCGTAAGAGCTGCTCTTGCCACAAAAGCAAAACGAAACAAAAATGGGTAACTGTGAGATGATGGATATGTTGTTTGCTTCACTATAGTAACCTTTTTACTGCCTACATGTATCCCATTGCATCATGTTGTATACCTTAAATGTACACAATAACATTTTTTGAAAAATAAAAAACACCATAAGGAGAAAAAATGTTTGCTCTCCAGAGCAGGCTGACGTCAGTCTGAATCCCAGCCCTGCCATTGGCTCATAGTCACGGGCAAGTTACACAACTTCTCTATCCTCAGATTCTCCGTCTATAAAATGGGGCAGTAATAGGACCTGCTTTATAGGACCATCGGGATAACTATGTAAAATACCATAGTTAATGCCCTTGGCTCGGTGTCTGGCTCACCAGTAGCAGCTGCTGCTGCTACTGTATTGCATATAAATATAGACATCAAAATAGTTATAGATACACACACAAGTATATACTTCTTTGTAACTGATGAGACTCAGGTCATTATAAGCTGTGGCCTAGACTCATCCAGAGCTGGCACTGCAGGGCTTCTCAGCCAGCCCCTGACCTGCCACCTGAGGAGACCAAGGCACCTCTAGATGGCACCTTCATCACTCACAAGGGGCAGATGTTAACCAAGTCATCTCTGAGGGCCTTCCATCTCTGGAGATGCTGAGATTCTGGTGTCAAGGATGCTGGGCTGAAGTCAGCAGTGGTGAGGGGGACTGGGCTGTGGGAATGGTCTGAGTCACATTCTACAACCTGTCTTCACATATTCTATTTTGGTGGTGGCACAGTCACCCAAACCAAGAATCTTGGCGTCATCTTGGACTCTCCCCTTTCCATCACCCCTTACAACCCACCACTTAGCAAGTACTATTGCCTTTCACAATGTCTCTTGTGTCACTCCTGTATTGGTCTGCTATTGAGACTGAACAAACAACCATAAAAATCTCAGTGGCACACAGCAGTAAATGTGCATTTAGATGATGTGTGTGCAGATTGGTTGGGGGTCACCTGACTTAGGCTAGACTAAGGCGAGGCCCTGTCACGCATGTTGCCCATCTTCTCCCTGGGACCATCAGGCCGGCCCAGAGAGTCTTCTTAGGATGACAGAAGAAACATGAAAGTCAACGTAAATATTTAGGGCCTCACATCAGAATTGGCACACCATCACTCCTGCCTCATTCTGTTGGCCAAAGCAAGACATATGGCCAAAACCAAAGACAAGAGGTAGGGGAAATATCTTTCTGAATATTATTTAAGCTACCCCAGATTCTTACCGTTCAGCTGTCAGAGCACTGAGGTTTTAATTTCATCCTGCCTGGACACTTGCAGTGGCCTCCTGCTTGGTCTCCACCCCTTAGCTGTTTTAACCTTTCTGTTGAGCACTGGTATGACTGTGGTATTTCATGGTCCCATCCCCGAAACCTTCCCTAGCAACCGTCCCATGAAACCCAGCTCCTTGGCTTTTTATACCTTCGTCTCTTATATCACAGTGATGAGTGAATATGTCTTATCTTAGCTCCTAGTGCAGAGCCTGGCACACAATGGGGCAATAATATTTTTTTAAAGGATGAATGAATGAATGAATGAATGAATGAATACCTCTAATTTTCCTGCTGTCCTCTAGGCCCCTTGAGGGAGGGGCTGTAGCTGTGTAGCGCAGTGCTGGAGCGCTAGCCCACATGGCCCTCTGTTGCCATTGCTGATGATGTGTGGGTGGGCAGTGTTCTGGTTACCCCCAGCCTACCACGCAGAGGGCATGACTTGGGGGTTAGCAAAGGGAGATTGGTTAGCCACAGAGAGTTAAGTGCAAAAGTGCTGAGTCTGGGGAGGGTGTCACCTCCCGTTCTACCTCATCCTCCCACATCAGCATTGCTGTCAGTGAAGGAGGGTGACCAGCAGGTCTGGGCAATGCCCAGAGGCAAGGAAGCTGTGTCCCCAACCTGGGGACACCTGAAAAAGAGGTGTTGTGGCCACAGGTCAGGGTGGTCCTAGCCACAGAGAGTGCAATCATGCACCCCCATCCTCATTTAAGACATGGGGTTTGTCTGCTGCCCAGGAGCAGCCCCGAGACAACAGATGCTCTGCACAGCAGGGTGGCACCCGGGCCCCTCCCCAGCCCCAGGAGGCTGACACAGTCTCTCATGCCTCCACAGAAAGACTTCACGGTGCGCGAGGAGCTGCAGCAGCAGGACGTGGAGCGCTGGCTGGGCTTCATCACCTTCCTGTGCGAGGTCTTCGGCACCATGCGCAGCAGCACGGGCGAGCCCTTCCGCGTGCTCGTGTGCCCCATCTATACCTGCCTCAGGGAGGTAAGAGACCCGCTGCCTGTGCCGCCTGCGCAGCCAGACAGTGCCAGGGCTGGAATGTGTCTCAGATACCCAGACAAAGCTATGAGGGTGGACTCACTTAGAAAGGGACCCATCCCGGCCAGGCACAGTGGCTCACACCTGTAATCCCAGCACTTTGGGAGGCTGAGGCAGGTGGATCACCTGAGGTCAGGAGATCGAGACCATCCTGGCTAACACGATGAAACCCCATCTCGACTAAAAATACAAAAATTAGCCAGGCTTGGTGGTGGGTGCCTCTAATGCCAGCTACTCGGGAGTCTGAGGCAGGAGAATTGCTTGAACCTGGGAGGCGGAGGCTGCAGTGAGCCGAGATCACGCCATTGCACTCCAGCCTGGGTGACACAGCAAGACTCTGTCTCCAAAAAAAAGAAAAAGAAAGGGCCCCATCCTTCAGCAAAGAGATGCACAACAGCAGGCGCTTCTGCTCCCCAAAGCCAGGTCTTTCTTTGTTGGGTTTACATAAAGGGAACCAGCACCCCCTTCCCCCGCGGGGTGTTGTGAACTCAGGCCTCAGCCATTCCCAATCTGGAGCACTGGCTGCAGAGGGGAGGCCTATGGTAAGTGTCTCAATGAGCAGTCTTGGAATTGGATTGGATTGGTTCGCCACTGGATTATTTATGCTATGAAAACATGTTTTCTTCTAAATTTCATCTGAAAAAGAAGGAAATAAGAATGACCAAGGAACTTTTGAGAAGCAGGAATTCACCAGATGCTTGCACTGCCAGATATTGTAGCTCACTTTCTACACCCCTCTGGCTGCTGTCAGGGGAGAGAATTGAAAGGGGGCAGAAGTGGAAGCTGGAAGCCGAGTGGGGCTGCTTAGGCTGCCCAGCACAAGGTTGGGGTCTTGGAAGACAGCCTCAGAGTGAGGGCGAAGAGCGCGTTTAGGCTCTAGTTGTATATCTGAGTTACAGCCAGCAGGACTCAGTAATGTGAGATGGAGGAAAGGGAGGAGGGGACATGGACTCCCCGTTTACCAGCTTGGTGGCCTCATTTTCTGAGATGGAGGATGCTGGATAAGAAATAGAATGGGGATGAAAAGCAAGAGTCAGTTATGTTTGAGTTGCCTGTTAGCTGTCTGTAGGGAACTGCCTGGAGGTTGGCCGGGTGGAGGGGTCTAGAGATCCTGAAGAGGTCGTGCATGCAGATAGGGGATGGAGGGTTCTGTGAAGTATCAATATGCACCTGGTGCTCAAAGCTGGGGACCGGATGGAACCATGCAGGAAGAGAGTATAGATGGAGAGGCAGAGGAAGGGGGCGTGTAAGAACCCTCACAGCAGCCCTTCACTGCGACCTGGACGCCTCCCCCGTGTTGAACCCTCCCACTGCCGGCAGGCCTCTGCTGGGGCTACCAGGACACAAGGGAACAGCCTCCTAAGATCAAAGGACCAGGACAGAAAAGTGTCCTGGGTTTGGCAACAAGCAGGTCACGGGCCCTGGGTGTCAGTGGAGGTGAGGACAGGAGTGTGGACAAGTCTTTGGAGAAGTTTTTCTGTGAATGGCAGCAGGGAAGGGGAGCTGTGGGGTCAAGGGGCATCTTTGTGTTTTTGAAAGAAAGACGATATAACAGAGCAATTTAAGAGAAGGGAGGGAGTGTATTTATAAGTGTTTTTGAAGCATCCGTGTATAGAACAATAGCATGCTCATTCCAGACTAGCACAGAGCACACAGTTGTCTCTCGGGTGCTTTGTAAACCTGTGAGCCTCTGCCACGCCATGTACCCAAACCACATTTCTTAACAAATGCACTTGAAATCAGATTTGTTTCACAGATTCAGACAATGGCCTCTCCTGACTTTATTTCATCCTCAAAGTGCCTTGAGCTCAGAATGTAGCTCCATGAGGGCTGGCAGCTCTGCTTTTTGCACCCTTTGGAATGACTTGAAGGCAGCCTCATGGAGGCTAGGAGCGGGCCTACATGGCCTCTTGGGTCCTCCCATCCTTGCCTGCATTGCCCTGTGCCCTGGACAACCCACCTCGAGACAGGGAGCAGCCCTGTTCTAGGGCGGTGACCTGAATTGCCCCAACACTTTTCCTCTGCGTGATCTGGACACCTCCTGGTGTTGTCGTCACCTGCTCCTCCGAGAGGGAGGCAAGGCTATAGCCGAGCGCTGGCCCTGGCTGCTGGGACAGTTTTAACACCGCCTGAGGTAGTACAAACGTTCTGGTGTGAGATCCGGAAGGTGCCAGGAGATGTGTGCAGACAAGAACAAAGAGCCACGCCTAACACACACTTGTTGGATGCATTCAACTTTTCGGGCCAGTTTGACAAACACAGACCCATCCCATGCTCATGGTAAACTTGAAGAATAAATAAATCACCTATGGCCTTCTCCAGTTTGTAAAAGAAGAGGGGAGGGCCCCATGTACCAAGCTAGCTAGGGCCGGGCTGCGGCAGGGTTCAGATCCTGGCTCTGTTGTTCGTCAACTGCACCACGTTGGGGAGCGTTTACCTGCTCTGAGTTTCGGCTTCTTCATCTGCAAACGGTGCTCATGCTGCTTTCTCTGCAAGGTGCTGGGAGGGTGGCGAGGCGTGGAGAGACAGCTAAGCGCACTAGGGACAATGAGGCCAGAGGCTGGAAGGAGGTGCCCGGAGCACAGCAACTGGCAGAGAGCTGGTTGTCATCTAGGTTATTGGGGCCTAGGGGCTGAGCACACGCCTAATCTTAAAGGGCTACTTGGGCTGAGTGTCCTGCCCAGGGACACACAGCTGGCCCATGCCAGAGCTAGTCTGGAGCTCCTGAACTCCAGGTAGGGCTCTTTCCAGGAGAAATCTTGGCTTCCCTAAAACTGGGCCATAAGAAAAGATGGGGACTTAAGGGGTACCCTACGGATCTTATCAATCCTTGTGAACAGCCTGTTGCCTTTCCCAGCTCCATGGGGGCCCCTGAATTCTTCAAGTCATTTGCCGCCTCATAACCAGGCTTGACCTACATCCCTAAAGCAGGTTGAGCCAGCTTATGGAAGTTTCCAGAGCCAAAGGCACTGCTGCAGCCACTTCCATGCTGGAAAAGCTTAGGCTTTCCCCCTGGGGCCATGTAGATGTCTGACCCCAAATCCACAGCACCCACTTTGCCCTGAGATCCCCTCCACTCCCAGAATCACCCCCAGGCCCACATTTCCAGCTGCCCACTACGCCTGTCCCAGGTCATCCCTCAGGCCCCTCCAACAGGATGTGGCCAGAACTGCACCCCAAAGCCCCTACTCAGTGCAGCTCTCATGCAGGCCTCCACCCATGCTGCCTGCCTCCCTGCAGCGAGGCAGCAGCCCCAGAACCCATGCGATTGCCTTTCCTCAGTCAAGTCACTCACTCCATCCCCTGCGTCTGCACCCCCAGGGCAGTGCTTTCCTTGCTACTTCTGAGTAAAACACAAACCCACAGGCCATCTCCGAGTGAAGGGTCTTGCTGAGGACAAACCTAAGGGAGAGATGAAAGTCCTCACCATCCAGCCTGTCTGGGGGTCCTTGTGCTCACAGAGGCCCCCTTCATTCTGAGGTCCAAGCTCACTTGGTCCCCACGCTCCTTTAGATTAAGCACGTGCTCAGTCCCCAGGCGCCTCAGCCTGGAGGACACCCAGCTCTCTGGGAGTCCCTGGGGACATCTTTTCACACCCTGACCTCATCAAATTAACCATTCTTTAAGTTACTCAAGCTTGAAATTTGGAGTCATCTCTGCCTCTCTGTCTTCCTGTCCCTGACACTTCTTCCTAGGCCCAGCTTAAAGTCACCTTTTCTGTGTAGCCCCCGCTCAGCACACCAACAGCTTCCTCCTGAGGGAACTGGAAGTGCCCTCCGTCCTTACTGCTCCATCCTCACTCACCCCAGCCTCTTCACATTGTGTTGTAGCAGTGTTCAGTGACGGTAACAGTGCATCTCACGGCATGGACGCCTCCATCTAAATCGAGTGCCTCGTGTGTTCTTTTTTCTTTTAACTCAAACAGCACTCTGAAGATTATCATCCCCATTTTTCAGAGGAGAGCAGAGAGGTCAGGCAACTTGCTCAGGGCCACACAGCCACCAAGTGGTAGAATCAGTCCTGGAATCCAGATCTGACCCCCATTTCCCTGCCTTGCAGGCAGAGCAGGAGCTCCTCTGTTTGTCTTCTTGGTCCATAACTCAGCACCTGTACGGTAGGAACCCAGTAGATCTTGGTGGAATTGATTCCATTTTTGCCCTAACTAACATGCCAATCAGAGATCCTTCTTCCAGAGATGAAGAAGAATTTTCAATGTGTGCTTTTATTGTGTAAGAACAAATAGTCTCTGCCAAGGTGGTTTTCAGAGTGATTGAAGAAGATTATTGGTCATCTGTAGCTGCAGGAGTCTCTTTGCTCTGCTATTTACAATTCATATTTGCTTAGCAAGCTCTTTTTTTATTTTTTAAATATTTTTAAATTTCTATTTTTAATTTTACTGTGGTAAGGATACTGAACATGAGATCTACCCTCGTCACAGGTTTCTAAGGGTACAATACAGTATTGTATCCATAGCCATAATGTTGTACAGATCTCTAGAACATATGCATCTTGCGTAACTGAAACTTTTCACCCATTGATTAGTGACTCCCCATCTGCACCTCCCCCTAGCCTCTGGCACTGGCAACCACTATTCATTGCTTTTTTGAATTTGACTCTTTTAGATACCTAATGTAAATGGAATTATGCAGTATTTGTTCTTCTGTGACTGGCTTATTTCATTTAGTAATGTCTTCAGAGTTCATCCATGTTGTTGTATATTGCAGTTTCCTTCTTTGTAAAGGCTGAATAGTATTCCATCGTATGTATATACCACTTTAAAATCTTTTTCTTGGTGTGTAATATTTTTACATATTTATGGGGTACATGTGATATTTTGTTACATGCATAGAATGTGTAATGATCAGGTCAGGGAATTTAGGATATCCATCACCTCGAGTATTTATCATTTCTATATCTTGGGGACATTTCAAGTCCTCTCTTCTAGCTATTTTGAAATATACAATACATTGTTGTTAACTGTAGCCACCCTACTCTGCTATCAAACATTAGAACTGATTACTTCTATCTGTATGTTTGTACCCATTAACCAACCGCTCTTCATCTCCCCACCCCCACCCCCAACACACACATGCACATCATTGTATCTATTTATCTGCTGATGGACATTTGGTTGTTTCCATGTCTTGCCTCATTGTGAATAGAGCTGCAATGAATGTGAGAGTGCTAATATCTCTTCAAAATCCTGATTTCAGCTCTTTTGGATAAATACTCAGAAGCGGGATTGCTGGATCATATGGCAGCTCTATTTTTAAGTTTTTGAGGAACCTCCATATTGTTTTCCACAGCAGATGCACCATTTTGCATTTCTACCAACAGTGTACAAGGGTTCTAATTTCTCTACATCCTTACCAGCTTGTCTTTTGTTTTTTTGCTCACAGCCATTCTAACAGGTATGAGGTGATATCTCATTGTGGCTTTAATTAATTTGCATTCCCTGATGATTAATGACATTGAGCATCTTTTCATACACCTGCTGGCCATTTTCCATGTCTTCTTTGAAGAAAGGTCTATTCCAATTCTTAGCCTAGTTTTAAATTGAGTTATTAGGTTTTTTGCCATTGAGTTTTAGGAGTTCCTTATACATTTTGGACATTAACTCTTTATCAGATGTATGGTTTGCAAATATTTTCTCGTATTCTATACTTTGCCTCTCTCTCTCTGCTGATTATTTCCTTTGCTGTGCAGAAGCTTTTTAGTTTGATGCAATCCCACTTGTCTATTTTTGCTTTTGTTGCCTGTGCTTTTGGAGTCATATCCAAAAAAAAAAAAAGTGTACAGACCAACGTCAAGATGCTTTTTCTTTATGTTTTCTTCTAGTAGTTTTACAGTTTCAGGTCTTATATTTAAGTCTTCAATCCATTTTGAGTTGATTTTTGTGTATGGTATGAAATAAGAGTATAATTTCTTCTTTGTGTGAATATCCAGTCTTCCCAACACCATTTATTGAAGAGACTGTCTTCTCCCCATTGTGTGTTCTTGGCACCTTTGTTGAAGATCAGTTGACTGTAATTGTGTGGATTTATTTCTCCACTCTCTATTTTGTTTCATTGGTCTATATGCCTGTTTTCATGCCAGTACCATACTGTTTTAATTGCTGTTGCTTTGGGATACATTTTGAAATTAGGAAGTGTGATTGCCACCAGCTTTGTTCTTCTTCACTCAAGATTGCTTTGGCTATTTGGGCTCTTTTATATTTCCAAATGAATCTTAGAATTGTTTTCTATATTTCTGTTTTTAAAATGCCCTTGGGATTTTGATAGGGATTGCATGGAATCTGCAGATTGCTTTGAATAGTGTGAACATTTTCACAATATTAAATCTTCCAATCAAAGATCAGGAACAACACAAGGATCCCCAATCTTACCACTTCTATTCAACATAGTACTGGAAATCCTAGCCAGAGCAATTAGACAAGAAAAGGAAATAAAAAGCATCCAAATCTGAAAGGATGACATAAAATTGTCTCTGTTTGTAGATGACATGATCTTGTTTATAGAAAATCCTAAAGACTCCACACACACACACACACACATACACACACACACACAAAATAAAACTGTTAGAACTAATAAATGAATTCAGTAAATTTGCCAAAAACATAATCAACATACGAAAATCCTTTCTATTTCTGTACACTATCTGAAGAGAAAATTGGGAAAATAATTTTACAATCACATCAAAAAGAAATACTTAGGAATAGACTTAACCAAAGAAGTAAAAAACTTATACAGTGAAAACTATAATGTATTATTTAAGACATGAAAAAAGACACAAACAAATGGAAAAACATCCTGTGAACATTTTATAATAGCATTCTAAGGACCCCTTTCTCCTGGCCCGGTCCTCAGCCTAACTGTGACTGTGAGGGCTGCACACACAGGAGGGGTGCGATTATTGTTTATGGCCTGAGCAAAGGGTGTCATCTTCCCATCTCAGCTGGTACCTCTGAGCTGACCTGCCAGGTTGTGGGCCTGGCTTGTCTAGAGCCTTCATTCCCCGACCCTACAACGCTCTCCACCTCCTCCGCCTCTCCATGCCTCTGTGACCCCATGGTGTTGTTGCGAGGCTCTTCTAGGTTATCACTGAATGCCTCTCTCTGAGCCCCTTACTTAAAGTCCTTGGTTGAAAATTTCTCTGGCAGGGAAATTTTCTTTTCCCTCTTTTGTTTGTTTGTTTTTTGTTTTTTGTTTGTTTGAGACAGAGTTTCACTCTTGTCGTCTAGACTGGAGCGCAGTGGTGCAATCTCTGCTCACTGCAACCTTCACCTCCTAGGTTCAAGCAATTCTTCTGCCTCAGCCTCCCAAGGAGCTGGGATTACAGGCATCCACCACCAAGCCCAGCTAATTTTTATATTTTTGGTAGAGACGGGGTTTTGCCATGTTGGCCAGGCTGGTCTCAAACTCCTGGCCTCAGGTGATCCACCCACCTCAGCCTTCCAAAGTGCTGAGATTACAGGCGTGAGCCACTGCGCCCGTCTACACAGAGGAATTTTCAACAAAGTTCTATGCGTCCGTTTTCCTCCACTTCTTCTCATCCTCTCTCTCCCCTGAACATCCCATTTTTCTTCTCTCCATCCAATCACCCCAGCTCATCCCTGCCCGTAATTCCAACCCTCCTGTCTCTTTGGAGTCCAGCAGCCATAGCCAGAGGTCAGGGGTGGAGTAAAGGAGGAAGGCAGGGTACTTTCTGCCAGGAATCTCCCATCTCTCTATACCCACCTCCTGACCCCCACCAACCTCTCCCTCTGGTTGCCCCTGGCTCTCCTCCCCTCCAGGCCCCAGAAATCCCATCTGCCCCTCCCTGCCCTTTCCAAAGGAAGGGCAGGGAGAGGGCAGGTGCCTCTGAGGTTGTCTCTGAGGGGCGCCCCCAAGGGACATAACTGGCTGGGCTCCTGGAGGAGGTGGGCAGGCACAGGCCAGGGAGGAGAACACAGAGGCCAGCAAGTCAGGCTTCTCAGGAAATGAAATTGCTCTGTGCAACAATGAGAGAGCCACTTTTTAAACTTTTTGCGTGAGTGTGCATTCAATTGCTCACATTGTTTTGGCTCCAGGGGAAATCTGACCTCGGAAAAGGCTGAGATGAAGCGGGTGTGGGTGGAGAGCCTCTGCTATTTCACAGGACTGAGAGAGTCAAGCAACACATTCTTCAGAGGCACCTTTCCAGGCGGACCATTCCTCCCTTCCCAAGAGCAGGGCATTCGGCTGCCCAGCAGAGGCCAGGGCAGGACCCACTTTGGCCAGAAGTGACCAAGATAGTCTGTTCCCCCGGGGTAACCATGAACTCTGACGGGGAGCAAAGATTTGCTGACTGAATCTGTGGGAAATTATCTTCAACCCTGCACCTTGAGAAGCTTTTACTACATTACAAATTATCGGACCCCTTCTTCAACCAATTAAACCAAACTTCCTGAAAATGTAAGCTTTCAGGGATATGTAAGCTTTCCAAATGATTCTAATGTCCAACCGAGGTTAAGGAACATAGTCTCAGCATCCTAGGTGCATCCAGTGAGCATCCACTGACCAGCCAAACACCCATGGGTGAGGGGCACAGCCTTAGGAGCCAGAGAGACCTGAGTTTGAATCCCAGCTGTGCCACTTACTAGCCGTGGGACTTTAACCTAATTCTTCCATCTTTTGAAACCTCAATTTTCTTATCTGTAGCATAGGAATGAGAATAATACTCACCCTGTGGCTTTGTTTTCAGGCTTAAAATAAGCAAGGTGTTTCTGTAAAGCAAGTGGCCTATGACAGCCTTGCAGGGAACCGTCAGTTTGTGTGTTGCTGTTGAATACAAACAGTGTTCCAGGCATTGCCCAAGAGAAGAATCGCAACACAGTCAGCCCCAGAAAGTGAGGTCCATTCTCCCAACTGGGCATCCAAGGCCTCCACAAGCAAACACAACCCCTCTCTCCAGCCAAACTACTCCACTTGTATTTCCATAGGTGGCCTCGCATTCCTCCCACCATGAGAACAATCTTTCTCCTCTTCTTGCCTGGCTTTTGCCCACCTTCAGGGCCGGGCTCGCTTCCCACCTCCTCCCCACCCTGCCTGGATTCGTTCCTCTTACAACATCCTATAGAACTAATGTCCACACGGGGCTGTCAACGTCTGTCTCCAGATATGCTCCTTGCCAGGTGGCTGTATTAATGCCTCGTGACCCTTTCTTGGTTGCTTTTAAATCATTTCAGTCTTTCGTTGCTACCTGGGGGCGGGCTAGGTCTCATCTCTCATGGAACCCCGGCTGCATGTTGCCCTGGAGTCTGTGCTCATTCAACAAGCAATGATTTAGTTTGAGACAATGCTTCTTATTGAACTGCAAAGTTTCCTAGTAGTACCAGAAGGAGGGATATAAGTTGTGATCCTTCAGCAAAGAGCTTGCAATTCTCCTGAAATTAAGCAGCCATGAACACTTATGATGAATTGGGAGTTGGATGAATGTAGGGAAATGGAATGGGGAGAGGGGTGGGGAGCCGCCGAGGACAAAGGGCAGGGGAGCTGGGGCTTAAGGGAAAGTGGATTGTGGACAGGCATGGTGGAAACAGGGAAAGCCTCCAGGAAGGGGCCTTTGAGCCAAGGCATGGGGGCCAGAATAAGCATGGCCCATCTGGGTGGTAAAGAGGGGGCCCGATGAGCAAGCCATGGCCAGCTCCAGCTCTCACCAGAGGTGTTCTAGTGAATGCAGGATGACTCCAAGAACCTCTGAAAGGTTTTAAGCCACAAAGCAACACCATGGAAGGAACAAAGGAGCGTTTCTTTATTCATTCAACAAACAATGAGAAAAATGCTACTTCCTTATTAAACTGAAAAGTCTGCTGGACACATTTCTTGCTGGAAATGTGCTGAGATAACAAAGTCAGCTAAATCTGGAGCAGTCTCTAGCCAGAGGAGCCCACGGGTAGCTCAGTGCCCGGAGGAGTGCAGTGCTCCAAATAAAGCGTGGGCAGGAGAGGGAACGTGGGAGCCCAGATGGCGGAGGAGGCAAGGAGGCTGGAGGTCCACCTCAAAGGGCATCCCAGCAGAGAGCAACTCCCCAGCTTCTGGTTGTCTTTAAATTTATTCTGACTGTAACCGTCAAACAAAAAGACTTAGCAGGAGGTGAAGGGCTAGAATAAAGCTTGAAAAATCAGGAGAACCTTTCTCCATAAACAGTTTATTCCAGCCCTAATCTTAGGCACAGACCCCGCCTGGAATGTTCCTCTGAGAATGTAGCCTCCCTACGGCAGGTACCCAGCCCCTGGGCACTGGCTTAGCATCGGTGTCCCTGCAGGGCCAGCAGCTGCTGCTATGAATACCCCAGCTTAAGCGACCATTCCTGTAACCTCCGCCGAAATAACTCCCCACCCGCTTTGTCCCCTCCAGAGCTTTCGTTCCCCTCTTCTGCTCAGCACACACAGTGAAGTTAACTCAGCGGGGTGACGCCGACCTGCCCAGACCCCCACGCCCCAAACGTACACACATAAACACATGGAAGCAGCCCCATCTGAAGCTGCCCGGATCCTTGACCTGCTCAAGATAGAACTGGAGTCTCCCACCCACCCCACCTCCACTCCCGACCCTCTCCCCAGCCCCCACCCTTTGACTGTTCTGCTTCCTTAGCCAGACTCTGCAAACTGAAATGTGAAATTTGAAGCCAGTGTTCCCCTTAGCAACCATGGTAACACAGGATCTGATAGAGAGCCTAGAGTTATAAAAATACCAGCTTCCACCAGACACTGGTTTCCAAAGGGAAACCAGTCTCCAAGCCAGAACCGTTTTTAAACAGTCTTAAAACTCAAGAGATTTCTAAACCGATCTCAACATGGCTCAGGAGGACATCTCTTTAAGCCTGTTTTGGAAGGTGGTGTGGGTGCAAGCTTTGGGTGTTTTCTCTAAAATACAGAGATTCAGAATGCATGTGCTCGCGGGGGAATTAACTAGCCTTATGAAGGGTATATAGCAGGGAGCAGTTTTCCTAATAAACATCAACTATTTGGCATTTTTTCATAGTTAGATTGAGCTGCCCTGCTGACCCGCAGTGAAACCTTCCTTCCAGTTCCCTCCTGGGGAGTCCTCATCTCCATCCATCCTCCTAATGAGGGAGAGAGAATGATTTCGCCTATCTCCCCTGGCTTGAAAACAATTTAAATTCACAAAGTCATTTTCCAGCCGGAATTCTACTTTAAGACTGAGGTAGGGAGGTAAGAGATGGGGGTGTCAAAACTTTTCTGCTCAGGATCAACCAAAAAAGTCCTACATCCCTGTCCCCAGCCCTTTCTCTTCCCAGGACGCCGCCTCGGGCATGGGCCCAGCACGAGCTAGAAATCTCTGGTCTCTGCATTGTTCTCTGCAGAGGGCACAAGCCTGATGAGAGGGGGCAGTGAGGGCAGTAGGGGGACTCTCCCCAGGGGAGGGGCACCTCTCCAGCCCCCAGACCCCAGCCCTGCCTTCACAGCCCTGGGCGGCTTGCCCTCCCACCTCCTTCCCCCGCCTGCTCCTCCTCCTTCCTCTTATCTCCTGGGGCCATGCCTTGTAATTTTGAAAAATCTTCTGACTCGGTAATTAATGTCTGAACTTCAAGAGGCCCCTGCTATCTGCAGAGCTGAGCTGAAGGTGGGAGGGGACCGGCAGCTGCTGACGGCTTGGAGGAGGGAGGGTGTGCAGGTTTTTTTTCTAAGCTGCTGAATGGACGGAACTGTGGAGGAGAGAATCGTACCTTGCCGGAGTTGTGGATACAGGATTATATGTACACAGGCACAAGCATCCGTCTAGATTTTTAAATCCTTTGGGGTAGTCCTTTAGGGTTAAAATCACACAGTAGGATGCCCTCCTGCTCACACACCCTCACTCTCCCTTAGCAGTTTCCCAGCAGGTGGATGGCAGCAAACACTAGAGGAGCCCGGCTGGGGGACTTTCTGAGTGCAGGTCTGGTTAGGAGGATTGGTTGGGAGGGAGGGAGAGCGACTTACACATTTCGAAGATCATAAACCAGGCACTGGGGTTGCAAAAAATGGCCATCGGTTACTCCAGATAACTCAGAAGACAAAAGATAAGCCTGCCTGTTTCCCACCTGCAAGGAGGATGGAGGCAACTCTGCGGACGTCTGCAGTGCTCCCGACCTCCGTGCCTCCCAGAGTGTGTCCCCACCCTGCCCAGCCTCTGTGCTCCAGCACAGGTGCCCTCCATCTAGCAGCTGGGGTGCCGAGTACTGGACCTGCTGCTAGGCCCTGAGCATAAGTACACTGGGGTCCCTGTCCTCACAGAGCTGCTGTCTCCTGGGGAGGGAAGAAGCAAATGGTGCCCTGCACTAAGAGCCAGGGGTGAATAAAGCACACACAACTCTCCAGGACCCGCGTGGATCTTTCTCCAACCTGCTCCAGCTCTCAGGACCTGTAGCTCAAATTAGCATTGATGATATCCACCTGCTGCCGTTCTTGCCTTCAGATGTGAATGATGTTTAGGGAACTAACTTTTCTCTTCCTTTCTGTCCACCTCAAGACAGAGCTAGACTCCAGTTCCTTCTTGATGGCTCTGCTCTCATTGCCACCAGCACTGAACTGTAAGTCAGAGTGTGGGCTGGGCCAGGCCTGGCGAGAAAGAACTCCAGGATCGGCCTTCTCTTGTAGCCAGGAAGAGGAGGGGAATGCTGGGGGAAGAAGGTGGGTTTCAGAGGCAGACAGTCTCCTGCAGCTTACCCTCTCTGGCCCTCGGGTAGATGTGTTAATTATTTTTGTTTGTTTGTTTTTGTTTTGAGACAGAGTCTCGCTCTGTCACCCACGCTGGAGTGCATTGACGTGATCTCGGCTCACTACAACCTCTGCCTCCCAGGGTCAAGGATTCTCCTGCCTCAGCCTCCCGAGCAGCTGAGATTACAGGAGCCCGCCACCACGCCCAGCTAATTTTTGTATTTTTAGTAGTGACAAGGTTTCACCATGTTGGCCAGGCTGATCTCGAACTCCTGACCTCAGGTGATCCGTCCACCTCGGCCTCCCAAGGTGCTGGGATTACAGGCGTGAGCCACCACACCCGGCCAGATTTGTTCATTATAAATTGACTTCCTCCCTTCCCTGTAGCTCACTGTCTGAGAGGCACACCACCCCTGAAAAACAAAGACATGAAATAAAAGGATGGGTTCACAGCATATTTTATATTGTGTAAACTGAAGTGCTTCTTACTGGGAAAACATGTGGAGGAACACAAGGCTCAGGGCCGTGGAGCACTTTCTGGGTGAAGGCCCTTCTTCTAGGTGCCTGTCCAGGGCTCTGCTCAGATGTCAGTTTCTCAGACCATCCCTGACCACACCCCAGCCTGTCCCCAGCCTGACTGCCTTCTCTTCATTGCCCTACTAGTGCCTGGCTTGGAGTTTTCTTTGTTAATCGCTTATTCTCTGTCTCTCAACTAGCATGGAAACTCTCTCAAGGCAGGGCACATGTCTATTCACAGCTGTATCCGTGTGCCTAGAACAGTGCCTGGTATATAGCAGGTCCTCAATAGACATTTATTGACTGAATTAAGGAAGTAGAGTGCGTAGACTGAGCAAAGCCAGAGACAACAGTCAGCCCTTCTAGAATTCATCTGGAATGATTTCTCAGAGGAGATAAATCCAGGACCCTTGAAGGGGCAATGTGAGTGAGCAGAGTGGGGCTGGCTGGTTAGTTGTCCCTGGAGATGAGCTCAGAACAGGAAAGGGAAGAGAAACACGCCCCCCCCCCCACCACCACCACCAAGCAAGCGCAAAAGGGGCATTTGTGCCCACACTGTGAGTGAACCAGTGCAAACAGTGCTCTCAGCCCGAGAAGCTGCCTCTGTTCTGTCCCTGCCTTTGATTAAGTGGCCATTTCTCAACAACCCTCATATGAGCTTCATATGAGATTTAGTCTGTCCAAAGTCAGAATCCCACAAACCATCTTTAGGAGAAGTCAGGATGAGCTTCTAGCAAAGCTCCCTGGACCAAGAGTCCATGGGGAAGGGGTTATTGCAGGAGCCCGGGCACCTGCTATGGATTGTGACAGCACTCAGCAGGGCCCTCCTCACTGCCTCTCCCATGAAGAACAGAGGAAATTAGGAGTATGTGCAGGGGGCAAGAAGGGTGGAAGAATGGAGTGGGTGGGAAAGGACACCCACAGTCACAGACCTTGAGGATGACAGAAACCCTTTAGCCCTTGACAATTACAGTAGAATTCGTCTATGGAGCAACATGTCCAGTAACAATATAACATGAGCCACATGTGTAATTTTACATGGTCTAGTAGCCACCTTTTAAAAAACTGAAAAGGGAACAGGTGAAATTAATGTTATGCTGTCTAATATATCCAAATAATCACCATTTTAACATGTAATCAATATTAAAAAGTACCAGTGAGATATTTTTTATGTTTTTCTCTTTTGGTACGAAGTCTTTGAAATCCAGTCTGTATTTTACACTGAAAGCAGCTCTCGATTTGGACTCAGGCGCATTTGAAGTACCCAAGACCACATGTGGCCGGTGGCTATTATGCTGGACAGGGCGGTCTGGAGGTGGCTTCTGGAATCCTCAGGCTTTTGGAGCAGTTCTGGATCCCTAAAGTATCAAGAGTCTCAAAAGTACTTTTCATAGCCTCTCACGGCACCAGGTAGCAAAGGGGCACCATGAATACTAAAGCCTCAGGCTCACAGCCAGTGTGCGTATGGGGCTACTTGGCTGGAGAGGTCCCTGCAGGGTCTGGAAAACATGGTCCTTCTTTTTTTTTTTTTTTTTTTTTTTTTGAGACAGGGTCTCCCTTTGTCACCTAGGCTGGAATGCAGTGGCACAATCAGGACTCACTGCAGCCTCGACCTCCCAGGCTCAAATGATCGGCTTACCTCAGTCCCCCAAGTTGTCGGGACTCCAGGTGTGCACCACCACCCCTGGCTCATTTTTTGTATTTTTAGTAGAGACAGGGGTTTGCCATGTGGCCCAGGCTGGTCTCAAACTCCTGGGCTCAAGCAATCTGCCCGCCTCGACCTCCCAGAGTGCTAACGAGGGGGAAAAGGTAAGAAAGAAGAAACACATAGAAAGGGAAGAGAAGGGCTGTGGCTGGGGTGGCCAGTTGTATGACAGGGATAAGAACAGAATCCACAGATAGGGACACAGTGCTGGGCAGGACCAGGCAGCTGCCACCCTCTCCTCACAGCAGCTCAACAGAAATCGTGGCTGGGTGTGTGGAAGGCACAATTAACTCATTCTTGCATTGCCCTTTGATTACACAGGACTACGATTTCTGTAATTAAGACCTTCTCCCTTACTCAGAAGTATTGAAACATGAAAGTATTTGCTGAATCTGGTTTCCCAGGGTTAAAAGCCAGACTTAGGAAACGCAAACACACTTGTGGAAATGCAAACACACATTCAGTAACTAATTATCCTTTAATTAAGGCCAAAACCCTGCTGAAAACAATTAGCCCTGGAAATTGAACAGTAGGTACAGCTCCACTTTTTGCTAATTGTTCTTCCCTGATAGCCAGGAAGTGATGAGTCTGGGGGGCGGGGTGGTAGGGAATGAATTAGTCTGCTGCTTTTGGTCTGGACTGGACCAAGCTCTACTTTTTTTGGAAATGTTAGTCAGAGGAGAGTTTGAGGTGTGGGGAAGGGCAAAGAGGATGTGGTTTGGGCAAGGGGAGGCGAGAGGCTGCCCCAGGCTTGGACGCGTGCCATGGGAAGTCTCAGAAGCTCCTGCTGGCCACACAGAGGTGGCTTGCCTGGCTGGAGTGGAGGGCGTGGGCCAGGGATTAGCTGACTGGAAAGCAATTAGATGAGGTGCGGCTGGCTGGGAAAATACCTGGAATCCCAGGGCCAGAGTTGAGACTTGCTTGGCTAACGCTGCAGGCGGGAGGCCTTGTGGGGCCTGGGGAGTGGAGATGCCCACCAGTGAGGGTGGGAGGGTAGCCGGATGGGCTGCGAGTCTTGGATGCCTCTTGCTGATGCGGAGAAGTGGATGAGTACAGATTGTATGGGCTTGGGGGTCCTGCAGCCCTCTGGGAAAGAGGCCCTCTTCCTTGATCGACATTTCCTCTCTCTAAATGCCCCCCCCCAGCCCCCACCACCCTCTACCCCTCCTCAGACTCCTTGGACGTTCCTAAAGCCTGCCTAGTCCCATCAGATCACCTCACCCCTTTCCTAGGTAGGAGGAGGTACATGCACAGTGTCCCCCTTCCGGGGACTTTCACGTTTTGAAAGGAAGGGTAGGAAGAGAAAAATGTGTGCCCCAAAGGAACAAAAGGGTACTTGGGATTTTGGAAGGGTAGGGAAGATCACTGGCGCCACCAGACTCTCCCCAGAAAACACCTGCATGCTTAAAAGCTTACCTAGAACCCCTGAAGCCTGGCCTCTGGATGGGGGGCTTCCCAGGTAAGAGCCCCTGCTCTAGAAGTGGAATGTTAGGCTTTCATACAGGCAAGAGGGAAGGTCTTTATTGGTCCGAGGGGCCTTCCAGATCACCCTCAAAGCAGCTGTGCAAAAGATTTCAAGTGCTGGCCCAGCACAGAGCAGGACTCTCTCAGATTCCAAAAGCCCCTGACAGCTAATTTTTTCCCCAGAAGGGACCCCAGCTCTTGCACAAACCCCTTCTCTCCCCTTCCCCCTCCCCTCCCCTCCCCTCCCTTTCTCTTCCTTTCCCTTCTCTCTGTAGATCAGGGTCGGCAAATGTCTTGTATGAAGGGCCAAATAGTAAATATTTTAGGCTCTGCAGGCCAAGAGGCAAAGCCGAGTTTAACCACATCCCTGTGAGGTGTAGGGCGCGAGCAGCAGCATGAAACCAGGAGAGCAAGCGCCTTGACTCTGTCTTCATAGCGGAAAAAGCAGCCGTAGACAATATGCAAATGACTGAGAGTGACTGTGTGCCAACGAAACCTTATTTATGGACACTGAGATTTGAATTTCATATAATTTGTATGTGTCACAAAATATTCTTTGATTTTTCTCCCCAACTACTGAAAAATAGAAAGAACTATTCTTAGCTCATGGGCCATAAAAAGCAGGCCGTGGCCAGATTTGGCCAGTGGACTGTAGTTCACCCATCCCTGATCTCGCTGTGTGGTTCTCGAGTGAGAAACTCCCCTCCAGATGATTTCAATGCACATTAAGGTTTGAGAGCCACTGTCATAAAGGAGAATTTGCAGTTTTTCAGGTGATGCTGATGCTGTCACTAGGGGGATCCCACACAGAATATGCCCAATCTAGTCTGATCTTCACCCCATTTTACAGATGGCAAAACTGAGGCCCAGAGGCAACATACCTCTGTCATATGAGCCCAGGGAAAGTCTTCTTTGTCTCAGGATGCAGAGCTGGGTGCTGTTCTATCTCTAGCCGCCTTCAGCGATCTGCCCTGCCAGCTCACACTGCCCAAGGCTCTGCCGAGACACAGGAAATGTGTATGTGTCCCCCGGAGCCCGAGAGCAGCAGGGCTGCCGTGAGTCATTTCCCGTGAGTGGAGCTGGCATGTGCTGAGCCTTCCTCGTGCTGTCAGTTCACTCCCTTCTGACCACTCCAACCTGCGCTTTAGAGAAACTCCCTGCCAGCTTCCGGGAAGCAAAAAGCCCCTTCTGTGAGAAGGGAAAATGGAAAGAACCAAGGTTTGCATGTCAGACTTGCATGATTTCAAATCTCATGTTCATGGTACTGTCTGGGACTTGAAACAAATTCCTTCACTTCCTTGAGCCTCAGTTTCCATCAGTAAAATGAGAAAACAGCCCTTACCTCTGCGGGCTTCCCAGAAGACCTGGAGATTAAATCTGTCCAGTGTCAGGCACACAGTAGGGAACTTTTATGGTGTCTTTATTGGCCATCCTGGCGTTATGCATTAGCCACAAGGGTACCCAACCTCAACCTCAAAAGCCACAGGAAAAGGCCACCTGATCCTCCAGACGACACGTGCGGCCATGGCTGTGCTGATGGCCTTACCGAGGCAGTCACTGTCCTACACTCCTAAGACATTGCCATTGACGATTTAGGTTGTGCTGTGCAAAGTTCATGTCCCTGGGGCCCTTGGTGGCCTTCAGGGTGTGAGAACCCTGAAATTGTATGCAGGCATCTGTGAACCTGTGTAGAGGTGCATTTTTCTGGGAGAGGTGCAGATTTTTCATCGGGATCCTCAGAGGGATCCATGCTCCCAGGAAAGCTAAGGATCCCACATCTATAAGCACAGTGCAGAAGGGAGCACCAAACTTTCGAGGCATGTTCCTGGATTTGGGAATCAGCTCCCTGACCCCCATGACTGGCCTTGGGCACACTGGAGATCATCTGATCTCCACCCTCCGGCATGGTCCGCGACGGGGCTATGTGAGGATCAAATGGGACATGTCGGGCCAGGTGCGGAGAGGGGACTGGTGTGGGAACTGTCGGTCATTGTCCCTTCCCACCAAGCCCCCCACCCGCCCTCACCCCCGACTTGGCTGCCCCCCACTCAACCTTTGGGTTTCCTCTGCAGAGAAGCCTGCCCTGATCACCTCATCCATCCAAAGAGGGCTCTCTCCCAGCACCCTGTTTGCATTTGTCATTCTACCCATCTGCCCCCCACTGTAGGTGGCCTAGGGACAGGTACCCGGGCTGTCTGGTCCCCATGACCCCAGGCCCTCTAGCCCATGAACATTTGCTTCAGGAAGGCACAAATGCATACCCCTGCCACCCTCCTGCCCCCTAAGATGTGTATGAGGCAGACCCTCCAGCTTCTCACACCTCAACTCCAAAGGCCTGGGCGATTATGAGGCACCAGTGAGTGAGATCCCCAACCAACCCTGTCACTTCAGCACTCCAGGTCCCAACATCCCACCAGGTCCCCCTGGGCTGCCAGCACCTGCCATTCACCTAGAGGGGCAGGGAAGGAGGGTGGGAAGCCCCAGGAGACTGCCATGGGTCATGCCCAAGGAAGGATTAGCCAGGCCTTCCTCCTCTACTCCTCTCCTCTTTGCCTGGTGCAGGAACAACCAGCTAGGAGTCAGGAAATCTGAGTTCTGGTGCTGGCCCTGCTGCCACCCAAGCTGTGCCTCTGGTTTCCTCCTGGGCACCGCACGTAGATGCCATCTGTGAGTGTGTCCCCTGCTTAGTCCACATCACCTGCCATCAGCCTGCTGAGAGGGCACCGGGGCCCACGGGGACACCCTGGGAAACTGTCAGCTACTAGTCCTGCATCCATGCCCACATTTGGGCTGTTTGTCCCTTCCCATTGCATAGGGAGAGGGGAAGGGCAGGAAACTGAGGCAGCCAGGGTTTGACAGTGAAGCCTGTACTGCCTGGCCTGGGGGCAAAGGAGTGAGGCCCAGAGATTGGGCCA
Source organism: Chlorocebus sabaeus (assembly GCF_047675955.1). NCBI lineage: Eukaryota > Metazoa > Chordata > Mammalia > Primates > Cercopithecidae > Chlorocebus > Chlorocebus sabaeus. Next base: position 34,119,921 of record NC_132921.1, on the reverse strand, counting down.
AGGATTGGGGGTCTCGTCTTGCTCCTCCTGGCTCCCATCCAAGCCGTGGGTGGGCAATGCCCAGGGACTGTGGGTCTCCTTTCCCGGGGCCTCTCATACACGCCTTGGTAACGAGAGGTACGAGAGCCTCATGGTCTGGGATCCAAATCTTCATCCCTGCGCTCACCAGAGCCCCTCCCTAGAGCCAGGGAGCGCTGGTGCCTGCCTCAAAGTGTGGGGGCGAGAAGGGGGCTGTCTAAGTCCCATCAAGCACTTACCAGGGGCCTGGCATACACTCCTACTCAGAGGACTCCGAGACCGCTGTTCATTTCACATCCGGGGTTCAAATTGTCAGTGCTGCAGGAACTCAGAGGAGGAGGAGTGGCCTGGGAGCTGGGGAGGGCTGAGGTCTGGGCTGGGGGATGTGCCTGAAGGTAGGGGTGGAAGCTATGGGCCTAGGGGCACCTGAGCCTGGGTGAGCCCAGCCCAAACTGAACAAAGGCAATTTGAGCTAAGAAGAGGGTCTCAGTCATTTCTAGAGTCTCTGCCACTCCCATCCACCTGAAGAGACATTTTTCTCAGTGGTGCCCACTCTGACTGCACCAGAAACACCCAGAGATCTTACTATACAGATTCCTAGGCCCCCACAGCCCTACATAGCCCAAAAATCAAAGAGTGAGGGCTGGGATCTGTTTCTCTCCTAGGTGGATCCAGTACAAACACAGGGCTGGGAGCTCCCCACCGTGCGCATCCCTCTCCCTGCTCCCATGTGCCCTGAGCTCTGCCCGCCACCAGCCTGTCCCAGCAGCCCTGGGCAGCTGGGTGACTGCGAGGCTAAGAATCCCCCACACCCACGTCCTCCCTGGTGGGAAGGGAGTGGGGCTGTCTCTGGAACTCTGATTTGGTTTTGCTGTCCAATGCCAGAAAGGGGGCACACTCAGGAAGAGAGACTTTTAAAAACAAAGTCCGTCTTCCCCGGGGTTTTATTTTACATTGGAAAATAGAAGAACTGATTTTTTTCTACTTTTCCCCCAACTTGCTCCCTATCAGTGTCCCTAGTGGAGGAAGAGTTCTCACTTCTCCAAGTGTGTAGTCTTGGCATTAATTAAAATCCAGAAACAACAGCAACAAAGCACCTGTTTGTTCTTCCTGCTTTTCTCCCAACACCCTGGTACATCAACAGCCCATCAGCTTGTAGGGAGACTCACGTAGGAGCTGGAGCCCACGCTGAACTTTCATCCCGAGTGAAATGTCTGTTGGACGGCAGGTACGCTGCCTTCCCAAGCCATACCCTCCTAGAGCTAAGCGTACTGGGCTGCCCACGCCTCACGTGAGCCTCTCGATGCAGTGGCCGCCTGGAAGATGTCTCACCTGGACCCTTGCACAGGCAGATACTGGAGAAAATCTGAGGAAATATACAGATTGATTTTTGTGTGAGCCCTGAAACAAGTCGCCTTTATAGTCACACTTCATAGAAAGCACAACACAGGCAGCATTTCCGTGCTTGAGGCTTGTAGCTCTGCACACTTGGGTGGGCTCAAAGTATATGCATTACAGCACAACCTTTGTCTCCCTCGGGGCGAACGCAGAGTTTAGTGTAGGAGCCTTCACTTAGGCACTGTGTTCACCTCTACAGCCTTCTCCAACACTTCATTTATTTGGTGGCCCCTTAACCAGAAGCATGGAGAAGTCAAGGGATTTGCCAATGGACAGGCAGCAATAGCGATTTGCCAGAGAAGGCCCCAAAACCTGTGTTGGTCACAGGCAGATTCAAGGGCAGCAGCAGCCCCCAAACTCCAGAGCTGCATCTCAGGCCCAGGCGCATCTCCCTGACACCTCCCCAGGCCTGTCCACTGGCCCCTCAAACTCTAAGTGTCCTAGTGGAACCCGTCTTCTGCTCCCCAAGCTTGCACCTCCTCCCAGCGAAGGACCCCCAGGCTGTGCCTGCTACCGCCCCAAGGCCGTCCCTGACTCACCACCAACCCCCACCCTGCTGCCAGTCCCCAGGGTCTGTGAGCAGCAGCTCTTGCAGATTTTCTTGAGTCTGGCCACGACTTTGCTCCCTCTCCACGGCTCGGCTAGGCCACTGTCTCCTTTCCCTTGAATGACCGCACCAGCCCTCTCACTGGCTCAGCCCCTTCTGTTCTCAGCTTCACCCTGCCGCCCTCTCTCTGAGCACTCCAGGCTCACTTTTCTCCCTGCCTGTGGTGTCGTTCCCTCTCTTCCTCTCCTCACCCCACTCTCCTGGCTGTAGCTTGAAAGGTTTCTTCCCAGGAAGCTGTCCCTAAGTCTCCTCTCCTGACTCAGATGAGAACAGTCACTGACCCGACAGTACACTCCACACGGTGCCACTCGCAGCCCACTCAGTGCTAAGAGCCACCACTGATTGAGCTCACTGTGTACCAGATACGATCCTAAACATTCCACATCATCTTCTTTAATCCTTGCAACTACCCTTGGCAGGAGGTAATATTAGTATCCCCACTTCACAGGTAAGGAAACTGAGACACAGGGGTTGCCTGTATTGCACGACATGGCTAGTGGGGCGACTGAATCAGGATTAGAATCCAAGCAGTCTCGTTTTACAGCCTTAGTTCCAAATGCTGATCTGCTTGTGCAACATCTGTCTTCCCTCCTAGACTCATAAATCTATAAGACCAGGATCTGTGCCTCCTTGTTGAATGAGTGAATGAATGAAAAGTTGTTACTACCCCCTTCAGACTCCCTGGAGAAGTTGGGTGCGGGACTCGCTTTATGTCGGGTGCTCCAAGGCTTTATGTCGCTGGGGAGCTGCATCCCGGGGAGCAGAGGCCCTTCCGAGTGGCCTCACCCTGGCCAGCAGAAAGTCATGCTTTCTTTCAAATCCAGTCTTCAGGTCTTCCGAGAGGCCCAGGTGGACTCACGTGCCTGTGTGAGCAGTGCGAAGAAAAGCTAGTCTAGGTAGATGCTAGACTAGACCTAGAACTAGGTAGAAGCAACAGTTGCTCCCAGGTTGGTAGTGGTCAGTCTTCTGGCTGCAGAGGTCAGAGAAAATCAGGGAAGGCTTCCTGGAGGAGGCTCCTACGGTTGGTCTTAAGGGATCTGGTCAATGGAGCCAAGATCGGAAAAGGGATGCTCAGCCGAGAGAATCGTGAGCAAAAACCAGAGGCAGCTAAGGGCAGGATGCATCCTTAGACCTGTGAACAGACGAGTTTGGGTGGATTGGAGGTCTGTGAAGTTGAGATGGGAAAGCTGTAGGGCCCAGAGCAGAAGTGGCCCAGCAAGCCACCTGAATGCCAGGCTAAGCCCTCATCCCCACGCAGCCTGGTCAGTTGAACACAGTGAGAATGCACGGGTGATAACAAAATACTGACTCGCATGTTCATTCATCCAAAAAGATCATCTCAACTTAGAAAAAGAGTTGCCCATTATGAAAATGTATATTCTGCTAAGGGTAGCACTCGAAAGCCAAACAAACTTCCAGGGGCCAATTAACTTCTTATCTCCGAGTCTCTTAGACTTGGCAAAGAGTACTTACCAAATCCCTGCTGACACCGTGGGCAGCCCCAGGCCCTTTTCTCAGCCCAGGCCTGGCTGCTCCTCTGAGCAAAATGCTAATTATGCCCTTAGCACAGCCCGATTCTTCTCTGAACGTTAACAGAGCTTAATTGTCTCGGGCCCAGCTGTCCCTACCCAGTTGGTCCTTGGTTGCTGCCTTCTGCCCAAACCCACTGCAGAACCAGCTGCACTCCTTCACCCAAAGGATAGCCCTCCAACCCAGCTCCTGCCATGCAACTTCACTCCACCCCCACCCCCACCCCCGAAGATGGGCACCTCTGTCTGGGAACTAGGCTACTGCAAGTGTTGACCCTTCTTAAATACAGCATGCCAAGATTATCATGCAGAAAAGGACATGGTTTAAGCGAAGGTTTCTTCAGAATTCCATGCTTGGTGGCAGAGGAGTGGGCCAGTGTGTCCCTTTTCTAAGTCCTCCAGTGACCCTTGCTCATTATTTATGCCCTCCCCGACTTATGCTCTGTAAAGTCTGAGGTTGGTAACAACCCCCTACATTTAGGCGGGCACCTGGTTAACGTCGGCATCCCATAAATAATCTTCTAAGAAGTTTCTTCCCAGGCTCAGGGAACTGTAGGTTGACATAGCTTTGCAGATAATCTTGTGCCCAATTGGTGAGCAGGCAGGGGACCCGTGGCTGGGGCGGCCCCTGGGCTCTGGTCATGGGGAGACCCTCCTTCTGAGCTGGTGGGTGGCCTCTGCAGCCATGCCCTCACTGAGCTTCCCTCTGGGACGGCAGAGAACTCAACTTCTCTGCCTAGGGCAGCGCCCTTGTGGCCCTGGCTCAGCCCAGCTCCTCCAGGGAATTGGGTGACTGGACTGTGGTTTAGTCGCCCCCAGGGAAGCTTACCCCGAGGAGGAAAGGACTGTTTCGCAAGCCAGGCCAGGCTGTCCGCCCCTGGCATGCGGCTGGGCCTGTTAGGAAATCAAGGAGACGCTCTGTCTCTTTCCAGCAGGCGCCACTTCTGTCTTGCCACTGCTTTGCTCAATTCAAGACGCTGGCTCGGGGGCCAGGCTGGTGGGCGGGCAGGCAGGCAGGCCCCTCTCCCACTGGCCCGGTGCCTGGGAAGCGCTCGCTGTCTCCTCAGCCAGTGTTATCCCAGGGGTCCCATACCTGGCTGATAAGGCCAGGCAGCTATCAGTGGCCATCTCGGCTGGGAGGGCAGGGTGGCTCTCAGGGAAGGATTCCAGACTGTTTCCTTCTAGGGCTGAGCTCCAACGCCCTTATCTCCTTTCCTGCCAGGCAGGGACTCCTCAGTGCTCACACACAAAAGAGAACTCCACCCAAGACGTACAGCCCCTACCTACTGGAAGGTGGAGGCTTTGCCTCCGGTTTCATTAAATCTACCTGGTTCTCAGTCGCGGGCAGTAAGTGTGCACTGAGCTAATATCAACGTATTTGGTCCTGCCAGGGGGTGGGAGGGTTGGGGAGACAAGGATGTGGCTGTTTTCGAAGCTCCTGGACCTGTCAGTCAACTGAAATGTCTCTTGGAAGAGAAACAAGCAGGGGATGGGCCAACACCAATTACAAGATTCAGCAGCTTTGGGGATGGGGAGGTCGGGCCTCATGGGACTAAGTAGAATGAGGGTGGTGGGGCGTGAGTGTGAAAAACCAGGCCTCGCTCAGCCCCACACTTGGCTGCCTTGCAGCCTGTGAGGCAGGAGGCCTGGTGAGGAGTATTCCCATTTTATAGAACGCAGGCCTGTGGATGGGAGTGCTAGAGGGAGTACGGGAATATATTATGGAAGATGGGACAACAGAATCCTTGAGAGGTCAGCCGAGCACCCATTCCTATTAGTGCAGAAGGGAGAGCACTGGCCTCGCAGAGATCCCAGGATTAATGTTCTGCCTCAGAAGAGCAGCCTACCCCGAGACTCTCAGACTTACTGCTGGGCAATGCTTTCCGGAGGCCAGGGCTGGCCTAGGTGACCCCTCAGGGCCTTGTTCCAGCCCAGCAGTTGCTGATTCTACAGGCAAGTTACTATGGGAACTATAACTTTGAATTTCCTGGCTCTGGGGCTGTGAAAATCACAACCTGAACCTTCCGTTGATGTGGGTTTCTCGATTAATTTCCTGTTTGATTGTTTACTTTAGAGAGCGGAAAATGCCTTTGCAGGCAGCTAGCTCCCTCCACGGAGACGCTTATCACACCCTGCCCCCACAGCCGGCAAGGTCAAGTCCAGGCCTCAGGTGGGCGGAGGTAGGGGCCAGAAGCAGGGGCAGGGACTGGGGGAAGGGGCTGGAGCTGGGGGCAGGGAGGAGGCCCAGCTAGGACCAGATGGCAGGCAGCCTGAGCCTCCTGCCCTACCCTTCTGCTTGCCCAGGGTCCCAGCCTGGTGGAGGTTGGGGTTGTGGAGGGACCTGTGAGTTCAGAGACCTGTGGGCCTTTGAGGGGAGCCTCCCGCCCACCCCAAGTCCCAGGACTGGCCCCTGGCTGCCCAAACTGTCCCCTGTCTGAAGGAGCTCTATTGTGCAGAGTCAGACATACAATGCAGTCCTTCCTGGAAAGGGTGGCCTAAGTGAGGAGGGTCAGAGATGTCCCCCTAGGCTGGGCACTGCTGACTGGGCTGCCTAGTGGGGAGCTGGGTGTAACCACTCTTCCACCCTTCTCTCCTCCGGCTGCTCTCCCCGGGGCCCTGCGCTCCAATGGGGAGCTGTGCCCAGTGTTCCCAGTGACCATAACTCCATCCTGTTCCCTGGGGAGTGGGGAGGGCTGGCAGGCTCGGGTGCTGCCTGTGAGCCAGGAGTTCTGATCTCCTGCAATGATAACCACCCATCAGTAGGCCATGGGACACTTGGTAGCCTCCCGAGCCCTCCTCCCCACCCCAGCTTTACCCAGCCCTTAGATGGCCAGCAGCTCTACTGCACTTTATAATGGGGGCCCTGAAGCACGGGGAGGGGAAATGGAATCAGCCAGAAGGCTATGGACTACTCAGGGGATCTGGGGGGCCTGGGAAAAACTCCCAACCCCCAGCACCCCTCCCTTATCTAGGTGACCGTATATTATCCAAATCAGGGCAATTTGGAGAGTGGAAAGGTTGCTTTTACTAATGACTTTGAGATGACAGGTGAAAACTGGAACCATTCCAGGCAAACGGGATGTGCCATCACCCCACCTTTGGCCGGCCTCTCCCCATCAGCCTGTTTATGTGGGCGCCCACTGGGGAGCAGCAGCGACGCCATTTTCCACCCACTTGTGTGCTCTTGGAGAAATCGTTTCCCTCCCTGAGCCTCAGTTTCTGCAGCTGTGACATGAAGAGCGTTGCAGTGGTGCCTGACTCAGATCATCTGGTAGAAAGATCAAATAGATCTTTAAAAACACACAGAGCACATTGGACAACCACTCAAAATATGTAAGCCAGGTGAGCATGAGGAGTCCGAAGGTGCTGTTCACCCTCAGAGGCCCCCTCTTGAAAGGGGAACCTCAGAGCTGCCTTAGGCATTTCCTGTTCACCCCTCAGGAGGGATCTTGGATTGGGGTCAGTGAGCACAGAAGCGGCTTCCAGAAGGGATGGGGAGGACCTACAGGGGAAGCTGGGAGGCACTGGCTGTAGGCACAGCTGCTTCCCTGGAGTCTCAAACCCATCCCAGGGTCCTGGGGATTCCTGGCTGCAGGGACTGTGAACAGAACTAGCCCCTGTCTAGGCCACTAGCTGGGGCTTGGTCCCCAGGAGGAGCCGCTGGAGTTGTGGCCCTGCCTTCTGGCTCCAATGTCTCCAGAATAATCTGGTATCTACCCTGAGCCCCAAATTATGTTTCCAGCCCCCGGGGCCAGCTGTGGGATGAAGCATCCCCCATGTGACATCCACTGTTGCCACTTTGTACAGGGTGGTTTGCAAGCCCGGCAGGAAGGAGGCTAATTATTCCCTCTGGGGCACCTGGTCCGCAGCTAGGGTGACCACCTGCCTTAGTTAGGAGGGCTGGCAGCCAGACCACAGGGCACAAGCTTGGACTGAAGACCAGATCAGAACCACAAATTTCCTGACATCTGACCATAGCCACCATACCAAGGCTCCATGTTAAACTGGTGGAAAAGTAGCCTGGGGGCCCCTTCCCCTCTGCTGAAGGTGTCTGCACTGCGGGCAGGCAAGAGTGATTAACATAAAACAGCATGAATTTTGTAGCTTTGGTGCAAGGCTAGGCAACTTGAGCATCTACACAAGCACCTGTATCCATGGCCATACCAGCCCTTCCTCGCACTTCAGAGGGGTGACACTCCTCTTCTTTAAGGCAGATCTATGTACTTGATCCTTTCCTCCTTTCTGATTATCCTCTCCTCCTGCACTCTGGCACCTCGCCTCTACCTTTAAATGGGCTCAAGACTCTCCTACTTTAACCACACCAGACTCTCAGACCATTCTGTGTGACCCTGTGCCAGTGTCTTTCCCCTAGCATCCTCCCCTTTTCTTCTTCCATAGACAAGTTCCAAAATCAAAGAGAAGAAAGAAAGGAAGGGGGTTGGGGTCGGGGGTAGGGGAGAGAGAGAGAAGAAAGTACAGAAATTCATTCCAAAGAAAAAGAAAGAAATGGTGTGCTCTTTCTGTCTGCACTTCTGGACCTCCTTCGCACTCTCCAACCCTGCAGGGCCCAGCCCAGGCTTCCACTGCCCCAGTAGCAGCACTGAAGTCATCATGGCAAAGGTCACCCATGCTCTTCTAATCACCAAATCCAGGGGACCTTGGTCATTGTTCGTCTTACTTGACCTCTCTGAGCTTTGACACTGGTGACCTTGTACTTCTTGGAACTCTTGGCCCTCATGACGCCACTTCCTCCTGTTCTGCTTAACTCTCTGACCACCCTTTTCTTCCTTCTTCGGGGATTCCTCCTCCTCTCTCACCCTTTAGGCATTGCTGTGTTCAGGTTGGGAGCCCCTGCCTCTTTTCTCATTCCATGTGTTCTCCAAATCACCTCATTCACATCCATGGCTTGACTAACCCCTGGGTGCTGATGATCCCAGATTACCATTCTCCCATTAGTCATCTTCCCTGGCCATCCCCAAGGACCCTGGACTCAGCATTTCTAACATTGAACTCACTCACTTTCCCTAAAACCACCTCCACCTGCCTGCCCAGTATTGTTGATGGCATCATCACTTATGCAGTTGACCAAACCCGAAACCTGGGGACTAGCCATCTTCTACCTCATCCTTTTCCTCACTCTCACTTCTGCCTCTTAACATTCTGCCTCTTAAACATCCTCCTCCCTTCCTGCCAGCCTTAATTCAAGCCACCCCAATTTTTCACAGCAACCTTCTAACCGTCCCCCTGCCTCCAGTACAAACACCACCCTACCTACATATCCATACTATGCAAGACAGGATCTTTCTAAAATACAAGTATTACTATGCTACTCTCCGGTTTAAAATCTTTTAGTGTCTCTCCAGTCCCTTGGGATAAAATCCAAACTCGGTACCATGGCATCTAGAGCCCTTTAAGATGTGACCTTTGCCTTCTTTATCAGCACATTCCACCCCCAGAACCATATATTTTAGGCATCTTGAAATATTTGTTCATCAGTGTTCTCTGCTAGTGCACATTTTTTGCTTTTGTACATCTTTATTATGCCATATGCCTGGAGTTCTCCACCACCACTATTCCTTCTTATGCTGTAAGGTCATATACCTAGCAAGTCTCTTGCTTTCCCCCTACTAGATTATAAATTGTAAGTCTTATTATTCCTCTTGTTATCCCTGTACTTACATAGCATTTAACACACAGTAGGTATTTCATAAATGTTGCTGAGTGGATGGATGGATAGATGAGTAGATGGGTAGATAGATGGATGAAAGGATGGATGGATGGACGGATGGATGGATGGATGGAGAATAGGTGAGTAGATAGATGGATGAAAGAATGGATGGGTAGGTGGATGGATGGATGGATGAGTAGGTGAGTAGATAGATGGATGAAAGGATGGATGGATGGATGGATGGATGGATGGATGGATGGATGAAAGGATGGATGGATGGATGGATGGATGGATGGATGGATGGATGAAAGGATGGATGGATGGATGGATGGATGGATGGATGGATGGATGGATGAAAGGATGGATGGATGGATGGATGGATGGATGGATGAAAGGATGGATAGATGGATGGATGGATAGATGAATGAAAGAATGGATGGGTGGATGGATAGATGAATGAACGAATGGATGGGTGTGTGGATGGATGGATGGATGGATGGATGGATGGATGGATGGATGGATGAATGGATGAGTAGGTGAGTAGATAGATGGGTGAAAGGATGGATGAGTGCATGGATGGATAGATGAATAGGCAAGTAGACAGATGGATAAAAGGATGGATGAGTGGATGGAGGCATAGGTGGTGGCCAATACAGACAAAGAATAGGTAAAATCAGTTCAATTTTGTGAAGGCTCAGGTTGACTTGTCACCAGTCAACACAATTAAAAATTAGGAGCTCCAGCCGGACGCGGTGGCTCACGCCTGTAATCCTAGCACTTTGGCAGGCTGAGGCAGGCAAATCACGAGGTCAAGAGATGGAGACCATCCCGGCCAACATGGTGAAACCCCATCTCTACTAAAAATACAAAGATTAGCTGGTTGTGGTGGTGTGTGCCTATAGTCCTAGCTACTCAGGAGGCTGAGGCAGGAGAATCACTTGAACCCGGGAAGCGGAGGTTGCAGTGGGCCGAGGTCACGCTACTGTACTGCAGCCTGGTGACAGAGCAAGACTCCGTCTCAAAAAAAAAAAAATTTATGAGCTCCAACCAGCAAAACAAGAATTAGCTACTGTGGGAGATTAAAATCATTCTGTGAAGGAGAGAGCACAGATCCAGGACTCTCCAGCACCTTCCATTTCCACTTAGACCTGCTGTCTGTCTGGGTTGTGCAAGTCACTTAACTACTGAGCCTCAGTTTCTCTACCAATTAAGCAGATAATACCTGTGGCCTTTCCCTGTCTCCACAGGAGTGTCATAAGGGTAAATGGAATGGTGCATACAAAGCGTGTTGAAATCTTCAGGGAAGATATATGTTTATAAAGATATAAACATAATAACAATAATAATACCTTACATTTGAATCAGGCTTTGCACTTATCAAAGCTCTTTCACATACATTATCTCAATTGACTCTCCAAACAATCCTAGGCAGATGCTATCCATGTTCTCAGGTGAGGAAGCTGAGAGGCAGCGTGATTAAGTGGCATGCCAGGGGCTAGTCTTAGTGTGTAGCAGGTCTTCTGACTCCAAGCCTGATGCGCATTGTTGATGATAGCCTTTCTTGGATAGATTATCTACTTCCCTGCCTCCCTGAACAGAGACCCAGACATAATTGGCCCTTTTCTTGATGACTCGTCATTACCATGGGCACAGTTCCTGGGCTGTCCTCCAGGTTTGGCTGTGGGTACAGGTCCAGGCCCTGCAGAGGCACAGGGTGGATGGGCCGACTGTCCTGGAGGCAATCCTGACATGTAGGTGGCAACCATCCCAGACCCCTGAAGGTGTGGGTCTTCTGACTCTGCCCTATTCTTCCCCGTCCCCTTTCTCTCCATTGTCAGCACGTGTGCCCATCTCTGTGGCTTCCTCTGCCACCGCGGCCTTTACCTGTCACTATCTTTTCTTCCTTGTTTCCCTCTCTCCTGCCCTACAATTCTTTCCACACCTTCAGCTTGTCTTCCCACAGCCCTGGCCTGTCCACGGGCCCAGCCAGCTAACCTGAGCTCCCTGGCTGGCTTTGTTCTCCAGCCAATCACAGCCCTCTGCAAACCTCTAACTTTGGCTCCCTAGTGGCTGCTCCTGTGCCCACCTCCAGTCGCTACCAAAGGAAGGCGGCTCCTCCAGGCAGGGGCTGGGCTGAGCTTTTTCTGCAGCTGCATTAGGTGGCTTGGGTTTGTTCTCCCACAGTAGAAGGCTATGCTATGGGTGAGCTGAGGTGGTCAAGGTGGGCTGGCCAGCCCGCCTCGGATGGACACTGTACCCCTCACTATCAAGGCAAGATGTTGAGATTGCCAGTGTTCATCCCTGCCTGTACAGTGAGGCTGCCGCATGAGTACTCAGCACCCCCTTTCCCTCCCTGCAGGGTGGCATCCCAAGCTACCAGCCTGGTTACATCCTGGGCATGCCTTGGGCAGCCTGCCTGTGCCCATGGCCCTTCCCCCAGGGACTCCAGGAGACGCCCACCAGGCTGCCTTTCTCCCTGGCTGCTGGTGGGGCCTCCCACAGTCACAGCCCGACTGGAGCACCTTGGCTTCTCCCTGAGGGAGGATATGATGGGTGTGCCCACAACAAGTCTCCGGCAGAAACAATAGGACAGGAATGTATTCGCTTCCGAACAAACACTGTGTGGGCTCGCACAATTGCCTTGGATTCTCATCCAAGAAACACATTTCGCCGTTCGAGGGCACAGGAGGCTTGCCTGCCCCAGCCCGCCCACATCCCCATCAGTGCCAGAGACTCTGATGAGTGGGCTGCTCCTCCCCCGACCCCAGGGCCTCTGACCCCCAGGTGGAGCAGCCTGGTCTCCTTCATGGATGCGGCTAGTCTTCCAGAGGTGACAGAAGAGGAGAGGGACAGTCCTGCTACACAGAGGATGCCTGCTTCTGCCGATGCCTTTTTTTTTTTTTTTTTTTTTTTTTTTTTGGAGACAGAGTCTTACTCCGTCGCTCGGGCAGGAATGCAGTAGTGAGATCTTGGCTCACTGCAACCTCTGCCTCCTGGGTTCAAGCAACTCTCCTGCCTCAGCATCCCAAGTAGCTAGAATTACAGGAGTCTGCCACCATGCCTGGCAAATTTTTGTATTTTTCGTAGAGATGGGGTTTTGCCATGTTGTCCAGGCTGGTCTTGAACTCCTGGCCTCTAGTGATCCACCCACCTCGGCCTCCCAAAGTGCTAGGATTACAGGCATGAGCCACCCCACCCAGCCTGCCTTTTTTTTTAACCATTTTTTATTGGTTAATAAATACATACATATACATATACATATAACATTACATAAAGCTTACCATTTAAACCTTTTTTGTGTGTGTGACAGAGTTTCACTCTGTCACCAGGCTGGAGTGCAGTGGCACGATCTCAGCTCACTGCAACCTCCACCTCCCGCGTTCAAGCAATTCTCCTGCCTCAGCCTCCCGAGTAGCTGGGACTATAGGCCTGCACCACCATACGCAGCTAATTTTTGTATTTTTAGTAGAGATGAGGTTTCACCATGTTGGCCGGGATGGTCTTGATCTCTTGACCTCATGATCCGCCTGTCTCGACCTTCCAAAGTTCTGGGATTACAGGCATGAGCCACCACACCTGGCCCATTTTAACCATTTTTAAGTGCGCACTTCTTTGGCATTAAGCATATTCGCATTGGTGTGCAACCGTCTCCACCGTCCATCTCCAGAACTGTTTCACCTTCCCCAGATGAAACTCTGTCCCCATGGAACACTCCCCATCCTCCCTCCTCCCAGTTCCTGGCACCCAGCATTCTGCTCCCTGTCTGTATGAATTTGACTACTCTAGGGACCTCATAGAAGTGGAATCATACAGTGTTTGTTCTTCTGTGCCTGACTTATTTCACTTAGCATAATGTCTTCGGGGTTCGTCCGTGTTGTGGCATGTGTCTGAATGGCCTTCTTTTTATAGGCTGGATGATATTCCCCTTGTATGGATTTCCACTTGTTTATTTATTCATCTTTCAATGAACACTTAGGTTGTTCCACCTCTTGGCTATTGAACATGAGTGTACTGTGCTGTGTGAACATGAGTGTACAAGTCACTGTTCAAGATGCCACTAATTTTTGAGACCTGTCTTTGAGCTAAGTGAAGCTGTTGTCTGCTGGAGATCCCAAATAGAACATACATAAATGAGAGAGCTAGTTGGCCCCTCCATACTGACAGGGATTCGTTTATCCCCGAAATGAGCTGTCTCTGAGCAAATCAGAGCCCTGAAGAAATGGGACACAGGACAGGTCATTTAGGCCAAGATGGAAAAGACTGGAAAGGTTCTTCCCTTGGGATGATACCCACTAAGGGCAAGTTCAGTAGGGATTTCTGGGCAGCCAGTGGTCACCCTGAAGCATGGGGAGACCAGGAGGGCGATGGCACTGATGGGGGCCCAGGGAGGAAGCCTGTGGAGTTGTGCCAAGGGCCCCCTGGAAGAGGCAGGCCAGACCCTTGTTATGCCACAGAGCACCAGGTGGGGCCTTCAGCTGTGTGCCCTGTCCGAGGAGAGGGTTGAGGGAGCATCTTCCACCATCCCTTCTCCCCAAAGGGTCTGAGAATCCATTCTCAAAAGCCAGCAACCAAGCAGGTGTGTGCGGGGAGGACAGGACACGGTCTGCAGCCACCAAGGCCCTTCCTGTGCTCTCTGCGTTCCAGCAACTGGGAGGGACAAGTAAGATGAGAAACTCCTTCCCTGACTTCCTTGAGAAAACCCAGCAGGCCGTTTGCAAGAGGGCCTCTCGCACAATGTGATTTTTGGCTTCATGCAGACTTTCCCAAACAACCCAGAGAAAGATAAGGTTGGAAGGGAGGCTCTGGGGTTGAAAACCCGTCCCCAGCTCTGCCTTAGGGCCCTGGGCAGTCTGTCCTCTGCCCTGGCAGGAGTTGTGGTAATTGGGGGAGCAGGGGCAGTGGCCCCAGGACCCTGCCTGCGGGGAGTTTGGGCGTGCCCAGGGAAGAAGGCACGGGAAGGGGAAGTCACAAAGATAGGAGAAGGGAAGAGAAAGAGCAGGGAGACAGGGGAACCGCTCTGCAGGCCCAAGCAGCCCCATCACGGAAAGTGGAAGACACAGGCTGTGAGCTGCAGAAGAGATGAGGAGGAAATCCTTGATTGTCAGGGCGAAGCGCTCACTGTCAACACCCTTGAGACTCCAGGAGCCTTCCATGCAGCCCTATCAGCATCTCCCTCTCTCCTCAGAGGGCGACACAGCCACATTGAGAGCCTCTAGTGCCTGGCAGGCCCTGGCTCTTCTTGAAATTTCTCATATTATTACTTCGCTTGTCCCTAAACCTCAGAACCTGGCAGGCCCAGGCGAGGGACAACAGCCCCCTGAGAAGCTGGTCTCAGGACACACCATGGCCCCAGGCGTACCTCCCTCCCTGGGAGAAGCATTGACTGAGCAACCCCACTGTGTCAGCCAGCGACACCCGCCTGCGGCTGCGTCCCCAACCGCCCTCCCTTCCTCCCCATCAGCTCCCGGGTTCTGCCTCTTCCCCACCCAGGGCCACCACCCACTCTGTCTGGAGTTTCATTCCCACCAGATACTTACCTTCCCCCTTTCCTGTGATTTCTACCAGCAATTTTTATTTTAAGGATTTTTTTTCCTGCTAAGCACCCTGGGGAAGCATATGAGGGAAATTTACTATAAGAAAAAAGTTCCAGATTAGGCAGAGTGGTTCATGCCTATAATTTACCCAGCACTTTGGAAGGCCAAGGTGGGAGGATCACTTGAGCTCAGGAGTTCAAAACCAGCCTGGGCAACATAGTGGGACCTCGTCTCTAGTAAAAATTTTTTTAAAAATTAGCCAGGCATGGTGGTGCACCCCTGCTCCCCGTTACTTGGGAGGTTGAGGCTACAGTGAGCTATGATTGTACCACTGCACTACACCCTGGGGGACAAAGTGAGACCCTGTCTTAAAAAAAAAAAAAAATTCCAGCAAGACCACACAGAATTCTCCTAATGTTAGTCCCCATTTTCCCTGCTGAGTAAGTGTGGTTAGGCCCACCTTTCCCTCCGATCCCAGTCCCAGACAGTCACAGGACTCTCCCAGGCCCTGAACCAGCCCCTCACAGTTGGATGTTGGACCCCATGACTCAGGTAGGCTTGCTGCAGGATGAGTCACAACCCCCACCTCCAACTTTTTCCAGAACCCACTTCCTGGTCTTCATCCTGGTCTCCTGGATCCTCTAGATGAACGAGACCCTTGCCTGCGGCCCAAGAAGGTCCCCCAGGCACTGACTGGTGGAAGCCTCCCTTGGCTCTCCTTGGGGATCCACAGACCCCAGTGCAGGAGAGGGGCCACTGCCCCAGCGTGGCCCACATGGGCATACTGTAACTACTTAACCAGTCCCTTGTTGGGGGAGGTCCAGGTTACTTCCAATCTTTTGCTCTAATAATAGTATAGCAACTAGTGTACATGTGTTGTATGGCATGTGTGTGGTTATATGTGTGGGATAAATTCCTAGAAGTAATATTGCTGGGTCAGAGGGTGTGGACACTTCTGTTGTTGATGATTATCACCAAATTGCCATCTACAGAGTGACACCAGCTTGTATTTCTACAAGCACTTGATGTTTGCAGACACATCAATAATAATCCTGTGCCACGTCCCTTCTGGTGAGAGGGGTATGGGGAGGGGGTAGGTATCCACATCCCCCTCACGCTCATCTTTTCAAAGGTATGTGCATCAGAGGGCCTTGCAAGCAGCCTCTCTGGGTGAGCACTTTCCTTTCCTCTCGCAGACTCTCGGCTGTGCGAGTTTTCTCTCTGCTTCCCAAAGCATGTTTCTTAGCAAATATTTTCCAACGTGTACCAGATGTTGGGGAGAGCAGTGGACCGACGTCGCCCTACCCTCATGGAGCTTGCCTTCTAGAGCAGGGAGACAGGCAATAGGCAAACAAGTACATAATATGTCAGGGGCTGCAGAAAGGGGTGAGCTGGGAGGTAAGTGGGGGATGGTGGCTGCTCAGGGAAGGCCCGTCTGTCCTGGGGATGTTTGGGCAGGGCCCTGCATAGGATGAGAGAGTGAGGTCTGTGGATCTGCGGTGGCCACGAATTTCCAGCGACAAGTTTGCAGAGACCCGGAGTTGGAAATGTGTGGGTAGGATGCGAGACCCCGAGGGTCCTCAGTGCCTGTCAAGTGTGCAGCCCACACTGTTCCCTCCCCTGGGTTGACCCTTGCTCTCCACCTGCTCATCATTTGAGCAGTTGAAGGCCCACCTCGGCTCACTCATCCCAAAATGATTTCTTTTCTATGTGTCTGCTGCAAACCCAGTTCTCAGGCCAGTTCTGACCCAGTTACCAAGGAGAATGAGGTCTGGTCCCTGAAAGTGGCTCTGGCCAGTCAAGCACTCCTGCAGCCCTGGAACCTGCGCACGAGTTTCCTGCCGTGGGTCCTCAGCTCCTGTGGTGCGTGCTGTAGGTCCTGCTGTGGGGCCCCTCGGCTGGGTGGATGGATGCAACATGACAGGAGACAGGAAGAATTAAGGATGCGCAGAATGTGGATTTTGAGCCAGCAATATGACCAGCCCCCAGGGTTGGCTGGGTGTGGTTTTGCCTCTCCTTCTTGACTATATCATGCCCAGATCAAAACTTTGGCTCCAGCTCTCAGTGAGTAAATGAGGATGTGCCCTCAAAATGCCATCTTGTACCCTCTTCTCACCCTCTACCCTTCCTTTTAAAAATGCAAAAAAGATACACATAAATCATGTTGACCAACAGTTCACGAATCCCCACTGTTGCCAGAGGCATTGCTTGGGGTTAAAGGGCAGCAAAGATGAATTTGGCACTGTCCCTGCCTTCAAGAAGCCGACAGTTCACCCTGGAAAATTCTTCACTTGTGTGAAATGTGCATGGGGGCGGAAAGCAGGAGTGCCTGAGAGTGAGAAGAAGGGAGGGCAGGGTCTGGGGTGGTCAGGAAGGGTCTGAGGAACAGCTGGGAAGTGACCTAGCCTTGAAGGATGGAGAGAAGTTGGACAGCCCCAAAGATATAAAGTCATTTGGAGTCTAAACACCAGCTATGAAGTGCGGCCCTTGAACCTGCATGGGAAGAAGTCATGGAAACCCATGGCTTTAGCCAAAGAGGAGCCTGAAATAGAAATGATTCTCCCTGGCCCCAAGCTCTCACCTTCCCCATCCACTCTGGAGGCAAATGTGTGCAGGCCTGACCCCTCTTGCTCTTTGCTCCCACTACTGCCCTAGGCCACACTGCCACCATGCCTGGTCAGGTCCCTCAATGTCCACCCCTCCCTCCTACAGCAGGCAGAATGGTCCCCTGAAGACATAAACCAGGCCAAGCATGGTGGCTCTCACCTATAATCTCAATGCTTTGGGAGGCCGAGGCAGGAGGATCACTTGAGGCCAGGAGTTCAAGATCAGCCTGGGCAACACAGAGAGACCCTATCTCTACAAAAAATAAAAAAATAAACAGGGCATGATGGCCGGTACCTGTGGTCCCATTGACACAGGAGACTGAGGACAGAGGATTGCTTGAACCTAAGAGTTTGAGGTTACAGTGAGCTGTGTTAGAGCCACTACACTTCAACCTAGGCAACAGAGCAAGACTCTGTCTCTAAAATAAAAACCTAAGACTCCCTCACAGGGCCCCTCACATTGCTCAGAGTAAAACCCAGAGTCTTGCCTAATGGGCCCTGGGCCTGCTGCCTCCCTGACCTCTTCTCCTAAGTCTCTCCCACATGCTCTTCACCCTGACACTGGCCTCCTCCATGGGCCATGAACCCACCCACCCCAAGCCTTCTGCCGGGACCATGCTAACTGGGCTTCATGGCCTGGCTTCCTGACACCCTTGGCCACTACACCAGTATTCCTGACACCCTTACCCAACATCTTTTTTTTTTTTTTTTTTTTTTTTTGAGACAGAGTCTTGCTCTGTCGTCCAGGCTGAAGTGCAGTGGCATGATCTCGGCTCACGGCAATCTCCGCCTCCCACCCCGGACTCAAATGATTCTCCTGCCTGAGCCTCCCGAGCAGCTGGGGCTACAGGCACCCGCCACTACGCCTGGCTAATTTTTGTATTTTCAGTAGAGATGGGGTTTCACCATGTTGGCCAGGCTGGTCTCACACTCCCAACCACATGATCCACCCCCCGACCTCGTGATCCGCCCACCTCGGCCTCCCACAGTGCTGGGACTACAGGCGTGAGCCACCGCACCCAGCCCACTTTTTAAAAAAGTGTTATCATGAATAATATTTTTGATTGATAGGTCATAATTGTATACATTGTTGCAGTACGATGTGATGTTTTGATATATGGATACAATGTGAAGTGATTCAACCACACTCATTGACATATTCATCACCTCACAAGTGCTGCTTTGCATCACAGCCTTACCGCCATCTGATAGAGATGCTTATTGGTTTGTTTTCTGCATTTCCACTGCCCTGGAGCTGCATTTCCACCGCCCTGGAGCAGGGCCTAGTCTGTCTTGTTCTCTGCATTGAACGGTGCTGGTCTGGCGTAGGCGCTCGGCAGATACTTGTGACTTTGTCTCTTTTGTTTTGGTAGATCTGTGCTGCTTTCAAAGTGCCACCTCAGCATATCTCTACAGTGTGATCAAGGAGCCCTGGCATCTGGAACAGGACTGTGTTGAGATCAGAGACCCAGTCTGTCGTCTGATTGATCTCTATTGACTTTGAGGTTATGGAAGTTGTAGGAAGGTTGTTCTTATGGTTTAGACAGCATGTAGTATGTTTTCATTCATTCCACATTCCACTCCATATTTGAGTACCTACTAAACATAGTTCAAGGATTTCTGTAGATGGAGTGTGCCAAAATGCTTCTCCGTAAAAGCAGTGAATCGCCTTGGCGTGAATTGAGTTAGATGTTGGTTACTGGGCTCCCTTGAGTTGTGGGTTAGGAGTTAACTGTGGCCTGACCTGGATCCCCGTGACCAGGTGATGCTCTCAGTTTGCCAGCAACAGAACCATCTCTGCCTCCGACATTTCCTAAGCAGGACAGTAGCATGGGCCGTGGCATGCTAGGAAGATCACTCTGGCCAGTTGTGTACAAGATAAGTTGCAGGGGAAGGAAGTGGGGACCAGGATGGCCATCAGGAAGCAGGACAATCCCCCATGAGGGAAGCAACAAAACCTCGCCTTTGAGTAAGGCCAGGGACCTGGAAAAGTGGGACTAAAGTGTCCTGGAGACGTTTTAGAGGAAAACTACCGGAACCTGGTACCTTCTTGGTTATGGATGGGAAGGAGAGAGCAAAATGACTGAGGTTTTGAGCTGGAGGTAACAGGGAGCTGCTTTGAGGCAAAGATGATAAAGCCATAATGTTATCCAGCAAGTGAAGTCCAATGAGTGTGGGACGGTTCGTGCAGATGAGTTAGATGTGAGGTCCTTGAGAGTCGGGATGATCGACATGGCAGGAGGGGATGGCACTGAGAGGAGCAGAAGCTTGACGATGACTATTTGGGGAGGAAAATATTGGAGGAATGCCTGTTTTAGGAACTGAGAGGAAAAGCATTAGCCAGCAAAGGGGGCTGTGGAAGGAGTGGCCCATGGGCTGGTGAGCTTCTTGGAAGCCATGCCCAGAGAGGGTTTCAAGCACGTGGTGTCAGCACAGCAGTGCTGCTGGGGGTTCGAGAGAGAGAGTGAATCAGAAAACTGAGACATAGCAAGCATTGGTGAGGCTGTAGAGAAACCAGAACCCTCATGCATTGCTAGTGAGAGTGTAAAATGGTGGGGCCATTGTGGAAAACAGTCTTACAGATACTCAAAAAGCTGAACATAGAGTTACCACATGACCCAGAAATTCTATTCCTATGTAATATCCAGGAGAATTGAAAACATGCATCCAGGTAAAGCCTGGTACGTGAAGGTTCATGGCAGGACTATTCCTAATGGCTAAAAGGTGGAAACAACCCAAATGTCCATTAACAGATGAATGGGTAAACAAATTGTGACATATCCTTACAATGCAATATTAGTCAGCAACAAAAAGGAATAAGGTACTGGTACGTGCTACATGAATGAACCCTGAAAACCTTAAGTGAAAGAAGTCAATCACAAAAGGCCACATATTGTGTGATTCCATTTATATAAAATGTCCAGCATGGGCAACTCCACAGAGACATAGAATCGGGGGGCATTACCAGGCCCTGGAGTGAGGAGGAAGAGGGAATGGCTGCTAATGGGTATGAGTTTGTCTGGGGAGTGATGAAAATGTCCAGTACTTAAATAGTGGTGATGGTTGCACAATTCTGAGGATATCCTAAAAAGCACTGAATGATGTACTTTAAAATGGTGGATTTTGTGTTATGTGAATGATATCTCAATTTAAAAGAGACAGAGAGATTAAGAGAATGAGCCAGGCAGGTCAGGGGAAGCGTGGACTGTAGCGTGGCCAGACTGAGCGCTAAGCAGCCCAGCCACGGCCTTAGTTAGGAGACAGTTCCAGCCCCTGAGTAAGTCCACAGATTCGTGGTTTGGAAAGCCTACAGCGCGGGGCCAGTAGAGAAGAGGGCTTTGACTCCTGGACTTCCTCCTGTGGCCAGGGCCCAGGGGTGCCTGAGCCAGTGGCTCAACCTCCTCACCGTACAGGAGTTACCAATTATATGTCTCTAAGCTAATTTCATTTCCCTGAGGACTTCTACTGACCAGTTGTTAACAGTGGATGATGCCAGTGCACTCACTGCTGCAGGCTTTCTCTTCAATGGCCTCTTGAATCTTGGTGTTCAGAACTGGCCCAGGGGCTCCACATCGCACCGTCACACTGACCTCCAGCTGCTCAAACCCTGTCGGAGAAATCACTGCCACCCGGCGCAACTGACTTTCTGCTCTCTGACTTTTGTGGGCTCTCACTCTAGCCTGAACCTTGGAGATGTTTGTTACAGGCTGCATCAGGGCTGGGGCTGCAGGTCGGCGGGGGCTGCAGGGAGCTACAGGGGCTAGTAGCCGGCATGTCTCCTTCAGTGGCGCTCTCTGCCCCTCTCTTCCACAGCTCTTGCAATCTCAGGATGTGAAGGAAGATGCTGTCCTTTGCTGCTCTATGGAGGTAAGCGGTGGGGCTTCGACATCCTCAACCTCAGAGCTGGTGCATCTCTCATGCCTTAACAGTTCTAGGGGCCCAAGTGTTGTTGGAGGCATTTACAACTCCAGGAGAAGGTAGGGGGATGGCTTCAGGAGTGGGCATGGACTTCTGCATCCAGAATTATCCACCCCAAGCCAGAGTGAACACTGATGGTGACAGCAGCTCACCCCTGACTGAAGGGAGAGAGAAGTGATTCCCTAGACAGAGGGGTGGCATTGCCTACTTTCCTGTCCCCCCAAGACCCCCTGTGCCCCAGCTCAGGCAGGCCACACACATGACTTAAGAAGCTCCTAATGACCTCTGCCCCCAAATATCTCCCTTTGCTTTGCTAATGCTTGGCAATCCAGTGCTGGCACAGCCCATCTGAAAGCACCCCTCTTAAGAGGTGCCACTCCTGTCCCTAAGCTGTGACCCCTGCTCATGGAAACTTCCTCTGTGCTCTCCCTTCAGAGTCTGGCTTTGGCCCAGTCCCTGGGCAGATTTTGCCCCCTGCAGATGATCCAGAGTCACCCAGGCAGGAGAGGGGTTTCCAGACGAGGACCTGGGCCTGACAGCTGTCTTGAGCATACTCAGGTGGCTTCTGCCTGGCTGCAAAGGCCTCAACTGAGGAGTTCAGAGGCCAGAAGCACTGGGAGCTGGATGGCAGCCTTGGGTCTGTGGGACTCAGTTTGTTTGCTGGGCTCCAGCTGGGCACCCTACAAGGGGTTTGGGATTGGGGGGGATTAAGGAGAAGGAGAAACCCTGGTCCTTGCCCTCAGGCAGCTTCCAGTCTGGTTAGGAATAGCTCTCACACAGAGAGTGGATAAAATAAGTGTAAGTACAGAGACATCCCTGAAAAGTCAGGGGAGAGAGGTCAGGGAGGGCTCAGGGTGTTAAGGGAGGCTTTGCGAAGAAGGCAGAGCTTAGAAAAATGGATGGGACAAGGCTGGGGACAGAGATGGGAACTGAGATTGTATAGAGAGGGCCTGGGGGGCACTGGCCAGGGGTGTGCTGGTCCAGGAAGAGGGGCTCCTTCTTCCCAGTGGGCTTTTCAAGATTATCTAGGGTTCTCATGAGGGCCTTCTTCACCAGTTTGTATTTCTCTCCCCCACTTCCTGTCACAAGCATGAGCAGAGGTCACTTCTGGGGGCTGGGAGGTGGGATCAGAATCAGGACAAAAGGAGAGAGAAACAGGAGGCATCACCCTTGCTCTCAAGTTCCAATGGACACATGTAATAATGACTAAGCTCATTTCCAGGGAGACGCCCTAGCAAGTGAAAATGATCACAGGGCCTCCTGATCACCAAGGGCACAGATCATGGAGCCATTTGAGGGTGTGGGTGTAGTCAGGGAAGGCTTCCTGGAAGAGGGAGGCTCTTGGGTAAAAGGGATAAGAGGCATGTTCCTGGTGACGGCTCTTTCAGCCCTGGGCAGTAGGCAATATCCTGATCTCTCTGGATCTTGCTGGCAGATTGGTTGGTAAATGTGGGATCTCACCATTGGCTACTCTACTTTCCACTCTCCCTGTCCTTCCAGCCTTGGCACAGGGGCCTGGGCCTGTATGTCCCTGAGACAACCCAGCTATTTCCTATCCCTGACCCCAGCCCACCTAATCAGGGTGGCCAGTGGGCCATTGTGGGGCCTGAGTCCATCCTAACCCCACATCTCTGTCCACAGCTGCAGAGTACAGGCCGGCTGCTGGAGGAACAGCTGCCTGAGATGATGACAGAGCTCCTGGCCAGCGCGCGGGACAAGATGCTGTGCCCCTCTGAGTCCATGCTGACCCGGTCGCTGCTCCTAGAGGTCATCGAGCTCCACGCTAACAGCTGGAACCCTCTGACGCCCCCCATCACGCAGTACTACAACAGAACCATCCAGAAACTGACAGCCTGACAGCCAGGGGGCCTGGCGGGCGGCCCGCGGGCAGCTGGGGCCCTGGTGCACAGGGCCAGATGGACAGGCGGGAGGACAGGGGTGGCCCTGGCGGGAGAAAGAAATGGGGAGGAGGGCAGGCAGAGTCGGTGGCCAGTCTGGAGCCAGACGGGGAAGGGAGAAAATCCCTGAAAGGAGTGCCCCCGCACAAGCCCCCGGCCCGAGCATGCAAGCTCACACCAATAAGGGAAGCATGTTTCTTTTTCCTGGTGGCCCTGGTCCTCCCCTTCCTCACTCCCGCCTCTCCCCTCCCCATCAGACCCATCCCCCACAGAGCTTTGTGTGAGGGATCTCATCGCTGTGACTCCTCGGAGACCTTGGCAGCCTCGCACGCCGGGGCACCGCTTGGGTCAGAAAGGACCTCGGAAGGCTGAAAAAGTGGGTCGGAGACGGGCTCGCATTGTTCCCGCATGCTGTCAGCCGCAGTCGCCAACTGGCAGCAGGCGACGTGTAGCAGATGTCCGGGAGGACAAAGGCAGGCACGGTCCCCACCAGCCGCCCGTAATTGACGGCCTTTGTCAGCCATGGCAGAGCTGGCGCTCCACCTCCCATCTCCGAGTCCTCCTCACTGCAGCCCCCCAGCCTCAGGCCTAGGGGGTCAGGCGCAGGAGGGGAGATGGAGTTTGCAGTTCCACTTGCACTCTTTTGTTTATTGTGTTTTATTTTTCAAAAGTCGGTTGCTTTGAAGTCTCTTCGGTCAATGAAAATGCCCGCGATGTGATCACACAGTCAGCACTGTTGAGGAACCCCGGATTAGTGGGAGATCAAACCCAGCCCCCTCTAGAAGGATTCTAGCCACAGACAGCTTGCCAGTAGCCAATTAGGGTAATTGGAAACTTCTGCCCCGGCGGGGGTCCCCGCTGGAATCCTGTGTTCCTCGCCACTGGCTTCTAGCGCCTGTTTTCTCAAAGAGCTGATACTGTCACCACTGGGACCAAGTTAAATCTGGTCCTGGCCCCAGGGGCCTTGTGGCAAACGGGGCACAGAACGAGACTGGCAAATTAAAACCAAAATTCTAGATGGTGTCTCGTGCTCCACACACAGGTCTTACTGGGGAAAAGAACGGGAATGGGGGCTCCCCAGGACTCGACTTTAGCTAATGCGCTGTGTCCCTGCCCCAGCTCGGACCTAGAAGCCCAGCCCTCCCCCAGCTCTTCGGAAAGGGGTGAATTCACTGAGTCATGAGAGGCACAGTCAGGTGACCAGCGGGGTCGCCAGATGGAGCTTCCCAGCTGGGAAACAAGGCTGGGGTTTCTTGGCAGGCCCTCATCCTGGGGAGCAGGCCCTGTTATTGACTAGAGAGGAAGGTGTGGGGTGGAACAGGCATCCACATAGCTCCATCTCTGGGGGCTGGAGCACACACTTTGATGAGCCCCCCGGAAATGACGTCAGAGCCTAGCTACTTCCTTATTTGCTCTTTTATTGAGGCCGGGCAGGCCCTGGGTCACGTTGGAGGCCCCTCTTGGTCCACATTGGACTGGCCAGGAGGTGATAGGCAGGGGAGGTTCTCGTGATTGATTCTGAGTCTGAGAGTGGTGAGTGGGGAGAGGCTTCCCCAGTTCTCTCCAACTTTCCCTGCAGCTGCAACCTGCCTCTGGTCCCAGGTGTGGAGCCTGTGCCTGTCTCCAAAAATAGCCTGTTGGCGACAAGGTGTGGAGGGCACAAGTTTACCTGAAACAGGTCGGTGGTCTTTCCCAAGAAGCCCACGCCACTTCTGGTCCCTGGCCCCTGAACCCTGCCTTCTTCCTCCCTCCACAGTTTCGTCCCAGACTTTCCTCAAGCTCCTCCTCACTGCCCTTCCTCCCCAGCCCAGCCTGGGGACACAGATGCGCATGGGTAGGAGGCCTTGAGGGAGGAGCTGGCTGATGTGGGGCTGCTCAGGGTGGGCCCCGGGGCGAGCTTGCTGTCGTGGCCAGGCAGCCTCCACCTGTGCTTCAGCGGCCCCTGCCTCCCCGAAGTGTGTGGGGTGTGTCTGCTAGGAGGAGGCAAGGCCCCCAAAGAGAGGAGAGACCTGGGAGTGGGAGCTCAGGTCAGGGAGCAGGCAGGGGAGTGGGGTCTCCTAGACCCTACGGTGAGCTCAGAGCAAGCTTCATGCAGGACGCTCCGAAACTGTGTGGAGGTGGCTGTGTTGTGGGCACCTTGGGGCCTGACACTGCTTCCTCCGAACGGGCTCCTTGGTGGTCTGGCCACAGGGGCAGCTCCCCCTTGGCTGTTAGGACCAGAGTGTGAAGAAGTGAAATATAAATATGTATACATATATAAATATATTTTTAATTACATGTCGTGTCACGGTGGCTCCAGATGTACTGTTTGCCTAGTTCATTCCACTGCTTGAAGCGCTTCCTAGCCAATCTGAACAACACTTTAAACTGTTTTTCTAAATGCAGGTTACTGCTCCTTTTTCAGACATGGAAGGAAAACGTTAAGTTTTTTTTTTTTTTTAAAGAAACAACAGTCAAGCCTAAAATTTGAGACCCTGAGGCAGCTTCCCAAGGGAGACTACTGAGACAGGAACTGTAGGCCAGAAGTGGACGCCCCACAGACCCCTGGCCCCCTCCCCAAGCCCCGTCCCGTCTCTGCGGCATGAGGAAGGCCACGTCCCAGTTAACCTCTGAATGTACCTGATGAGAGGCAGAGCTTGCGTTGCTTTCCCCTCGCCCGTGGTTCTTGGCGCATGGAAGAGGCGGTCCAGCCATCTGATGTTGATCCTGTCTCAGTCTCCCCACTGCCTGTCAGGATGAGTTAGTCATTGTTTTTCTCCGAGGCGGCCTGCTTGCCACAGCCCTGCTCCCCACGGCCTGGTGGCTTTGCCGAAGCTCTGGGACCGCAGCCCCAGCGAGGCTCCCAACCTCACCGGGACGAGGCTGGGAGCCCCGCCGCCCTCCCCGGGAGTGTGCACCCTCAGACCCCGTTCTGTCTGTTCGTCCTTCCTTGACCGGTCTGTAAACCTTCACCGTTTGGGGATCGTCCTGTCCATTCATGTAAATGTAAATGTTGGCCGAGTCGGTATTTATTCTGATTTTTATTTTATTCTATTTTATTTTCTCCGAGGGATGAGGGTGGGG
Organism: Chlorocebus sabaeus; assembly: GCF_047675955.1. Classification (NCBI taxonomy): domain Eukaryota; kingdom Metazoa; phylum Chordata; class Mammalia; order Primates; family Cercopithecidae; genus Chlorocebus; species Chlorocebus sabaeus. Next base: position 34,093,682 of record NC_132921.1, on the reverse strand, counting down.
GGTGTGGGAATTGTACCACGGATCAGGCCTGGGCAGCTGTAGGGGCGGGGGCCCAGACAGCCAGGCCGCCACCACAGCAGCCCCATGGGGTGCCCCAGACGCGGGCCTCCAAGAAGCCAAGTCCCAGTCTGTTTTCTGGCATCAGACGCCGCCCGTGTTCCTTGTCAGACAGACTCTCAAGCCTGCCCGGGGAGTCGTGTCCGTCAGCTGCAGGGCACTGTGTTGGGAAACTATTGGCTGGGCCTTTGAGGACGCAGATCAGGAGAAAGACGACTTTCCTCTGTTCGGAACACTCGCATGGAAGGGCTGGCCGCCTCCCTGAGCCGGCTGGGAGCGGGCGACGGGACCTACCTCCCCGGAGCAGGGGCCTGGGGCTTCCCCCCAAAGCTGCCGCGGAACCCCGCTAACGCGACAACCCTCCCTCCGTCGGTGTGTCCTGCTTTCCAGCTGAACCCAAACTACAAGTGGGTTTAAAAAAATAAACACCACCAAAAACAAAATGCTCAGATTCTGTGCTCTTTGTGTGTTCAGCAAAAGAAACCTTTTCCCCAGGCTCATGTGCCTCAGCTGTACCAGCAGGGCCTCCAGGAGCTGGCCCAGGAGATGAGCTGAGGGGAAGATTCCCCACAGTGTAGCTGCTGTGGGGAGCAGGGGCAGGATCTGGGGCCTTAGCAAGAAGTTGGTCCAGGAGACCGTGGGTGAAGGAGACTTACATCCCCCAAAACTGGGAACTCTGACCTATCCGAAGTGGTGCGATTAAGCCAGTCCTGGGTAAAATGACTTTTGCACTAAAGGTTTGGTTTAACCGCCCCCCCTCCAAACCTACCCCTTCCCTGGAAATGTCACTGTGGCATTTGGCAATGAGTCATTTCAAGAGGTCTGAGATTTGGGCCCAGTGGCTTCCAAAAATCAACAGCGAGTAGCTGTCCAGTCCCAGTTGGTCAAATGAGTCTTTCATCAAAGAGTTCCCAAAGGGTCCAGTGATTTCTTTTCCTGTGATCATATGTCTCTTGTTTTGCACAGTCCTGCCCGTGGCAAGGCACTAGGGACACTGCTTCCTGGTAGCGCTCCCCTCTCCTTGGGGATTCTTTCTTGCTAGAACTTGCCGGTCCTTCAGATCCTTGCAGGAGTCGCACCAGAGCACCAACCCCCTTCATCCTTCCCTGGCCTGGCTACAGTGGCGGCCAGGGCCTCCCAGGAGCCAGGTGAAGGCATGTTGAGATTCGGGCATTGCCCTTCACTGAGTCACACACCCACCGTGACACTGACAGGGACAGCTAAAAGTCCACAGACTGCGTAGAGAGAGATAACGTCTTAATTAAACAATTGAGGTATGTGCCGGGCCAATTTTTTTTTGTTTTTTTTGAGATGGATTATTGCTCTGTCACCCAACCTGGAGTGCAATGGCGTGATCTCAGCTCATTGCAACCTCTGCTTCCTAGGTTCAAGCAATTCTCCTGCCTCAGCCTCCTGAGTAGCTGGGATTGCAGGCACATACCACCAAGCCTGGCTAATTTTTTATATTTTAGTAGGGACAGAGTTTCACCATGTTGCCCAGGCTGGTCTTGAACTCCTGAGCTCAGGCAATCTGCCCGCCTCGGCCTCCGAAAGTGCTGGGATTACAGGCGTGAGCAACTGCTCCTAGCCCTAATTTTTGTATTTTTAGTAGAGACAAGTTTTCGCCATGTTGGCCAGGCTGGTCTCGAACTCCTGACCTCAAGTGATCCACCTGCCTCCGCCTCCCAGGGTGTCAGGATTACAGGCGTGAGCCACTGGGCCAGGCCCACATGTATTTTTATAAAAATGCAAAGCAGTAGAAGCAGCCATTGGAGGTCAAGATGAAAGGTGGGGAAACAATGAGGAACAGGGAGACTTATCAAACACTGCAAAAGAGAAAGGAGATTCTCCTGGATGGTTTAGTCCTACTTCCAGAAGGCCCTAAGTTACTGAACACTATGAGACACAGCATCGGAATAATACATGTTTCAATCCTCATTTCACCACCATCTTTCTGCTGGCAGGCATTCTCTTGTCGTTTTAGAGTGGTTTTACATTTGTACTGGGATGCTCACAGCACAACTTACAAGGGCCTTCTAAGGACCAAGGCAAAGATAGCAGAAAAATAAAGGGTTGAGCAGTTGAAATGGGAAATAAGTGGTCCTGCCTTAGTGTTAACGGTCTCCCTCACTCCTCCAGTTCCACAGCGGCTTCCTTACACGGTCTCAGCTGGTCCCGTGAAGTAGGCAGACGAGTGTTTTCCGTTCCCATTTTACAGGTGAGCCAAAGTCTGATCACCAGAAGAGCCAGGGCGAGGGTGAGCCCAGAAAGTAAGCGGGTCCTTCAGACTCCTCATCCCTGCAGTGCCCCAGGGAGCCAGCCAGTCACACCAGCCAGACAAAAGGAGCAGCCAGCTGCCCCCTGGGACTCGGCCGGCTGGGGGCAGGCCACATGGGCTTCCCGCTTCATCAGTGGAAACCGGAACCACGATGAAATACCTCAGATCAGGAGATTTCAGTGGAGTAGGCAGAAGGAGCAATGGTGCAGGGTTTGGTGCTGTTCTCTAAAAGGACCCATTATCATATGTGCAGTGTATGTTGTTGGATCCCAGTTTCCCCCAGGCCAGTGAGGGGGACCCTGATAGTGGGACGTATCAAGCATTAAGGTCAATACCCAAATTGCCTGGGAACATTTTCAAACTACATACTGAAACAGGACACATATACACACCAATATTTTCAGAATTTGGGCCTTAGGGAGCCCCTCTTCTTACTGGTACATGTGTGCTGTGTGTTGGATGGGTGCAAGAGAAAAGATGGTTGAGAGCCGCCATCCACCACTCCTGGAACACAGTGTGATGATGGCCATGGAGGGCTGTCATAAGTAGTGCAGAATTATTGTCTGGGGACAGCAAGCCATGCTGCTGTGCTCTTCTGCAGTCTTGGGGTCTGCCATCTTGGCTGAAACAAGGTCGGCTGGCACATCTGCAACATGGAGCAGGGGCTCTGGCAAGTTGCTTGAATGTGGAACAGAATCCACACCATGGACTCGGGCTGCATTCTCACTCCTATGGGCCTTAGGTACTTTTGCCTTCATAGGCCCCTTTTCCATTAAAAAAAAAAAAAAAAATGGAAATATTATGACTACATTGGTAACAGAGACAAATATATTATTTTTATTAAAACACTTTCTCTGACCTAGAAGTTCATTTTTTTACCTCTGATTTTAAAAGAAATTAAAACATTTTGTGGGCCCCTAAAAAACATTTTTGGGCTCCTGTCTTAGTCCATTCAGGCATCTGTAACAAAGTACCATAGACTGGGTGGCTTATAAACCACAGGCATTTATTTCTCAATGTCTAGAAGTTGGATGTCTCAAATCAGGGTGCCAGCATAGTCAGGGTCTGGTGAGGGCCTACTTCCCAGTGGCAGACTGCTAACTTACTGGATCTTCATGGCAGAAAGAGAGTAAGAGAGTTCACTGGGGTCTCTCTTATAAGGACACTAACCCCATTGATAAGGGCTCCATCCTTCTGACCTCCTCACCTCCCAAAGGCGCCTCCTCATACCATCATATTGGTGATTAGGATTTCAACATATGCATTTAGGGGAACACAAAAACATTCTGTCCATAGCAGCACCCTTTGTGTATGCCTAACAGGTGTATTGGACCTGCCTGAGTGTCATCTGAGCTGGGAGTCCCACCTTTCTTTGCTGCCCACCTGATCTCTGGGTGACTCAGGGCTGGGGAGGAGGAGTGGTTCAAAAGCAGTCTTCCAAGGAAGCAGTTGGCCCATGCTGGAAGCAGATGCAGTAGCTGCCTCTGCCCTGGACTGGCTGCCAGCCAGACAGCTCCAAGCGCCAGCCAGAGCAGCTGTGTTTGCCGCGCTAAGGAGGCTGGCCCCGGAGAGCCCGATTCATCACACAGCACTTTCTCCCCTCTGCAGCCCTTTCGCACACATTATCTGGTCATGGTCTCACCAGAGCCCTGTGAAGGAAGTAAATACAATACTTATATCCATTTCAAATATGGAGAAACTGAGGCGTACAGAGCCATCCCATAGGTTTGAATGGGGCTTTATAGTCTTTAAATATATGACTATGTCTGATCCTTACAATGGCCCTGCCAGGTGACATGTTTTTGACGACATTGTAAAGAAGGGAGACAGGCTCACAGAAGCAGAGTAACAATCCCATGTCATGGGACCTGTAGGCACAAAGACCAGGCCTTGAATTGCTGCCTTCTTAGTCCTAAGATGGCACTGGTGGGTGGGTGTGGGGACCAGGCTGAGGACCCAGGCCACTTTATGCCTGAGTCCCCTGATCCATGCCTGTAGAGTGCAGGTCTGTGCTTCCTGCCCAGTGTCCCATAATTCTAACTGGTTTCCATCTTCAGCCTCCACATTTGCTGGGCATCCCCTGGTTCCCAGGCAGAGTCCTAAGTCTCCTGCAACCCACGGGGGCATCCATTCCATGGGTGGGATCAGTTTCAGGTGACAGATGAAGTCTTACAATATGGCTAGGTCAGGCATGGTGGCTCAAGCCTGTAATCTCAGCACGTCATGAAGCTGAGGTGGCAGGATCACTTGAGCCTAGGAGTTTGAGACCAGCCTGAGCAACATGACAAGACCCCGTCTCTACAAAAAAAAAAAAAAAAAAAAAAAAAAGCAACAAAAACTCTCCCTCTATATTTATATGTATTTTTAAACTAGCTGGTCATGATGGCATGCACCTGTAGTCCCAGCTACTCAGGGGGCTGAGGCAGGAGAATGGCTCGAACCCAGGAAATCAAGGCTGCAGTGAGCTGTGATTGCACCACTGCACTCCAGCCTGGGTGACAGAGCAAGACCTGTCTCTAAAAAAGGAGGGAAGCACAGTGGCTCACGCCTGTAATCCCAACACTTTGGGAGGCCAAGGTGGGTGGATCACTTGAGGTCAGGAGTTTGAGACAAGCGTGGCCAACATGGTGAAACCCCATCTCTACAAAAATACAAAAAATTAGCTAGGCATGGTGGCACACACCTGTAATCCCATCTACTTGAGAGGCTGAGACAGGAGAATGGCTTGAACCCAGGAGGCAGAGGTTGCAGTGAGCCGAGATCGTGCCATTGCATTCCAGCCTGGGTGACAGAGTGAGACTTAATCTCAAATAATATAATAACAACAACAATAATAATAATAATATGGCCAAGATCCCACAGCTGACCTGAAGCAAAGATGGTTCAAGGTGATGTTCTGTCTCCTAGTCTCATCACCTGTGCCCAGGTCTTTCAAGTGAAAGGTGGGTCCCACCTTGTGCTGGGGGTGCTATAAGGAAATAAGCAAAGGAGACAATGCCTTAACCACCTTGGCATGGTCAGTCTCCTGGGAGCTGGAATTCCCAGACAACAGACAACCTCTCATAGGCCTAGCCCAACTCTGGGTGGGTCCTGGTGCAGGGTCCTGCCCGTGGCATCTGCTGTGCTACAGAGCGCCAACACCTGGCCCAGGACTTCCAATGGGAACCATTCAGGGCTTGACTAAGCCTCACTTTCCAGTCCCAGAGAGGAAGGACCACCATTTCCCTCCCTTCCCAGAACAAATCAGGTAAAACCCAAATACCCACCAAGGCCTAAAGAGGAAAACTTCCAGTGGGAACCGAGACTGGCTAGCAAGGTGAAAAGAGACTTATTCTTTAGCATTTCCCCCAAATAACAAAAGTTTGACTAAAGCAGGTGAGAAGCCAATTTTAAAAATACTTGTATGCACACACAGACCCTTGCAATTCTACACACTCTAAAATCTTACTTTTTGCGGCTTAGAATGTTTCAGCACTCAGTGGAGAGTTCTGCAGCCAGCAGTCACACCTACAGAGTTTCAAATCCGTGTAAACGCTGTGTCAGCCTGAGTAACCACCAGTGTGATTCTGTGTCATTTGGGGCCAAATGTTGATGTTTCTTGGGTAAGTGAAAGATTGTGCAGAGAGCTTCTGGAAGACCATCCTTAGGAGCTGAGCTGAAAGGAGGCCTCTCAGAGGGGCCACAGCCTCCTTCTCCCTGTGCTAGGGACAGGTCCCTAACAGCCATCTATGCTCAATGGGACTCAGTGTGTCTTGGGAGTCTGGAAGCCTCTTTCTGCCCCATTCCTGACACCATGCCACCTACATATCAGACACACAAAGCACCCGGCCCACTCTGTCACCTCCAGTTCCCAGAAATGTGCAGGGAGCTCAGGTCAGGGCTCTTGAATCTCCTGCTGACCCAGCAGAACATACAAGGACACAAAGGCACCTCAAAGGCAAACAAAATGGGTAGGAGGGAGGCTCATGTCCCAGCCACGTCGTCAGTGCAGTCCTGTTCAGCCAGGGCCAGGCTCAGCTGGGTGTAGCTTAGAGGAAAAGGAGAAGTGCTGAGGCTGAGCAGATGGGGAGGGACAGTAACTCATGAGGTGCGTCACCAGGTTGGAAAGGGGGCTCAGGGTCCGTGTCACCTAGCGACTGCCATGTCACTGTGTGACTAACAAGCCCCAGATCTCAGGAACTACAACACAGAGGTTCACTGTACCTGATCACAGGTCTGCACATAGGCTGGCTCTGATCCGCACCACAGCCTCCCTTTCTGGTGAGAGGGGGCAGAGCTCAGTGTGCAGTGAGTCACGGCAGTTAGAAAGCGTGTGCCTTTGTCTACTGCCACCTCTTTCAGGAAGCTCTCCCTGACTGCTCCCTAGTCAGGGTTACAGATCACCCCTCCGGGCTCCCACAGCTGCCAGGGACGTTCTGCCACAGTCCTGCTCCCTGGGCATGGCCACTGGTGTGTAGACGGCAGATGCCTGCTGAGGATGAGCGTGACTTCGTCCCCTCTGTCTCCCCAGCACTGAGCCAGGACTTGACCCCAGCAGGTGCCCCATAAGCATTTGGGGATGAAGGGAGTGGTCCAGGTACTAAGAGACTGACGGGCCTGGGGAGGGAAGAGCCAGCTGTGCCTGCAGCCAGGTACTCAAGGTGGGGCACCCAGGGCCAGGGAGGAATAGGGAGTGGGACACAGGGTAGGGGCTTCCAGTGGGGAGGGCTGGGGTTCCTCAGGGGCCTGAGGTCTCACTGTCCAGAGAGGCCTGGAGGTGGGTGGGGAGTGCTCTGTGATCATGGATGCCAGAGTCTCGGCTAGTGCAGAGGGCACCTTTGTGCCAGTTAGGAGGTACCCTTCCTCCCTTCAGGCACCCAGCCCTGCCCCAGAACCCTGGGAGCTGCCTCGAACTCACAGCAGGGCACCCTTGTGTAGGACACAACCTGGGCACTGCATGTGACTGTGTGGGTGTGGAGTGTGACTGTGTTGTGTGGGGGTGTGGGATGTGGTATATATGCACACGTGCAGGGAGTGGGGTATGTGTGGTTGGAGAGGGTTGTGTTGTGTGTTGTGTGGGGGTGCGGGATGTGGTATATATGCACACGTGCAGGGAGCGGGGTATGTGTGGTTGGAGAGGGTTGTGTTGTGTGTACATGGTGTGAGAATGGAGAATTAGTGTGGTGTGCGTGTGGTGTATGTGTGTGTGCTGTGTGTGGGTGTGTGTGATGTGGGGTGTGTGAATTTGTGCTGCACTTTGCCAGCCTCCCGGGCTGGGTGGCCTCTGTGCAGGGAGAGCTGGGAGGCCAAGCTATGAGGGTCACGTCCTAGGGCCAGAGACACAGGTGTCTCAGTGGCTGAGCCTTCACCTGTCCCTGGGGGTAGGGGCCGACATGGGGTCTGCAATGGCAGAAAACGGGCTGGAGGTCCCCAGTGGGCAGGCACAGCTCGCCTCTGCTCATGAAGGCCCTTCTTTCCAGAACTCTGGCCTATCCCTTAGTTAGAGAGGGAAAGTTCTGGACAGACTGAGCTGAGGAAAATATTCCTGGAAGTGGGGGCGGGGTCAAGGGATGCCCTCAACTTGAGGAGCCTGATCGGAGGCTCAGAAGAAGAGATCTGGGGGGCAGGCCACGTCCACACAAGGACGATGTTCTGGAAACCGGAGCCACACAGCAGTGGAGGACGCCGCCTCCCAAGGGAGCAAAGCCCCACACCCTATGCCCTTGATGAATTCCAGCAACGCTGAGGCCCCCTCAGCAATGGCGTTGGAGGAACCTCCCCTTTATGGCGCAGGGTGTGGGTCAGAACACGACCCCACAAACCCCTCAGCCTCCTGGGTTCTACAGAGGCAATGGGGACCCCAGGGCCACCTCCTTCTGGCAATTGCACCTGCTGCCCCTCCCCGGAAGTTCCTCCATCGCTTTTCCCCAGTGGCCCTTCCAAATACTCCAGGATACCAGAATGTGGAAGGTGGCTTAAAGCCACCCTCTCATTTTACAAATGAGGACACTGAGACCCTTACAGGGAAGGGACTCGCCCAAGGTCACAGAGGTACAGCTAACACTATGGGCACACCTTGAACCAGGCACCCACCTACGTGCCCTCATCTCCTCATACCACACCCGAGGTGGGACCTTCTCCATCTTACACACGGGAGGACTTGGCCTGGGATTGAGAGAGCCCAACATGGCCCAGGTCACAGCACTAGAAAGAGGGCAGGATTCTCACAGGGTTCCCTCTGCTGCCAAGGCCCTGCTGCTAACCTTGACGCTTATACTTGGTGTCCCCCACAGAGCAGTGAATCAGATACGTACACAGAGAGGTAGGAATAGGTTTAGGGAGGCCAGGCAGCTCACTCGGCCTCTTGGAATCTCGGTTCCTCTGCTAAAAATGGGAATACTGGCGGGCACAATCCTCTCTTGCTGGACTGTTTGGAGGAACGGTGCACGAGCTTTGAGTCCTGCACAAATGATAGCTCTCTTACCTCTTAACCACCAGACTCGCCCGCCTTGCTGGCTGTCTGCCGCTGATTCTCTCGGGCAGTGGGTGTGCAGTAAAGCCTATCTGTTCTCCTGCCAGGACCCGCTGGGACTGGGGTCAGCAGGACCGGGGTTGGTGTGGGGTTTGGCTGAACTTCTGAGCACTTTTGAAGCCGAGACTTAGGGTGCTGGCCTCACCATCCTCAGTGAAGTACTAACAGGTAAACCAAAGAATCACCCACATAACGCCCCACCAAGCACCCATCAGCTGACCTGGAACACCTGCTGGTTGCAAGACAGAGCTGAGCCCTGCCCTGGGAGATACAGAAGGAAGACACACCCGCCCTACCCTCAAGCTGAGTGTTTCCACTCTAATTGAAGATTTAAGGCCAGTCGCTGCCCAGGTCAATGCCATAGTCCCTTCCTGTGTGCCCACTGCCAGGCAGCGGGGAACCTGCAAAGCAGCGAGGAACCTGGCAGGTGGCGGAGAGGGCGGCATGTAAAGAAAAGCCCACAATGAGGTGCTCTGCTGACCACACACAGCTGCACCTTCTGGTGATGGAGTCGTTAATTCCTGGGGAGGAGGCCACCCAGCGAGGCAGTGGCCTGGGGACCCAGTCTCCTGGTAGGGAGCTGACCCAGCACATGAGGTGGGCCTTAGGGTGGGCTGCCAGTGTGCAAGCAAGTGCTGTCTGGGGTCAGGCAGCCCACGGTCAAAGTCAGAGGCTCCTTATCAGAAGAAGACAGGAAGAATTAACGAAGACATCCTGCAGCACGCAGAATGGATTAAAGGGGAGAGGAACGGTGAGGAACAGCAGGAAAACCAGTTAATTGGCCAGGTGGGAGGCACCTCCATGGGGGAGGAAAACTAAAGAGGGTTCTGCGGGCTCTGATGTTCAGCCAAGACCAGCTCTCTCCATCCCAGGCGCCTGGCATGGTGCAGAATGAGGCGTCACACATACCTGCATTTTCTGTAGCTGTGATCTACCTCTTTAAAGAGCAAAACTCTTTATTTTCATTTTTTGGTAGCAATCTTTTCACGGGGGATCCTCCACATCCCAAATTTCTCAGAAGGCAACGTGTGTTGACTTCCTTGGTGACTCAGGTCCTTCTGACAAGGCTAATGAGTAGACCAGACTGCAACACGGGGTTAGCCTCAGGATTGTCAAGGGAGACCCCGTCTGCCTTGCTTTTTAATTACTGGATCTGCATTTTACAATTGTTCTCCCTTCCCTGTCATCATAAAGTTCTTCTTACTACTATCAGTATACCTGTTGTGGCCTGAGAAACTAGACCACCAAACTTGTCCGAACTATTTGCCAAGTAAGAGAAAATAGGCCCTGAGTGCGGGCCTGAGGGGCATTTTTATACCAAAAAGCATGAGCTTGGCTGCATGAATGGGGGTTTGAAGCCACCCGTTGATCTGCTCAGGAACCATCTTTGCCTGCTTTCTGATCCCCAGTGACTCAAAAGTATGGGACCCACCAGATAAGAAACGTTTTGCTGACCTAGAATTAAAGTTGTGATAGTCTCTGGGGTCCTCCTGAGGCCCCCTGAGGTTGGCTGGGGTTGGGGATGGGACTTATCCTAGCTTTCCAGGGAGGAAGTCTGAGCCTCAGAGGAATGGGCCACAATCAGACAGTGAGTCAGGGTGAGTCTCGCAGCCTCGAGGCCACACCACGCCTCCCAGCATCAGAGCTGGGCAGAAGGGAACCGGAGGCCCCTGGACCTGGGGAAAGGGCACTGGATTGAGGGTTGGCAGAGAATTCTAGCCCTGCTTCCACCCCAACCAGCTAGGTGCCCATGGAAGTGTTCTTTGGGCCTCAGTTTCCCCATCTGTAAAAGACGGATGGGTATGTTAGTTTTTAAGGTGTATTCTCTGCAATTCTTTTTTTTTTCTTTTTCTTTTTTGAGATGGAGTTTTGCTCTTGTTGCCCATGCTGGGGTGCAATGATGGTGAGGTCTCAGCTCCCTGCAACTTCTACCTCCCAGGTTCAAGCAATTCTCCTGCCTTGGCCTCCCAAGTAGCTGGGATTACAGGCACGTGCCACCACACTCAGGTAATTTTTGTATTTTCAGTAGAGATGGGGATTCACCATGTTGGCCAGGCTGGTCTCAAACTCTTGACCTCATGTGATCCGCCCGCCTCGGCCTCCCAAAGTACTGGGATTATAGGTGTGAGCCACCATGCCCGGCCTTCTCTGTGATTCTTGAGTTGTCTTTGTTAATTAGCAGGAGGGGAAGGAAGGAAGGGAGGGAGCAGAGGGAGAGACAGATTTTAACAGTTGTTCTGCGTGAGCCCGTTTTGGTCCCCAGATTCCCTCCATCCCTGGTCTCTTCTCCTTTGTGGCATTCGGTCTCCTCTAATCCAGTTTCTACCCAGGCTAGCCCACCCAGGAGAGCTTTGAAATTTCAATGGAGTCAACCACGATTCTACAGCCTTTGAGGAAAAGGTCTAATAATGACGACAGCCTACAGATACAAAGCTCCTCCTGAGAGCACAGGGTCTTGCACCTCTGCATGTCCCTTGAGGTCCCATTCACAGGGACGGGCTGCAGGCCTGGGAGTGATTTGCCCGAGGGACTGGGCTAGGAGTCAAACCAACATTTGCGGACTCCAGAACTTCTGACTCTGGTTTTGTCTTTGGCACCTTCCGCCTGTGTCCTGGGCCACTTCTTCCCAGCTTCAGCTGCTTCCTTCTCTGTCTGGCACTCAGGGCTCCCAGGTTGAAGGTCCTGATGCTTCAGCATGAGCCAAAGCATTCCCACCTGAGAGAGACCAGGAAGGAAGGACAAAATGAGGACCCATGGAGGACACCAGGCAGTGTGGTCCCTGCACCCACCCCACGAACTAGACAGGCTACTCAGCACTGTGACCCCTGCCTGCCTCCAGGTCCCTTTCCATTCCTGGTGACCCCAGGCAGAGCCCCCGCCACCAGTGTGCTCACCAAAGCCCCACGCCGTTGGCCAGAGCCTGAGCCCTCCTTTTCTGCAGTGACTCCACTGGGCTGGGACCCGAGCTTGGCCACATTCCTGGGTTGTTGCTGTATCGATTATTTTGGCTCCCTTTTTGCTGGGGATATCAATTTAGTGGGTTCCCGAGATGGCTGTGTTTTAACCTCTCACCCTGGTCTAGACTCTGTCAGCTCTCGCTGTCCCTGGGCCAGGAGGAGATGGAGGGCCCCAGGTTTCGCGGGCAAGCTCTGGAGCCGGAGGATTTCCAGGAACAGAGGCTGGGATCGCCTGGCGGCTCCACAGCCCCGCCAACCTGCCTCCCTTCAAACCGGCCGGTGAATTATTAAAGATGCAATTTCCTTTCATCTTTCCAGTAAAATCGCTCCCTGTGCCATGATCCACTGCCTTCTTGTCACTGGCCAGGCAGGGACCTTGGCAGGACCCTCATCCACTCTATTCCCTCCCCATGCCTGAGCCCTCCTAGGAGTCTGAACAGGGCTGGCCCCTTCCTAAAAGGGTCCAGGAATCTTAAGGAATCTGGGTAGGGCAAAGGAGACTTGGAATTGTAGAATATCGGAGCCCGCCATTTCACAGCTGAAGGAAAAGGAGCCCAGAGTGGGTGAGCGACCAGCCCAGAGTAGCACAGCAAGCAGTTGACAGAGCTGGACTGGAACCCAGGCGCAGTCTCCCGGGGTGGGGATACCCCTACTCCTGCACCAGAGCAACCTAGGAGTCCCAGTACTGTCCCTATGTTGGCCTCTGAGACCCAGGCACCGGGGCGGGGAAGTTGGGTCAATCTGTTGCTGGTTCGATGAGTTTTGGGGGTGATTTACAGTCTGCCCGTTATTTACCATCTAGACCCCACCTCTGCAGCAGCGAGTCAGCCGAATGTAAAATCACAGTGATTACTGCCCTCTTGTCAGTATTCATTGTTTGGGGTTTATCACTTACTATTGGTGATCATCACAGAGAGGCTAGCGAGAGGCAGCCCAGTGTCATCCTGGCCAAATCGCTGGTCATGTGCCCGAAGTCCTCCTTCTCAAAGGCTTGCTCCAAACTGGCCTTCTCCAGAAACCCCCTCATCAAGTGGCCCCTAGAGAAGTTCAGACGCTCCACCTCCTCTTGCTCATCCAAGCTCTGCTGTGACAGCGGCATTTGGAAAGCATCCGGGGTCTTCCGCAGGTGTTTTGGCAGCCTTGGAGACATCGTGCCCTGTGCCCAGCCCTGGCCAGCTGCTCTGGAGGCACCACATGACCACGGTGTCTTGGTCCAGGGCTCAAGGTCTGCCCAGGGTTCCCAACCAGAGGGAACCCAGAGGGATCCTCAGACTGCAACTCCTTCCCAGCTTGGCTGCAGCCCCCAGGCCATGCTGCAGGGGGAGAGCGGGCCACCAGGGCTTTTCTCCATAACAGGACAGACAGCCGCTGCAGACAAAAGGGGTCTCCAGGACAGATAGGGAAAAGCTTGCAGGAGACAGCCACCCTCCCTGGCTCCTCCTGTGGCAGGAACAAGCTCCTCCACAGGCCTGCTAAGATCACCAGACCCCGACTCGGGCTGTGGGCCAGTTCACTGCCTACTGCCCACAGCTCACCGCAGCCAAGCCCAGCCTAGCCGTAACCCCTAATGCTCTCCTCACCAGCTTCACGTCCTGAGGTTTTCTGATCCCTCTTCCAAAAACCTCCTTGCTTCCCTCCGGCCTCTGAAACAGGGACCTCCTTGCTTCCCTCCGGCCTCTGAAACAGGGACCTCCTTGCTTCCCTCTGGCCTCTGACACCCTCCTGTGCTCGGGTCCTTCCACCTGAGTGAGGGGCAGTGCAGTGTTGTGGTCAGCAGGCCAGGCTCCAAAGCCACACGCCTGGCCTCCACCCCTCCCAGGCCATGTGGTGTGACTGCAGACAAGTCACTGAACCTCCCTGTGCCTCTATTTTCTCATCTGTAAAATGGGGATGATGGCAAGAAAAGTAGTAGTCACTTCAGAGGGTCGTTGTAAATATTAAATGAGCTACTTCTATAAACAGTTATAGAAAACGAAAACTAGGCCGGGCGCGGTGGCTCAAGCCTGTAATCCCAGCACTTTGGGAGGCCGAGACGGGTGGATCACGAGGTCAGGAGATCGAGACCATCCTGGCTAACCCGGTGAAACCCCGTCTCTACTAAAAAATACAAAAAACTAGCCGGGCGAGGTGGCGGGCGCCTGTAGTCCCAGCTACTCGGGAGGCTGAGGCAGGAGAATGGCGTAAACCCGGGAGGCGGAGCTTGCAGTGAGCCGAGATTGCGCCACTGCACTCCAGCCTGGGCGACAGAGCAAGACTCCGTCTCAAAAAAAAAAAAAAAAAAAAAAAGAAAACGAAAACTAATCTATAACATCAGAAAGCAGGTCAGTGGTTGCCTGAGGACAGAAGGAAGGGTCAGGATGGAGAAATTACCAAGGGTTCCGAGGAAATGTTGAGGGGCAATGGGTTTGTTCATTATCTTAATTGTAGTGATTATTTCGTGGGTACATACGTGTATCAAAACATAGCACATTGCACACTTTAGCTTTAAATATATCTCAACAGCACTGTTTGTTTATTTATTTATTTATTTTGAGATGGAGTCTTGCTCTGTTGCCCAGGCTGGAGTACAGTGGCGCAATCTCTGCTCATTGCAACCTCTACCCCCCGGGCTCAAGTGATTCTCCTGCCTCAGCCTCCTGAGTAGCTGGGATTACAGGCGCCCGCCACCACGCCCAGCTAATTTTTGTATTTTTAGTAGAGACGGGGTTTCGCCATGTTGACCAGCTGGTCTTGAACTCCTGACCTCAAGTGATCCACCCACCTCGGCCTCCCAAAGTGCTGGGCCAACAGCACTGTTTAAATTATCATGTGAGGTAATATGTGGAAGTCACTCAGTAGGCATCAGGCACACAGTGAGAACTACATCAATATTAAATGCTGGTGTTACTCTCTCATGTCCCCTGCCACCAACCCTCACCCCTGCTCTCTTCATCATTAGCCCCTCAGGGTTTCAAAAGCTCATATAGGCTCAAGGCAGCCCACTCTGCATCTTGCTAACCATGTGTGTACATGTTATCAAAATCTGGAAACTGCCGAATTTATACCCCTGATGGCAGGAACTCAGCTAGAATCTCAGCATATGTCCCCCACAGCTGCTTCTTCAGGAGCAACTACTAAATAGCCACTGTTCCATCCCTGCCCCTCTTACCCCCCAGGACCAACCTCACCACAACTGCCCACACCTAGGAACTAAAGGGCTAAAGGCGAGCACAGCTTGATGGGGTGGCCTCTGGGGTCCTGTTCCAGCTCAGTTCTCATGGTTGGTGCTGAGTGCTAATGTTTGTTTGCTTGTTTGTTTTTTGGAGAGGTAAAGGCTCCCTATGTTGCCCAGGCTTGTCTTGGACCCCTGGCCTCAAGCAATCCTCTCACCTCAGCCCACCAAAGTGCTGGCATTATGGGTGTGAGTCACTGTGCCTAGCCCTAAATATTTTAAATATCATCCTGTCTTAGGCCGCCTTCGCCCATGACCCAGCTACACTGATGGGGCAACCATGGCAGCGTCATGTCAGGACTTTCCCCAAGTCCCGACACTCGGCAATGTGGCTTTCCCTGAGCCCAGCCACAGCAGAGAACGCTCAGCCCCAGGGAACATTAGAGTCTCTCAGGGACTACCCTGGCCAAGGACCTTCCAGAAACACAATCCCTCCCACTCCTGTCACCCCCATCTCCCCCGGGAGCCATGGTGGGCTCAGGGGAGGCTTCTGGTCTGGGGGTTGGAGGATGTGCACTGAGTCATGTCACAGCTGGACATAAAATTATAATTTGGTTTTCTTGACTTTTCTTAAACATTTTCTCCTTCTTAAAAGGCTCTAAGTTCTGAGAGAGAATTGTTGAACTGAGCCGGGGGTGGGGAACAAGGAGGGTCTGGCCCCTGACTCCCTGTCAAAGGCTGCGCCTAGGACCAGGCTAGGTCAGGGGACCTATGGGATGAAGGAGCAGGATGGTGGCTGACAGCACGGCAGGGTGGGCGAGGCCAGCAAGGTCGGCCACACTCTGTGTAGGAAGTAACCTTGTCAGGGCTGACCAATGGGGAACAATACTCAGAAAGGCGGAGCCAGGAAGCCACCCGGTCACCTCGCGGACCCTGAGGTGGACACAGGGGCCAAGGTCAGACTCCAGGTCTGCAGGAGCCCCCGAACCTGGTCATGAACGGGTGTGAGCCTGTGTGTGAGAGAAAGAGAAAACAAATGTACACGCGAGAGAGAATTTGGTGTGTGAGAGAAGAGAGTGCCCATGTTTTTGAAAGTGTGCGTCTAAGAAAAAAAATTGTAAGGATTTTGTGTGTGAGGAAGAATATGTACAAGGAGAGACATCTCCAATTCTGAGAGGATGTTCTTGTAGCTGGACTTGCTGATTCCAAAACTAAACAAGAATCTCCTCATCCTCAGGCTGGGGGTGCCCAGGGCAGCCTGAGCAGTGCCCCGGCGGCCTCCTGTCTCCTTTCGAGGGACTGGTGGCGCCTTCCTGTCCCCCCTCCATCACGGACTCAGGGTCTTCACTTCAAAGTGCTGAGCTGGGGCCTGGGAATTCCCACACACCCACCCCCGCCACCCCGGCCTCGGCCTCACCTGGCGGTTGCCTCAGAACCAGAAGCCACACAAATATGCCGCTGAGCCGGTGCGGCGGCTTTCCTGTCAGCGGCTGCCCTGAGAGGGCCAGACCTCCATTACTCACGGCCCTTTGGTGAGTGACACCCACCCCCTAACCTTGAGGGATTTTCGAGAATGCTGGCTGGAGGGCTCTGGACACCCTGCTCAGGCTGGAAGAGAGACTTCGCCTTCACACCCTGGCTGGTTTCTCCAGCCGGCCCCCAACAAGCTGCGGGTGGCTTCAGGAAGCCCCTCCCTGGCCAGGGGAGGTAATGTTGGGAGACCGACAAGGCAACCAAACCCCATGCCCAGCATTCTTGATCTTGGTGGGGGGGGGGGGGGGTCCCAGGCCTCTCTGAGAGTCTGAGAAATACAATAGATCCTTTCTCTAGAAAAATGATCACATACTTGCAAATTTTTACTGTAACGTCAGAAGCTTCTGAGTCCATTCCTCAGTTCCATATGGGTCCCCAGACCTTGGTTAAGGGCAATGGAATCCCCGACACCAAAGCACTGAAATTGCCAAAATTATACCCCTGGTAGCAGGAAACTCAACTAGAATCCTGACATACAGAAGGTACTGGAAACTCTCTGGCAAATGAACATATTCCCTAGCAGCTGTGAGGTGAGTGGTGAGCAGGCAGGACTCCCTGGAGTCTGGCCTTCACCACAAACAACTTTGGGACTTGAAGCTTTATTTATTCACTCAATGCTTCTTTTTGGTTTTGGTTGTTTTGTTTGGGTTGACTTTTGTTTGTGTTTTTTGTTTTTCTGAGATCGGGATCTCACTATGTTGCCCAGGCTGGAGTGCAGTGGCTATTCACAGATGTGGCCATAGCGCACTACGGCCTCAAACTCCTGGGCTTCAGCCATCCTCCCGCCTCAGCCTCCTGAGTGGCTGGGACTACAGGCTGCACCACCACACCTGGCTTCAATGCTTGTTATTGTCTACAGACTTTGTGCCAGGCATGGGTATATGATGAGGATATAGAATAGATGTATAGACACATTTTCTGCCTTCATGTTGCTTATAGTCTAGGGTGAACAAGAAAATTAATTGAACACCTAAGTACATATGTGCTTTTATGAGGTGGGTGGGAATTATGACTGAACCCCTAGGGCTTCAGTTTCCTCATCTGTAAAATGAAGATAACTATAGTTATTTGCTAGTGTTTCTATGAGGATGAAATGAAGCCACTTATGTGAAGCACTGAGCATGGAGCCTGGCACAAGAGGGAGCTACAGAAGACATGGCATGTGAGTGAGGCTGGTCAGCAGACAGAAGTGAGCCTGGCCACTCTGTGATGGCAAAGCCTTGGCAAAAACCAGGCCACCACCATCTTGACCAGCCTGGATGCTGGGGCTGGATGGGTAGCCATTTTGGAGGCAGCCTCCAGGCCATGAACATCACTAGGCGGCAGCCAAGCCCTGTATGAATGGGGAGCAGGTGCTCAAAGGCTGGCCCTTTGAATGGCCAAGTTGAAGCAGAGGACTGGAATAACCTCTCTGCAGGGCCGGGTTCTAAGATCTGTGCCAATTTCTACTTCTGGTTTCAATAGACTAGCTTATATATCACACCAACTTTGCCACCAACTGAAAAAAGGGATAAAATACATTTTTAAATTTTGAATCTAGAAAGATGAGCTCAACATTTGGCCCTACTTGTTCCCTAAGCAGTAGCCATGAAGTTGAGAATGTGAGCACAAACTGTAGACTGAGGTTTTTGCAATCTCCTGGAGTTAAAGAAAAAGAGGAGAGGGGAGAATTCAAGCATCTCCAAGTGGAGAGATGGCTTATTAAAAAAAAAAAAAAAAAAAAAAAAAAAAAGACTGTCAGTTAGGACCCTTGAAGCACAAATCAGAAATAGGTCAGCCCTCACAAAGGTTGAAGTGCAGCTTCAAACAAACTTCATCCCACATGGGATTAAAGTACGCTGCCTCTACTCTAACTCCCTTCCAGAGGCAAGAGTAAATTCTCTCTGGATTATTCAGAGCCTCAAATTATCTCTACAATCTTTCCATATACCATGTCTGGAAGTCAATAATATTTACCAGGCATGACAGGAGATAAGATCATATGACTGAAACTAAGAGGTGGAAAAAAACACAGATAATAGCAACAGACCTGAAGGAGATCCAGATATTATTATTTAAAACAGCAGACATTTTGTCTTTGATATGTTTAAAAAAATTGGAAATATAAATAATTTAAGGAGAACTGAAAACTCCTAAAGCTTATCAAATGGAAATTCTAGACCAAAAAAAAAACTACAAAAAATAATAACCATCATAATTAACAAGCAATGAATGGGTTTAACAGCAGATTAGATGTTGCTAATAGAAGATTAGTGAACTGGAAAACACGTCAGTATAAAATATTGATCAATGAAGCACAATGAGAAAATCTGATAAAAAATAAAATCAGGGGACAGGCACGGTGGCTCACACCTGTGGTGCCAACACTTTGGGAGGCTGAGGCAGGTGGATCACCTGAGGTCAGGAGTCGGAGACCAGCCTGGCCAACACGGTGAAGCCCTATGTCTACTAAAAATACAAAAATTAGTCAGGTGTGGAGGCAGGTGCCTGTAATCCCAACTGCTCAGCAGGCTGAGGCAGGAGAATCACTTGAACCCGGGAGTTGGAGGTTACAGTGAGCCAAGATCACACCATTGCACTCCAGCCTAGGTGACAGAGCAAAATTCTGTGTCAATAAATAAATAAATTAATTAATTTAATTTAATTTAATCAGGGCACACAAAAGAAGAATCACTTTTTTTTTTTTTTGAGATGGAGTCTTGCTCTGTCACCCAGGCTGGAGTGCAGTGGCATGATCTCAGCTCACTGCAAGCTTCGACTCCCAGCTTCACACCATTCTCCCATCTCAGCCTCCCGAGTAACTGGGACTACAGGTGCCTACCACCAAAGCCAGCTAATTTTGTTTTTGTATTTTTAGTAGAGATGGGGTTTCACCATGTTAGCCAGAATGGTCTCAATCTCCTGACCTCAAGAATCACATTTTTTAATCCCTTAATTTACCCCCATAAAACACAGTATAAATGGTTTTGTGTAGGGTGGGTGTGATGACTCACACCTGTAATCCCAGCATTTTGGGAGGCTGAGGCAGGTTGATCACTTGAGCCCAGGGGTTCAAGACTAGTCTGGGCAACATGGTGAAACTCCATCTCTATAAAAAATAAAAAATTAGCCAAGCGTGGTGGTGTATGCCTGTAGTCCAGCTACTCGGGAGGCTAAGGCGGGAAGATCATCTGAGCCTAGGAGGTCAAGGCTGCAGTGAGCATGACTGTGCCACTGCATTCCAGCCTGGGCAACAGAGTAAGACCCTATCCAAAAATAAAATAAAATAAAGTAAAATAAAAGGTTTCATATGTACAATATAGTATAGTGTTTGTGTGTGAGCATAACAATGGGATAATGGACAGTATATAATAAAGACTGCATATGCAAATTTGGCTTGTGGCATTATTTCATTAAAAATAAGGAGCTGGAAGTTTCATGCATTAAATGTAAATTTGATGAGACTCCATGGTGTATGAGACTCAGGGAGAGAATGGGCTTTGGAGGCCACTGCCCTGATCTGAATCGTGAGTAGGAGCTCTGAGTAGGGGATTCTTCCTCATGCTCCTTGATCCACAGCACATGGGTGATCTCCCCATTCCCCACTGTGGCTCTCACCCCATTGACTGCTATGGTCAGGCCCTGGCCTTCTTTCCATTCCTTAACCTGCTAATCTCTTTCCTATTTCAAGGCCTTTTTACACCCTGTTCCATGTGCCTGGATGTGCTTGTCCATGCCCTTCTCACACCTACTCCTGCTCAGCCCACAGGTCTCAGTTTACATATCACACCCTGTGTTAAGTGTATCCCCCCTTCACAAAAATGACTACATTAAGCAGTCATTTTATTTGTTTGTTTCCTTATCTCTTATCTATGAATTGCCTCTGCTACTTAAAACAGCTCCTATAGAGCCCTGAATATTATCATCACCATTTGTTTGAGACTAGAAGTGCCAACACTCAGTCATTCACTCTCAAAATGCTTATTGAGCATGTACTCTGTGCCAGGTGAGGTGAAGACACTGGGGGCTACAGAAGGAACAAAACAGACATTCTACTCTCATAGATCTGGAAGAGACTGACATAAGCAAACATTAGACTTGTCAGGGGGTGCTGAGTGCAGCTAGGCAACTGCAAAAAGGACGTAGAGGATGAAAAAGAAAGAGAGGTGGAGAACAGTGGCTTACGCCTGTAATCCCAACTCTCTGGGATTACAGGTGGGTGGGCCAAGGGGGGTGGATCACCTGAACTCAGGAGTTCAAGACCAGCCTGGCCAACATGGTGAAACCCTAAATCTACTAAAAATACAAAAACTTAGCCAGGTGTGGTGGCGGGCACCTGTAATCCCAGCTACTCAGGAGGCCGAGGCAGGAGAATCATTTGAACCCAAGAGGCGGAGGTTGCAAGTGAACCGAGATCTTGCCACTGCACTGCAGCCTGGGTGACAGAGCAAAACTCCATCTCAAAAAAAAGAAAAAAGAAAAAAAGAAAAAATGAGAAAAAAAAAAAAAGAAAAAGAAGGAGAGGTGCCACTTTGTATGGAAGAGCCATCAAGGCCTTGCTGATAGGGGGCATTTAAGCAAAATGCTGATGGAAAGGACGATCCTATAGCCATGAGGATTTCTGAGGCAGGAGCCCTCTGGAGCTTCAGAAGGGGATTTGTTATGCTTGGAAAAGTAGGAGATTGTGTTTGTGTTGATTTGGTTTCCAAAGCAAATTGTCTCTTGTGATTTAATAATATAAATCAAAGCCTTAAAATATGTGTACTCTTTGACCTACAAGTCCACTTAGGAATTCAGCCACAGGGAAAATCATGTATACGTACATTTATGTATAAGGATATTGACTAAATAGGGAAGATAAAAAATATGGAAAGAACACAAATGTCCAACATTAGGGAAGTGGTTAAGTAAATTAAGGTCATCCATACAATGGAACACTGTGCAATTATTAAAAAGATTTAGAAGAATATCTAAAGATGTAGGAAAATGTTCATCACCAATTGTTACGTAGTAATCTATATCTATCCAAGTATCATTTTGAGAAGGAAAAATATATGTATAGGAAACTTTGAATACATACATATCAAAAGTTGACAGCAGTTATTAACAAGTGATAGAATTATGGTTAATTTCTGCCTGTTCTTTCTTTATGCTTTTGCCTTGTCTGAAGTTTTTGTATTGAGTGCATACTTTGTTAAAGTTGTCATTTTAAAATATTACTCAATAAAGCTAACTGTCCCTAATATATATTCATTTATGCATGAAAAGGTATGTATTGAGTGCCTACTTGGTGCCAGGTGCCAGGATAATAATTTTCTAGTGATAATGAACAAGTAAATAAACCCACTAAGCCACGCTCATCCTGTGATAAGTGCCAGGAATGGGCCCGGGGGAAGGGGTGAAGATCTGCAGGCTTCCACTCGGATGGTGGAAAGACAGAGGCTCCAGGGAGGTGGAAGCGTATTCTGGAGGCCAGAGAAGGAAGTTGTGCTTCCCCTTCGTGGGTGAAGTCAGAGGCCTGGCCAACAGTGAGTGGACAGGGGGTGAGAGGTTTCAGGAAAGTGTGAACCCTTGAGGGACAGCAGATCCCTGCCACGCACACCAGGCTTGCCAGGCAGCAAGCACCCCCGTGGAGGCAGTGGTCATGCACAGAAGGGGACCTGATCAGCCCGGCCACAGGGGTTTCTCCAGCAAAGGTCAGCTCTTGGGGAAATAGCTGAGCTCAACTAAGGTTGAGATTCCCCAAATAGACTCAGGAGAAGGAGGAGAGAGGAGCCAAAAACGGTGAGGTTGGAAAACTGTCACGACTAAAAGTCCATGTCTAGAGTTAGAGACCTGGGAAGGAAAAGGGGTGGTCAGAGAAAGAGAAGCTTAAGATCAGGGTTCAGAGGTGGTACAGTTTCTGGTGGTGATGAGGGTAGGGTATGACCCTGGGACTGTGTGACAAGGATAAGGTGGCCAGAAGTGAGGTCGCCAAGAGACTGAGACATGGACAATAGTCCCCTATGTGGAAAGTCCCAAGATACTAGTGACAGAGCTGGCATTCCAAGGGATGGAGGAGTGTGGCCAGGAAGTTAGCAGGTAACAGCAAGGAGGGGACAGAGAGAGTGTGTGGCCTGGGGCAGGGTGGCACGTGAGCTTTGGAAAGAGCTGGGGGGGAGTTCCAAAAAAAGAGGGAGGAGAGAGGCCGGAAGTACCAGTGGGAGCAGAAAAGGCACCCACCCACCTGTTGGTTCTGAGATAGATGCGGAGGAGAGAAAACCAACCTCCACTGGGAAGGTTTCAGGGAAAGCAGTGTCCTCAAGGGAGCACCTCGGGTGAACACCCAGCACCATGGAGGCAAGCCACAGGGACTCTGGGACCACCGAGACCAAAGAAGAACTTAGGTTCTGCAACAGACTCAGAGAGATCCGCCCCAGGGCACAGCACCCAGGCCTCCTGCCTCCCGGTAGGAGCTCTCAGCCCTACCTCCCAGGAGGAGGAGAGGCACGGGGGGGCCTTCTCCCCGACTCTAGAGGCACTGCTGGACCCAACAGAGGCTGAGCATGGCCTCCTGACTTATTGGCCCTGGATGACAGAACATTCCCTCTTCCCAAACATTCCATTGTGTTTTAATGCAGTGCTGGACTTGTTAAAAGAATAAATTTAGCTTTTATGGGAAGAGGCAGCCGGGCCTGGTCAGGGAGACTAAGGCAGGCCAGGGGTGCCATGGCAACCCCCAGCTTCCCAAGATGGGCCTGAGAAGATGCCTCCTGGCCCCAGCACCTCCCCACTTTCCTCACCTGCCACCACCTTCCCTTGCCACCTCTCATCCTCCCAGTGAGAGGTGGAGGCGGGATGGGGTGCGAGAGAGGGGGTGGGACCCCCAGGTCCCACCAGCTGTGAGACTGCATGAGGACAGCCCACTGCTCCTCCCCTGGGCCTCATCTGTGAAGCGGGTAAAAGTCGGGGAAGAATACTTTGCTCAGAGGGGTGTTGTGAGGCCCTCAAGAAATGCTCACCTCCTGCACATACCCTAAAGGGCAGACCAGACAAGAGCAGGGCTGAGGCTCCCAACAGAGCAGGGAGAAGAGGACCCGATGAAGTCCCAGGCCCCGGGGCAGCAGCAGAGCAATGTGGGTAGGTAGGATGCTCTTTTGTCCATGGTGAGTGTCCTCCTGACTCCAGCACCCTTGGGTTTGCTCAGTCCTGATTCTAGGGCCAGTCAGGGCTCAGCATGAGAGGCCAAGAGTCCTAGGATTCCAGAACCTCAGAGGGAGCTCAGAGGAGTGTTATGTGTTAGCCAGGGTGCCAGATGCCCCCACAAGATGAGATCATGCATGCAAGGATTTTGTTCGGAGAAACTGGGTAAAAGAACACGGGGAAGGAGATGGCGAAGTCTGGATGAGCCCTTAGAGCTGGGGGCACATGGGGCCTGAAAGTTAAAGACTGGGCTGGGCACGGTGGCTCACACCTGTAATCTCAGAACTTTGGGAGGCTGAGGTGGGCAGATCACTTGAGGTCAGGAGTTCGAGACCAGCCTGGCCAACATGATGAAACCTCATCTCTACTAAAATACAAAAAATTAGCAGGTGTGGTAGCACGCACCTGTAATCCCAGCTGCTCCAGAGGCTGAGGCAGGAGAATTGATTTAACCCAGGAGATGGAGGTTGCAGTGAGTCGAGATTGTGCCACTGCACTCCAGCCAGGATGACAGAGCAAGACTCTGTCTCAAAAAAAAAAAAAAAAAAGAAAGAAAAGAAAAAGAAAGTGAAAGACCGAGCCCGGGTGAAAATATCCTAGATCCTAGAGAGATCTAAGGAAGGTCGGCAAGTCTCATTGAGCCCAAGCCAGCCCCTGGGAGTCTGGTGTTTTCCAGCAACCAGCCTGCTTCAGTGTCCCCGCCAGGCTGGAGAGCAGCCTGCAGGACACACAGCCAGGGGGCTCCTCGGTCAGTTCCGCTCCCGTGCTCAGTCAGAAGATGCCCATTCAACCCAGACCTCCTCCTTTTCCTGCAGGGTCACAGGCAACAAGACCAGCCTCTCTGTGCTTCCCTTTCCTTGGCAACCAGGCGCCCGCCTCAGAGGGAAGGAGTGAGGAGTCTGTCACTGCTAGCGGACAACAACTCGCAGGGCCGAGTTACTAGGTTTGCCCGTGGGGGTCCCCCTCTCTCCTGAGGCTGACATACACAGGAGTTCTCAACTAGGGAAAGAAACAAGCCCCCGAGTCTGCTGCTGCTGGCAGGGGGACGCACAGACCTCTCTCCCCTTCTCCCATCTCTTCTCCTCCTTTCTTACTACCCCTCTTCACCATTTCCTGTCAGAGCATGCCCCAGACTGGCAGCCACCTCCTCTGGGAAGCCTTCCTGGCCTTCAGCCACACAGCCCTCTCCCTCCTTGGAATCCCACCACCCAGGAAGGTACTTCAGTGGCTTCAGTGCCTCATCCCTGCTCAGCGTTGAGCTCCTGAGAGGCCTGTCCTGCCTTCTACCTCCCCGAGCACTGGCAGAGCACTCAGAAGTCCCTGGATTGATGGGTAAGTCCTCAGAATGCCAAGCCAGCCACTGGGCACAGCTTGCTGCGGTGGGGGCAGGGAGAGATTATTTATGGGCCCTGATTCTCTCAATTAAGCTCATTGCCTGCCTCGTCTGCTTCCTGAGCCTGTGTAAGCATTCCGGTCTGCCCTTTGTACACACGTGACCACAGAGCAGGTGAGCAGGACTGGGAGATGAACTGAGGTCCGGGCGCTTAACCCAGCTAACAGCATCTCCAGGCCCGGACATCAGGCGTAGCGACTCGACTCTCCTGCCTGAGGTCATGAGACCTGGGGAGACAGGCCCCACCTCTCTAAAACATCTGCCCTTGCCGGAATGGGATGGGGGTTAGGCTTCTGAACAGTGGGCCCCACTTTCAGGATGAGGTGAGAACCCCACCTCTCCCATCCCCTTCCCGTGGGAATAGGGCCAGGGCGCACGCACGGTGCTGCTGGAGGAGAGGGTCCCAGGGGAGCCCTTCCTCCCCCACAGGGAGCCGCAGGCCTGGGCCGCAAGGACAGCACCTCATGCTTTGCGGATCCTTTTCACATCTGTCACCACCACATAGGCCCTGAGACACTCCTGGGAGAAGGGGACAATACTATTGTTCCCACAGTGCAGAAAAGGAAGTGGGAGTGCAGAGAGGGGAAGTGTTTAATCCAAAGGCACAGTTACCAGGAGATTTGCACCAAGCTTGGAATCCCAGGCCCCTTCTGCCGCCTGCCACCTGCCGGGAGAAGCAGGAGGGGGCTGCTTGCCGGCACCCCTTTCCCTCCCTGCGGCCCTGCATGCACGGCTTTCCTCTGGGCCTGTTTCCTCAACTGTGAAATGCTGGTGGCAGCACCTACCTTACAGGCATGCTGTGAGGCTGGCACAGAGGGCACTGTCATAGAGAGGGACATCCACACCTTCCCAGTAAGAAGACCTTTCTCTGCCCCAGTTCTCCTGAGAAGTCCTGTCCTCCCCTCAGCCTGTCCAGCCCCCAGCAAGGGGCCAGGTCCTGGGCCGCAGGGTGGTGGTAGACTTGCTCTTCCAGCAACCCCCTTGCCCAGCTAGGAACCCCCACGCACGGGCGTGTTTGAGCACACAAGCTCAGGGCTGTGTTCAGGGCTGCTGAACAGGTGTGGCCCACAATTTAACGTGTCCTGAGCCCTTTGTTCCATGTTCTGGGGAGAATCAGGTTCACAGCTGTCTTAGCCCCTTGTGTGCTGCTGTCACAGAACACTTGGGAGTAGGTGATTTATAAGGAACAGAAACGTATCCTCACAGTTCTGGAGACTGGGAAGTCCAAGATCAAGGTGCCTGCAGGTTAGGGCCCTGTTTCTCTGCTCCCAAGACGGTGCCTTGAACACTGCATCGTCTGGAGGGGAGGGATGCCGTGTCCTCACATGGCAGAAGAGCAGAAGAGAGGGGGAGCCCACTCCCACAAGCCCTTTTTATAGCGACATTAATAACACATGAGTTTTGGAGGCGGCAAAAACATTCAAACCATGGCAACAACCAACCCATTGACCTGCTGTGCCCTCGAGCAGAGCCTCTGCTTCACTCCCAAGCCCCCGGGATCCCTGCCATGCCCCCTCACGTTTCCCCCAACCTGGGTTCTCTGACCTAGCCAGGTACAAATGGCTTGGTCTCTTCTCCCAAGGCAACAGCCATTGGCTAAATGCACCTCTATGGAAAAAGAAGTGTGCTTTTCAGGGAGGCCTGACCTGAAGAATTATTAAGTCTCCCTCTGTCTCTCTCTGGCTGTGTGACCTTGGGCAAATCACTTCCCCTCTCTGGGCACAAGGGGTGCTGTCCACAAGCTCCCTGCCCCTGTAAACAAAAGCTGGGGGCTTGGTTTGGGAGGCCTGGAGGGGTTGGGAGGGCCTTTCCAGGTCTCTGAAAGCCAATTTCTTCCTTCTGTCAAGGGAGGGGGTGTGAGCCCTCTCCAAGGCCCTAGGGCCCCCTGCATTCCAGGCCTTCTCAGCCCTAAGATCCGTGTGGACCAGAGGCAGTGGGAAGCGGGAGGATGGGCAGCCTGGCCTGAGAACGGCATGGCTTGCCAGCTCCCTCCTGCTTTAGCAAGGCCGGCCTCCCAGGGGAGGGGCTGCCATCTGACCCCCTGGCTCTCTCCAGCTGGCGGGAGGCGTCTCGGGCGTTGGTTCCCAGGCAAAGTCTGCAGGGCCCATCCATCACCATGGCCTCCCTGCTCCCCATTGACCTGCCTGCCGTGCACTCCGCACCCTGCTCCTGCTGCCCCACTGGGGCCCGACATCCCCAACTCCATCCGAGTCTCCCCACATGAGGCCCAGCCTGGGAATAGTCCCAGAGGGTCCCCCGGCCTGTGACATCCACAGGCTGGGTCACCCCTCGTGCCTATTTCCTGGACCACCTGGACCACTGTCCCACTCCACCGGGGGAATGTAGACCTCAAGCAGCCACAGTGGTTTAATTCCTGGACCCTCCTTGGCTCTCCCTGCAGTAACAAAGTCCCCAAAGAGGACTTTGTTTGCCTAAAAGCATCCACCCAGCCCGGCTGGGTCCTTCTGCCACGCACTGAGCTGCTCCAGCGGCATTAACATAGAATCAATGAAGCCCAGTTACGCCTGGTTTCAGCGCAGCCGCCCCTCCCTCTTGCCCCTTTTCCCTGGCCACTTCTTATTCCTGCAAGGTCTCAGGCACCCTAACTGCCGGCCTCCCCCTCTCTGCCCTGCCAGCAGCTCCAGATCCCAGAAAGCCCTGCTGGGGCCCTGCTGTGTCTCAGTTTCCCCAGTGTCTGCCACTCATTGCTTGTTGAATGAATGCGTGAGGGCATGAATAAGTAAAAACCAATGAAGGGGGACATTTGCATCTCAACAGTTTTGGCACAAGGCCTAGGCCCTAATAGAAAGAGACTGCAGTGAGCCTCAAGTCAAAGTAATGAAACACTAGGGAACTGGGTGGACCAGGACTGGCAGGGCGCTGAGACATTTGTGGGGCGTGGGGTGGTGAACAGTGGCTTTGGGTCTGGGTGGGGGGCACGCCACAGAGTTGAGACACTTAGTGTCCAGACCCAAAACCACTTGTAGTTAGGCATCTGGCATGTGCTGCAGAAGTTCTGAGTCTGCGTAGAATGTAGCCTTGGGAACCATCGGGGCAGCATGCCTCTCCTCATAGCGGGCTGGGAACCATGCTTTCATTTTATCCCACCAGTAACCCTGTAAGGCAGACCTCACTATCTCCATTTTACAAATGAAAGAATTGAGGCTCAGAAAAGTTACTCTACCCAGGAGCACTAGGTGAGAATGTGGTCGAGTCAGGATTGGAACCCAGGTCACACCTCACTCCAAAGCCGTTCCTCTTTCTTCTGAGCCTCACTGCCCTCTGCGTCAAATACAGTCCTCCTACTTCTGGCTTCTCCCAGTGACCCTGAGGGCAGTGAGAAGTGGCTGAATGTGGCCACCGAGTCTGTGGTCACCCTCCAGAGGAGATCTGAAAGGGCTAAGCTCTCTGACCAGTCCCCTGAAGCTGTCTCTACCTTGGCCAGCCCAGGGGCCTGTGGTCTTCCCAGTCAGATGCATAGAAGATCCCCAGCTGGCAGTCAGGAGGCCCAGGTCCTCATCTCAGCTTGGTTGCCTGCTAGCTCTGAACCCTTCCAGCTCTGTTGTCTCTTGAAAGCATGACAACACATTTGCAGGTACAGACAGAAGACAGACAGACAAGGCCGGGTGTGGTGGCTCACGCCTGTAATCCCAACACTTTGGGAAGCTGAGGTGGGCTGTAATCCCAGCACTTTGGGAGGCTGAGGTGGGCTGATCACCTGAGGTCAGGAGTTCGAGGCCAGCCTGGCCAATATGGTGAAACCCTATCTCTACTAAAAATACAAAAATTAGCCGGGCGCGGCAGCAGGTGCCTGTAATCCCAGCTACTCGGGAGGCTGAGGCAGGAAAATTGCTTGAACCTAAGAGGCAGAGGTTGCAGTGAGCCGAGATCACACCATTGCACTCCAGCCTGGAGGACAAGAGCAAACTGTATCTCAAAAAAATAAAATAAAATAAAAGAAGACAGGCAGACACACACGACACACATACGCACGCTCCTTCTGGGCCAGTTAGGCTTGCCATTTTCTTAGCTACCCAAACTCAGCCTCGTTATGTGGCCAAAAAAAAAAAAAAAAAGTGGTTTCTGGGCGCCAAAGGACCCTCCCCAACCCAGAAGTCTCAGCCTGGCACACGCTCAGGTAGTGACCCCAGGTCCCCATGAAATCTGGAAAGTTCATGTCTCTCAAGCCAATTCTAAACTTTTGAATTTCACCTCATTCCTTCATTCACTGACCATCTCCTGGGCATCTTCTATACCCAAGACTCCAGGCAGGAAGGCAGAGGACCTAAAGCCAGGAATCTGCCTTCCCGAGCTCCCTGCATGGGAGGAGTGGCCAGGAGGCTGGCAGTCTGGAGTCAGATTGCCTGGCTTCGAACCCCGGCTCTGCAAGACCTGGGCAGGCCACCTAACCTCACTGGGCTACAGCGTCCTCGTTTGCAGAGCTAATACTAATATTTTACTTCACTTCAATGTAAATGGTTTTAAAATTTTTAATGAGATCATGAACATTAAGTATTCTTCCCCAGACCTGGCGTGCCATGAGTGGTCAATACAGATTGCTCATCAGTAGGTGAGCACCGCAGAGGAGTGGGCCCCAGGGCAGCCACCGATCAGGGCCCAGCAGAGCAGGGACAGGGCCGGAAGGACCCTGGCACTATGTCTATGAAGGGTGCTGAGGAAGGTCCCATCATGGAGGGCAAGCCGGGACAATGACCACTCAGAAAGGCATAGCTGGGAGGGTCCTGCACATGGGCCCTGACTCCCTTGTGCACACTCTGACGTTCAGTCCTCACTGGACCCACCAACTGGGGCTCTGGAGCTCCCTGGGGCTCTCTGAGGGCTGCTGTCCCGTCAGGAACATGCACTGACTTCACCTCCTCCAGCCAGACTCTCACGGGTAAGAGAGGCACCAAGCCATGTGCACACACAGGGCTGGGAGCCCGCGAGGAGGTGGGCCCTGATTTGGCAGGTGTGCGTGAGGCCCCCCTCCACACATGCGTGCTGGGGCGGGTGCCAGCATGGCCACAGTGGAGGGTAAGAACACACTTCCAGGCGGCACTGCCAGCCCTTGCCGTGTTCCAGCTTGTTGACACGGTGATGGCATAATTACAGTTTCAATCGCAGATTAATAATAAGTCATTTTTGCAAACGAGGAGGCAGGTCTGCACTGGAAAGGGCCCCAAAGGGCCTGTCGCCTCTGCTATCTGAGGCTGCTGGCCGCCGTTTGATGTTTTCTGCCGAGTAGAGACTTTTCTAAGGATTATCATAACAACAACAACCACCCAGGTAATAATATCCTTTCATAGCCCTGCCTGCCCCTTTCCTATCCATGGCCCTCTGATGGACGGAGGTGATGATGGAGTTTGCTTCAGAGATGGTATCTGGGGTGTGTGTGTGTGTGTGTGTGTGTGTGTGTGTGTGTAAGAGGTGCCCGTGTTAAGATCTGCGTGCAAATGCTCAATTGCGCTGATGTGTGTCTGAGATGTCTGGGTGTGAGCACTGTGTGTATTTGGAAGTATGCGTGTGTTTCCATGTGTCTTCAGCAGTGCCGGGAGGGTCCCATCCCCGACAGAGGCCGAAGCCCCTCGCCTCTCTCTCCTTCGCCCTTAGGGGGACTGTGCTGGAAGATGACGGTGGGGGACAGAGGTGCTCCCGAAGAGAGCTTTGGGATGCAGCAGGGATCCTAGCAGGGACCAGGACAGCCTGGCTCCCGCTGGGGTTCCCAGGTAGGGCTGAGAACCTGCCCGCATGGCTCTGTTCCGAGAGGGATTGGCGAGGAGCTAATAATAACAACAGTGACAATAACAACCACGTCCGTGTGTTCTGAGCTTTCTTTTCTTCTATTCTCTTTTATCTTTGTGATCTCTTTTGATCCCCAGTACCTCCCTGAAGGGAGGGCGGGCAGGCCTCTTGACTCCCACTGGCACCAGTGGAAACCAGGGCTCAAGAGGAGGGGACCTGCTCAAGGGGACACACAGTGGGTGAGAGACATCACCCTGATCAGAGCCCAGTGGCCCTGTGTGCTGGCCTGGAGTTCTAGCCCTGCTCCAGTCTCCTATGGGGCGCCACCTGACCCTTCATCCTCTCCATGGCTGCCTGGGTCACAGGCCAAGGGGCAGGCAGGGTTCAAAAGACCAATTCATGTTTTCCAAATTCCTTTTGAAGCCGAAAGGATGCCTGCGCCCATGGGATTACAGTGTGGCTCTGCAGGCTGGACTCCCGAGAGCTGGGCAACCTCAGGCCAGCCTCTCTAGGCCTGGCCCCGCACCCCTGCTTCAAGGCAGACCAGTCATGCTCATGCAGCCAGGAGCTGGCTCCCTCATAGGACAGCGACTCAGTGAGCTCATTCCCCACAGCCAAGCCTGGCCCAGGTGGTTTTAACAGCCCTATGGGTGTGGTCTTGCCCAGGCCGGCTGCCCGCCTGGCACCCTGGGCAAGAGCAAAGGGCCCCAGAGGAGGCAAGTGGCCACGATTAAGGCCAGGAGGAGGTGCTCACACAGGCCTGGCTTCCTGCTGTCTGGCCCCACCCCATCCCCATTGACCCCTTGGCTCTGTCTTGGGTCCCAGTTACCTTGCATCTGACAGTCAGGCCTGGTGTTTGCTTCATTAGAAAGGGGCCACCATGCTTTCCTCCTGTTGAGCTGCCTGACTGCTGCAGAGTTCAAAGCAATTGGAGGCAGTGTCTAATTACGCCCAGGTGGAAGGCCCTGGGAGGCAGGTGGGAACCATCGCTGATAGAACAAATAGAACAGGCCCGTTTCTCGGCTAGGGAGACTGAGGCGGAGCATCCCTCAGAGATGGAGGATGAGTCAGGACCAGTGCCTGCCCTGAGCTGCCCCTTTGCTTGGCCCCTGCCCTGGGGCTGGGAGGCGGGAGTAGGAACCCAAGCCCAAGCCCTGCTTAAAGGGCTCACCAGGCTGGGCGCGGTAGCTCATGCCTGTAATCCCAGCACTCTGGGGGGCCAAGTCAGGCAAATCACCTGAGGTCAGGAGTTCAAGACCAGTCTGGACAACATGGTGAAACTCTGTCTCTACTAAAAATCCAAAAATTAGCCAGGCATGGTGGCGCACGCCTGTAATTCCAGCTACTCGGGAGACTGAGATAGGAGAATCGCTTGAACCTGGAAGACAGAGGTTGCAGTGAACCAAGATCATGCCACTGCACTCCAGCCTGGGTGACAGAGCGAGACTCCATCTCAAAAAAATTAAAATAAAATAAAAAATAAAGGGCCCACCCAAGAACCCCTTCCTGGGGAGGCCTGCAAGGCCCTGGCATTGTGTCTCTAAGCTGATACTCAAGGCCCTGCCCAAGCTGACCCCAATCCACCCCTCCAATCACACCACACTTCTTAGGGCCTTGGCCTGATCAGTTTCACCTCCTCCCACCTCCTGCCAATCCCCAGCTCCCACCGTCAATGCCATTCTTTCTCCTCCTCTCCATCTAGCTGAAGCTTGGCCAGCCATTAAATCACTACTCAAACTTCTGTCTTTTTATGATGCAACCAGCACCGCGTCTGGCACATACAGGCTCACAATGAGCATCGCACGAATGAATGAGTGGCTGGGTGCCTGGCCAGTTGGCCCTGGCTTTAGCTGGTCACTCTGTCCCCTCTGTCCCCTGACCTTTTTGAGAAGTAATGTAAAGTGTATGAGCTTTTATTTGAGTCAAGATTAATACCCTGGAAGCCAGGGGTGGCTGGGTCTCCCCTTTCTTTCTGTCTTTGGGGACCCCAGCACACCCTAGTGCACCCACTGCGAGCCCCAGTTCACACTGTGGTTAACAGACCCAATCATGGGGAGGAACTGGGCAAGCCAAGGATGGAATTTTTTTTTTTTTTTTTTTTTTTTTTTAGATAGGGTCTAGCTCTGACACCCAGGCTGGAGTGCAGTGGCACAATCAGGGCTCACTACTGCCTTGATCTTCTGGGGTCAAAAGAACACCCTGCCTCAGCCTCCCATGTAGCTAGGACCACAGGTGTGCACCACCATGCCCAGCTAATTTTTTAATTTTTTGTAGCGACAGGGTCTCACCATCTTGCCCAGGCTGGTCTTGAACTCCTGGGCTCAAGTGATCCTCCCATCTCAGCCACCTGAAGTGCTGAGATTGCAGACATGAGCCACCATGCTCAGCCTCAAAAATAAAATTCTTTTTTTTTGAGACGGAGTTTTGCTCTTGTCGCCCAGGCTGGAGTGCAATGGCGTTGTCTCGGCTCACTGCAACTTCCACCTCCTGGGTTCGGCCAGCTAATTTTTGTATTTTTAGTAGAGACAGCGTTTCACCATGTTGGCTAGGCTGGTCTCGAACTCCTGACCTCAAGTGATTCCCCCACCTCAGCCTCCCAAAGTGCCAGGATTATAGGCGAGAGCCACCACACCCGGCTCCAACGATGGAGTTTTTAAAAAGCAGTCTTTTCTCCCCTTCATCCCGGACCCTACTCTCTAGTAACCAAGAACATTAGACATGTTCTTCTGTCTTTGTCTCGTGTTTTTGTTCTGTTTTTGCCTCTGTAACCTGCTTGCAACAATAACACTAAGAATCATTGAGTGTTTCCTCTGAATCAGGCCCTGTCTAAGTGCATTCAATATATTGCCTCATGTAAGTAGTACATAACACCAGTAGTTCTCACTCCAGGCTCAGTTTTGCCCCCAGGGGACACTTGGCAATGTCTGGAGACATTTTGATTGTCACAACTGGGGACAGGGAGTTGCTACTGGGATCTAATGAGTAGGGTCCAGAGATGCTGCTAAATATTCTACAATGCGTCGGAAAGGCCCCATAACAGAGAATCATCCAACCCCAAATGTCAATAATGTCTAGGCTGAAAACCCCCACGTTAAGCCTTAGAGTCTAAGGTAAGGTCATCCCATTTTACTGCTGAGAAAACTGAGGCCCAGGGAAGTGAAGTCACTTTCTCAAGGTCACACAGGCAGCAGGTTGTTGTAGCCCAAGAATTCTGGGCCACAGTCCATGCTCTGGCCACTGCACTCTTCAGCCTCACCTTGCAGCAGTCTTACCTCATCCTGTTGGCCAGGACCCCCCTCGTTGCGGGAGCTGTCAGCCTACCCACAGCTCCTGGGCAGAGGGAGGGCTGGCTCCCTCAGGGCCTAGATGAGGATCCCTGAGTGCCTAGCCACAATGCTCCAACCCGAGGACCCGGACGTCCTGCCCCGAACCT
This sequence comes from Chlorocebus sabaeus, assembly GCF_047675955.1. Classification (NCBI taxonomy): domain Eukaryota; kingdom Metazoa; phylum Chordata; class Mammalia; order Primates; family Cercopithecidae; genus Chlorocebus; species Chlorocebus sabaeus. The sequence goes on along the minus strand of NC_132921.1, from coordinate 34,059,466 downwards.
ATCACAGCCCTGCTGCCCACGCTCACCTCCCTTCTCTGACCTGGGTCACACCCCATGTGTGGTGCCAGTCCATCTCATGTGCAGGGCCCTGTATGGAGAGCAGAAAAGGGCTGGGACAGGGGCCACATCTCCGCCGGTGTCCCCACCCCTCCAGACCCAGGGCGCTGAACACACAGTTGAGCCTTAGCCAGCCCTCTGTGGTTTGGCCTATGACATGAGGGCAGTGGGCGTGGTGTTTTTGGTATAGACAAAGATGGAGGTGGTTTGTGGACAGATGTGAGGCTTGGGGCCATCAGGCTGCTCCCAGGCGCCACAGGGCCTGGCCTAGAGAGGAAGCCACTGTTGAAATGAGGAACCTGTTGGGGCCTTCCAGACAGTGGGGAGGAGGAAGAGGCCCTGTATAGAGGGAGGGAGATGCCCGAACTGGCGCTGGCCGTCTCAGACCCCAAGCCCCTGCTTGGCCAGGCCAACAGACACTCTCCCGCTTGTGGCCAGGGTAAGGGGTCCAGGCTAGAGCCAGATGCAGGAAAGAGCCAGCTTGTGCGGTGAGGAATCTCCCCAACTGCTGGCCCACTGTTTCTAGGGGGGTGGGAGCAAGGAGGAGGCACCGCTCCCTCTCCCCACTTAATCCGATTGGCAGGGTCTTGCACATTCCAGGATCCCAAGACGTCCTACTGCCTAGCACCTGGGTGCTAGAAAGGCATGCAGGGAAGGAGAGAAGGATGGCAGGAGGAGATCCTCAAAGGGATATGAAATTGAGAAGCCACAGATGAAAGATGAAAGCCTATGGAGGACGTAGCCAAGCCTGGGGCTAGGGAGCAATGCTGCTCCCTCCAGGAACCTCTTAGCAGGAGGCACAGGGCCTCCACTAGGCCCTTCCTTCAGCTTGACCCTTCCAGGCTTCTGAAGGATGCTCATTTTCCGGGAGCAGCTCCCTCAGCCTTCCTGGGGTCTTGTCCTCACAGTCACACGAAGCAGGCAAGTGTGCTTCCCTGGTAAATAGTCAGCTCCTCCCGCTGCTTCAAGTCTTCTCTTCCTGAAGGTAAAGAGCTCCCTCCTGCCTCTACAGGACGCCTTCTTAGGACATGCTTAAAGAAAAGGGGAGGCCAGGCGCGGTGGCTCATGCCTGTAATCCCAGCACTTTGGGAGGCCAAGGTGGGCAGATCATGAGGTCAAGAGTTTGAGACCAGCCTGGCCAACATGGTGAAATGCCATCTCTACTAAAAATACAAAAATTAGCAGGGCACAGTAGCAGGTGCCTGTAATCTTAGCTATTCGGGAGGCTGAGGCAGGAGGCGGAGGTTGCAGTGAGCTGAGATCACGCTGCTGCACTCCAGCCTGGGTGACAGAGCAAGACTCCATCTCAGGAAAAGAAAAAAAAAAGATGAAAAGGGGAAAGACAGGAAAAGCAATAATACAAAGTACATTATCACCCTTTCCACAGATTATCTCATTCATCCTCACAACATACTCATTGTGATATCCCTGGCACCTCTAACAGTACTGAGCACAATAAGCATTTGTGGAGAATTAAATGGGATTAGAAAACAATTCCATTACAACAGCATCAAAAAGAATGAATAACTTAGAAATAAATACAACAAAAAAGGGTAAAACTGATACTCTGAAAACTGTAAAGCCTTGAAAGTAATTAAAGAAGGTCTAAATAATTGGAAAAATAGTCCTTTATTCATAGATAGGAAGACTTTACATCACTGAGATGTCAGTACTCCCCAAGCTCACCTGCAGATTCAATGCAATCCCTATCAGAATCCCAGCTGACTTCTTTGTAGAAAATGACAAGCTGATTGTAAAATTTGGATGAAATTGCAAGGAACCCAAAATAAGCAAAACAATCCTGAAAAAGAAGAACAAAGTAGGAGGACTCACACTTCCCAATTTCAAAACTTACCACAAAGCAACAATAATAAAGGCAATGTGGTAACAGCAGAGGAGAGACATACAGATCAATGGAATAGAATTGAGAGTTCAGACATAAATCCATGCATCTACTGATTTTTAACAAGGGTGTCAAGACCATCCAATGGGGAAAGAATAGTCTTTTCAACAGATGGTGTTGGGACAACTGGATTTCCACATACAAAAGAACAAAGCTGGATCCCTATCACATACCACATATAAAAATTAAATTAAAATCAATCAAATACTTAAATGTAAGAGTTAAAAACTATAAACCTGTTAGAAGAAACATAGGAACAAACCTTCATGACCTTGGATTTTACAAAGGATTCTTAGATATAATGCCAAAAACATAAGCAACACAAGAAAAAATAGAACATCGGGTTTCATCAAAATTTAAAATTTTTGTGCTTCAAATGACATAAGAAATGAAAAGATAACCCACAGAATGGCAGAAAAAAATTGCAATTGTATTCATAATACATAAGAATTCTTAGGCCGAGTGCGGTGGCTCACGCCTGTAATCCCAGCACTTTGGGAGGCCAAGGCGGGCGGATCATGAAGCCAAAAGATTGAGACCAGCCTGGCCAACATGGTGAAACCCTGTCTCTACTAAAAATACAAAAATTAGCTGGGCATGGTGGCACATACCTGTAGTCCCAGCTACTTGGGAGGTTGAGGCAGGAGAATCACTTGAATCTGGCAGGGCGAAGGTTGCAGTGAGCTGAGATCGCACCACTGCCCTCCAACCTGGTGACAGAGCAAGTCTCAAAAAAAAAAAAAAAAAAAAAAAAAAGACCTCTTACAACTCAATAATTAAAAGACAAACAGCCCAATTTTTAAATGGGCAAAGGCTATGAATAGACTTTTCCCCAAGGAAGATATACAAATGGCCAATAGGTACATACACATGAAGAGAAACTTAACATTATTAGTCATCAGTAAAATGCAAATCAAAGCTACAATGAATGAGATAACCACTTTACATTCACTAGGATAGCTAAACTCAAAAAGTCAGATAATAGTAAGTGTTGACAATGATGTGGAAAAATCAGAACTTTTATACACTGCTGGTGGGGATGTAAAGTGGTGTAGCCACATTGGAAAATAGTCTGGCAGTTCTTCAAAAGAGTAAACATAGAGTTACCATACAACCCAGCAATTCTACTCCTAGTTATATGCCCAAGAGAAATGAAAACACATGGTCATACAGAAACTTGTACACAAATGTTTTTATCAGCATTATTCATAATAGACAAAAGATGCAGACAACCCAAATGCCTATCAACTGATGAATGGGTAAACACAATGTTGTACATCCGTATGCAATGGAATATTTACTCAACCAAAATGAGTGAGCCCTAATGTAAACTATGAACTTGGATTGATAATTATGGGTCCAGGTTGGTTCATTGATTGTAACAAGTGTACCACACTGATATGGGATTGTTGACGGCTGAAAAGGCTGTGAGGGAGAGGAAGTGGTATATGGGAACCCTTTGTGCTTTCCACTCAATTTTGCTAGAAACCTAAAATTGTTCTAAAAATCCTAAAAGTTTTTTTTAAAGTAAAAAAAAAAAAAGGAATGAAGTACTGAAACATTCTATAACACAAGTGAACCTTGAAAACATTATGTTAAGCCAGTAACAAAAAACCATATATTGTAGGATTTCATGTATATAAAATATCCAGAACAGGGCAATCTATAGAGATGAGAAGCATATTGGTGGCTTTCTAGGGCTGGTGCAGGGGAGAGGGTGGAGAGAAGAAAGTGGGTGGTAGCTAAAGCATGCAGGATTTTTTTCTGGAGTGGTGAAAATATTCTAAAGTTGACAGTGGTGAGTGGTGATGGTTGCACATACCTATGCACTAAAACCTTTGAATCGTATACTTTAAGTGAGCAAATTGTATGGTATGTTAATTATATCTCAATAAAGTTAGTAAGAAAAAGACATTATTGGGACAACTGAAACTAAATGTGCATGGTGGACTAGAAAGTTGTGTTAATATTAAAACTTTCTGATTTTGATAATTGCAAAAAACTTAATGGACATCCCTATAAGGTACTATCATTATTCCCATTATATAGATGCAGAAACTGAGGCATAGCAAGGTCAAGTTACTTGTCCAGGATCACACAGCAATGTAAGAGCCCTTAGTTTTTACCTCCTCCTTGCTTCTCTTGGCACCCAGGTCTTTTCCTTCATGACACTTATCACAATTGATAATTTTACATGTTTTGTTCTGCATGATGATAAGCTCCTTGAAGATAGAGACAGGTCACCTCTGATTACCACTTCTCCATATATTTAAACAAATATTTATTGAGCCTACTATGAGCCAGGCCTGTATGCCCAAAGGTCAGTGAGAATATTCTAGTACAGGGCTTGGCTCATAAATGGATGCTCAACAGATGTTAGTAGCTTGAATGGAGGGGTAGATAAGTGTATAGATAGGTAAATGGATGGATGGGCAGATGGCTGTGTGAATAGGTAGATAATTGGATGAGTGGATGGATGGATAGATGGATGGATGGATGGATGGATGGATGGATGGATGGATGGATGGATGGATGAATGAATGGATATGTGGGAATGGGTAGATAGATGGATGGATAGCTGGATGGATAGGTGGATGTGTATGTGGATGGACAGATGAATGGATGGGTGGGCAGGGTGGGTAGGTGCATAAGAGGAAAGGGAGCTTCTGGGAAAAGGCTGACTGGGCTTGCCCAGGCACAGTACCTGGAGTCATGCTCCTTACCTAGCTATCTTCCCCCTCCTACCTCACCCTCTACCCAGGTCCCCATCTCCAGGCCCTTCACATCCTGAGAAACACACCCACTGTACAGCCCCTCCTTTCTGCATCCACCAGGGCTGTCTAAATCATCCTTCAAGGCCTTGCCAGGCCCCACTCCTCCAGGAAGCCTTCCTAGCTCATGTGGTCTGCTTCTCTTCTGCACTCCTAATTCACAATATTGGTGGACAACCCATATCACCACATCAGTCATCCTGAATAGATGCTCCTGAAATGCAGACCTGGAGCCTGGAAAGGGCAGGGCCCCCTCCTGATCTGCTGTCCCAGGGGCTGGTCAGTGACAGGCTGGGGGAGAAGCCACTGCATTGACTATAAGGCAGGAGTCACAATCTCTCCCTGGATGGAGAAGGAGGACCCGGGTGAAGCCCTTGCTAGGGGCACAGGCAGGAGGAAGATGTCAGCCATGCCAGCTTCAGAGGGACTCCTGGGCCAACCCTGGGGGAGGCTGGGCCCAAGCCCGACCCTCAACCAGGCTGGGGCTGGGCTGAGCTGGCAGGAGGACGCAGGCAGGCGGGAGGCTGTGCGAGTGCCTCCCTCCCCTCCCCAGCCCAGCCCGACCAGCCCCCAGGCAGGCTGGAGGCCTGTTTGCCTTGGCCCTGGGCCAGGGCCGCCCCGCCAGTGAGTAATGCGTGAGGACCGCCTGGCTCCAGTTCAAGGGAAACGGGCTGGAGACGAGACGGGGCCTCCTAGGCCTTCGTGGGGCTAGGTTCCGGGGGCGGCTTCCCAGAAAGTGCCTGCCGAGGCTGCGTTGGGGCCACTGCCAGGCCAGTCGCCCTCCTTCCCCTTTCTCCATCCCCCTTTCTCCCTTTCCTCCTCTGTAGAGACCTAGGGAAGGCAGATCTTGAGCTCCCAGAAAAAGATCATTAGGCATGGCCCAGGACCCAAGGAGAAGGAGCTTGCCAGGATCCCAGCCACTGACCCTGTACCCCTAACAGAGCCAGCCAGTCCCTGGTCCATTAACCCACACTTTCTGAGCACCCAGCCTCTGAAAGGCAAGGACTTGCTGTCAGGGAGAGCATGCAAGTTCAGGGTACGGGGCATGGGCAGCTCAGAAGCTCTCAGTGCTGGTCCTAGAAGCTATGGTGCTGGACGAGGTCTCCCTGTTTATCTGCCCACATTCCAGGGCTCCTGATGAGGACACTGCAGCCCAGAGAAAAGCATGGACTTGCCCACGCTGCACAGTGAGTTAATTGCAGCAAGGTAAGAACCCAGACCTCTTGTCCATGGGACTCTAAACCCTGCTGCTCTGAACAGTGGCCTTCTCTTTCAGCCTGCATGGCTGTCATGATGAAGCGACACTGCCTAGGATGGTTCTGTTTTTCAGCTGCATCCTCCTGGAGCATTCTCAGGGCTTCTGTAACTTTGCGACTCTGCCCTTGCTGAGTGGTATCTTTCTGCTTAGGACCTAAGTGACCACCTGGGTGGAGAAGACACCATGGTCATCAACACCTTTCGGAGGCTCAGAGATTCCCAACCCTCTGGGAGATTGTGCAGCCGACCATGCCCCTATGCCTCTCCAGGCCTCTATCCATGATCAGTCTTCCTAGTTGCAAAATACAGAACATTATTCTGGCTGAGTTAAGCACAAAAGAAAAGTCACGAGGGGATCCTGGGTAGGTCACAGAATCAACAACAAGCCAGAGAACTTCTTCACAGCAGGGGTGGCTGCCAAACCACACCACGGTGCTGGCCTTCTGAGCCCCGCACTGGCCCTGCCACAGAGCCCCAGAAGGCTCCTCTCTTTCCACTGACATCAGCACTAGACACCAAACACTGGATGCTGCTGTTGGCCTAGCCATCCCTGCTGTCCCCTAGAAGTAGGATGTGACCACTGTCTACCCCTGGAATGATTCTCCTACATCCCTGCTTCTCTCTTCCCAGACCCTGATCCCAAGAACAGGTTGGGGGCATCTGATTGGCCAATCCCGGGGCACATGCCTGTACTTGGTCACTAGGGAAGCTCGAAAAGCAAGTATCTTGCTCATTATCCTCTCAATAAGACTCAATTAAGGGCCGGGCACAGTGGCTCATGACTGTAATCCCAGCACTGTGGGAAGCCAAGGCGGGTGGATCACTTGAGGTTAGGAGTTCGAGACCAGCCTGGTCAACATGGTGAAACCTTGTCTCTACTAAAACTACAAAAATTAGCTGGGCATGGTGGTGCATGCCTGAAGTCCCAGTTACTCGGGAGGTTGAGGCAGGAGAATGGCTTGAACCCAGGAGGCAGAGGTTGCAGTGAGCCAAGATCCCGCCACTGCACTCCACCCTGGGTGACAGAGTGAGACTCTGTCTCAAATTTTTAAAGTAAAAATAAAAAACAAACAAAAACTAAACAAAAAAAGACTCAAGTAAGAAGAATTTCCCCAAGCCAGGTAGAGAGCCAGATATCAGTAGGCTAATCCATAAAAACAAATATCCTCTCCATTTCATTCCCCCACCTCCAATTCTTTGTCCATTTCATTATCTGCCCAGACTTTCAAAGTGAATGTATGTAAAGAAGTGTGTTGCTGAAATAGCTTTGGGGTTCAGCATCTAATCGTACTATGTCAGTGAAATTCTTAGCCTAGGTCATGGCGCTTAATAGATATTGAACAAAGTCAAGCTCTCCTCCCAGAGGAGTATGCAGATGGACAAGCTGAGGTAAGGTGGCCTGTAGCTCTGCTAGTTGGCCACAGGATCTGTCCTGGGTTACTTGACTCCTCTCTCTGCTTTCCCATGGCAGACAAGGACAGGGATTAGAAGAAAGTGTCATATAAAGTGCTTTAGGACATGAGTCATTCCAACAGAAGAGACTGGAAGCCTTCTTGAAGTAGATGTTTGAGCTGGACATTGAAAGAACAGATGGGTTTCATCAGCTACAGAGCAGGGAAATGCATTTCAGGCCAAGGGGCCTGTGTGAAGATGTGGAGATGTGGAAGTACATGCTTTTCACAAACGAAATAACTCAATGCTGGATGTTACAACACACCCTCTGCCCTAACTAGAAGTATGGATCAGCAAGGGACAGCATGCATATCGAGAGGGTGCCCAGGAGGCCTCTGAATTGTTCAAGCCAGAGGCTACGAGTGCCTGAGCTGAGGCAGTGCCAGCAAAACAAAGACAACTTTACACCCAAAAATTTCCAGTCCAGGGAGAGAGGAAAAACACATGGGGAAGAGCAGAGGGGAATGGAAAGAATGTGACTGTCTTTTTAGGCATTTTTAGGCAAGTGGCTTTTGAGGTGCTGGATTCAGTTATCAGGGTCCCTTTACACAATGGAACCAAAAATCATCAAGAAAGCAACAGGATACAGTATTCCCCTGCAGGGAGTTCTCCGTATGATTTGAGGCATGAATGAGCACAGAGTGAATCCCTAATAGGCAAGCTCTGGTAACACCTGATGGCCCCTAAAAAACCCTCCTCTTCTGAACGGGGAGGGTGTAGTTATTTGCAGGGCTTTAGTTTTGCTAAGTGGACTCTGCAAGTCAAGGGCCAGAGTGGAATTGCTGAGACAACAGAGCAGAGGCTGAAGCTGCCAGTGGGCCCTTCTTCCCTTGCCTCTTGCCCTGAAGACCTTGGTTATGCTTAGAAGAAGAAAAAAGAGAAGGAGAAAGGGAGGAGAAGGAAGGAAGGAAGGAAGGAAGGAAGGAAGGAAGGAAGGAAGGAAGGAAGGAAGGAAGGAAGGAAGGAAGGAAGGGGAAGGAGGACAGGGAGGGGAGGGAGGGGAAGGAGGGAAGGGAGGGAAAGGAGGGAAGGGAGGGAAGGGAGGAAAGGGAAGGAAGACAGGAAGGCTAAAGACAATTGGCACCAAAATGAGGGGCTAAACCAAGAAAGGTAAAGTCATGGGATACCAGTGATGAGGGATCCCACCCAGTAGAAGGTGGAGGGATGCTTCAGGGTGACTGCTGTGCATCAGGCCTATGAGGCAACCTGTCCAGACTAGGGCAGAAGGATGTAGACTTCAGAAGGGGAAAAAATCAAATCGACAAACTATCTGGTAGGTTTAACCTTGAGAAAAGCTATATTGAGAAGTGATTGAAGAGTGTGGAAACCAATGGCAAAAAATACAATGAACTCTAAGCAAATGAAAAGAACCTAAGCAACTCAACTTCAGAAATACCAACACATTGCATAAAAAAATAGATGCAATAATAGTATACTATATGACTCAGAGTATACAATATGGGCATAGTTGTAATAATGTAAGTGTTGGTCACAGATAAGGAAAACAATGTGATGCTGCAAGAGAGCTACTCTCCAATTAGGAAGTTACTAGATGATATCTAAAACTGACGTATCAAGAAACATCAGAATATTATTTTGGAATATGTCGATATACAGTAGTACCCCACTATCCTAGAGGGATATGTTCCAAGATGCCCAGGATGCCTGAAACTACAGATAGTACAGAACCCTATATATTTTTTCCTGTGCATATATGCCTATGACGAAGTTTAATTTACAAATTAGATGTGGTAAAAGATTAACAACAGTAATAATAAAATAGAACACCTAAGAAAAAGTGTCAGCATTACTACTCTTGGGCTTCGAGGCCATCATTAAGTAAAATAAGGATTACTTGAACACAAGCACTGCAATACTATGACAGTTGCTCTGCTAACTGAGACACTACTAAGTGACCAATGGGTGGGAAGTGCCTACAGCATGGACACGCTGGACAAAGGGATGATTCATGTCCTAGATAAGACAGAGTGGGACAACACAAGATTTTATCCCGCTACTCAGAATGGCACACAACTTAAAACTTATAAATTGCTTCTTTCTGGAATTTTCCACTTAATATTTTCAGACCATGGCTGGGCACACTGGCTTACGCCTGAAATCCCAGCACTTTGAGTGGCCAAGGCGGGCAGATGGCTTGAGCCCAGGAGTTTGCGACCAGCCGAGGCAACATGGCAAAACCCCATCTCTAGGCAGGATGCAGTGGCTCACGCCTGTAATCCCAACACTTTAGGAGGCCAAGGTGGGCGGATCACAAGGTCAGGAGTTCAAGACCAACCTGGTCAACATGGTGAAATCCCATGCCTACTAAAAATACAAAAAAATTAGCAGGAAATGGTGGCACATGCCTGTGATCCCAGCTACTTGGGAGGCTGAGGTGGGAGAATCATTTCAACCTAGGAGACAGAGGTTGCAGTGAGCCAAGATTGTACCACTACACTCCAGCCTGGATGACAGAACAAGACTCTGTCTCAAAAAAAAAAAAAAAACTCTACAAAAAATGCAAAAATTAATTGGATGTGGTGGCACACGCCTGTAGTTCTAGCTACTCAGGAGGCTAAGGTGAGAGAATCCACTGAGCCTACGAGGTTGAGGCTACAGTGAGCCGAGATCACACCACTGCACTCCAGCCTGGTTGACAGAGCAAGATGCTGTCTCAAAAAAAAAAAAAAAAATATATATATATATATATATATATTTATATATATATATCTCATATATATATTATATATATATATATGAGATAGATAGATGATAGATACATCGCAGCTAACTGAAACAGCGGAAAACAAAACCACAGATAAAGAGGGACTATTGTAATCCATTCTAATGAAATTTACCCCTGAAAAGTAGCATTGGAGAAATTAAAAAGGGCTTTAACATTTTATTTAATAAATTCTTGTGTCTTTTGAGTATTTGATGATGAATATATACTATTTTTACATTTTAATGAGTAAAATGTTTTATATATCCCTAAAAAGTTATAGTGATAAATACTGAAAGAAACAGCTTGAAAAGTTGAAAGGGTTACTTCTGGGGAATAAACCTAGGGTGGGAGAGAAAGAACAGTGGACTATTTTTTATTAAGCCCTTCAATAGTACTTGACTTTTAAAATTTTGTGTATGAATTACTTTGAAAAAAATTTTAAGACAAATGACCACAGAGAGTAACAAACCCAGGGAAAAAGTAGGCAGAGGACATAAACAAGAAATTCACAAAAGAAATAGAAATGTCTCCCAACACATGGAAAAAAAAAATCATCCCTACCAATGATGAACGAAAGCATCAGAGGTAGCTGTGTGTCCATGAACCTGGAAATATGTTCTCATTACAGCATTAAGTGTGTTTGTGTTACGGAAGGAGCAGTTTACAAAATCATACAATAGTGTCATTTTATAACAATTTAAGCATTCATTCAGCAAATTTTCTGTGAGCACCTATTATATAGTGAGCACATAAAAATGTATTTTTTTTAAAGTCTGAAATGAGTTGTGTTCAGATGTCAAGAAGTTCTCTGTGATGGGTGGCACAAGAGGTGATTTTTACAAAATTCTTCTCCCTTTGTTAATTTAGTCTCTAATATTTAAAGAGGGAACATATCTTGCTAAGGAGATAAAAGTAAATAGCAAAAGAAATGAATCACCTATTTTGAGCACTCCCAAAATAAGAAATAAAGCACTGACAATTGGTTTGGATAAGCACCCAATTATTAACCTGCTTAGACACTGTAGATACTGTATCACATACATTTTGTTTGTTTGTTTGTTTTGTTTTTTGAGACGAAGTCCCACTCTGTTGCCCAGGCTGGAGTGCAGTTGCGTGATCTTGGCTCACAGCAACCTCTGCCTCCCGGGTTCAAGTGATTCTCTTGCCTCAGCCTCCGGAGGAGCTGGGGCTACAGGCACACACCACCATGCCCAGCTAATTTTTTTTGTATTTTTTAGTAGAGATAAGGTTTCACCATGTTGACCAGGCTGGTCTCGAACTCCTGACCTCAGGCGATCTGCCTGCCTCAGCCTCCGGAAGTGGTGGGATTATAGGTGTGAGCACCATGCTTGGCACACATCCATTTTTATACCTCAATCCTCAACAGCATCAGGCACATAATAGGTCTCCAGATAAACAACTGAACAATCAAAACAAGCAGGGGCTTGTGTGGTGTGGTGGTCAGGGGCTTACTGTTTGTATGTGAGCCTCCAACAGGCAAATGGATACTGATCAAAACTACACAGTGTTAAAAGGATCCACATGAGTGATGCATATAAAGCACTCAGCACCGTGTTTGGCAATAGGCAAGCACTCAAGAAAAGTTGGATGCTACTAATAATAGTAGTAGTTGTTATTATTGTCATTGCTATAATAGTAGCTAGGACCCCAGAAATTCCACCACTCCTGCAAGTGCCCATGTGCAAGACAGTCCCCTCAGCAGTCCTGAGAACAGTAACCTTTCCCTCTTTCTCTTCTTCCTCCTCTTCCTCCTCCTCCTTTTCCTCCTCTTCTTCCTCCTCTTCCTCCTCCTTTTTTTCCTCCTCTTTCTCTTCCTCCTCCCACCCCTCCTGCTGACGTTCTTTCTACCCCATTGTTCACTGACTACCTGAGAGCAAATACGTGGGGACAGCACAAGCTCAGTCATCACTGGAGGCTGGCCACTTGGTCCCAGAGATTCCAAAACCAAGACGTGCAACTCCCATTCCCTCCCTGGGTCAAATCATACATAAGGCACTGTCCTGTATGCAGCTCATTAGGTGCTGGAAGAAAAAGAGGAAGGGGACAAACTTAGGGGAAACAAGACTGAATTTTTGGAGGGGGTGGCCTGCCATTGACCCCTCTTTAAAAATATAGACTTTAACTGATGTGTAACACTTGTAGAAAAGTGAACAATTTTCACAAACTGTACGCCCCATGTAACTAGCCCTTAGATCAAGAAACAGGACATCATCAGACCCTAGAAGTTCTTCTCGTACCCTCTTCCTGACATCTAATTGGTTTCACCTGATTTTGAACTTTATATAAAGGAATCATACAGTATGGACTTTTCTGTATGTGCCTTCTTTGGCCCAGCGTTACAACTGTGCAGATCATCCTGCTGCCATGTAGAGTCAGAGTTCTTTCATGTCCATTGTTGCATGATGTGCACTGTGTAAATAACCATCTACTTTTGACAGACATTTGAGTTGTTTCAGTGTGGAGCTATTATGAATAGTGCTGCTATTAATATTCTTTTTTTTTTATTTTGAGACAGAATCTCACTGTGTCACCCAGGCTGGAGGGCGATGGTGTCATCTCACCTCACTGCAACCTTCGCCTCCCAGGTTCAAGCAATTCTCCTGCCTCAGCCTCCCAAATAACTGGGATTATAGGCGTGTGCCAACATGCCAGACTAAGTTTTGCATTTTTTTTAGTAAAAGTGGGGTTTCACCATGTTGGCCAGGCTGGTCTCAAACTCCTGAACTCAAGTGATCTGTTGCCTCAGCCTCCCAAAGTGCTGGGATTACAGGTGTGAGCCACTGTACACGGCCTGCTGCGAATATTCTTGTACATGTCTTTTAGTGAATATATGTGTGCATTTCTGATGCAGGTATGATTCTCTTTAGCTTTGGTAGATACTGCCAAAAAGTTAACCAGTTTATACCCCCAGCATCATCACACGAGAGTTCCTGTTGCACCACGCCCTCACTCCCATTCAGCACTAAGTGGCGTATCTTCAAATGAACACTGGCATCTTTTAAATTCTGCTCCACTAATAGACAACTATGAAAATGAATGATCTCCAAAACTGTCTGTGATGTATCATTAAGTGACATAAGCAGGGCGCAGGCCAATATGTAGAATGTGACTCCACTGGTGAGAATTGTATGTGTGCATATGTAGAGGCAGAGGCCAATTCAGAAAGGGGACATATCAAAGTCTCCAGCATGCTCACCTCTGGGGAATGAAGTTGGAGGGCATAATTTAAATGATGAGGTTAGGGCTAATTTTTACTTTTGATATCATTTTTCAATATTTTTAAAATTCAAGAAAAATATCTGTATAAGTAAAATAAAATCTGCCATGCTCCACCCCCCATTACGATCACTCACCATTCCATTACCTAAGGCTGGCAGCTAGACTCTGTCTTTCTTGTTATTTCCCAGCATGCGCTCCTGCTCTGGAATTACCCTAGGCAGGGCCTCTGGGCAAGTCTCCTGGGCACTGTAATTTCCCTGGCTGCAATGTGTCATTAGATTTGGTGTTGATGACACGACGCCCATACACAGTGAATATTACAGCCCTGGATGGGACAGGACAGCTTGGCCAAGGAGCAAGCCCTTCCTGCAGAGAGACCCCCAGAGTCTCAAACTGCCTCAGTGGGATCAGGCCTTAGTGTATTTCTGTCTCGACCTTGAGGAACAGATGCTGGGAAAACTACTCTTTCAAGGCTGCTGGTGTCTCTAACCTCCCCTGGGGACCCAGGGCCCAGAGCAAGGGCTATGGAGTTAGGCAGACCTGGGCTTCGGTTCTACCATTCTCTCATAGTGAGTCTCTTGCTGGGCCTGCAAGTCTTCACCTGTAAAATGAGCTAATGAGAGCACTTACCTTAAAGACAACACAACGTAGGCCGGGCATGGTGGCTTACGTCTATAATCTCACCTACTTGGGAGCCTGAGGTACGAGAATTGCTTGAGTCTGGGAGGCGGAGGTTGCAGTGAGTCGAGATCATGCCACTGCACTCCAGCCTGGGAGACAAGAGTGAAACTCCATTGCCAAAAAAAAAAAAAGTACCTTACAGAGAGTGCCTGGCACATACTTAGCCCTAAGTAAACGCAAGTTTTTGTTATTATTATTGTGGTCATAGTTGTCACTATCACCACCACCCCAAGAAGTAAACTTTTGCATTCACCTTTTGGGAGGAAACAGTATAACAATATGCTTTTTATTTTCACAAATGTTATAAAGTAATACATACCCACTTTCCTTTTTTTTTTTTTTTTTGGAGATGGAGTCTCTCTCTGTCACCTAAGCTGGAGTGCAGTGGTGTAATCTCAGCTCACTGCAGCCTCTGCCTCCCGGGTTCAAGCAATTCTCCTGCCTCAGCTTCCTGAATAGTTGGGACTACAGGTGCCTGCTGCCACACACGGCTAATTTTTAATAGAGACGGAGTTTCACCGTGTTGCCTAGGCTGGTTTCGAACTCCTGAGCTCAGGCAATCCACCCGCCTCGGCCTCCCAAAGTGCTAGGATTACAGGCGTGAGCCACCGTGCCCGGCCCCATACCCACTTTTCTTGGAGAAAAGGGAATGTGGCTGGGCACGGTGGCTCATTCCTATAATCCCAGCAAGGCAGGAGGATCACTAGAGACCAACAGTTGGAAACCAGCCTGGGCAACATAGCGAGTCTCCGTCTCAACAAAAAAAATAAAAAATTAGCCAAGCAAGGTGGCGCTCACCTGTAGTTCCAGCTATTTGGGGGGCTGAGGGCAGGAGGATCATTTGAGCCCAGGAGTTCAAGGCTATGTTCATGCCACTGCACTACAGCCTGAGCAACGGAGACCCTGTCTCTAAAAAAAAGAAAAAAGAAAAAAAAGGAATTCACCTGGAAATTAAATTCATATATTTTAGTTGAAAAGTTAAATAGTCATTCAACATTGATCCAACCAATATGGGTTGAGTGCCTTCTATCCCTTCTATGTGCTGGGCATTGTTCTAGATTCTAGGGTTATGGCAGTGACCAGAGCTAAGTCCCTGCTGTCACAGAACTCACACTTTGCTAGGGGCCTCTGACAACAGTCAAGCCAACAAGCAGATATATAATAAAATATCAAACATAGACCAGGTGCAGTGGCTCACGCCTGTAATCCCAGCACTTTGGGAGGCCAAGGCAGGCGGATCATGAGGTCAAGAGATCGAGACCAGCCTGGCCAACCTGGTGAAATCCTGTCTCTACTAAAAATACAAAATTAGCTAGGCATGGTGGTGTGTGCCTGTAGTCCCAGCTACTTGGGAGGCTGAGGCAGGAGAATCACTTGAACCTGGGAGGCGGAGGTTGTGGTGAGCTGAAATCATGCCATTGCACTCCAGCCTGGGCAACGAGAGCAAAACTCTGTCTTAAAAAAAAAAAAAAAAAAAAGGCAAACGTGTATACAATACAGTAAGTATAGTGTCAACCACCAATATGAAGAAAATTCAAGCAGGATAGGCGAGAGTAGCTGGGAACATGGTCTGATGAATCCAATCAATGTGTTCAGTGGAGCCGGAGCTCTGCTCTGAGCCTCTCTCTCTTTGCCCAGAGGATACTGGTTTTGGCCAGGTTGAAGTGGCCCCTGGCCTGGCTGGAGCTGTATCCTGAGGAGACGAGAAGGTGAAGAGCTGCTTCAAAGATGATGTAGCTGAGGAGCAGGCAAGGGCGGGGTTTCATCAGAGAGGAGCCCTGGACCAGGTGGGAGACTGTGCCCTTGGAGGACACCCAGTGGCAGTCCCTCATGGGGCACCACTGGAGAGGCACTTCATGCCAATTACAGCAGGTATTTACTCATCACCTACTATGAGCCCAGTGCTGGGCTTTGTACTATGAAAGGATTCAAGTAAGCATGAGGGCTGGGCTGGTGCCTGACCTCAAGGAGCTTCCAGATGCTGGAGATACAAGACCCAGCTCCATAAAGGAAAGAAGCAAGCCAGATTCTGCAAGGGACTGAGTGTGGGGCACAGGTCACATAATCATGTGGATAGGCAAACCTCCAAATCTCAGCCACAAAGAAAAAGTTCCACATTCAAACAAAGCCTGCAGCAGACCCAGGGGCTCTCCGGAGCAGCAATTCAGGATCCAAGCGGTTTCCATCTCTGTCTCCATCATCCTAAAACATATCTTCCAGGTCCCTGTGGCAGAGGGAGAGAGAGAGCTGGGTCACCCTGCACCAGTTTTTCAGTGCTTTAGCTTGGAAGTGACGCATGGCACTTCTCACAGCCCATTGGCCAGAACTGGTCACACGGTCCCAAACAAACTGCAAGGGAGGCTGGGAAATTAGGGAAGTGCATAAGTATTCCCTGGGAATAAAATGTCTCGACCCCAGGTCACTCATTACTGCTGGGATCTGGGCAGGCTGAGTGCAAGACCTGGAGTTTGAAAGGGGCATGGGACAGAGCGGTGAGCACCAGGCTTTGGATAAAAGAGCCCTGGGTTAGGCTTAAAGAAAACTGCTTGGCCACCTCTTGGCTGGGTGACTTGTGTGAATCTCTCATCTCTTTTAGCCTCAGTTTCTTCTAAAATGGGGGCAGTCAGAGCTCCCATCCAGAATCATTAGAGGAACGTGTATGAAAGGGCTGTCTGCACTGCAGAGAATGGATTCAATATAGTTGTCTGTGACACATCTCTATTTTCTTTAAGGTTCAAAGCAGTCCTAATATACACACTCTATTTCTGTCCCCAGGGCTTCTGTGTCCCACTGATCTTACCCTTTTCCACCAAAGTGCCCACGGCAGAAGAGAAACTGCCAGGACCTGGAGCCACCACTTAAAGCAACACCAAGGGCAACCACGTGTCCTTGAAGTGTCTTGATTTTTCTCAACAATTCAGGTCAAGTTTGCATTCTACTACGTAAGATATAAGGGCTTATGGTAGAAACAATTGTATTCCTTCTCCCCCTAAGCTTCCGCTAAAATGGCAGCTCCAGGCTTAGCAAGAGCTTCCCCTGGCACCTGGGCACATGTCCATGGCAGACTCTGCCTCTCAAATTCCCAGGAAGGAGAGCACAGATTCCCTAGGAAGAGGCTCCCAGCTCTCCCAGATCTCCGCGGCTCTCACAGCTGTTTAAATGGACCCTGCAGTGGGCCAGCCCCAACCCAGGCAGCGTGCCCCTGCCCAGCCTCTCACCCCCAGCCCAGCCAGGAAATTGTCCCTGAATTAATCAAAGCACTTGCACTAGTCCCAACTCACCAGAGTCCTCCTCCAGCGGCCACTTTGTGTTGGGTAGATTAATTGCAGCTGGGGGAGGGGAGGGAATCCATTTTTAGAAAATCATTACTTTCAGAAAGAGAGCGGGGTGCTTCTGGCTGGGGGAAAACTGCTGAGTTAGCAGCTCAGGCCTCCTGCTTGAGAGCCGCCAGGAAACCGGGGACTGTGCAGGCTGCTCCTGGCTCCGAGGGTGGCAGCCTGGGCCCATGCACCCCTCCTCCTGAGGCCAGGGCACCCCAACCCTGCAGCCCTGGCTGCTGCTGGTCTTTCCTTCCTGCCCTGGCCTGGGCTTAGCGGTTGGATGACATTCTGAGCAGGAAGGAATCGCTTCAATATTGGCCACCCCGCTACTATCCATGGTCTGGCTTTCCGACTGTCTTCTCTCACTTGCTGCAAAATCCACCACCCAGAGGGCACCACCAGCCTCTGACTGCAGCTGCGGGATGAAAAGAAGGGTGGGGACCCCTGATCACGGCTGGTTTCCTTGGATTGAGTATCTAGTAAAGTATCTGAAATTGCCCTTAGTGTAGGTCAACATGATCAGATATTAGCAGTCCCACGTGGCTCAACCTAATTAGCATATGGTCAGCTCTTCACATGAATTTTCTCCCCAATCCCTATTTTAGCCTCACGAAAGTATAATACACACTTTATGCTTTGGAAATTGAGGTTTGAAGAGGTTGTGACTTGCCCAAGTGAGTGCTCAAACCCAGATCTGTCTGACCTCCAAACCCGTGACTGTGAACCACATCCTATTTCACATCAGGCCCCGACCCTGCCTGCCCCCAGCACACCCTCAGGGACAGTCAGGAGTTGCTCATTGAGGGCACACCAGCTGAGCTGACACACAGGTCCTTTGCAGGCCCCTGAGTGTTGGGAGCCTAATAGACCCAGCGAGAAGTCGTCGCTTGCTGTAGTTTTAGGTGCAAATCCAGCTTCCATCACAGGCTGTGCATAGGTGGTCCTGGGCAAATCACTCACCCACTGGAGGGTCGGGCCTTTCCTGAATCAGGGAAGGCCTGCCCACGTCCTCTGCGGCGTGGGGGCACAGGCAGCATGACCCTTGGTGTGCACGGACACGTACAAATGGCAGGTGTTGTTTCTGTTGCTCAACAGTCAGATCAGCTTGGTCCTTCCAAACCAGAACTTGTTTTAGAAAAAACATATACACAACGCCTTGAGCCAGGCCTGCTCAGAGAGATTAGATAACACAGAAGTGATGAAATCTGATGCTATCACTTAACAGCTGGGAGACTGTGGGCAATTCTTTGAACCTACTTATCTGTAGAATGGGAGTGATGATCACAGTACTCACTCGCAGAGTGGCTGTGAGGATCATATGGGACAATCCCAGTGAAAAGTGCTTAGAACACTGCCTAGCAGAGTCAGGACATACTCAGCGTTGCCTCTTGATGATGACGATGATGACCATTATTCCCAGCCCAAGCTAAGCCCACAGATATGCCTCGTTCATGAGACAAGTCCTGTCTGAGCACCACACCAGGAATTGTCAGGGCAGTGGATCCTAACTGAGACTCCAGTTGAGACCCCAGGGTGCCAAGAGCTTATAGTTCAGCAGGAGAGAGAATCTTACACTATTGATCACTCTTCAGGATAAAAAAATTTTTTTTTTTTGAGACAGAGTTTCACTCTTGTCGCCCAGGCTGGAGTGCAATTGTGCAATCTTAGCTCACCACAATCTCTGCCTCCCAGGTTCAAGTGATTCTCCTGCTTCAACCTCCCAAGTAGCTGGGATTACAGGCACCAGCCACCACACCAGGCTAATTTTGTATTTTTAGTAGACGTGGGGGTTTCACCATGTTGGCCAGGATGGTCTCGAACTCCTGACCTCAGGTGATCTGCCCGCCTCAGCCTCCCAAAGTACTGGGATTACAGATGTGAGCCACTGCGCCCAGACAGACAGAAATTTTTTAAAGGGAGGAGACCTCTTGGAGAAAGTGTTGCTTGCATCGCATCCCAAAGGATAAGGAGGATAGTAATTGAAGTGGCCGCAAAGCACTTGCTGCAGAAGTGCGTGGCAGGCCGGCAGCACGGTGCATCTTCCTGCATGCCTGGAACAAAAGGTTGCTGTGTGTGGAGGGCTGGGGGCTCACGGGAGAGGTTGGCAGAGGTGGGTGCTGAAGGGCTACTTTGACCAGAGGTAAGGGAGACCCAGGGAAAACTAACAGGCCCTGAATTAAGTCATGCTAGTGGGGGTGGAGAAAAGAGAACGCTGAGAGATACATTTGCATTTTATAATTATTGATTGAATGAAACAGGGTGGAGGGAATTTGTTTTTTTATTACAGGGGACGGGGCAAGGATGGGGAATCCCGGTTTCTGGTTGGGACAACTGAGGCATCTACAGGTCCAAGGGAGACAGAACCACCAGAGTGATGCTGTCGTCCAGGGAGAGGGTATGACCCGGGCAGAGCCTGAGATCGAATTCTATAAGACACCCTGAAATTTAAGGGGTGAACTGAAAGGAAGGAGTACCAAGAGGCAGGAAAACTTCCTTCCAATGGGGTAGCTTCTCCCCCTACTCTGCTAATCTCAATGCCATCCGAGCTGAAAGTCCCACCTCCTCTGCAAGCACCTGTGGCCCCAAGACCAGGCCTCCTCCTGGGTCCTTGCCTTTTCTTCTGCCTGCACTGTTGCTGATCATCTCAGGTGTGGCGTCTTGTCCCCCAGCATCACTCACAGGCACTGTCCAGGTCCATGTTACCTCCATGCCCGCCGCGGCACAGTTCTGGGCACATTGAAGGTGCTCAGGAGATGACTGTGGGTGACGGGCTTGCCGGCAAAAAGAGGGAAGTGTCAGAAACCAGCAAATGCCAGACTCCTCCTAAGCACACCTCTTTCCCCACTATCCAGAATCAGCCATGCAGCCAGACCCCACACACCTCCACCCCTGTTCCAGCCTCTCCTTCCTCCAGATGCCACAGCTTCTGCCTCCCAAATCCAGAGGCCTTGCGCAAGTGGCAGGGCCAGGAGGAAACGTGGCGGACCACCCTCCCACCTCCTCTCCATTTCAGGGAGTTGTGGGACTGGAGTCACACAGGATCCTATCAAATAAACATCTCAACAGGGCGCGGACCAAGCAGGAAGAACCACTCAGCCCGGAGTCAGATCCTGATCTCCCTAACCGCTTACTATCTTACTGTGTGACCTTGAGCAAGTCATTTCACCTCTCAAAGCCTCCATTTTTGCACAGCGTCCTAATGAAGATGAAATCAGAATTCCCTCAAATGCCTAGACATTATGCCTGGCACCTAGTGAAGCATTCAATAGATGGTAGCTACTATTATTAAAGAGCTTCCCGGCATGCCAAAACAACTTAGAGCAAGCTAAAATGACTTTGACAGCCCCCAGGGTGACACCTTCCCTCCCCACCCCTCCTCTGCCACTACCACCCTGGAGTTAATTAGAATCCTCCTTGGGTGTTTTCTAGAGATGAGATTTTGCACTTATTCTGGGTTACAGAACTACAATGGAAACAAGTTTCAGTTCAATGATAAAAAGCAAAAAGTGACCAGGCATGGTGGCTCACACCTGTAATCCCAACACTTTGGGAGGCCAAGGCAGGTGGATCACCTAAGGTCAGGAGTTTGAGACCAGCCTGACCAACATGATGAAACCCCATCTCTACTAAAAATACAAAATATTAGCCAGGTATGGTGGCAGGCGCCTGTAATCCCAGCTACTCAGGAGGCTCAGGAAGCAGAATTGCCTGAACCCGGGAGGCAGAGGCTGCAGTGAGCCGAGATCACTGCACTCCAGCCTGGGCAACAGAGCAAGACTCCATCTCAAAAAAAAAAAAAAAAAGCAAAAGCTACTTTGAGAGGTAGTGGGCTCCCCATCACATGTAAACAAGTTGGCCTGGATGACCACTTGGCATTAACGCCCTGGAGCATAAATCAACAATCGACATGTATTCATATTTCTTGCTACACAATTGTATTGTCATTCCCTTTAATGAAATGGTGGCACCAGTAGGCTGTAGCGCTTTGGGTCATTTTTTTGGCAAAACAGAAAGTTAGCTGTCCTACATTGGCCTTCCCAAAAGCTTTCATGAAATCGTACAGGCTTATGATATCCAAAATCTTAACCCCCACTTGAAAAGGCCCCCCTTCCTGGATATAAGGTTCAAAAGCCCTTACACAGACACCTGCACGGCCGTTAGTTTCGCACCCAATTTAGACCATCTCTTGTGCAAGATTTCCCGAATCTAAAACATGGCTCAGATTGTGGCTCAGCAGCGAACCAAGGCAGGCTGATGCCAACACAGCACTGAAGAGGCATTTTGACTGCAAGTGCCACCAGGGCTGGGCTGGGGAAGGGGACTAGTGAACTGTCGCTTAAGTTCCAGCAGACAAGGGAGGATACTGCAGAGTAGAACTTGGACTCTGTGACCTCTGTGGCCCAGGACAGTATTTGGGAGGGAGCCAGGAAGTGGCCTCGTCCCTCTGACCACCACTGACATTC
The DNA here is from genome assembly GCF_047675955.1 of Chlorocebus sabaeus. Lineage (NCBI taxonomy): Eukaryota > Metazoa > Chordata > Mammalia > Primates > Cercopithecidae > Chlorocebus > Chlorocebus sabaeus. Next base: position 34,037,597 of record NC_132921.1, on the reverse strand, counting down.
AACCCCTACCTTCATCACCCCTCCAGGGCCTCAGGCCCAGGAAACTTCTCCTGGAATCCAGTCTGGCAGAGGTATCTTAGGCTCGGGATTTAACGCCAAGCGAAGAGTTGGCAAGAACCAGATGAACCCAGGTTCTTGGGGCTAAATTTCCCCATCCATCCATCCATCCCTAATCCGGTCTCCTTCCCATCACCCTAGTTGTAATTCCTTGTCCTCAATTCTACAAGCTTTGAATTATCACCCACAGGGCTCCTGTAGGTTGTCTCCCATTACAAATTCAAGACACAAGGAGGGATGTCTGGGTAGCTGCAGGTCTTTCCAGCACTCCTGAAGACCAGGGCTGTTCTAGATGTCTCTGTTTTGTGGCCCATGTCTCCCCTCCTCCAAGCACTGGGCTGGGAAGACGCCAACTCAACTGAATTTTGATGAATACTCCTCCCCACTCCCTCCAAGCAGCAGAAGAAAAAGGAGCTGGAGGACAACATGAAATCAAGTGTACATTTTAAAAATCGTTTAATGGAACATAAACTCCTTTAGAAAAACATTCAGCTAGGTGATAACACCCATAGAAAAAAACACCAATTTTGTGTTTATCTTTTTTAATTTGGCATTTGTTATTTGCATTTATATTAAAGCAAAGTGCATCTTTTCTTTATTTTTCTTGTTTATACACATTGCACAATACATAAATAATGATGCTTATAAAACGTCTTTGTATTTACAAGTAATAATATATTTATATATAACATAAAATACATTTTTTTCTTTAATAAATCTCAGGGTTTTTTTTCAGGAGTCCTTTCTCTCTCAAAGCACTACAATGCTAAATTTCCAATGAGAATGCTTCTCTTGTTCATTTAAACCTTTGTAGTTAGAAAAATAGCTTATGTTAAAGTCTAAACATGCTCATTGAGCTAAGAACAGTGTCAAAGTATCATACGAGTGTATGAGTTGTAGAAGAAATGAAAGAAGAGTTAGGTGTCAGCCTAGGATGGTACCTTGGGTTATGACGGACCAAATCCTTCTCGGAGGGAAGGGGACTGCTAAGCATGTCCCTCCCAGGGATGTCCCCGCTTGCTGGCCCAATAGCAGAGCTCAACACACAGGCTGGGAGCAGGGAGTGCTGAGCTGGTTTTCTAAGTCCGGGAAAAACCTGATGTCACCAGGGCAGGCAGGGGAGAGGCTGAGGGGAGAGGGCACTGGGTGAGCAATACTGTGAGGGGGCTGCCCCGGCAGCCCTTAGGAAGCCCATTTCAGGGAGATCCAGGAGCAGATGGCCAAAAAAGAAAGACCTACAATGGCAGGGGCTGATGGGAAGGGAATAAGACAAGGATGAAAACAATTGATTCTGGTTCAGCCACTAGCAGGCTTGCTGCTCAGAAGCCTGTGGACAGGCCCGTGTCCTTGATGAGGGAGAGGAGGGGCAGGGGCTTTCCTAGGCTGGGGACACAGCCGTGCTCCTGGCAGCTGCTGGGACCCCTGCCGCCCAGGTACTGCCTCTGCCCCACTGAGCATGTCCAAGGAGCACGAGAGACACGGCTTGGGACTGCAAACCTCTCTGCTGGGGACATTCGTAAGAGACACAAAACAAAGCACATCGTCTCCCCATTTGCCGCTCCTGCACACGCGTGCACACACTCGTAGCCTCACACTCACACACACACTCCTGACAAGTGAAATGATGACCGTCCCCCTTCATACGCTGCGTTTGGTGGTGCTTGGATTTCTGCTTCCCCTCTTCCTATCAAGGTGTCCTGCCGATCATACCCACCCCCTCTTCCAAAAAACCCCCAACAATTCTTTTCATAAGCTATTTCTCAAAGAGCGAAACAAAACAGAACACAAACGAGGACGAGAAGAAGAAAACCAACCAACCAACCAACCAACCAACAAAAAACGACCAAAGAGTCTGCATGAAAAGCAAGCACTCAGGAGGAAAATATTAGCAGCAAAGTAGTTTGAAGTGTGGCCTGCTCAGCTCACGCTCTGTCCCCTCCACACGCGGCTACCGGCTGTTGAAGATGACCTCTAGCCAGCACGGGCAGCTGCTGATGAACTGGCGGGTGTAGCACTGGCCCCAGCCCTTCACAAAGCTGATCTGCACGGTAAAGCCCGTCCACGGCTGCTGCATAAACTCGTGGTCATTGGGCCGCTGCAGGCTGTACGCCTTCTCGTAGTCGAAAGCCTTGATGGAGAAACCGGGGAACACCTTGTGTACCAACAGCGTCCTGGAGTCCGGGTTGTCCAGTGTGGCGGACTTGATGAAGATGGGGTAACTGCTGCGGTTGTACACCCACACGCCATCCACCTCCCGCGTCAGCTGGATGCCGCAGCCGATTTTGCTCCGCACCTTCTGCACCAGCTGACTCTTGTTGTCCGAATTGAGCTGTCCGAGGCAAAAGCCATTCCCCTGAGGTAGATCATAGAAGATATCCAGAGAGGGCTCCTGGACACAGTAGAGCCTCCCCACTCTCGTCTTCTCCTCCCAGTATGCCACCACGCACCAGTGTGACCGATCCCCAGGCTCCAGAAGAAGTTGGGAATCTAGAAAACACAATGGCAGAGAGGGTTGGTGGGGACAGGCATTGGTGACTACTAGAATGAAGACACCCCCCACCCCGGTCACCAGCTCATCTCTCAGGACGAGACAGAAAGGAGGCGGTGAGGATAGTCCTGGACTTGCCCAGGCTCTTACAGCCCTTTGACCAGGACCCTGCCTTTCTTTAAGCATAGGAAGTGCTGGGGGCTGCTTCTCTCCAGGCCCCTGCCTGTCAGGAGTCCAGTACACCAGCACCTGTGTCCACCTGGCCAACAAAACCTCTTCTCTGCAGAGCACAGACGCAAAGGCACCCTTAGTAACTTGGGTGGTCCAGGTTCAGGGCCGCAAAAAGCCTCAGCAACATACTGGAGTTACAGATCTTTCAACTGGATGGAACCTTGAAGGCCAGCTCCTCCAGCCCCTTGTCATCCTGATGAGAAAACCAGGACCCAGACAGCCTGCTGCTGGAGTACCAGGGGATGACACAGCCAGAGCTAGGACCCAGGTGTCTAGACTCTGGGGCCACCTATGCGACGGTCTCTGGGTGCCTGTCACCCAGCTCTCAAATCAGTACCGTGGTCATGAGGGACCTCTTTATCTGGTAAAAATAAAAATGAGAGTGGCTTGGGACAAAAACATCTATATTCCTAATAGAAAAACAAGTCTCAGTGTGTCAGCAGCAGCCCTGTACACAAAGGGTGAAGTCATGTCAAAATGCCAAATCACAACGTGCAGACCGGTATTAACCCAGGCTACCTTAACAAAGCTTCCTCCAGCCCAGACAGAAGATTATGTGTTTCAAATAGATGTGTTCCCCTTCTCTGCCGGCACCCCCGTCGCCACGGGTGCCCCCTCTCTCCTCTCCTTCCACAGAAGCATCCGGAGCCTGCAGGGCGCCCTGCTCCGCCCTCATCCCTCCCCTGCAGGCCCCGCCCCACTTCCCTACACAGGGCTCTTCCCACAGGCAGCCTGGGGGCCGGGGTGATTCTGGTAAGGTAATTTTCCTCAACAGGCGCTTGGAGGACTTTAAAAGGGGGGGTCACACGGACGGAAAGGGAGCCCCGGTGGCGGCGGGCATTCTGACTCCTCCTTAAGCAGGAGCCAGCGGGCAGGCCTCAGACTTGGGACCATAAATCTCCCCAGCCCAGCCAGACTGCAGGAACGCTGTGGTTTGTGGCAGCAGGGTGGAGACCGGAAGTCTTGTATTTGTTAACAAAAATGGGGACAGCAGAGGGGGGGAAAGCAGAGAGGGGAAAGCAGAGGGGAAGGGCCCCATGTCGGTCAAGCCCTTGCCCTCGCTCCCTGCAGCCCCAGCTCCTCCCTCTCGGGAGCCTGGGGGGCACAAAGCAGGGGTTGAGTGTGAGATGTGTTTTGGTGTAGCCTTTGTATTCTGGAGTAACTGGGTTCAGAGTGAAGGATGATGCGTTGCACCCTGCGGGGGGTCGATGGCGGAGGATGGGGCCGCATCCTGCTGCCCCAGCAGGCTGTGTAACTGGGGCAGCCCAGGACACCAACTCGCTCCAACTTTTCAGGCGTGTTAGGACCTGGGAACCCATTGGCTCCACTCAGTTGTTTTTTTTTTTTAAAGTAGCAGCCAACGTTGGATGGAGGTGCCCATCAGTAAGGCCGTACAAATGTGCACACTGCGGCCTGCTGAGGCAGCCACACACACACACCCTGAGCGGCGGTTCCCTACAGACAACCCCAGCTGGCCTTCCCAAATGCCTGCCCCAACAGCTCCACAAAAAGGGGACACTGAGGTCTCATTCCTTTCCCTCAAGCCCCACCCCACTGAAAATTAACACCAGAAAACTGGTCGGTCACCGCCCCCACTTATCTAGGAAGTCCAGTGGGTGTGCAAGACTGTGTCCATCATGTCAGTGTGTACGAGTGTGTGTTATATATGTTTCTGTGTGCACATACGTACTGGAACATATGGAAAACAAGACAGGGACAGGGAGAAGGTGACTCATCAGACATTTACTTGTTTCTGCAAAGTATCCATCAACTGCTAATAAACTTGTGAGCACTGGCAATCTTTGAACTTTCTTGCTGAGGGAGCTCAGCTCTGAAGGCTACACCAAAGACCCGAACGCCCATGGAGGGAAGGACACATTGGCATCACGTGTGAAGCGGGGCAGAAAGCCCTCTTCTGGGAGGCACAGGACATCCACCCTTTTGGTGGGGAGGAGGGTGTTTTGAAACACAAGAAGCTTTAGCTTATTTTCCCAATTCAGGACAACAAACCTGCCCTGGAAAGGAAGACTCAGGGAGTTGCTGGGAAGGAGGTGGGAAGGAGGTGGGAGGGAGCGAGGATGGGAGACCTCAGCAGAGCCTCACAATGCTTTGTTTCATGCAGCCGGGACCCATGAAACCGGGCACCAGCCAACAGGAGGAGGAGGGGGAGGAGGAAGGGAGTGAGTGGAGTATGGACCTGAGATCGAGGTGCCCCCATGCCAGGCCTGTTAGCCACCTAGACAAGGGGTGGGAGCCTTGTCTGCCAAGGGCGGGGGCGTCTGGGGGCAGAGGCAGCTGGGCGGGGACTGGAGCCTGAGACCTGTAGGCGGAGGGGGAAGTGTCAGGGGGGTTTCTGGTTCATCTGTGCAGCCCGCCAGCAATTTGCTGCCAGACACCCCCTGGAAAAAGCCTTTTTCTGCTGAGGTTAATGGCCCAGCCCAGAAAAACTGCAGTGCGTGGCTGTCAGCAGTGCGTGGAGGTTGTGAATGCTGCTGTGTTTGAACAAGGCCCCTGAAGTCCATTCGGTGCCCTAACCCACCGCAGGGAGACTCCTGCCTGCTCCTCCCTCACTGTCCCCTCCGACTCCCCCACCAGCAGCCTCTGCCCTCCCGTTAGGACAGCTCCAGTCTCCTCCTGCCCGGCCTATTTCTAAGCACACACAAAAAAACAAGCTTTCCAGCAAAACCATTCGACAACAGCAAAGGCCCTTCGAACACACACCCTTGTGTGAACATCACACCTTCTGGGGACCCCGCACGACACCTCCCATTGCCAGTACAGAGATTCCCCTCTTTGCCCTGAATTCCCCGCCATTTGGGCTCATTTCTGGGAAATGCTCAGCTTCATCTTCACAGAAACACACTTCCCTGAATCGGGCCCACAGCCCGCACAGTCTCCCCACAAAGGTCTGTGTGGACGCTTTGCTCCCAGGGACTTCCCGGGCCACGTGTCGAGGGGCTGGGAAGTTCAATCAGTACAAGGACTAAGGAAGAGCCTTGGCCTCTCTCGCTGATATTTAACCTCCAAAGGCAAAACTCACAGTCCTTTGTTAACTTCCCTCAGCTTTATAACCTTTTCCGGTATTTTCCATAAATTTCTCCCCCTCCCCAGAAAACTGTACAGGGGCTTGTTTTAAAAGAGTATGTGTTCATTTTAAAGCATCCAAAAGAAAAGCTGTGTTGTAAAAAGCTCACTAATCAGATGCCTGCTCACAATTTTTTCTTTTTATTACAGTGTAGGGAATTTTTGGAGCAACACCAGAAAAATGCTGAATCTGCCTAAAATTCCTTTAAGGTGTTCCCCCACCTCCACCTTTCCCATTTCCCTTAAAGCATAAAATCCTCCCTTTAAAGGGAAGGGGGAGGTGGGCGTTGAGAAGGGAGAGGACTTCAGCCTCTGTTTGCACTCCAGTTGGGGAAGACCACTTAGCAAGGAGCTCCCTGACTCTCACAAAGAGTTATTTAATTACCCGGCTCATGAATGAACAGACCAGACCCTTCCAGGAGACCAGAGGCTCATGAATGAACCTCACACCCCAGGTCTCAAAAGCACAGGGTGACCAGGCCTCAAGGCCACATTTTAGGTTAAGTAAGGAACTTTCCCCTTCTTAATTTTTTTTTGAGACAGACCCTTGCTCTGTCGCCCAGGCTGGAGTGTGGTGGTGTAATCTCGGCTCACTGCCAGCTCCACCTCCCAGGTTCACGCCATTCTCTTGCCTCAGCCTCCTGAGTAGCTGGGACTACAGGCGCCCGCCACCACGCCCAGCTAATTTTTTGTATTTTTAGTAGAGATGAGGTTTCACCATGTTAGCTAGGATGGTCTCAATCTCCTGACCTCGTGATCCACCCGCCTTGGCCTCCCAAAGTGCTGGGATTACAGGTGTGAGCCACCGCACCCGGCCCCTTTCTTAAATTTTTAATTTGAAGGCATCAGGAGAAGAAAAATGGGGGGAGGGAGGAAAGGCCTTGTTCAGTGCCTCAACAATACCATTTCTGGTCTCCACCTGAAGGCAGAGGGCAGAGAGGCAGAGCAGCTCCAAGAACAGCCATGGGGTTCTGAGAACACGGGCAGGCATGGAAGAGAGGCTATACTGGGCCTGACTGGGCCCAGACACACAAAGGAGGTGCTTGTGGGGAGGGGGTTCCCAAGATTCCGTTTAGGAACAAGGACAAGCTTGGGGGAAAAAAGCCAGTAGACACATGAACTCCATCAGCTGACACTCCATGGTTAAATGTGTCCAATTGCCAGGGTACTGGGAGCTGGGGTCAAAGGTGGGTGAGGAGGGGTCTCCACCAGCTCTCATCTCTGTGAGGCACTTGGATAATGAAGTAATATTCCTCTGCCAAAGTCCTACAGGGTCACGGGCTTATGAGCTCCCTCCTCTATGGTCCAACAGAGCAGAAGGCTGAGGACGGAGAAATTGAGGAGGAAGAGCGTCTGGGCAGGCGTGGCCGCCTCCTGCAGGCCTCCCTGTGCCAATCAGGGGCAAACGAAGGGCAGAAATGTGGACATAACTTGCACCTGGCAACCTGGGAGCGCAAACATCACCACGCCTCGCCAATGCCAGGTCCAGGGTCCTTCTGTCCTCAGGACCCAGGCGCCGCCAACGGTTGCCTCATCCTGTCTCTCCCTCCATATCAGACATCTCAAAGGTTAACAGCACCCATTCCCTGCTCCCAACCCTGTCAGGAAATTGGCTGTTCTGATATCAACAAGCCCTCTTCAGGCACAAGCCTGATATAAAAAGGGACTCCAGTGCCAATCTATCCCATCTATTCTCACCCCAAATCATCATAATTCACAAGGACCCTTGCTGGTCTCTTGTTTTCTAGGCAAATCTCCCCCCCCCCAACAATCCCACCAAATAGAGACCTGTAAAACTTGCTGAGACATCTGGGCTCACTTTAAGACCCAGGGCCATCTCTAATCCACCATGCTCACAGCCTCATCCAGAAGAGGAAATAGGACCCCAGAGCTCCCTCAGACTCCTCAGGAAACACAGACAATGCTGGGGTTTAGAGCGAGTTCCTCATGGAGGAAACAAACCAAAATGTTTCAGGTAAACTCTGAGTTACTCAGAAAATGCTGGCGCCCAACCCATCTCCACCACCCCACGCTCCTTCCCCAAACAGATCAGAGGATGAATCCTGGCTGGTGGAAGGTTGACCTGAGAACAATGGTTTTTTTTTTCATGCTTTGCAACATCTCTAGTGAAGTGAGATGGCTGGACTTGGGGGTGGGCAGGGGGTGCCACAGGGTCTCCTTCAAAGGCCAGGCAGCTCTCTGGTTCCCGGGCCCAGTAGGCTTCGTTTCCACCCCTCAGGGATTTCTAGCCATGGCAGAATCCCTGCCCCTGTGCCAACCCCAGAGGTAAGCTGACCAGCTACAGAGTCAGACACACCAACCTCGCATGCAGCCTTGGGGTAACTTCAGCTCATCCCTAAAACAGAGCTCCCCTAAGGCCAGCCTCCTAAGGTTGCTGTACCAATTTGATGCAAAAGTGATTAAGGCCAGTTGAGGAGAGTGCTGCACACACGCTGGTCTCATCTCTGAGGCTCCTGGGTTCTCCAGCTGCTCAGAAAATGCCCACCAGTCTTCCCAATTGTCTCCACAGCCCCACACCCCATGGGAGGACAGTTCTGGGCCAATGCCTATACTTAATAAGCATTTACTTTGCATAGGCTGTGTTCTCTAAGTGGCTCATGACAACAACCCTCTGAGGCTGCATACTATCACCAGTCTCTTAAAAAAGGGAGTAGTGGGGGTGAAGCACAAGTCACTGGCTGGTGCAGAGCTATACTTCAAGCCCAGAAGATTGCCTGGTGTGAGCTGTGGACACAGGCCTCTAAAGCCACCAAGTCCCACTGTTTCTCTCCAAAGTGTCCTTCAGAACACACTTTGGAAATGCTGCACCAGCTTTTAGAGCTGAGCATGGGGTGCAACTCCCCTGCAGCAAGAAGTGGGGGGTGAAATGGTTTTTTTGCCAGCAAGCTGCTCTGTGACCTCGGCGAAGTGGCTTGCCCTCTCAGGGTCTCAGTTTGACCTGTCCATAAATAATGTAAAGGGCACAAGGGAAGATGGCCCCATGGGCCCCCTTCTGGCCTTCATGGTCTCTGGCTGCACTCTGATTCTCAGTATTAAACAACACTGGTTCCATTTATTTTTACAACCTTCCAGAGAGTAAGAAAACCACTTTGAGGAGCAGGGTACATTTTTGCATTTAATTTGCAACAATAAAACAAAATCAAATCAAAAGGGAAAGGAGGTTGCAGTCAGGCTTTGCTGTGTCCATCTCTAAACCAACTTTTTGTTTTTTAATTTCAAATAGTCAGAAATGAGTTTTTACTCTGTCTTACTATTCATCACCCTCAAGAGACGGTGGGCCCCCAGGAGAGGATCTCTTTTATCACTGTCATCCTTCCACTATCTGCCCAGGCTTGGTTCCCTGAAGTTTCTCCTCCCATCACCGCCCTCAATGCCACCTCTCCCAGGCCTACATATTTGGCAGATCTTGCTGGTCTAGAACACTAATTAGTGACTGTGTCCTTACAAATTATGTTAAATAATCAATTCCTGGAACTAAAATGTACTCCCTGGCTCCCCAAACTGGTCCCACACCACCTCCCCAAACCCCCAAACATCTGAGTCTGAAGCCCCCAACCTGGGGATAAATGCTCCGAAGAGCATTTATCTTGCCATAGAGAATGTAATTGAGGGTGGCACAGGGCAGGGGAGGAAAGCCACACAAATCAAAAGCTCTTGTCTGTCTCGCCAGCCAGGCTGACGCGGCTTCCTGTGCCCCAGCATTCAGCCATGCAAATTATAGCGTGTACCCAGCTGCCTGCAGCCACTGCTGTCTGAGGAGGCCCGCTCTGCCCAGGCTCCTCTGAGAGAGGCCTCAGAGGAAGGGTGGGGACTCCCGACCCAGCCAACTCCATTCATAATATTGACAGTAAAGGGCCTCTCTGGCTGCTGTTTAGTGTGCATGCAGCCGAATCATTTCTCAAGTTCAAATTTCCAGATACTTCCCCTCCATGGTGCACCAACCAGGTTCCCACTGTTACTCCCCAAGTAACTCAGAGCAGCTCTCTTCAGAAAGGGGGTTCACATATTAGCAGGCACAGAAGCCCTCAGCCCTGCATGGCATTGTCTGATCAGCTGCCTTCCCTCTGGGCATGACCCTGACACCCCCAGGAAGGCACAAGGGCTGGGACAAGCATGGAACAGAAAGTCCGTCATGTCCAGAGAGACATCCAAGTCAAGTCTCTTACCTCACCCACCTACCCACCTGCCACCCTGAGAGTGTCAGGAGATTCCCCAAATTCCCTATCTGGATTCCCAACTGGGCAGCTGACACTGAATGCTGATTCTCTCTCTCTCTCACACACACACACACACACACACACACACACGTTAAAGCATCATGAAAATCTTAATACAAACCACTGCATCATAAGCCAATTTTCTAAAAGGACAAAACCCCTAGAAGGACAGGACAGTTTTTCCCTGGTTTTGCAGGTGTGGGGGCTCTGTGCCTGCAAGAAACCAAGCTACTTTTGCCGTGGGCCTCATTTTAATAAAGTCCCAGGGTACCAGGACCCCTAAGTCCTTGGAAGTATCACAGGACCCAAAGGCAGAACCTGCCCTCTCCCACCCCATCCCCCACAGGTCCAACTCCACTCCAGTTTCTAGAGGGTAGGAAAGCTGTCTGAAGACGTGGAAAAATACAGTGAGAAACAAAAGTCCTTTTCATTCCTCCCCTCCCCCGGCTCCCCTTGTTCCATAACAATTATGAAAACTGTTGGATGGGATGGCATTTTGAACATTTACTGCATTCCAGCCAATAAATTCCAATGCAGGATCCGATGGAAAAGATCCCTCCTCTCCGGCAAGCTCCCTCCCTGTGCACTCCCAGCCCTCATTCCATCTCTCACTTTACAACCCAATACCAGGGCCTGGCCAGGCCAGGGCCGCACTGTACTTAGAGGGGAAAACAACAGTACGACAGCCTGGAGACAGCGTGCAGACTGGAAAAGTTAATCATTACTTCTGTCTGCCTCCGTAATCTAATCTCTCCTGCTTGGACACACTCACTGTTCAGCCATCCCAGCCCTTTCACCCCTGAAGCACCCAGGACCTCCTAGACCCGAGCCCCCACTCCCTCTGGCGGGCCCTCCCACTCCTAACCTCCAGTTAGGAGGTCAAGGGAATAAAAGAAGAATGAAAGGGTCCCCCACCCAGAAGCTGCTATCACAAGGCCCTGGAGTCCAACATACACAGCCAGACGCTCTGTGCTGGGTGCCCCACCTTTCAGAGCCTCCAGGTCTCCCATAAACATGGGCTCCCATAAATCTGAGCTCCAAATCTGGCTGGTGACTGCAGCAGCCCAGCACTGCCCCTCCCCCACCGTGCAGGGACAGACTGCCCCCTCCCCCCTTTCTCCCCCTCTGCCCCAGGATTCACCCTCAAGCCACCCGCAGTCGGTAGGGCTCCCCCACCCCATGTGATCAGTGTGGGCCGACACACAAGTCAAGGAGGCTCCGCCGTTGGCGATGCCTTAAAAAATTAAACACAGAATGACAGTGTAATTTAGCAATTCCACCTCTGGGTATATACCCAGAAGAACTGAAAGCGGGGACTCCTACGGTATTTGCACATCCATGTTCACAGCAGCATTATTCACAATAGCCAAAAGGTAGAAGCAAGCCAAGTGTCCATCAAGCACTAAATCAACCAAACATGGGATATTCATACAATAAAATATTATTCAGCCTTAAAAAAGAAGGAAATTCGGACATACCCTACAGCATGGATGAACCCTGAGGCCATTATGTTAAATAAGCCAATCACAAAAGGACAAACACTGTCTGATTCCACTATTCTATGAAGTACCTAGAGGAGGAGGCAAATTCATAGACAGAAAGGAGAATGGTGGGTGCCAAGTGCTGGGGGGAGGGGAGAAGGGAAGTTAGTGTTCCATGGGAACAGTTTCAACTAGGGAAGATGAAAGTTCTGGAGGTGGACGGTGGGGATAACAGCACAATATGAATGTACTTAATGCCACAGAACTATACACTTAAAAATTGTTAATATGGTAAATTTTATGTATATTTTACCACAATAAAAGAAAAGAAAAAAGGCCTCAGCTCTCTTAACGCTCTCCTTTGCACCCCCGTAACCAGTCCTCGTAAGCATGGAGTTCCTGAATTGGGGATTCCACGGGTGGGACTGGGCTTCAGCAAAGATAGCGGCCCCCTGCAAATGTATACAAATTGTAGTATATCATGCATTTTTCTGGACAGTCCTCAGTTTTCACCCATACTTGGAAGAGTTTGCAAGTCAAGAGACAGGAAGAACTACAACGTTTTTATTTTAGAATGGAAGCAGTCTTTGGCTTCCATAGGGATATCTCATCAATGGCAGGTCATTCCCACACCCCTCAAACCCAAGAGACAAAGATCACAGATCACTGAAGGGACTCGACAGCCAAGCCCAAGCCCTTATTCTGCAGATGAGAAAACTGAGGCCCAGAACACAGAAATGGCTCCTGCAAGGCCATGTGGCCAGCCAGGGGCTGAGACACTCAGTCTCAACCGAGGAGGGCAGGCCAGTGTCTAGCGACAAAAAAGGTGGAGGATGCTGGCCCCACCATTGTAATTCTCTCCCAGCCCCCTCCTGGGACTACAGCATCCTGGACACCCTGGGGAGAAGAGGAGGCTTTTGAACCTTTGCAGGCTCCACGATCCAGGGCTCTTCCCCAGGAAACAGCCCCCCAACGGGGTTTTGATTGTGTCCCCACTGAGCAGGAGATGGGGCCCATCTATTTGTAAGAACAGTATGGTGTACTCAGATCACACTGAGAACTAAGTTTTTAATTTTCCCTCTTGGTTATTGATTCATGAGGGGGTGGGGCAGGGCTGGCTCAGAGGCTGCAGTGGGGCTGACCAGGTACCCAGGCCCAGCTCTTGATGACCCTCACTTAGCCTGCCGGGGAAGGAGACACTTAAGAGCGTCATGAGGTGACTGGAAGGTGGGACAGGAGACAGGGACAATCATTTAACCTCCGAGTGAGCCACCCCAGAAAATGCAGACAGCCAGTCTGCTAACGGCACAGTCATATCTTGGCGTCTTATTGTTTTTGTTCCTGTTGAGTGACAGTCGCAGATCAAAACGTAAGAAAGCTATACTGAAATGAGCACACAGTTGCTGGCCTGGTTATCTGAGTTGTCTTCTGGCTGAAAGAAACTCCCAACTTTGCAAGATGAAACTGGAGTTGAGACCAGATCTTCCCTTTCTGCTCTGATCAAACCTCCCAGCAAAAGTAGCGCTCCCCGCCTTTTCTTCCTGGGGCTCCACAGAGGAGCAAGAGTAATTCAATTAGTGAACTCCACACAGCTCGGAAGCCATTGCTTGGCCCCGGGGGAACAGACAGGGAAGGATGAACGTGAAAATGAAACGCCCTGGTAACTGCATCTTAGATTATTTCATCCAAACCCAACCCCAGACAGGCCAGGGCCTCACACGCAGGGCTGACACCTCAGAAACGGGCTTAACTCTCAGATTTAAAATTAAAAAGCTACAGTTTCATCCCCTAGATGGTCTTCATGAGAATCAAGCCCTCTGGAGTTACAAAGGAAAGTCACTCCTGGGCTTCGAAAACATCCCACTTCCCCTCTGGCTGTCAAGACATCAGATACCGTCTTTCCAGATGTTTCCCCACCCCTTGGCTGTGGTCCACTGAGGAGCCTGGCGCTAGGCTGGTCACTTCCACTCTGTGCTGTGCCCCAGGTACTGCCAGGGTCTGGAGAGTGGATTATAACCACAGCTCCTGTTCTTCCTGCTGTCATCTTACAATCAGCAAGAAGAGGGGTGGGGAGGCGGGCTGGAACCAAAACCCGGGAGACCTACCTCTGTTTCTGTTTATCCACAAGCTTTATCTCAATTCTCAACAGACCACACAACCAAAGCAGAAGCAGAAGTAGATGACTCAAGAGCTCTGCCTACTCCAGGGGGCCCACCCCTGCACCTCCCTCACCTATGGCCTGGCTTCATGGAGGGACCAGGCTCTTCTGTCCTACAGAAGCTGCCCCGGCCTGCCTCCAAATGGAGGCAACTCATATTCAATCCCCCCTCCCCCCGGCTCCATCCCCATGGATGCAACATCACCTTCGGACAAGCCACTCCATCTGCCAATTCTTAACTCTATCCCGGCCCAGGAACTGGCCTTCTGCACAACACAGAGCCTGGCATATCATAGGTGTCAATACATATTTGCTCCATAAACGAATCACAGGGACACACTGGCTTCTTCCAAAGCAGCAGGCCCACCTAGCTTCACACTCAAGAGAGGGAGGCACATGTGAACCCACCCGAGAGGGGAGCACACCTTCTACGCAGGGAGTCAGTCAGAAGGACCAAGTCCCTCTCCCGGACTCCCTGCGGAGGATGCAAGAGAGAAGCCCTGTTCTGCGCCAGGCCGAGAGCAGCCGCTGTAGCAGATGCTGCTGAAAGGTGTTTCCAAGGCAGGCGCCGGCCCGCCAACCTCTGCCGGCACACCACCTGCCCACAGCATTCTACTTTGGCGTCCCGCTCTGTTTGGACAAGTTACCCCACCAAGTGTTCAACAATGCTTTTACACACCCCAGGGCCCTTGTTGTGTTATGAAAACAAAACAAAGCACGCTAAGGAAAAAGCTGGGAGGGTGGGGGTGAGCGTGATGGAGAGTGGGCCAGCCACACACACAGGTCTCTTTCTTTCTGGTCTCTATCCTAAAGATGGTTCCTTGGCAGCACGGGGCCGGGGCAATGCCCCATGCCCTGTGTCATTAGAACAATGACATCAACCAAGAGGGGATTTAGAAACCCAGAGACAAATAAATGGAACTGGACCTCATCTACACCACTGTAGGGCTGTGGCAAGCCCCCTCTCTGGGAGATGCTTCTAGGAGAACCGTATCACCCCTTCCTCCAAAGCACAGCACAGTTACTGGACACGGCTATACCAGGGGAGCTCCGAGACCCATTTCCCCTCCACTCCTCAGTAGCACCCTAGAAACAGTCTCAGGAAAGTTACAGAACTCCTGCAGGATGAGGGGGACTCAGTGGCTTGAAAATACAAAGGCAGCCCTGAGTTCCCAGCGGCTAAATGCCAGGCACGTCTGCTAGGAGAAGGCAGTACCGGGGTGAGTAAAAAGGCTAAAGGCGTGAGTAAATTCTTACCTACCCCTCATCAAAAAAAAAAAAAAAAATACAATCTTTTTTTTGCAAGTTAAAACTGAGCTAATGACACTGGGTGGGGCTCAGTGTTGAGGACTCCGCAGCCAAACCAAAATTAGCTTCCAGCCAAGAGCTGCTTGGCCTTACCATTTGGGGAAGGAAGCTGAAAAAGTCATGAAAGATTCTTTAGTAAAATGGGAAATAAGGCTGCAGTTAACATTTCAACTGAAGGTGACCCTTCTGGTGAAATATTTTTTTTAATAATAAAAGTAACATAAAGTTCTCAAACAGCCTCTTTCTTAAAGAAAATGGCTGTGTACATGTTCTCGTGGGAGTGGAAGGGAAGAAAAAAAAACACAAAACAGAAAACAGGCTAGCCGTTTCTCAGCCACTACCTTTCACGAACCACTTTTTTCTGGAGTTCTTCTTAAAAAAGAGGTGACGCAATTTCCTGTCTTGTCCCAATATTTCCTGTCAACTTACAAGGTGAAAGTTATCGCCCTGTTTTAAATAACTGTCCTCAACACCGCTGAAAGTCCCTTTTCCCAGCCAGTGCCCATCCTGAATAAAACATGTCCCCATCTTAGAGGATAACTACGATCATTTTCTACACCTTTAAGAGTCGGCTTCAAAAGAAGCCTGTTTCTCTCTATGGCAGATACTGAATCTACAGGGGCAGCTCGCACGGGAATGGCGCTAGTAGCCCAGATCTCCAAGGTGAACCCACAGAGAGAAACAGAGAGGCTGGGGGGCAGCCGAGTCCCCCAAGTGAGCCAACAGGTTTAGGTAGAGTGGCCAGGATCAGGTGAGTGTTGCTTTCTTGGTGTGTTAACCACTAAATTGAGAACTGTGCCTCAGCAGTTAATAATATCTTCCTGCTGAAAATAGCCGGGAGAGGAAGCCTCTGTGTGACAGTAGGCAGGCGGCCAGCCTTGGGGCTAGCCATTCAATACTGAGCGAGAGGTGGTAGGGCCAGTGGTGACCTCCCAGTGGCTGTGCTTACAGTATCCTTTCACGAGGCTCCTGCGAAGGGAGGGCGCCCGGGCCAGTCACCTGCGGCCTCTGCAGCCCTAGAACTTGGGCAAGGACATCACAGGGACTGGGGTCTCCAGTGGCCCAGGAAGGGTCTGGATCGCCAGCTTTGGGAGCCAACCCTGGCACCATCCTGGTTCACAGTCACTAGGCTGGGCAGGCCAGGGGGCCCCCGCGGAGTGAGAACAAGCATATTCACTTCCCCTGGCAGAAAAGTCAGGCCAAGAATCAAACCAGAGGGAACTTTCCTGTCTCTCATTTCTGGAACCCACGAAGAAAAACGGAAGGTCGAAAGATCAACACAGATGTGTCTGCTTGCTCAGGTAACACACAGCAGAAGGCCAGGCGTGGTGGCTCACGCCTATAATCCAGCGCTTTGGGAGGCCAAGTTGGGCGGATCACTTGAGGTTAGGAGTTCGAGACCAGTCCGGCCAACATGGTGAAACCCCCTTTCTACTAGAAAAAAATTAGCCAGGCATGGTGTTGCACACCTGTAATCCCAGCTGCTAGGAAGGCTGAAGCATGAGAATGGCTTGAATCCGGGAGGTGGAGGTTGCAGTGAGCCGAGATCGCGCCATGCACGCCAGCGGGGTGACAGAGTGACACTCTATCTTAAAACACACACACACACACACACACACACACACACACACACACACACACACCAGAGATCCCAGGCAGGCTACCAGCCTTGCTCCCTGGCCCATCAATATACTTCCCATGCGACCTCAGGGCTGCCACCAAAACAAATGTCTACCATCATCAGGTCCCAGGCAACTAACAGAAGTCTCTCCAATGTTACTCTCCACAATCATTGTTCCTTATAGATTATCCAAATATCTGCACGTATTTAAAACCTTCTGCTGACCCTTTTTTTGGTCAAAACTGTGGTAAAATACACATACATTCAGAGAACTGTGCCACCATCACCACTCTCCAGTTCCAGAACATTTTCATCGCCCCAAAAGGAAACCCGGTCCCATGGGTCCCTTTTACAATCCCATTCAAGACAGCAAAGCAAAACAGTGGACCATGTATACTTAATAATAATTTTCTCTCAAATGTTTCTACAAGCAAGCAAAAAACCTATCTGGGAAGCTGAATCCCGAGGGATTTTAGTGTGGTGAGCAAGTCTAGGAACCAGCACTTTATACCTTTTTTTTCTTCTGCCAGGTGAAGACAACTGCTTTGAGGATGCTGCTCCAAGTTCAAGGCCTGGACCGAAGGGAATAAAGACCAGCCTGGCCATCATAATTCTGCAAGGAATTATGACACAGTAACAGCAACAATAGAGGAGCAAAGAGGCTAGGCGCAGTGGCTCACACCTGGAATCCCAGCACTTTGGGAGGCCAAGGCAGGCGGATCACCGGAGGTCAGGGGTTTGAGACCAGCCTGACCAAAATAGCAAAACCCTGTCTCTACAAAAAATACAAAAATTAGCTAGGCATGCATGGTGGCACACGCCTGTAATCCAATTACTCAGAGGCTGAGGCAGGAGAGTCGCCTGAATCCAGGAGGCGGAGGTTGCAGTGAGTTGAGATCCCACCATTGCACTCCAGCATGGGTGACAGAGCAAAATTCCATCTCAAATTACAAAAAAAAATAAAAAAATAAAAAATAAAAAAAATTTTAAGCAGCAGCAAAGGAAGCCAAACTTGATCATGAATTCTTCAGCATTTCCTCCCTTTTCACTGCTCCACTGACTCTGAGCTTGCCACAGAGGTCCCATAGGTGTACAAGTCTACGCAGCTACAGCCAGGCTTTGCTGTAAAGGCCTGTGTGTGTGTGTGTGTGTGTGTGTTTGTGTGTGTGTGTCTGTAGGAAGTGAAGGGCAATCAGCATGCTAAAGCGTCACCAAAAGTGACACCACCCGAAGCCTGGCCTTCACCTGGCCCCCTCTCCCTTTGCTGGCCCAGTTCTGCCTGGGGACAGGATGCGCGAGAGCAGGATGCGTGAGGCAGCAGACCAGCTTGTCTGGCCGGCAGAGCAGCCTAAATTTGCTCCAGAGATTTTAAATGCTGTCACCCTGTATTTAACCCCTGCCTGACTGCCACATTCTTTCCAGGACAAAAGGGGTTTTATCAGTAAGCCCTTCTCCAGGGGGAAGTGCATGACCTGGGGCACTGCAGAAGAGGCGGGGTCCAGGACTGGTCTTCACCAGGGTGTGGGTGTGCACCAGGTGAGCCCGCCCTAGCCCTGACTCATCCTGTTGGCAGGTGTTTAAGGAGAGGCAGAAGGTCTCGAGGTCCAGACTGTCATTTCTCACAGTGGCCTGCAGGGTACTAAGGCGATGGGAAGGAAGGAGCTTTTTCATGGTCACAAGCACCTGTCCACCTGAGTCCCCCAAAGTCCATGCTCATGAGCACTTGGGTGAAAGGCCCACGTGCCTGTGAGCTCAACCTATGCCCCCCACCCTCATTCCACAATGGCATTAGAGATCTCAGTGAAACCATGAGCTGTTTTGTAGCCAGGCATGGGGAGGTGACTTAATTTAAAGGAGGGAGGAAGGACAGCATTAGGAGATATACTTAATGTAAATGACGAGTTGATGGGTGCAGCACACCAACATGGCACATGTATACATACGTAACAAACCTGCATGTTGTGCACATGTACCCTAGAACTTCAAGTATAATAAAAGAAAAAAATTTAAAAAAAATAAAAAAAATTTAAAGAGCAGAGCAGCAGGCGCCCAGGTTCCCAGTTCGTGATCACAATTCCAAGCCAGACAATGAATAATTGTTCACGTGCAGCTGATTAACTTTCCTTAAAACAGGATGGAGCAATGTTTCCTACGCTACTTGGTTTGAGCCCAAGTCAACTGTGGACTGAGCCAGGGGTGCATTTTCAGATTATACAGGTATTTTTGAAGGCTCTCCTCTGAGACTATGACAGATGCCAGCAGGGATCAAAGAGACGGAGAGAGAAACATTCTTGAATGCTGAATGGATACTGACTCAAGGACGCTCCCATCCCCCAGACTTGTGAACTAGTGGCCACAGATGAATCTTAAGACCTTAGCAAAAGAGTTGGCCACCCTTGGGTTGGAGGCCTGGTGCCGGGTCTCTCCAACAAGTATGACTTTGCACAGCCAAGAGACGGGGTTTCCCAGGACACGTGAGCACTTCTGTCTCCACTGCCTCCTACCTCCCTCCTTGAGATCCATGGGAGCATTTCTTTTGAAGTTTAAATAACTACCAGTGGTTGCTGGCTTCCAATCCCTACCCTAACTGGGGAGGTCCATATGGCTGAGGCCGAGCCAGTTCCAGACATTCATACATAAAGGAGGAGGCTAGAAGATGAGTCTGCAGTTGAATAACCCAGAACTCACAAGGGAGATGCTGCTCCCTCAACCCACCCAAACCAGGACAGCAGACAGGCAAAATGAAAGCCCCCAGACAGAAACTCCAGATGGAGGCTGCAAAGATGATAGCTTCCAACAGATGCTTTGCATTCCCAGTGATCCCCGGAAAGCTCTGGGAGCAAATCCTTTCCATTTCCACAACGAATCTGAGCCTAGAGGCTTCCCAGCTACATAAGACCTCTCAGGTGATCTTCCTGGGCCATGACACATCCATGTCCAAGCAGCGGCAAGGACCTGTTCCGGAGTTGCATGCCTTTCAAAAGACACCCATCCCAGAGGGTCGGGCGCAGACTGCCAAATCACAATGCAGAATCCATTCACAAACTCCACCCACCAAGTCCACAACCTCTTGGAGAGGCCACCCTGACATCAACCCACCCCAGCGACAGGGACCCACCCCATCCCAGAGCCTGCCTGTGGGCATCTGCACACTCTCATGTGTTTGCGCACGGGATTGTCTCTCTGCACGTCTGTGGCAACACCCACCCACCCACTCACCCACCCCCTCAACACACACACACACACACACACACACACACACACACACACAAGCCTGCACCCAGCAATCCATCTGTCTCAGAAAGCCAGCTGTCAAAAATGAAAGTACAATCTCCTGGAAGCAAGTCGCTGCCTTCTAAAAATGTCCCGTTTTCCCAGACCGAGGAAACTTGCAGGGGTGGGGTGTGTTTCACTGCAAGTCCCTAACGACCAGGCCTGTCGTCTACCCACCCCCACCACTCCCCCAAAAGAAAGCTGCAATGCTGGAATTCCAACCTGTAGCCAGCAGCCCCGCCCCCAGCTCCTACCCACCCACTCCCCTTCCTCCCCGGCAGTTTGCAAGGGCGCAGGAAAGGGAAGGGCCAGCCTTGGAGTCACCCCTGCATTTCAGGAGGGGACAGGCCATTGAGCACACCCCACCCCCACCTCCAAGGCACACATTTTCACATTTGGCTGTTTCTTCTTTCCCTTCTTCCCTTGCCAAAAGAATCAAGCCCTGGCTCCTGCTGCCGACCTTCCTCCCACCCTAAACTGAGCCCCATTCATTAAGCCCGCTCTCAGCCAGGGCAGGACAGGAAGGAAAACAGCACACAGGGCCTGTGAAAGAGGCTCAGAGAGGTTATTTCAAGGAGGAGGAGGGAGAAACTCCTCACAGGCGTTTTCACTGCTCCCCACCTTGCTGCCAGGTTCCCAACCCCCAACCTCAGTGTCTGCTATGCCCCTTCCCCCATCCAGCCCTGCCACATCCAGGCACTGGCCTCATCCTCAGCAAGGCAGACACACCCAGGCCACCCCCCCATGGAAGGATCAACTTCGTGAAAAGGAGGAGGTTTGGGCTTTCTCCATTTACAAAACTCTCTGCCCTGGACCGGGGCCAATAGAGTTCCCTTTTGGAAGGCATTCTCGCTACAAAGAGGACAGCCCTGGGTTTTTCTCTGTGCCCATCGCCTCCCCTCCAGATGCCCCCAAGCCAGTGACATCAACCCCCAAAACACCGTACCCTCCCCACCATGGCCCATTATGAATACACTGCACCAACTCTGAACTGAAAGAAGAAAGAGCTCAAACTTTGAAGCCTTCGGAATTAGTAAATCAAGAGAAGAAATTCAAAACAAATGCTCTTTCCATGTGGAGGGCCCCCTTTTTCCTTTCTGCAGCCTTCTTAAGCCACGCTGCCCCTTCAGGGAGTCACTGCTTCTTCCTGGCAGCTCCTTATTAATATCTATGTCTACAAGTACCTGGGGAGTGAGGGGAAGGAGTTAATGATTGTTTTACCCCCAGTTTCTTTCTAGGACTGGAAGAGCTTTGGGGAACAAAAAGCCCACCCATTGGCTGGGTGCGGTGGCTCACACCTGTAATCTCAGCACTTGGGGAGGCCGGGGTGGATGGATCACCTGAGGTCAGGAGTTTGAGACCAGCCTGGCCAACATGGTGAAACCCGTCTCTACTAAAAATACAAAAAATTAGCCGGGCATGGTGGTGGGTGCCTGTAATCCCAGCTACTTGGGAGGCTGAGGCAGGAGCATTGCTTGAACCTGGGAGGCAGAGGTTGCAGTGAGCCGATATCGTGCCACTGCCCTCCAGCCTGGGTGACAGAGCGAGACTCTGTCAAAAAAAAAAAAAAAAAAAAAAAAGCCCACCCATCTCCTGAGGGCTCCACAGGTCACATGGCATGGGCGGGTGGGTGAGGAGGCGCTCAGGCTGGCATCTCAGCCTGTGTCGCCATTTCCTCCAGCAGGGGAGACAGACAAGATGTTATCAATAAGACAAACCTTCCGAAAGGACCTTTTCAAAAGCTGCCACTTCCCTTGCTTATTTCATGTGGTTTGGAGGGGCCGGGGCTCCTCCCTGCACATTCAGGGTTTAAAAAATAAAACTATCTAACAACATCCTGAGCGTGTTATTCTGCTGAGACCCTTTCCTCTCATTGGCCTTCTTTCTTTCAAGAACTCTCTCAGCCTTAGAAAGCAGAAAAGATGCAGTTCACACACTGCTGCCTTTTCTCCCTCTGTCCACTCCCACTGTCCTGCCTGAAGCCCCCTCCCTTCTCTGGGTCCCTCGTTTTCCTGCTTAATTCTCATTAGAAGCTTTGAATCAACAATACCCTCAGTCTCGGATAACAGTCAGAGTATATATTGCATTGAAATGAAAACAAACAAGGGTCTCCCTAAAGACGTTCTCAGCAAGCTCAGTTCCTGGAGAGGGGAGCCTGGGAGGGAGCCGTCCGTCCGGGAATGAACTTTGCCTCAGCCAGCCATGGAGGAAACACTTCAAGTAGAGCAGGTACCCCACAAAAGAGGATGCCCCTCACACAAGAGGATACACCACAACGCGGCACAGCTTCTATTTGAGCTGCTACCACTTGATCCTACAGGCAAGGAAATGCCAAATGCCCAAAACTCTGCTGGAATTTGTTTCTAAGGTTGTCTTCCCTCTTGCTTTAGCCATTTCTTAGAAAATCTAGTGAAGACATGGTGGGGATGGAAAAACAGGTAGAAATAGGATTTCTTCAGAACATGAAATGCATCCCATGTACATTGCCAGTGAGTTTCTCTAAGTACTGTCCTCTTTTCACATCCTCAGGAACAACAATGCTATGGCTACCCAGTGCCCCTCAGCCAGCCCCGTGACTCCCCAGCACTGGCATTCCAGGCCTTCACGCACACCTGTGTGCCCCGAGGAAAACCTGCCCCGCTAGGGAACCATTATAGCTCCTACTGTCGGCAGTGCTCCCACCCTGGTGCTCCCAGGCCCGGACATGTGCTGCAAAATCCTGCAGCAAGCTGGGCTGGGAATCAGAACTTGGGAGGGAAGCCTCAGATCTGCTCTGAAATCCCATTGTATGCTTGGGATCTGTCTTCAACAAGTTCCTTAAAAGTGGGTCCATTCCCTTTACATCCCCCATGCACAAAGAGCAAAAGCAAAAAAAGAGCTCAAATGCATGAGTTAATGACACCAAAGTCACCAAGCTGAAGCCCCTCAAGCCAGGAGCTGCTTAAAAATAACCGGGAAACACTTCACACACCAAAGCAGTCCCCAGCTAGCTCCTGTCTCCCCGTCCATGGCACAGACCCAGTGTCCGGAGCGTAAAGGACTGCAGGATGAGCAGCTGAAAGGTACCACAATGTCACCACCGATGCATCCAGCTTAAGGCATATAAACGTGAGAATGAAGTCCAGACCAGCTGGGGTGGCAGAAGGCCGCCCCCATTCCTCCAGTCTCTGGCAATTTCAAGAAACCCTGAACTGCCAAGAAAATAAGAGAAAGCATCTTACCTGAAAGCCCCCCAGGGGCCAGATAATTCGTTCCCCCTGTTTCAGCGGAGGAAGGCACAGCATCTGGACAGTCTGCTGTGGATTTGAAAAGGGGAGAGAAAGAAATAAATACACAAATAAAAACACCAAGATCCATCTTTAAGCACGCTCTAAACAGCATGAAAGACAAACCACACATTCCAAAAGGCTGACTCGTGGCCTTGATGCTGATTATTAATGGTCTGCTCAGGCTTCGCTGCCCATCGTAAGACAGACCACAGCACCTTGTCACCCGTCTGGGCTCCGGGCGGCCAGTTAATCATTACTCAAGTCAGGCTCAATCAGACTGGCTGGAATTTCTCTTGCATTACCAGTCCCCCATTAAGGATACTAGGTGGTTCCAAGGTCAAAGGAGGTTTGGGTTGGACTTTCTTAACCCTGGTTGCTCTGTCATCCCTCATCAAGGGCAGAAGCCTCCCTCCTTGGAGCCCATGTCCTCTCTGCCTTCATCCTTTTAAAGACAGGTTTCCCAGTTCTTGAGAACATTCTCAAGATTGGTGTTGGGCTGTAAGGACTTCTTTCCCCTTTTTTAATTGAGGAGTAACTTAAGTAGAGCAAAGTATACAAAATCCCGAGTAGACGCGATGAATATTACTCATGTATACACCTGTGTAACCACCACCAGATCAAGACAGAGAACATTCTCAGCAAGGCTCCGAGCCGGAGGGGAAATGTTCTACCTCTCCCAGGCTAGTCCAAACCCCTCATCTCTGGAAACCTTCCCAGGCAACCCCAGACCTGCAAGGCTCTCTGCCCTCAGCTCCTATAAAACCTCTGGCACCCAACACTCGGAGTTTCCTCACTGACTTTTACCTTTAGATTGCACCTGCCCTTCACTAGACTATAAGCTTCTCTTCAACTTCTGTCACCCTCAGGTACTCCGCACAGTGACCTCACCGTTAATGAGGATAATGACAATTCCAGCTGAGAAACAGAGACTCCACAACCGCCCTCCAAGCAATTAAAGCAAAACCTAATGTCCATGAACAACTCATTAGTCCCATGAAACACAAATACACAAGACCCTGTAAGCTTGTCATGCACCACTGACGGCGCCAAACTCCCTGAAGTCCTAGGAGAGAGCCTGGCTAAGGAAAGGTGTTGCCCAAGTCCGCAGCAAACACAACAGGTTGGATCATGCAGACACCAGGCCTCCTACCCCAGGCCACTAGGACAATGTCCCTGTGGGTTTCCAATCAGAACCACTCGGCCATGCTGGCAAATAGGAAAGCCAAAAAAAAACAGCAGCCAGGGACAAGTAGCCCATGGGAATCCTTCAGTGGCCTACACATAGCCCCAAACCATCTTTGGGTTTCTGCTGTCTGCCCCCCTTAATGCTAAGGTTCTCTCTCTAACTCTGGGTCACTCCCTCTCCCACATTCTCCAGGCTGGAAGGACAACTTTTCAAGAACTCTCCTAAGCAGGGGAGGGGCAGAAGTGGAGGCAGGTGTGGGGATGAGGTGGCCACAGTGGGCAGGGGAGAAAGAAGACTATGTGTGTAATCTCATTTTATCAGGGTAAAGTCTAATTCGTAACATGAATATACAGTTTTACAGGATACACTTAATCAAACAGAAAACAATAGAGGCAGGCAGGAAATGGAGTTACTTGTTAAATGGTGTATACTCTGCAC
The DNA here is from genome assembly GCF_047675955.1 of Chlorocebus sabaeus. Classification (NCBI taxonomy): domain Eukaryota; kingdom Metazoa; phylum Chordata; class Mammalia; order Primates; family Cercopithecidae; genus Chlorocebus; species Chlorocebus sabaeus. The sequence goes on along the minus strand of NC_132921.1, from coordinate 34,012,765 downwards.
TTTCTAAACCTTTTTGAGGGCCTTCATCATTTTCTAGAGATAGGCTTCTCAACCCACTCCTCAAAGACAGAAGACATCCCCACATTAAACATGATGACTTATCCGCAGCCACTCCCCCGCACCTTTGGCTGGCAGAATCCCAGGGGCAAGGTGTGTTTCAAAGGAAAAGCCAGGCATCTCAGAGCAGAGCTGGGACCACATTCAGGGTGTCAGCCCATCTCAGATCAAAGGTAAGCAGCTCCACGCAGGCAACCACAAGTGTTTTTATGAAATGGTGCTCTGCCCATCTGCAGTGGCTTTGATCTCAGGAGGGATTTACAAACGTTAATTAAGCCTTACTGCCACCCCTGTGAAGAAGCAAAGTATACCACAGGCACCCAGGTAAACTGAGGCACCACTGACTAGCTCAAAGGGCCACCCAGCGAGCTAGGCTATACCTAAGAGTCCAGCACTATTCCATGGCTCTCACCCCGCAGGCAGGCCGTGGAGTCCCTACCCTCTTTCCTGGTGGTGGCCAGGCCATCTAGACTGGCCTTAAGGTTTAAGGAGCCAAACCTCCATCTCTCACTCACGGAAAAGCTCCGCACAGACAGATCTCTAAAGTCAGGGTCTCACCTTAGGCCTGTGTTGCCTGTTCCCCAGAGCCCAGGCTGGCTGGCAGACAGAAGCTCTAGGCCACTCCTGACTCATGCAACACTAAGTATTACCAAGCACTCGGTAAGCGCTAGGTTCTGTGGGAGAAAAAGACTCATTCCTTTCTCCGAGCAGCTCCAACAGAGTCTTTGAAAACCCAGCCCTGGGGAGCAGCCAAGGAGTGAACTATTGAGAATCAGCACGAGGTAAAGGAGCTGGGAGTCCCACGATAGCCTCAGCAACTGCGTTCTGGGCTTCCTAAGTACTGTTAAAGACAGAGGAGCCCCTACCCACCAACCACACCACGAGTATACCCCAAGGGTCCTAGCTCTGCCCCAGGTAGTTCACCCAATCCAGAACTCAAATGAACCCTGGTTATAGAAGAACATAGCACTGCATCAGAATCCTCACATTTCTAGATAGGCACATCATCATGCCTGTAAAATGAATGAATGAACCAAAGAATGAATGAATGACCTAATCTCTTTCATCATGCTGATTTTAAAAGAGGCCTAGAAAAGTTAAGAGGCACCTCAGTTAAGAGGCAAAAGCAGTGCCAGATCTCAGATCAAGATGCCAGACTTCCGACCTGATTTGGAGGCTGGATCTGCCAATGGACACTGGCCACCTGGGGCCCTCAAGAGCTCACCCAGCCACCCCCAAAGGCCAGCCATTCTTCAAACCTTTCAGACCATTACATGCAGTGAAACACGGGAAGCAGAGCCCACACAGCTATCCCCGAGACCCAGCTTTAAACAGCAAATTCTTGTGGGATGCGGAGGTAGGGGTGTCTTTCTGACTTCTGACAGCCACAAGTCACAACAGGCTCGCCCTAGGTTCAGTCAGTCATGTGAACGCTCTTTCAAAGATGGCTCTGCTGGCTGGACCACACAGTATGTAGGTGTCTCAAGTCCAGGCCTCCCAGAGGCTGAGTAGAGTGGCTTAAATTACAGCAAAATGGAGCTCCTAGCTTTGAGCCTCTGTGTCTCCAAAGGCTGCAGGGGTACCAGGACCCAGCCCCATTCCCATCACCTTTTCCCAAGATAGAGATGTCACAGGATGTATTCCTTTAGTTGTGCAACTGGTTAAGATTTTAACAGTTGTCCACTGTAAAACTTTGTGCCTGTTTCACCTAGTAACCCAAGACTAAAAATTCAACCAAGGACTTAGAAACTGAAAAATGTAAATGGTGCACGTAGATTCCCGGGCCAAACATTCTCCCATATGCAAAATGGGGATGAAGACCTGGGTCAGCGCCCATCTGTGGTCTGACCTCACTGCCCCTGGCCACAGCAGCTGGCAAAACCAGCCCCAGACCTGTGGGAGGGGGGTGTGCTCCAGCTCCAGACCTGGCCGTCCTCCAATGTGGCAGGACAATTCCCTTTGTGGGGGCTTTGTCTATTACTGATGCTAAATTCTTACACAGCAGCGCCTTTTCTCATTTCTTTTTTTGTTCTATTTTCAACAAAACATTTTGGGTGAGTAACCAGCTGTCTTAGTTTCCGATTGGCAGGTTAATCACTTCCTATTGGCTGATCTGGAGAACTTTTCTCCCCCTTGGAAATGGCACATTCCTGTCTTTGTGGCTTCTCTGTTTACACACATTTTGCTACCTAATGTCAACACTTGCTAATGAATAAATATATCACTCCACTCACCGAAAATGAGGTCCTGGCCTGGCAGAATGACTGCTTAAATCCTGAGAACAGATTTATCCCAGTGTCTCTGCAGGAAACCCAAGGGAACATGGCCTTTCTTTTCTACGGTTTTTGGAGGTTTCTGGGAACATTTACCCCTGCTGGTCTTTATCCCTGGGGCTAAGGTCACTGTTCTCTCTCTTTTAAGGAAAACCTCCAAATTTGAAGACTATGGAAGGACAAACAAAAACAGGTCAGAGGTGGCCCCTTGGAAAACTAACTTCATAAAATAATTCTGGATTCTTTAAGCCAAAACCCAGTCAAGTTACAGTCTTTAGGAAAACAAGGCTTGGTAATTCCAGTTAATGTTTGTTACAAATACAGAGAGCTGGGTATCTCCTCATTAATAACCATTTATCTGGTGTTTTGTAAATCGAAAGCAAAATATCACATGCTTTGTGGGCCACTTATTAGACCGGCACCAGGCAAGCAGGAACGCCTTCCCAACTTGAGGGAGCTGGTAGAGTCCCAGGAGGACTGGCTGCAGAGTATGGGCTTCGGTTACACGTTCATTAAAGTATTTAATTTATGACAACGCCCCAGCAAAACTTTTAATTAGTGAGGGGAAAGGCCCAACAGCCAAAATGCAGAAGGCGGAAGGACTTGCAGAATTCCAGGAGCTAAATGGTGCCCAACTCTTCACTTTTCCTTCTCCCAGAACCTTGGCAAAATAAAAATGTCCCAAGTATTAATGTTTTTTCAGGCACCAGTATACAAGAACAAAAACCAAGGTTACACACGGCCTGTACTTGTAGCAAACAGATCTATCTCCTACTGTAAGAAGGAGCTCCAGGAATTGAGGTTTGTCCTTGTTGTCACCCCGAAGTTCATTTTGCTGACCCTGTCCCCAGCCCTGTGATGTCCAGGGATGGACTCCTGTGCTACTGCTGGCCAGAAGTTGAATGCAGACAACCACAACAGGGCTGGTGCCAGTCTCAAATGGGCTTGTGCCCTGGCTCCATGCCAGTCAGTGACAAAGCAACAGACAGGCAGAGCTGTGCTCAAAACTTTGACGGCCCCTATGGAGAATACTGAGAAAACCCCGGGAGAGGACTGACTTGCAGGTGACTGGGGCAGGGGGAACCTACCCTCCTTACACTGCCTATACTTCTGAAACGTTCCAGTGTCTACTCCAGACCAAAGTCTTCTTTGGACCTTTTTAAACCGCCTTCCCATCTATCTAATCACGCTTTCCATCATTGCCGTTGATGCTCCTGGCACTCACGAAGTCTCCAAGTTTTCCCCATCAACCAGTCCTATTTGGTTCCCAAGACACTTCTTTCTGGACTAAAGCTTCCACGTATCAAAGCTGAGCCCACCGGCTACAGAGCGCAAATACAGGAAAAAGGAACAAAATGTAAAGCATATCAAGGGAACATCTTTGCAAAAACACAAAACAAAAACCCAGTCACAACAGAAAAATTCACCAAACTTCCAACAGAGGAAACCTAGAACCAACGTGAAGTGAAGCAAGCCCAGCACCTCTCCAAGACTTTGCCTACACACAAAAAGCCAGGTTCTAGAGGCTCTATTTCTAACTTAAGATAGGAAGGATATTTTAAAAATCATCTACTCACCAGTTGGTTTGAGAAAATCCATCGGGTATCTGGAGTAAGGAGGGGGGGGAGACTCTGAAATTAAAAAAGCAAGAGAAAATGAAGGCCCAGCCATGAGAAGAGAGATAGAAACTTATGATAACAGAAGCATTCTTTTAGCCCAACTGTTTGTCTTAGCTGTGGGGGTTGGAGGCAGGGCCGCGAGGCGGTGATTGCCTTGATATTTAGCTGTCAGATAAACAAAAGAGGCCGCCTGGCGCCAGCCTCGGCGCTCCGCTCCTCCACGTCTGCGGCCGCCGCCGCCGCGCTCGGCTGGCCCGGCTGGAATCCACCGGCTCAGCCGGAGCAGCGCACTTCACAGTTCACAGGCGGGGGGCGACCATACCCCCACCCCGTCCTCGGACTCCAGACCCAGCTCCCAGCAACCTCGGTTCCCCGCCCTGGCCCGCCCCCCAGGGGTGCAATTCACCTCCGCCCCCGCCGGTCCGCTGGGCACCCGCGCGGGGGACACGGGGCTCCCCATTCCCAGCGCACTCGGCAGATGCAGCCCAAGCGTGCTGGTGAACTTGGGGGATCTGCGGTCGCCCGAGGTGAACCCTCACATCACACTCCGTGTACAGAGACATACAGAAAAGGAAGGAATGGAGAAAGCTGACAGGATAAAAGGGAAGAAGTTTCAGGGTCTCAGCCGAGAAGCCCTGGCCCCAGCGCAGTAAGGGGCGACAACGTCACCGAGGCGCAGGGCCCCACTAATCTATAGACTTATCTGTGCGGAAGGAAGGAAAAAGTAGGGGACACCCAACTTCTCCTGGCTGTTTGTTCCTCTGCACCCTGGGGCTGGCAGAATTGAAAGGAGACAGATACCCAGTTCTGCCTTCCATCCAACTCTCTTTGCCCCAAAACTCCAAAGCTGCGCGGCCACGACAGTATCTGGGCCACTTGTGTTCGACGTGATTCTCCTTATTTACTGAAGGAGTAAATACGAAGACCTTCCAGCCTTTTTATAGCATGCTTCTCCCAGCCTTCCTTGGCGGGCCTGGACCAAATCCAACTCGGTCACACACCTCAACGCCTTTCCGGGTGCGGGGAGGCGTGACCCCCCCATCTCCCTCTGCACCCCTTGTTGATCCGGAAATGAAGGCGTCTAATTTTTAACCGCAAACTGTGTGCAGGAGCAGTGCCCATAGACCCCTTCGGGGCAACACAGGAGAAATCCTGGAAGGGAACCCCCAGGGAATGCCCTTTGAGTTTCCCCGTGTCCCTTCTCTACTTTCGGCCCCCAGTCTCCTCCCAGGAGGGGATGCACACTCCCCCTGGAGGGGTGGCTGCACAAACGCACTGCCCTAAGGGCTTTTCTTCCAGCACTGGCGCGCCGGAAAATGTTGGGGGTAAGGGGACAACTTCTCACCTAGTTCGCAGAGTCGGCTAAGGTGATGGGGGTTGCAGCACACCAGCTCGGGGTTGATCTTCCCGTAAGATTCACAGCAACACAGCCTCTTGACTTCCGAGGAATGCCTGAGATCCGGCCACCTGAACACTTTGCACAGCAGGAGGGGGAGCGAGTAGGTCGAGGGCGGCTGCGCAGGCTGCGCGCTGGCGGGCGCCCCCGGGCCCAGCCTGCAGTCCAGGCGGCCGGGCAGCAGGAGGCACGCGGTGCGCGTCCCGCCGCGGGACTCCACGGCCTGGAGCAGCAGCTCCAGCTGCCGCTCCTTCAGTTTCTTGAGCACCGAGTGCGTGAGCGCCTTCAGATCCGCTTCGGCGCCCCCGGCCGCGCCGGCGCCCGCGGCTGGCGGGTGGGGATGGTGGTGACCTTTGGCACCTCGCACCGCCTTGCCCAGGCAGCATCCAGCCCTGCCCGGGCCGCCGCCACCGGCCCCATGCGCTCGGCTGTCCGTCGCCCCTTCTCCCCGCAGCTCGCCGCCTCCTCCACCTCCCCCCGCGCCCTCCTCCTCGTCCTCGCCGCCGGGCGCACGGCTCCTCCAGAGACGCCGGACGAGCGCAGATCGTTTGGTCCTGAACATGCGGGGCGAGGAGGCGAGGAGAAAAGTCGTTTGCCGGCTAAGGAGCGAACATGACCTCCGCACACCATGAAGAAGTCGGGCGCCGAGTTGGGGCAGCAGGCGCAGGCGACAGCAGCAGCAGCAGGGGCCCGGGCAGGAGCGGCGGCGGCCCGAGGGGCGCTCCGTGGCATGCGCCAGTCTCCCGGAGGCCGGGGCGCGCGCGGGGGCCCGGGGGCGCCCGCCGGGGATCGGGGGCCTGCGCTCCGGCTGCCCCACCCCGCGCGGCCCGCGCCCTGCGCGGCTCTCCGGCCCCGGCGCGCCCCGGAGGAACCCGGCCGCCGCTTCCCTGGGGACGGCCGAGCCTGCCCCCGTCGGCGCCTCCCCAAAAAGAGGCCCCCCCGCAGTGGCTCCCGAATGTCGGGCTCGCCAGCCTCGGCTTCCTACATGGAAGGTCCGCGGGGGCAAAAAAGCGAAAGGCGTTCGGCTGGGCTGCTGGAAGAAGGAAAAAGCCTCTTTCCCCCTTGCTAAGCAACTTAATTTGGGGGTGGGGAGAAGCAGGCAATTAAAAAAAAAAAAGCAAGCACGCAATTTATTTTTTTTCTCTATATCCTTAGTAACCGGATCTCCTCGAATTCCGTGCACACGAAGACTCAGGGGAGGGGGCCGAGTGGACTTCACCCCGCATGAGATGTCTGGCGAAATAAGAAGGCTCTCGCAAAACCTAACAACCAAATATGCAAAGCCCCAAATTAAAAACACCACCTCCTCGAACCTCTGAGGTCTGGGGGCGTCCGGCTGGAGCTGGGGCTTAAAAAAAGAAAATGTTTACAAAGTATAACAAGATGTTTGAGGGGTGGAAAAATGTATCCACGAGTTACATCCCCCCCTTTTTTCCTTGCAAAGCCCCGCTGGTCTTCCTCTCCTTCTGCCAAAAAAAAAAAAAAAAATCGTGTATTTTTTTAATCCACAGAAAGCTTTGGCTAGACCGCTTCAATCCTGCGCATCTGGGTGGTTTAGAGGAGTCTCTGGTCTTTCCTCCTGCGCTCCTGGGGGCCCAGGTCCTCGGCGGGGACTTCCTCGAGGCTGGCGGGGGCGCAGGGGCAGAAGATGCTGCGGCGGCGGCTGAGCCCGGCGGGGCTGACAGCGCGGGGGAGGGCGGCGCGGCGGCGGCGGAGGGCCCCAGGCGGGTCGCGGGTTCTCGCCCCCCCTGGGCACAAGCTGCTTGCTAGTGCGGGGGCCGCCGGTGTCCCTTCCCCTGGCCGCGGCTGGCCGCCGAGGGTCCCCGCATGGGCTGCTCGCCTGGCCCCAGCAGCGGCGGCAGGAGGCCCCGGTGTCCTCTCGGCGCCTCCTCCTCCAAGACTCTCCTTGTCGCGCCCGGGAGCCTCCTTGTCCCCGGTCCGCCCTCTCCTGGCGCTCGGGTCCTTCTGCCGCCGCCAGGGGCTCGCCGCGCCGCACTCTGGGGCTCAGGGGCCGGGCGTTCGGCGGCTCGGCGGCGGCGGACTGGCTCTGTCTCGGGCAGCTCTCTCCCGCGCGGCGAGCGGACCGAGCACAGCGCCCGGCTGGCTCGGCTGGCGCGGCTCGGGGACAAGATCTTCAGTGAGCCGAGCAGCAAGCGAGTGTGCCCAGGGCTCGCCGCCTCCCGCAAGGCCTCCCGCCCCCGCCCCCTTCCCTCCCCCTTCCTCCCCCTTCCCTCCCCCGCCCCCAGCCGCCGCCGCCGCCGCCTCCTCCCCGCCCCCCCGCACCCCCCCTCCGGCCCTCTGCTCGGCTGGTTCCACTGCGCAGTGGCGCGCCCGGCTCCGGCCTCGTCACGTGGCCGTCTAGACACCCTGTCGCTTTAAAAAAAAAAAAAAAAAGCGATTGTGTTTCGCAAACAACAGATCGGGTTTCTAAAAGCTATTTCTCCCCCCAACCCCCCGCCACCGCCACCCCCTCCCGGGTCTGTAGATGGGGTACCGACGGAGGGGAGAGAGAGGTGGGGGGCAGAGAAGCTCCCAGAATCGATTGAGCCCCGGCCGGAGCCATGGAGAAATTGGAAAAGCAGGGAGCACCGAGCGGGCTTCGCTGCGAGTTTTGGAGCTGAGCGAGCCGGTCGGTAGCCCGATTTCGACCCGGCTGGGCTTCGCGGTGGCCATCTCGCGCGCGCTCGCTCTAGCGCTTCATTCATTGGTTTTGTTTTAAAGGCCCTGGCGGCGGATCCCTTGGCCGCGCCGGAGGGCAAGGGGAGGAGAGCGCTGTCTTGGTTTAAAAGACATTTATACGGGACTGGACCGAGGCCCCGGGAAGTGTGCGCTGAGGGGAACAGCCGCCGAGGGCGGGGAGGCGGCGTGAATATGACCTCAGCGGCGGCCGCGCGCTCCCTCCCGCCCTCTCCGCTCCGGGCTCCGGTTTCTAGGACTGCCTGGAGAAGTGTGTCTTGTGCACAGCTATGGAATGCATTTGGCCGGCTGACGAGCTGCGAGGGGCAGCCTCCTGGCGGGAGAAGGGGAGCGGGAGGCGGGGGCTCGCCTGCGCGCCGCCGGCAGGTTTCCTCCCGGGCCCGGAAGACCTCCGCCACCAGCCACCCTGCCTCCGGGCGCGGGAAGGTTACCCAGCGAGCAGACCTGCCTAGGGCATTTATTTGCATGCAGGGCCTGTTTCTGGGCCTCGTAGCTTTCAAGGTGCTTAGGGTCAGAGAGTTTATACCTTGACCCCAGGTCCCGAAGATAGACTCAAGCTGGCGAGTTACTGCATAGAAACGGGCATGGCATTGCTAGGGCATGAACGCATATACAGCGTGAAAGCTGATGGCTCTGAGAAACGTAATTATTTAAATACACACACGTCAGTATTGATGAGGCCACTGGTTGGCATGGTGATCTAACCTCACTTCATATTCAGTGAAATACGATTTAAAAAAAAAAAAAAAAAAAAGCCATTGAGAATTATGAGATCAGGCCCGCAGTGAAACTCACTGGGGGCTTTGAAGAATCTTTTTTTTTTTTTTAAGAGTCTCACTCTTGACCCAGGCTAAAGTGCAGTGGCTCGATTTCGGCTTCCTGCAGCCTCTGCCTCCCCGGATCAAATGATTCTCCCACCTCAGCCTCTGGAGTAGCTGGAACTACAGGCGCTTGCCACCACACCTGGCTAATTTTTGTAATTTTTGGTAGTGACGCGGTTTCACCATGTTGGCCAGGCTGATCTGGAACTCCTGACCTCAAGTAATCTACCTGCCTCGGCCTCTCAAAGTGCTAGAAGTACAGGCGTGAGCCACTGCACCTGGCCTTAAAATAATCTTTAGAAAAGGTGAAATGTGCCCGGGCGCAGTGGCTCACGCTTGTAATCCCAGCATTTTGGGAGGCCGAGGCAGGTGGATCACTTGAGGTCAAGAATTTGAGACCAGCCTGGCCAATATGGTGAAACCCCGTCTCTACTAAAAATACAAAAATTAAACAGGTAGGTGGCACGTGCCTGTAATCCCAGCTGAGACAGGAGAATTCCTTGAACCCGGGAGACGGAGGTTGCAGTGAGCCGAGATCGCGCCACTGCACTCCATCCTGGGCAACAGAGTGAGACTCTGTCTCAAAAAAAAAAAAAGAGAGAGAGAAAGAAAAGGACAAAAAAGAAAAAGATGAAATCTACATCTCCTCAGCTAAATTATATGTTTTTAAAAGGAAAAGGCAGGAATGAATCTTAGCCACCTTTAGAGCTCAAGCCCTCTCCCCCTCCAGCAATTAAAAAGACTTATAACATATTAATACAATAGTAGATGCTTAATAAATAATTAGAAATCAACACTTAGGGCTTAAGGAGCATTTGGACCCTTCCTCCACCCCACCAAAAGTACTTTTGGTAACATACATTCCAGAAGAAATCAGCAACATTGCTTACATGATCATCTCCAGGCAAGGAGATGCTAACACTTATTGACTTGGAAGACAGTAGGATGCCCCAAGCAGTACAGAACCCTATTGGACAGGACAGAAGTTGCCATTCTGAACATTTACTGTGTAAGGCCACATAAGCTGCAGTTGTATAACATCATAATTTTATTGTAAATTAAAATATGGCTTGTTGAAAAGGGCATCGAAACCTTGTGTGTGTGTATAAAACATTCTAAGAAGCAACCTGTGAAGACAGCAGCCGCGAAAGCACAGAAGAGACTGGAGAAAGGGTGTAATCCCAGCACTTTGGGAGGCCTATCACAATAGGCAACGGAAGACGAAAGAGACAGAAATGGGATTTTTAAGGTGTCTGGGAAATGTATCATATTTTCACCTTAGAAAGGCTTAGAAAGAGTACCAGACTAGAGGTCAGAAAATCTGATTCCAGGCTGGGGCGTTGCCACTCACTGGTTAAGCAACTTGGGCCAACAGCAATCCCCACGTTAGGCGAGCACTTGGCAGCGTTTATAAGGTTTTCTGGGCAAGTTTCTGCCCTCGAGGGCCCCATCCCCTCTCTGTTCTGGGTCTCCCTAAAACATCTTCACTTTTTTAGAGTGGTCAGACCAGGCTTCATAGCAACAGAAAGGACTTCAATAAGCAGAGAAAGCAGAAGTCATAATTCTAATTAAGCTTCTTGGCTAAATGGAGAATCTGAAGAATCTTTTGGAGATCTGGCCAGTAGTGCTAAGGCTCTGTAATGAGAGGCCGGAGCACACACAGGGCAGGTAAGTTTCATGGGTGTTTCAGGAATGGAGTCTGACGTCACGGTTTGTCTAGGTGGAACATGCACGTACTTGCAGAGATATGTTCCCATATAGTGTAATTGTAGGTGTATTAATTCAGGTGTCACCCCTCTCTACACGGCTTTCCTCTTCCATTTTGCTACCCTAGGTAGACGCTGGGTGCGGTGCTTAGCAAGTAGCTACAATGATTGGTGCTGCTTTATAGCTCCCTGGCATCCCTGAATCAGTTAACATCCCAACCTTCCTGATAGCCCCACCCCATCACATTCTTATTCCTCTCCTCTCCAAGAAAGAAGCCAGAAGCCTGGCAGTAGAGGAACTCCCGGCGGGCTGGTGTGCCTAGAAAGGTAGCTTCTTTCTTTCCGTTCCAAAGGCACAAAGGAGGCCAGCAAACACGCAGTTTCAGACTATTCTGACCCTTAAGAAAAAGTTTAAGAGTTCACCAAACTATTGTGAATGAATTTGATTCTAATCATTTGCTGGCAGGGAATATGGAATAAAATAGCTCATTTGCAGTTGTTTATTTCCTGTTGTGGCTTCTATTTTCATCTTTTAGTCGCTTTGGTGATAGTAATCAAACCCTAATCATGGTGCCGCCACAAGTCACAGAGACCAAAATAACTTGCAGCAGAGTTATGACAAACAAGGATGGAATCAGCTAAAGACCTGGCTACTTAATCACCGGCCCCTGCCGCCCAGAGGACTGTGGGGCTGCCTCTTGACTGGCCGCTGGCTAGGAATCGAGAGGAGAGAGGAAGTCGATGAACTTGCTCCAAGGCCCATGTTTTCTGAGCAGCCAGGGAAGGCAGTAGAGTGCACAGGAAGTGACCAAAAACGCAGGTGAATTCTCCACACCTGCCAAGGGGAGAGGCGGGCTTCTGGAGGGGCCTGACTTGAGAGAGAAAGAGGAGGGGAAAAAAAATCTCCAAAACTCTTGACACCTCAAAACAATAATAAGTAAAAGCTGAAAAGCGCCTGTTTAGAGAAGACAGGATTCTGCCTTTCAGTTCTTTGCTCATTTTCAGTGAATTCCAGAAGAGAAGGGCAAAGAGAGGCCCCAAAGCATGTATGGGTGTGTGTTGATGGGAGTGAGGACAGGGGTAAAGATTTTTTTCTTGCACAAGCCAAAAGAAGAAACAATTGCGGCCAAAAAAGTATTGGAAAACATCAACATTTCTTGCACAATCATCCCCTGAAAAATGTGTGAGTGAGCCCTAAACTATCCTCAACTGGCAACAGTACAAATGGAAGTGATGGCTTATGAAAGGAAGACAGTACAAGGAAGGCTGATGGGATAATCAACGCTTCTTGGCTTCTCTTGGAAGAACAAGAACATAAGTGAATGAAAATGCATCTAATTCACTATCAAACAAAGATACTATAAGCCCGGAGTCCACAAATATTCTTGGATTATAGACAAGCTGTCAGCTGATCCCCAACATTTGCCAGGTGCCTATCCAGAGCATGCAACTAGGTATCAGGGATTGGAATGGGGGCAGGATGAAATGAATGTTGCTATGGAGGAGACGAGAAACATCCAGAAAAAGTAAAGAGTGAGGACAACAGAGGCATTCAAATCTACAGTCACATATAGAAACAGTTTCCTCCAAGGTGGGCCACTGGACAGATGAAGAACAGAACTGGGAGGGGAATTTTACTCTGTATAATTTTGTACCTTTTGAATTCTGAACCATGTGAATGTGTTACTTATTCAAAAATAAACAGATTTAATTTTTTTTTAAATATCTGCTTGCTTTTCTCATTTCCTGAAATTCATTGTGCTGATGTCCTTGTAGAAAAGGACAAGTTGGCAAGGTCCCACGTGGAAATGATGCTGTAGATGGCTTCTCTCTCTGTGAGGCAGTTACTACAGGAAGAGGCTGGTGACAACAGAGGCCAATGTCTCATCCCAGACAGCAAGGTGGAGGCTGCTTCGTCGTGACCGTGGCCAGAGTCAGCGAGGAAACATGCCCATCCTAATCAAAAGTCATTCCAGATATCAGTCAGGTGCAAGTCCTAACCTGGGATGGACAGCCTAATAAATACTGCTGTCGGGGCAAGGCGCAGTGGCTCACACCTGTAATCCCCGCACTTTGAGTGGCCAAGGTGGGCAGATCACTTGAGGTCAGGAGTTCCAGACCAGCTTGGCCAACATGGTGAAACTCCATCTCTACTAAAAATACGAAAAAATTAGCCAGGCGTGGTGGTGTGCCCCTGTAATCCCAGCTACTTGGGAGGCTGAGGCAGGAGAATCACTTGAAGCCAGGAAGCTGAGGGTGCAGTGAGCTGAGATCACCCCACTGCACTCCAGCCTGGGCAACAGAGTGAGACTCCATCTCAAAAAAAAAAAAAAAAAAAAAAAAAGATAAATACTGCTGTCAGGATGACACAGGCACAGGAAGGAGCCTGCCCAATCTGAGAAAATGAGAGCTTTGCTTTTTGGAACAGAAATGTGTTCACATGATTTTCAATTCATTTAGCCAGCACTGATTCAGAGCTGATTGGAGCCAGGATCCAGGAGAGACCTCTGAGGGTTATAAATGTGAATATTAATCAGCCTTTGCCCTCAAGAAGTCCACAGTCTAGGAGAGCCACAAACTCTCATGAAATGGGATCAGTGCTACCCCAGCAGCAAGAATGGAGGCACTGACTCTAAGAACAGAAAGTCAAGGGACTTCTTCTGTCTGGGAGAAGCCGCAAAAGGTTTCCCAAAGGAAGAAATATTTTAGACTAGATTGGCTGAGTTGACTAGCCAGGCAAAGGTGATCAGAGTCCTAATTTTCCTATCAAAAAGAGAAAGAAAAAGAAGAAAAGATTACAAATATGAGCCACCACACCTGGAGCAAGGCCTGGCATGGTGGCTCACATCTGTAATCCCAGCACTTTGGACAGCTGAGGTGGGAGGGTTGCCTGAGCCCAGGAGTTGGAGACCAGCCTGGGCAACATAGTGGGAACTTGTCCCTACAAAAAATACAAAAATTATGGCCAGGCCTGGTGGCTTATGCCTGTAATCCCAGCACTTTGGGAGGCTGAGGCGGGTGGATCACCTGAGGTCAACAGTTCGAGACCAGCCTGACCAACATGGTGAAATCCTCTCCCTACTAAATATACAAAAAGTAGCTGGGTGTGGTGGCTCACACCTGTAATTCCAGCTACTCAGGAGACTGAGCAGGAGAATCCCTTGAACCTGGGAGGCAGAGGTTGCAGTGAGCTGAGATTGTGCCACTGCACTCCAGCCTGGGTGACAGAGTGAGACTCCATCTAAAAAAAAAAAAAAAGAAGAATACAAAACTTAGCTGGGTTTGGTGGTGCGTGCCTGTAGTCCCAGCTACTCTGGAGGTTGAGATGGGAGGATCACTTGAGACCCTGAGGCAGAGGCTGCAGTGAGCTGAGATTGCATCACTGCACTCCAGTCTAAGTGACAGAGCAAGGCTCTGTCTCAAAAAAAAAAAAAAAGAGAGAGAGAGAAAGGAACGAAATTTTGTTTTCTTTGAGCTGACTTTTCAATACCCAAGCGACACTTATCACTTAAGTGTATAATTTTATCTATAAACACCCCCAAGCCATAGGAAGTCAGTGATGAAAGTGAGGTCCCTGCAGTGGGTGGCCTGGGAGGACATCTCCCTCAGAAGACAGTATTCTCTGTAGAAAAACTTTGGAGGAAAAACACTAGATCATCTATGGTTACGGAGAAGTTTCTCCTCAAATAACTATAGAGATCGCCATGATCTCCACCCCTCAGATCAAGAGCAGGCCTTCCCTGAGTCAAACTGGTTCATGTTAGGAAGTTATGCCAGTTTTAAGACAAGTGGAAGGGAAGTACCCTCAGCAGGGAAGTTGACTGAGATGCCTCAGTAATGGCGGGTACTTAAATAATGCTCTCAAATGCCAACAACAAAAAAGTATTATTTGCCATTATCGTATAGACGGTGAGACATACAGTTGGCTGATCCCGACAGGTACTAAAAAATTGATTTTAAAGACAGCAAAGCAAAGAAATCAGTGTTGAGCCTAACCCAGATGGACCCTGATGGGTCCTGGTGTTATTTCTCACTGGCCAAGTTGCCGACAAGTTCTTCATTCCAACTTCCAGCCACACTGAACTGGGCAGCCCCAAGTTCCTGGTCACATTGGGCTACCAAATTATCCTTTTCAGTTTTCTGATTTTTTTTCCTATTTTTATCTTCCCCATTCCTCTGCCAAAAGTCCTTAATGGGTCACTTTAGTGGTGACTGCCTAGTAAGTGCTGGTTAGGATCTGAGCTATGAGACATACTGGTAATCGTGAATCAGAACGGAAAGCTTGCGGAGGGGTGAATGATGCTTTATCTGTAGTAGGGAATTGGGACTAGAGCAAAGGGATCATACAGGTGACCGCACATGCTGCCCCTGGCACGTGCTAGGATCCACCGAAGGAGTGAGGGCCAAGGCATCTTGCTCATTCTCCCCATGCAGACCTAGGAGAATAGAAAGGCCCTCAGCTCAGCTTTAGGATTCAATAGACTTTTCTGTGTTACTAGCTACAAGACCTTAAGGAAGTCTGTTTCTAGTCTGTCTACCTTCCTCATACAGCAAACACTGAATCAACAATGTCTTGTGTCTTCTGTGTGCCAGACTCGGTGTGAGGCTCCAAGAACAAAGTCCTCACGGTGGGGTTGCTGGGAGGAGACCTTTACACCGCAAGAGCCCAGTGCTATGTAAACCAAGTGGTATACAGATGCTAATTATCATATTATCATGGATTCTGAGGTCCTAGCTGCCCAATAAGCACATTTTGCCTAATCTTCCGCGACTAGGAAATGAATTTTTAGAGGAGATAATTGTCCAAGTGATAGGGTAATGAAGAAGGAAGTTACTTTTTCTAGTGGCTGGGATTGTGTTTGTGTGGGGGTTTTTTGTTTTTAGTTTTTTGAGACAGAGTCTCGCTCTGTCATGCAGGCTGGAGTGCTGTGGCACGATCGTGACTCACTGCAACCTCCGCCTCCCGGATTCAAGTGATTCTCCTGCCTCAGCCTCCTGAGTAGCTGGGATTACAAGCGTGCGCCACCACACTCAGCTAATTTTTGTATTTTTAGTAGAGATAGGGTTTCGCCATGCTGGTCAGGTTGGTCTCGAACCTCAAGTGACCTCAAGTGATCTGCCCGCCTCGGTCTCCCAAAGTGATGGGATTACAGCCATGAGCCACCATGCCCAGTCCCTTGTGTGGGTTTTGTAAGGACCAGTTAGAATTCTGTCAAAGAGGTAAGGCTAGCATCTGAATTTAAAAACAAATAAACCTGGGGAAATCTTTTCCCTGTTGGAATAAGAGAGGGGTAAGTGAGGAAACAATGTAAGTGTTTTTAGTTCTTTTCTAGTACTACTATGAGTCATACATATTTTCCTGTGTCCTGGAAATATCTCCCCTGGTAATTATGAGATACAAGGAGGAAGTGAAGAGGGATTCATTTTCACGGAGAGGAGTTACCCAGTGGGCAGGATCCTGCAGTGCCCAATTTAGTTTTGATCTCCCTTTCTCCCATAAACATTTCTTTTGAAGGCTGTCAAGGTTAGGGGAAGATGATGTTATTTAGTATTGTTAGAGTCTGGTAGACCGTAAAAGAAAAATCTGGAGAAATGCAGTAAAATGAGGTTCAAGCCAGTAGAGATTATAAAGGTTGCATAGCCCAGAGAGTCCCCATCTTCAGTCCATCTTATTTGGTACTTTTTCTTTGCTTTTTCTATTTTATTGACTTTTGAATAGGCAATGCATGCACAGTGGTACACAATTCCAAGAATACAAAAGGGGAAGAAGAGAAAGATAAGGCTTCCTTCTACCTCGGCTGCCAGTCACCCATGCCTCTCACTGGCAGCAACCATTACAGCCAAAGAGGCAGAACATGATCAGGCCTCAGCGGGGCGCGATGGGTCACGCCTGTAATCCTAGCACTTTGGGAGGCCGAGGCGGGCGCATCACGAGGTCAGGAGATCGAAACCATCCGGGCCAACGTGGTGAAACCCCATCTCTACTAAAAATACAAAAAATTAGCTGGGCGTGGTAGCATGTGCCTGTAGTCTCAGCTACTCAGGAGGCTTAGGCAGGAGAATCGCTTGAACCTGGGAGGTGGAGGTTGCAGTGAGCCAAGATCACACCACTGCACTTCAGTCTGGGTGACAGACTGAGACTCCATCTCAAAAAAAAAAAAAAAAAATTCAGGTCTCTGCTTTGCTCTCCAGTCCCATTTGCCTGGTTGACATCTCAAAGGCACCCTGAGCTCATTAGGTCCCAGATAGGCCATCTTCCTCCTGTTACAGGAAAGTGGTCCCGAGCCAGACCACAAGAGAGAGTTCTTGGATCTCGCATAAGAAAGAATTCAGGGCAAGTCCACAGTGCAAAGTGAAAGCAAGTTTATTAAGAAAGTAAAGAAATGGCCAGGCATGATGGCTCACGCCTGTAATCCCAGCACTTTGAGAGGCCGAGGCGAGTGGATCACGAGGTCAGGAGATGGAGACCATCCTGGCTAACACGGTGACACCCTGTCTCTACTAAAAAGAAAATGAAAAATTAGCCGGGAATGGTGGTACATGCCTGTAGTCCCAGCTACTCAGGAGGCTGAGGCAGGAGAATCACTTGAACCAGGGAGGCGGAGGTTGCAGTGAGCCGAGATCGCGCCACTGAACTCCAGCCTAGGCAACAGAGTGAGACTCCATCTCAAAAAAAAAAAAAAGTAAGTAAGTAAATGAATAAAAGAACAGCCACTCCATAGACAGAGCAGCTCCAAGGGCTGCTGGTTGCCCAT
This sequence comes from Chlorocebus sabaeus, assembly GCF_047675955.1. NCBI lineage: Eukaryota > Metazoa > Chordata > Mammalia > Primates > Cercopithecidae > Chlorocebus > Chlorocebus sabaeus. The sequence goes on along the minus strand of NC_132921.1, from coordinate 33,995,441 downwards.
TTTTATGGTTATTTCTTAATGACACGCTAAACAAGGGGTGGATTATTCATGTGTCCCCTTTTAGACCATATAGGGTAACTTCCTGACGTTGCCTGGAATCTGTAAACTGTCATGGCGCTGGTGGGAGTGCAGCAGTGAGGATGACCAGAGGTCACTCTTGTCGCCATCTTGGTTTTGGTGGATTTTGGCCAGCTTCTTTACTGCAACCTGTTTTATCGGCAAGGTTTTTTTTTTGTTTTTTTTTTTTTTTTTGAGACGGAGTTTCTTTCTTGTTGCCCAGGCTGCAGTGCAATGGCACGGTCTCGACTCACTGCAACCTCCGCCTCCCAGGTTCAAGCAAATCTCCTGCCTCAGCCTCCTGAGTAGCTGGGATTACAGGCATATACCACCACGCCCTGCTAATTTTGTATTTTTAGTAGAGATGGGGTTTCTCCATGTTGAGGCTGGTCTCGAACTCCTGACCTCAGGTGATCCACCCGCCTCGGCCTCCCAAAGTGCTGGGATTACAGGCATGAGCCACCACGCAGCCACAGCAAGGTCTTTTTGACCTGTATCTTGTGCCAACCTCCTAGTTCATCCTGCGACTTAGAATGCCTTAACCCTCTGGGAATGCAGCCCCGTGGGTCTCAGCCTCATTTTACCCAACCCCTATTCAAGATGGAGTTGCTCTGGTTCAGACTCCTCTAACACTCCCAAACAGGCTTTTGCTCCAGAGCTCCACACTCAGAAAGCTCACTCCTCACCATCCAGTGATCACAGCCAGAAACAAGGACAATGAACCTCTCCCTCACCCCTTATCCCACCAGCCCCAATCCTATCCGTTTTACCTCCAAAGTGCCTCTCCACTCATCTGCTTTTCTCCAGGCTCACCCACCACAACCACCCAGCATCTGTCTGGGACTGGTCCACGCCTCAGCCTCTGCTGTCTTCCTCAGACCCACCCAGTCTCTCTCCCCTGCCAGGCTGTCAGGCTCAGTGCTGATTTGAGTGCACGACCACCCAGCGGGGCTTCTGCACATCCTTGGATCAAAGACAAATTCCCTTCTTGGGCATACAAAACCCTGAGTGACCTGGAGCCCTCTCCCTCCCTCCTGCGTCCCCTCAGTACTCTTCCTTCCATCCCACTGAGCGCGTTCACTTACACAGGATGCTTACCAATCCGCTTTCCAGCTGTGGAATCTCTGCCGGCTGCATTTTTGGAGTAAATGGCTGTATGTACAAAAAGAGCTCACATTCATTCCTCTTTTTCTCTTGGAATGGGCAGAGCATGTTAAGTAAAATTTGATGATGGAGATGATGAAGAAACTCCCTGACGTTAATCTGAAATTGATCACTTATTTAAAATTATACAAACACATCTTGCTTTTGAAAGAACCAAAGGGAAATACCATTCAATGCCAAAAGAGGCCTAGGAAAGCAGGGATGAGCTCATTTGAAAAAGCCCCAGGAGCCTGATCAATGTCTAGGTTCTGGCTTTCCCAGAGGAGCCTCACTTGCCTTGCTTATGCTTTCTGCATGCAACACCTCCCAGCGCAAAGAGAGGGTAGTCACAGTCTCTGGGTGGAATCAGAGATCTCCATTTGCCCCTACATCCTTCCTCCTCCTGGCACATTGGTCTACTGGGCAGCAGCCCTCAGGCTGGGGGGCGCTCCCCAAGGGTTCCCTGGTCAGGCCTCTGCCTCACTCTTCACTTCCAGCTTAGTTTTCCCCTCTTCCAAGTCCCTGGATTCCAGGGGACACCAGTTCTGTGAGCATGAACACCCAGACCAGGGGAGAGGCCCCGACAATTGGCTGTGCGTGCCCACAACTGCCTATCCAAGTAGACTTCTGTTGTCAAGCCAGAGACACTAAGGAACACCTACTCAATGAGCAGTAAATCCCTCATGACACTAGGAGAGGGTGGGCACACCCATTCCATCTCCCGTCCACCCCACTCCACACCCCACCATTTGCACTCACCCTTGATCTCAGCCAGCTGTCCCCTGGTGTCCTCCACTGGCCTTGGAGATGAAGAAGTACAGAAGAAGCAGAATAAATCCCACCCCGGCAAGAAAAATACCGGTCCCAGAGGCACTCAACAGACACGTTCCCTTCCTCCTTCTCTCCTGGTGACAGTGACAGATAGGTGCCCCCTGGGGCGGGTGGATATTTTCATCTTCCAAGATAATGCACTCCATTACTGCAGGACTCTTCTGTCCTCTCCGCCTCCACACAGCCTTCCAGCCTAACACTCAATCTCTCAAGGAATATTCTTGACACTTTAAAGGATCTGGCCAGCACATAAGCCAATGTGGCTGCATTCTTTAATTAATATTTATTGAGTGTCCCTGTTAGATGCCTGGCAAGCTCAGAGTGTTGTATGTGGCTAAAATATCTATTCCCCTTCCTCTCCAAGAATGTGTGTTCCTGGACATCCCAGGAATGTGGACATGCCAAGTAAAGGAGCAGCACACTGTAGCAACAGCAAGAGCTGGGAGTCCGCAGATAGAGGCAGGACTCAGGCCAGAGGGAAGGGGCTTGAGTCCTGGGGTCCCAGATGGGCTGTGTGACATCTAGCAGGTAATGTCACTTCTCTGAGCCTGTCTACAAAAATGTGATTGGCAATATCACTCTGCCTGCCTCCTGGGGCTGCGAATGTTGTAGAAACCAAGTGAGATCACATAAGTGATGTCTTTGGAAAAGTTTAATAAGAATACCACATATTTCCTCCTAAATAAAATCTTTGGTGCCTTTCTTGATAGGCACAAACATTGAATCAGATTTAAAAGAACAGGATCCTAGGAAGTCAACATCTGAAAAACGCAAGTCATGGCATGAATTTAGATTTTGAGGCTCTGATCCAAACTGTGGATGAGCTCCTTTACCCTTTGATAAACATTAAATATACTCATCTTCAATTATATATATCCCTCCCAATGTGTATGTATGTATATATAATACATATACATATAATCGAAGATTATCTAAATGTATTATATACATATACAATTATATATGTATATAATACAATTATACATGTATGTAATCTTCATTATATGTACATGTATTACATATTGTATTGATGCTGCATACTTGCAAATACAATAAACTCTATGCATGTGGGCTATGAATTAATTAGACTGTGAGATACCATAGTGAAGAGTTAGCTATGCAAACTTCAGAATTTTAATTTCATCCATTCTTATTGAATGTGTAAATTGGTGTGATCTTTCTGGACAGCAGCAGACGATTTGAATCAAGAGCCTTAAAAGTGTTCCTATGGATGGCCGGGCGCGGTGGCTCACACCTGTAATCCCAGCACTTTGGGAGGCCCAGGTGGGCAGATCACGAGGTCAGGAGATGGAGACCATCCTGGCTGACACGGTGAAACCCCGCCTCTACTAAAAATACAAAAAATTAGCCAGGCAGGGTGACAGGCGCCTGTAGTCCCAGCTACTCAGGAAGCTGAGGCAGGAGAATGGTGTGAATCCGGGAGGCGGAGCTGGTAGTGAGCTAAGATTGTGCCACTGCACTCCAGCCTGGGCCACAGAGCGAGACTCCATCTCAAAAAAAAAAAAAAAGTTCCTGTGGATACACAAAATGTGGTAAACTATACAAATATATAGTTTCCATTTATAATAGTCCACTATACACACACACACACACACACACACACACATATATGATGGAATATTATTCAACCTTAAAAAAGAAAGAAATTCTGACACAGGCTTCAATATGGATAAACCTTGAAGACATGCTAAGTGAAATAAGCCAGTTGCAAAAGGACAAATACTGCATGATTCTACTTACATGAGGTAGTCAAATTCAGAGTACAGAAAGTAGAATCACGGTTACCAGGGGCCGGGCAGAGAGGACAGGGAATGATTGTTTCGTGGATATGAAGTTTCAATCATGGAAGATGAAAACGTTCTAGAGATGGATAGTAGTGATGGCTGCACATCAATGTGAATATACTTAATACCACTGAACTATATGCTTTAGGATGGCTAAAATGGTAAGTTCTTTTTTTTCTTTTTTTTTTTTTTTTTTGAGGCAGAGTCTGGCTCTGTCGCCCAGGCTGGAGTGCAGTCGCACGATCCTGGCTCACTGCAACCTTTGCCGCCCCGGTTCAAGCGTAAAATGGTAAATTATATGTTATATGCATTTTACCACAATTTTAAAAAACGCTCCTAATCTCTGACCCAGTAATCCATCTAGATATCTACTCAAAGAACAAGAACAGAAGATTAGGTGGCTCACAACTGTAATACCACCACTTTGGGTCACAGGTGATAAAAGTCTTTGACACTGACCACATTGGGGTAGCCAGGAGACAAGGTTCCATCCACACCAAGTGTCATCACTGAACTAGCCTTGTGACCTCGGACACATCACTAAACTTCATTGCGTATCATCAAAAGAGGCATCAAGAAAGGCAGTGGTTAGAAGCATAGACTCTAAATTCTAGAACTAGGCTACCCCAATTCAAACATTGGCTCTGTCCCTTACAGTCATTATGACTCAATATTCACATCTGTAAAATGGGGGGATAACAATAGCACTTTCATTGTAGGGTTGTTCCGAGAATTAAATTAATAATTGTATTAAAATACATAAAAGTTCTTAGAAAAGTACCTGACACATAGTAGTGCTCTATAAGTGTTAGTTGTAAAAATAACAACCATCGCCTGGGCACAGTGGCTGGCACCTGTAATCCCAGCACTTTGGGAGGCCGAGGCAGGTGGATCACCTGAGGTCAGGAGTTCAAAACCAGCCTGGTCAACATGGTGAAACCCCGTCTCTACTAAAAATACAAAAATTAGCTGGGCGTGGTGGCGGACACCTCTAATCTCAGCTACTCGGGAGACTGAGGCAGGAGGCGGAGGTGCAGTGAGCCAAGATTTTGCCATTGCACTCCAGCCTGGGTGACAAGAATGAAACTCTGTCTCAAAAAAAAAAATCGTCAACATTATTATTAATAAAATTTAGCTGTACATAGAAAAAAACAACTCTTAGGCTAGAAGGTAGATGACCTCATTTAAAGATGAAATTTTAGATCCTGAACTAAGATTCTGTAGAGTCTCTTTTCTCAGGAATTGTGGACTCAGAGTTGGGAATAACATTAGAAATAATCAATAAGAAAGGTCGTTCAGCCTGTTTGAAGACTTTCAGGAACCGTAAACTCCCTGCTTTCAAGGAAACCCATTCTTCCTTGCTGAACTTTCTAGTTAAAAGGCTGACTCCAATCTGAGTTGAAATTTACCTGCTTATAACTTCTTCGAGCTATTTTTTTTTCTTTGAGACAGGATCTGGCTCTGTTGCCCAAGCTGGAGTGCAATGATGACACTGCAGCCTCTTCCTCCGGGACTCAAGCAATCCTACATACCTCAGCCTCCCAAGTAGGTAGGAGTACCAGTGTGCACCACTACAACTGGCTAATTTTCTAAACATTTTTTTGTAGGGACGGTGTCTCCCTATGTTGCTCAAGCTAGTCTCGAGCTGGCCTCAAGCCATCCTCCCATCTCCCGTTCCCAAAGTGCTGGGATTACAGGCATGAGCCACTGTGCCTGTACTAACTTCTACCTATTGATCCTACTCTTACCTTCAGCAGCAGCATAACAAATGTAATCTAATTCCACCTGCCAGCACTCCTTGAACATCTTTCCTGCATCCTCCTTCACCCTCTCTCCTATGAACTGAACATGCCCTTTTCTGTCAGGTGATCATCCCAGGACAGGATGTCCAGCTCATGGTCACCCTCCTCTGGGAACCTCAACTGGTCTACATTTCTGTTAAAAATTGCCATCCAGGCTGCAGTGTTTGGGTCTGGAATGTTCTAGCTATGAATGAGGAAGGAAGGAAGGAAGGGAGGGAGGGAGGGAGGAAGGAAGGAAGGAAGGAAGGAAGGAAGGAAGGAAGGAAGGGAGGGAGGGAGGGAAGGAGGGAGGGAGGGAAGGAAGGAAGGGGAAGGGAAGAGGTAGGGAGGAAAAAAGGAAGGAAGGAAGGAAAGAAGGAGGAAGGAAGGAAGGAAGGAAGGAAGGAAGGAAGGAAGGAAGGAAGGAAGGAAGGAAAAGGAAAGAAGGGAGGGAAGGAGGAAGGAAGGAGTCTAATCAGCATCACAATATACAAGAATCATTCTCTCCCTTGTGTTTTTAATGACAGTCCCTTCCTTCCTTCTTTCCTACCTCAATCATTAGCTTTTCCAGGAGGAGCTTCCAGAGCTCATTGGCTTGGAGATGGGAGCATGCCTTCCCAGATCTTCTCCCTCCCTGAGGAGATAGGGCCACAAGCCCCACTGACCAGTGCCCATCCACTCTGCGAGCCTGCCAAAAAGAAGGTAGCACAATAGAAAAGCTGAAATCAGAAAGAAGTCCTCTCATCATGCAAATAAAAAAGCTTGCCAGTGACTGACTCAAAGCATCCCATCTCTCCTGATAGACGTAGGATATCAAAATGTTCATTAGCGCTGCTTAACAGATATTTCTGTTTCCATTCCCAGGTGAAAGGTAGAACTGCATACGCCCAGCCTGGCCCCCCTTGGAGTGAGGGTAGTAATGCATCTTGGTTTAGCCAGTGAAATGTGAATGGCAGAGCCACACACTATTACACTGCTCTTTTGGCCTGCCACTGGCAATCATGTCCACCTAGAGATGGGGTGTCCCTCAGTGATGATCAGAGCAGAGCCCTCCAGGCAACCCACGATGGACACAGAATATTGAGTGGAAAATGGACCTTTGTTGCTGGACCACTGGAAAAAAAGGTTGTCAGGGGGCAGAATATGTCCACGTCTATTTGCCAACTTGACCTGACCTCAGGGATCCTGGGGGACAGAAAATGGAATCTCATACAGAGGGAGCCACAGGGACCTAGAGACAGGCCCAGACCCTGCCATTCCCAGGTGTGATCTTGAGAAAGTCACTTGGACAATGCAGGCCTTCATTTTATTTGTATTTTATTTTATCTAATTTTTGAGACAGGGTCTCACTCTGGAGTGCAGTGGCACTATCATGGCTTATTGCAGCCTCCACCTCCCAGGCTCAAGTGACTCAACCACCTCAACCTGTAAGTGGGATTACAGGCGCACACCACCATGCCCAGCTAATCGTTGTGGTTTTTTGTAGAGACGGGGTCTCGCTATGTTGCTCATGGTGGTCTTCAACTCCAAGGCTCAAGCGATCCACCTGCCTTGGCCTCCCAACGTGTTGGTATTAAAGGCATGAGCCACCACAACCAGTGGTTTTCTTAACTTTACAAGAAGACATTCTGGTTAGGTGATCTTCCCTCAGCTCACACAAAATACAAGACAATCTTAGTGCAAGATTAACATCTTTGGGGGAATCTAGGTGAAGGTTACACAGGTTCTTTCCATAGTATTTCTTACAAATGCATGTGAACTTAAAATGTTCTTTAAAAAAAAAAAAAAAAAGCTTTTAAAAATTTGAAATAAAACAAAAATGCCCTTAGAGTTGAACCCAGTTCTCAAAGCACTGGTTTGTGGGTTTGATGGCAAAATTCTTCGAGACAGAAACTCCTCCAAAACCCTCCATGGGGTTTCCTGAGTGTGGGGAATTTGGCTGTGACCCTCATTCCTTCTCCCTCAGCTGGCCTCAACTCCACCCATCCCCAGACCTCTGGAGAAGTTGCTGGCAACCTAGTCAACTCTCAACAATGGCAAACCAAGAGTTGCTATTTTCTTCCTTAGTTACAAAAACGAAATATTGAAAAAATGCTTATGTGTACTATCACGATAGGTGTTCTTTCACAATGTAAAAACTTTCAGGGCCGGGTGCAGTGGCTCACGCCTGTAATCCCAGCACTCTGGGAGGCTGAGGTGGGTAGATCACCTGAGGTCAGGAGTTCAAGACCAACCTGGCCAACATGGTGAAACTCCCTCTCTACTAAAAATACAAAAATTAGCCAGGCGTGGTGGCGGGTGCCTGTAATCCTAGCTATTTGGGAGGCTGAGGCAGGAGAATCGCTTGAACCTGGGAGGTGGAGGTTGCAGTGAGTCAAGATCGGGCCACTGCACTCCAGCCTGGGTGACAGAGCAAGACTTCATCTCAAAACAAAACAAAACAAAACAAAACAAAACAAAACAAAACAAAAAAACCTTTCAGACTTGCATTGTTGATGCTAGAAAGACAAGTCAACTCCGGTAATTGTGCTTTAATGAAAGGCATTTTGAAAACAAAAACAAAAACAAAAAACCTTTATTTAAGGAAATAAAACCCATGGTCCCAGTGGCAGCTTGTTTGGTTTGAACTGTCTGAGGTCACTACTGCGGGTAGCCCAATAGCTGGGGATGTTGGGCAAATCACTTTATCTGTCTGAGCCTCAGGGTCCTCTTTGCTGGACCGCATGTCCTCTGAATGACCCTTGGAAGTCAGAGTGCAAGACAGAAATGGGTGGCTCCACCCTTCAGCTCTTGTCTCCCTCTCTTCCCCTCATTATGTTGTGACAGAACTAGTCACCTGCATTTTCCTCACATCCCTATTTGTCATGCACAAACTCTCCCGTGGAATCTGAGAAATCACACAGACCAAGACAAGTCTAACTTAAGACAAGGCAACATTTTTGGCTGATCTACTGACATACTATAGTAGTTGGAAATCCTCTTTAATGGCAGGTAAACTGAGGCACAGATGAATACATGTTTGATCTAAGGTCACCAGGTTGGTACTGGTGCTTCCTTGAAGTTCTATCCCCAAAGATGTACCCGCCGTGCCCAGACCTGTAGGCTGGTGAAAGGGGTTTTACTGCTCCCCAGAGAGGCCCAGTGGCAGAGCCCTCATTTTAGACAGGGAGCAAGGACCCCAGGGCTCTGATGGCCTCATGCCCCCAGGTAAATTGTTTGAACTCTCTAAATTTATTTGCCTGGGGGAGTGTTGGGGGAGGGAAGAGAGGAATGTTGGTCTCTCCCAGCTCTAAAGTTTAATGCTGGAAATCAACTTAATTAATTAATTAATTAATTTTAATTTTAATTTTTTATTTTTGAGACACAGTCTCATTCTGTCGCTTAGGCTGGAGTGCAGTGGTGTGATCTTGGCTCACTGCAAACTCTGCCTCCTGGGTTCAAGCTATTCTCTGCCTCAGCCTCCTGAGTAGGTGGGATTACAGGTGCCTACCACCACGCCCAGCAAATTTTTTTGCATTTTTAGTAGAGAGAGGGTTTTACCATCTTGGCCAGGCTGATCTTGAACTCCTGACCTCATGATCCACCCGCCTTGGCCTCCCAAAGTTATAATTTCTTTTCTTTACTTTCTTTCTTTCTTTTTTTTTTTTTTTTTTTTTTTTTTTTTTAGACAGAGTCTTGCTCTGTCACCCAGGCTGGAGTGCAGTGGGCGATACTGGCTCACTGCAACCTCTGCTTCCCGGGTTCCAGCGATTCTCCTGCCTCAGCCTCCTGGGTAGCTGGGACTACAGGTGCACACCACCATGCCCGGCTAATTTTGTATTTTTAGTAGAGACAGGGTTTCACCATGTTGACCAGGCAGGTCTCTAACTCCTTACCCTCAGGTGATCTGCCCACCTTGACCTCCCAAAGTGCTGGGATTACAGGTGTGAGCCACTGTGCCCAGCCTATTTTATATAATTTCTAAACTTTTTATTAATACAGCTTATTAATACATAGAGAAAAATGCACATGGATCTATATACCTTGCTGAATTTTTCAAACTGAAAACAGCCAGCTAGCCAGCTCCCAGCTCAAAAGGCAGAACATCACCAACCTAGATTCTCCCTCCCATCACCCTCCCACTGCCTCCCCAACAAGAGCAACTACTAGTCCGACTCCTCACACTTGAACTGTATATGAACAAGATCCTTTTCTTTTCTTTTTTTTTGAGAAGGAGTCTTGCTCTGTTACCCAGGCCAGAGTGCAGTGGCGCAATCTTGGATCACTGCAACCTCTGCCTCAGCCTCCCAAGTAGCTGGGATTACAAGTGCCTGCCACCATGCCCTGCTCATTTTTTTGGTATTTTTAGTAGCGATGGAGTTTCACCATCTTGGCCAAACTGGTCTTGAACTCCTGACCTCATGATCCACCCGCCTCGGCCTCCCAAAGTGCTGGGATTACAGGCATGAGCCACCCCGCCCAGCCAAAGATCACATTTTAAAAAATACACTTTCTTTGTTTTAATTTCAGTTTACACATAGAGGAATTCAGGATGGAGTTGTTTTGGTTTGGACAACTGCAAGCTACTTTAAAATCACAATATATGGGCTATGATATGATTTAAAAACCAAATTATTTTACTCTGCCTGATCAACTCGCCAACCAGTCCCAGCAGTTTCTTTCAGAGGGCCCCTTGGGAGCCATTGCTAACTCTTCCCCTTCTTCTTAGAATGCCTAAATCCTGTGAATCCTGTGATTCTAAGGCCCAATCTAGATCGGCTAAATTGGGTCTTTTTTTAAAAAAAAAACACAAACCTTTTCTTTTAGAATATTTTTAGGTTTACAGGAAGGTTGCAAAGAGAGTTCCTGTATTACCCCATACTCAATTTCCATCTTAAATTATTCTGGCAATACTCGTCACAACCCTGAAACTAGCGTTGGTATATTACTATTAACTAAACTTCATACTTTACTCCAATTCATTTTTCCCTAACGTCCTTTTTCTCTTCCAGAACCCATCCAGGATTCCACATTGGTCAAGTATTTTGTAGAATGTCCCTCATCGTTAGACTGGAATTAGGGGTTAGGAGAAAGAAGTCCACAGAGGTCAAGGGCCACTCTCATCCCATCATATTGCGGTGCATGAGGTCAACATGACTTAGCACTGCTGATGCTGACCTTCAGCACTGGTAAGGTAGTGTTTGCAGGTTTCTCCACTGTAAAGTTCTTCTCTCCCACAACCTCCTTCTATACTGCATGTAGCCTTTGGAAGCAAATCACTAAGGGCAGCGCACCCTCAACGGGAGAGGGAATTAGGCTCCACTTCCTTCAGGGGAGTTTACCTACATACCTAGATACGTAGAGTTTTATCTACATGAATTATTTGAAATTATCTGCATGAGAGATTGTCTCTTCTTCTCCATTTACTTATCCAACCACACCTTTGTATTAGCATGGGTTCATTCACAAGTATTTTATTTATTTATTTATTTATTTATTTATTTATTTATTTATTGAGATGGAGTTTCACTCTTGTTGCCCAGGCTGGAGTGCAGTGGCGCAATCTTGGCTCACTGCAACCTCTGCCTCCCGCGTTCAAGCGATTCTCCTGCCTTAGCCTCCTGAGTAGCTGGGATTACAGGTGCCTGCCACCACGCCCACCTAATTTTTGTATTTTTAGTAGAAATGGGGTTTCACCGCATTGGCCAGGCTGGTTTCAAACTCCTGACCTTAGGTGATCTGCCCACCTTGGCCTCCCCAAGTGCTGCGATTACAGGCGTGAATCACCGCACCCAGCCCCTATTTTATGTTTTAGATTAGAATCTAATACTACGTTATTGATTTTGTTGTTCCAATTGTTCCAGGTTTGAGGCTGGGCCCTCTTTCAGGTTGGTCCCTGTGTCCTTCTGACATACCCACATCCCTTTCATCTTGAGCACTTTCCTACTGCCCAGAACCACAAGGTGCTCCGGACTCATCTTCAGCATTTCTGGCCCCAGTCCTAGGATCCGCCGTTGTTGAACATTTTGAACAGAGCAGACTGGCCAGTTTTGACCCCTTTTTCCATTAAGATGTAAGTAGTCCTCTTGCGGGAAAGAACCCAGCCTTATTATCTGGTGCAATCCAGTCAATTGCAAGTAACTTGAAATGGAGATCAGGAGTTCAGTGTTTTATAGGGTGTTTGTTTCCATGGCTAGCATAGCTAGGCTCGCACCTTCAGGCCCATCGCCCTTTCTCTCAAAAGGTTTTCAGTTTGCTTGAAGCCACTTTCCTTCCTCACTTTACTTAGATTGCAATGTAGACCCGCCCCAAGTGAGTCAGACTGAGGAGTTGAGAGAATAATTTAGAGAGGCCCTCTTCTCCTGCAAGTCCTTTGACCTGCCAACCTGCAAATCTGCTGTATAAAGATAGATAAGTAGCCAGCTAGCTACACACACACACACACACACACACACACACACACCCACCAACCTCAAAACCGAGAAGGCTACGGAGAGAGGGCAGTGGAGGCATTCACTCTGAGAATTACTGTTCAAAGGGGAAAAACAGGGAGGCACTTGGGCAATCCAGAAATGCAGGTCTGAGCTGGCCTGGGGTTTTAGCAAAGGAGGAGTGAGTTCCTCAGAACAGGACCAATTAAAACCTTTTAAAGTAATTGTTCCCCTGCCTTCTTTCAAAGTTGAGCTCTAATCGCGGCCTTTCATTCTTCCCACCACTCCATCATTTTAAATTAACCTTGCTTCTCCCCTGCAGCTGCCTCTCACCCATCACAGACATGCTAATGCACGTGTGTGCTGCTGGGGGGCGGTGGGAGGGGACCCTGACACTAGCTTTGTGAAACAGCATCCCTGTGGGCTCTGTTCCACTCACCCCCCAGCCACCCTGGCAGAGCAGAGGGGAGGAAGGAGGCGGGCAGGTTAGCAGAGCGCACGACCAGGCAGTCAGGTCTCCTGGCTGCGCTACCTCGCTACTTCGGGGTGTCCACATTACTCAGCCCCGCGGAGCCATGGGGGTGGGGAGGGCAGGGCCTCCTGGGACAGGACCATAAACCGTTTATGGCTCCCCAAATGTGACACATCAAGTTGACATCACCTATTCACCTTCATTCTTCTCTCCCTCTGTGAAAAGTCCCTTCTCGCATTCCCTCCGGGCCTCTCCCCTCCTGACCCTTTGGAGTAGCAGCCTTCAAAGGCCTGAAGGTTCCCAAGTGATGTGGGAAGTCAAGTTCTCAATGGAGGTCTCCTCCTAGTGAAAGGGCACTCTGTAATTAATGGAACTGGCCAGACCGTGAAGGTTACCTTGACCTTGTCTGCGTGATAAATACAGCTGGAGCGGGGCGGAAAGCACACGATTCAGAAAAGCAAACTGCTTGCATCTTATTTCTAATCTCACTCCATTTTGCCTCTCTGCAGGATCAGAGCACGTTAAGGAGAGACAGCCTCTGTCTCTCAGTCCTGGGGGCAGCTCGTGCAGTCGCCCCGCCGCGGCCACTCTCCTAACGCAGACAGAGGGGGCAGCGACGTGCCCCGGTCGCTCAGCCAGCTGGTGGCAGGGGCAACCCAGGCCCCCAGACGCCTCTCCGCGTCTAGGCGCTTCCCATAATGGAAGGCTTCGCTCCATTAAAAGTTATTTTAGGGAATCCACAAGCCCACCGCCATCCCCCCCAAAGTGGAAATTTTATGTAAACGAGTCAAAATAAAGCAACAGTTTCTTAATAAGTATGTTTGGAGTTACACTCGGGACCAAGCCGAGCCGAATTGGGCGAGGGGATGCGGACTTAAAGGTTCCAGTGTTCTTCTCCATACAGCAAGACTATTTTTAAAAATTTAAGGACGTCTTCCAGTCCACAGTCCACACCGCCTACACCCCCGCAGGTCAGGCAGGCGCGGGTTCAGCCCGGTGACCCCGCCATCCTCGCAGCCTCCACCCTGGGGCCAGGGCAGCGGGCGCGGCCGACATCCACCCCCCTTCCCGAAACCGCACCCGTCCCCTCCCCCACCGCGGTCCCGCCGCCGCCCCCACGGCGCGCACGGAGGCAGGGTTGGGGGAAACACGATTCCTGGGGAGATCCGAGGAGGCGAGGCCGCCGAGGCTGCGGGGGGGTTCTCCTGGAGGACTCGGGAGCCGGGTGGGAATGCGACCTCCAGGGGAGCGCTCGCTGCTCCCCCGTAACCGACGCAGGGACCCTCCGGGGGTGGGGGTGGGGACGCGGGGGTCCAGGCCCGAGGGGCCCGTGCAGAGTCAGACGCCGGGTGTGCGCTGCCAGTGACTCAGCCGGGTGGCGACGCAAGGCCGAGGAGGCTGGCGGAGGGGGCGGGCGGGCCGGGCGCGCACCCGGGACCCCGAGCCCTCGGGGGAAACCGGGTGCGCGCGCCCAGGAGTGGGGGAGGGGCAGCGGGCGCGCGCCCGCGCACGCAGCGGAGGCGCCGGGCGGCGGCGAGGGCCGGGCCGAGGGCCGTCTGCCCGGCGCCGCGCTCCCAGAGCTCGCGCCGCCTCCCGGGGCGCCGCGCGGGTGGCGCAGGTAGAGGCCGGGCGGGGGTGGGAGCCACCCCAGGGCTCAGGTTCCAGCCGCCAGGCTTGGCCCTCAGCGGGCGCTGTCGGAGGGCAGGCGGGCCTGCAGGAGCGGGGCGGTGGCGGTGGCAGAGGAGCGCGGGGCAGACAGAGATCGTCGCGCCCACCTCTCCAGCCCTCCGCGGTGGCCGAGCCCCCAGCAGCTGCGCTTGAGGCGCCGAGGCGGGGTGGCCGAGCGAGACCCGGGCCGGGCGCGGCGCGGGCCGCACAGCGGCGGCGGCGGCTGCAGACCTGTAAACCTTAATGACAGCAATCTTGCCCGTCTGCGCCGCTGACTCACGCGGTGACCCAGCCTCCAGTCACCCGGCGGCCGCCCTCCGGCCTCAGTTTCCCCCGCCGCCGAACAATGGAGTCACTGTGTCGCCGTTCATTCCTGAGCGCCGGTTCACACGCGGAGGGCCGCCGCCTCCATGGGGAAGGGACCGAGGCGTCCCGCTTTTAATTATCCCCGGTGGGCGGGCGTGGGGAGGCCGCGCTCTGCTGGATAATTGAACGCTGGGACTGTTCCCTAGTCGGCCTAAGCTCTTTATCTTAAGCCGTCCTTTCCCCTTCATCGTTTTTAATTTTACCCCTTCCTCTCCACGCTGGTGGGACTGCTTGAAAAGCAATGAAATGTGGTGGCACGGTGGCTCACGCCTGTAATCTCAGCACTTTGGGAGGCCCAGGCTGGCAGATCACCTGAGGTCAGAGTTCAAAACCAGCCTGGCCAACATGGTGAAACCCTGTCTGTACTAAAAATACAAAAAAAAAAAAAAAAAAGGGAAAAAGAAATTGGCTGGGCGTGTGGCGCATGCCTGTAATCCCAGCTACTTGGGAGGCTGAGGCACGAGAATCACTACAACCCAGGAGGAGGAGGAGGTTGTAGTGAGCCGAGATGGCGCCATTGCACTCCAGCCTGGGTGACAAAGTGAGACTCCGTCTAAAAAAGAGAGAGGAGAGAAAAAAAAAAGAAAAAGAAAGAGAAAAGAAAAGAGAGAAAGAAAGAAAAAAAGAAAATAAAAGCAATGAAATGACGCCCCGCCTACTTTAGGCAATTTGTGTTTTCCGGAATATCAAGGGTTCAGTCAGTTTACTCGCAACAAACTTGAGCCCTTCCTTGGGCCAGGCCCAGTGTGCCCAGCAGTGAAGCCACAGCTGCTCAGAAGCCACAGCAGGTTCTCAGGAGACCCAGCTGCAGGGAGGCCACCTCTCCCTGGTTCTGTTCTCTTGCAGGCATAAAAGGGATCAGACTACTGATGTGCGAAGCTGAGTAAACCCTACATACATTATGCCGAGTGCAGAAGCCAAACCCAAAAGAATACATATGGTGTGGCTCCCATTTATGGAAAACCCTAGAAGAGACAAATGTAATCCCTGGTCCACCAAAAGGATTGGTTGTCTTGCGGTGGGGGTGGAGGCAGTGACTGGGATGAGGACAAGGAAATTCTGGGGATGATGGAACTGTCCCATATCTTGATTGAGGCTCTGGCACCCGTGACCGCAGGGCACTCCCCACCCACCTACTGGCGTCTCTGGACCCTGAGGCTTCGGGTTACTGAGGATCCCTCAGCCCTCCCTGCTGGAAGGCCTTTCCCCCATGGCACCTCACCCCCCATTCCTCCCTGACCCTGGGTGCCCCGTCTCCAGGAGCGGTTATGTGGGTGGAAGCATACAGCTGTCCCAACTCATCCAACACTGAATGCAAAATGGGTGCATCTTACTGTGTGTAGGTGATACCCCAAGAAAGCTGGCCGAGGCCCTAAGGGTGTGGGAAGCCAGGAGGCTAGGTGGCTTGGTGAGGGTGGCACTTTGGTCATGGAAGGGGATGGAGAGGAGAAACGCTGCTTGTTGAGGTCTGAAAGAGAAGGTGTCACATGTTTAATGGAACTCTTACAAGCCCCAGATGTTACTGCTATTATTATCCCCATTTGACTACTGGGGAAACAAACTCAGGCTGAGTGAGCTGCCCAGCCTCCCTAACCCTGTCCCTGGCAGACGGTACTGAGAGGGTCTGTCTTCCTCTCTCAGTGGATGTGTCAGATTCATCGCTGTGTGGGGGACACCGAGTGTGAGCGTCAAGGTTAGCAGCAGGGCCTTGGCAGCAGAAGGGACCCTATGAGAATCCTTCCCTCTTTCTAGTGCTGTGACCTGGGCCATGTTGGCCTCTCTCAACCCCAGGCCAAGTCCTCCCGTGTGTAAGATGGAGAAGGTCCCGCCTTGGGCATGGTGTGAGGAGATGAGGGCTCTTAGGTGGGTGCCTGATTTGAGGCATGCCTGTAGTGTTAGCTGTACATCTGTTACCTTGAGTGAGTCCCTTCCCTGTAAGGGCCTCAGTGTCCTCATTTGTAAAATGAGAGGGTGGCTTTAAGCCACCTTCCACATTCTGGTATCCTGGAGTATTTGGAGGGGCCACTGGGGAAAAGCGATGGAGGAACTTCCGGGGAGGGGCAGTAGGTGCAATTGCCAGAAGGAGGTGGCCCTGGGGTCCCCATTGCCTCTGTAGAACCCAGGAGGCTGAGGGGTTTGTGGGGTCGTGTTCTGACCCACACCCTGCGCCATAAAGGGGAGGTTCCTCCAACACCATTGCTGAGGGGGCCGCAGCGTTGCTGGAACTCATCAAGGGCATAGGGTGTGGGGCTTTGCTCCCTTGGGAGGCAGCGTCCTCCACTGCTGTGCGGCTCTGGTTTCCAGAACATCGTCCTTGTGTGGATGTGGCCTGCCCCCCAGATCTCTTCTTCTGAGCCTCTGACCAGGCACCTCAAGCTGAGGGCATCCCTTGACCCCCCAGGAATATTTTCCTCAGCTCAGTCTGTCCAGAACTTTCCCTCTCTAACTAAGGGATAGGCCAGAGTTCTGGAAGGAAGGGCCTTCGTGAGCAGAGGCGAGCTGTGCCTGCCCACTGGGGACCTCCAGCCCGTTTTCTGCCATTGCAGACCCCATGTCAGCCCCTACCCCCAGGGACAGGTGAAGGCTCAGCCACTGAGACACCTGTGTCTCTGGCCCTAGGATGTGACCCTCACAGCTTGGCCTCCCAGCTCTCCCTGCACAGAGGCCACCCAGCCCAGGAGGCTGGCAAAGTGCAGCACAAATTCACACACTCCACATCACACACACCCACACACAGCACACACACACGTACACCACATGCACACCACACTAATTCTCCATTCTCACACCATGTACACACAACACAACCCTCTCCAACCACACATACCCCGCTCCCTGCACGTGTGCATATATACCACATCCCGCACCCCCACACAACAAACAACACAACCCTCTCCAACCACACATACCCCACTCCCTGCACGTGTGCATATATACCACATCCCACACCCCCACACAACACACAACACAACCCTCTCCAACCACACATACCCCACTCCCTGCACGTGTGCATATATACCACATCCCACACCCCCACACAACACAGTCACACTCCACACCCAGTGAGTCTCACACGCAGCACCCTGGTTGTGTCCTATACAAGGGTGCCCAGCTGAAGGTCTGAGGCATCTCCCAGGGTCCTGGGGCAGGGCTGGATGCCTGGAGGGAGGAAGGGTACCTCCTAACTGGCACAAAGGTGCCCTCTGCACTGACTGAGACTCTGGCACCTGCTACCACAGAGCACTCCCCACCCGCCTCTAGTCCTCTCTGGGACAGTGAGACCTCAGGCCCCTGAGGAACCCCAGCCCTCCCCACTGGAAGCCCCTACCCTGTGTCCCACTCCCTATTCCTCCCTGGCCCTGGGTGCCCCACCTCGAGTACCTGGCTGCAGGCACAGCTGGCTCTTCCCTCCCCAGGCCCGTCAGTCTCTTAGTACCTGGACCACTCCCTTCATCCCCAAATGCTTATGGGGCACCTGCTGGGGTCAAGTCCTGGCTCAGTGCTGGGGAGACAGAGGGGATGAAGTCACGCTCATCCTCAGCAGGCATCTGCCGTCTACACACCAGTGGCCATGCCCAGGGAGCACGACTGTGGCAGAACGTCTCTGGAAGCTGTGGGAGCCCGGAGGGGTGATCTGTAACCCTGACTAGGGAGCACTCAGGGAGAGCTTCCTGAAAGAGGTGGCAGTAGACAAAGGCACACGCTTTCTAACTGCCGTGACTCACTGCATGCTGAGCTCTGCCCCCTCTCACCAGAAAGGGAGGCTGTGGTGTGGAATAGAGACTGGGCTTGAGTCCCAACCTTGGGAAAGTGTACCAGCCTCAGCCTCAATGTCCTTGTCTGTGGAATGAGAATTTCAACACTGCCCTTGCAGGAGAATAGTTGAGGTGGCATAAGGTGGGTGCTGGAGCCAGACAGACTGCCTTCAGTCTCAGCGTTGTCACTATGAGCCATGCAACCTTGTGGAAGCTGGCTTCCCTTTCTGATGCAGTGTCCTGTCTGTAACATGGGAGTCCTAACAGGAAGTCTCTCATAGAGTTATTTTGAGTATTTAAAGCATTTTGATTGGTTTAGAATAGCGTTTGGCCACAGTGAGCACTATGTGTGCAGAATGTATGGACATGCTGGGCGGTCCCTATAGCTAGTGGGGGCTCACCAGATGCGCCAGGATGAACAGGACCTTGGATATGTTTCTTCCCTCTGGACCTTGAACTCTTTAGTCTCTCCTCTGAAGGGAGAGATGGCAGGCTGGGGCGGAGACATGTTTGCTCTGCTCCATGGAGACTCACAGCCAGCCTGGGCCTTGGTTTGTGGAGGGGTGGGGCAGTGACAAGGAGGTGCCTTCGGTCCATAGGTGGGTGGCCAAGGGTGCTGGCCCTGTGCCCGTCTCCTCCCAGCTGGCACTGTCCCTGGGAAGATGTAAGGCTACCTGTGGTGATCTCATTGCTGCCCTAACCTCTCCTTTCCCTGAACGTAGGCTGTCTCTTGGCTTCAAGCAGATTTCCATTATTATTGCTATCTTCTCATTCATTTTCTTGTTTTCTTTTTTTTTCTTTTTTTTTTGAGAGAGGGTCTCACTCTGTTGCCCAGGGTGGAGTGCAGTGGTGTGATCTCAGCTCACTGTGAGCTCCTCCTCCTGGGTTCAAGCAATTCTCCTGCCTCAGCCTCCTGAGTAGCTGGGACTACAGGTGCCTGCCACCACACTCGGCTAATTTTTTGTATTTTTAGTAGAGACAGGGTTTCACCATGTTAGCCAGGATGGTCTTGATCTCCCAACCTCGTGATCCACCCGCCTCAGCCTCCCAAAGTGCTGGGATTACAGGCGTGAGCCACCGCGCCCGGCATTTCCTTCTTTTCAAAGTAAATGTATAAATACAAGAGAGCCCGGCCATTCCTTGCAGAGTTGAATATAGATTTCCGCTGTGACCCAACAGTTGCACTTCTCAGTGGAATGAAAACATGCACCTTCATCTGTGACACGGGAGTTACGACAGTAATGACTGACACAGACACGCATGCGTGAATGTTCACACAGCATCGTTCATGATAGCCGAGAGATGGAAACAGCCCAGATGTCTGTCCACAGATGAGTGGATAAATCAAATGTGGTCTATCCATACCATCAAATATTATTTGGTCATAAAAAAGGGGTGACAGACTGATACATGTTCCCACATGGATGGGCCTCAACATGGATGAAGACTTTATGCCGTGTGAAAGAAGCCGCACGCTGAAAGCAACATATTGTAAGTCTCCATTCATTTGTTTTTGCTTTTGTTTGAGATGGAGTCTTACTCTGTTGCCTAAGTTGGAGTGCAGTGGCGTGATCTCGGCTCACGGCAACCTCCACCTCCCAGGTTCAAGTGATTCTCAGCCTCCCGAGTAGCCTGCCTCAGTCTCCCGAGTAGCTAGGATTACAGGCACCTGCCACTGCGCCTGGCTAGTTTTTGTATTTTTAGTAGAGACGGCGTTTCACCATGTTGGCCAGGCTGGTCTCGAACTCCTGATGTCAGGTTATCCACCTGCCTCGGCTTCCCAAAGTGCTGGGATTACAGGCGTGAGCCATCATGCCCAGCCAACTCCTTTTATTTGTAATATGCAGAATAGAAAAATCTATACAGACAGAAAGTAGATTCGTGGTTGCTTCGGGCTGGGGAGGAGGCGAGCGTGATGGGGGGCGGGTGGGAGGAAGATAACTAATGGATATGGGATTTCTTGCATTGATTAAAATGTTCTAAAACTGACTGTGGTGATAGCGGCATGTATCTGTGACTGTCCTAAAAATCATTCAGTTATACACTTTGAATGAATGATTGTGTGGTATATGGATTATATCTCAATAAAGCTACTAAAACAAATAAATACACAAAGAAATACAAATGTGGTTCTTTCTGGCCAGGAAAAGTGGTCCTTTTTTGGGGGTGAGGACAGAGTAGCAAGTTGGAGGCAAAGCATGGTGTCTTCATGATCTCCCACAAGCACCTCTCCAAGCCTGTGGGCCACCCACAGTCTAGACTATCCTTCCCCTTCTTCTGTGACTGTGTGCACAGTACAGCTTATCTCACCTTCCTGCTTCCCTTCCTCCCCACCGCTAACTGCCTGGGAAATCCCTCTCACTCACTGTACTCACACACCACCCCTCCACAGTGTCTCTCCTGGCCACCCTCCCCCAGAACCCCTTGCTCTCTAGTGGCCATCCCTGGGATTTTGCTTGTTTGGTCATTAAGGGGATTATGATTGTTTAGTTGTCCTTTCCACAGTTGAGCAGAAATTCCTTGCAACTGTCTCATACCTGGTTTGTTCTTGGAACAAAACTAGGTGCTAAATAAATGCTTGTAAATTTGTAAACAGGTACTTGAACTGAACCAAGGATTTACAACTTTCCAACTGAAAAGTTCAACCCTGAACTCAGATATGATGATGATTTTTTTTTTTTTTTAACTGATTCCTTATTTGTCAATTTTCTCTAACCCAAGAAGTACCCAATGAACCAGTCTGAACTGGAACCAGATCGATGCACTTTCTAAATGCATTCCAGTTGGACTGGAATAAATATAGAACAATATTTCCCAAGCCGAAAACATCCCAAACTAAAGCCTTAAGGGTCTAAATGCCCTTTGTTCAGGGGAGTCTTGAAGGGCTGGGTCCTTCCTGGCGTTGAGGTCCCTGAGACCCTAAGGTTTTCAGCTTTCTGAAACTTGTCCTGATCTCCCTGTGATCCACGCTCATAATGAAATGTTGTGACATGGAAGCCAGAGACAATTATCTCTGTTTTACAGATAGGGATCAGCCCTGTCAAGGTCACACAGGCAGGACCTGAGGCCACATCTGCCCCTGCAGCCTTGGTTCCTAACCACTCTGCCATTTGACTCCACGGCAGGAAAAACATCTGCCAAAGACATTCCCTTAAGAGTCACCATAAAAAGGCTTAAGGTATTAGTTCTCTCTAGGGTATTTTCAGACAGTTCTTGGGGAATAGCTGTTTCTAAAAAGAGCTCACCATTTACCGGCCTGTCTTTTTTTTTCTTTTTTTCTTTATTTTTTTTGATCACACCTTATAAATTATAGCTTTTGGTAGAAAAGCATCTGCCATTGGTTTAGTATTCACTGTGGGAATATATTCTCCTGTGGGAGCCTCTGATGCTGGGCCTGCCCTGGAGATTCTGGCTCAGTAGATCTAATGGGTGGGGGTGGGAAAGGGGGTTCCGCTTTTTTTTTTTTTTTTTGAGACAGAGTCTTGCTCTGTCGCCAGGTTGCAGTACAGTGGCGCGATCTCAGCTCACTACAACCTCCGCCTCCCTGGTTCAAGCAATTCTGCCTCAGCTTCCTGAGTAGCTGGGATTACAGGCACACGCCATCACACCCAGCTAATTTTTGTATTTTTAGTAGAGACAGGGTTTCGCCATGTTGGCCAAGATGGTCTCGATCTCCTGACCTCATGATCTGCCCACCTCAGCCTCCCAAAGTGCTGGGATTACAGGTGTGAGCCACTGCACATGGCCGGTTCTGCATTTTTTAACAGGTCCTTGAAGAGATCCTGAGGCTCACTGCAGTTCAGGCACCCCTGTCATACAGCACTGAGCGCTTGGCAGGCAACCAGGATTTGCTGATGAAAGGAAGGAAAAACAGAGAAGGAAGGGACTGAGAGCTCACCGAAGTATTTCACAAGAGAGTCTTTTTCTGCTTGGTACACAGTAGGTGCTTAA
The DNA here is from genome assembly GCF_047675955.1 of Chlorocebus sabaeus. Classification (NCBI taxonomy): domain Eukaryota; kingdom Metazoa; phylum Chordata; class Mammalia; order Primates; family Cercopithecidae; genus Chlorocebus; species Chlorocebus sabaeus. The sequence goes on along the minus strand of NC_132921.1, from coordinate 33,973,202 downwards.
TAGTTGCATGTACAATAAATGATGTCTGTGGTCATCCAGGGCAGCAGGCCAGTGAGCAGCCTGAGGGGAATCAATGGAGCTCCTCCAGGGTCACTGTGCTGTCCAGAAGTGGTAACTGATAGCCACATGTAGCTATTTAAAGTAAAATGAAGCTGGTCACAGTGGCTCATGTCTGCAATCCCAGCACTTTGGGAGGCAGAGGCGGGAGGATCACTTAAACCCAGGAGTTTGGGACCAGCCTGGGCAACATAGTGAGACCCCATCTCTACAAAAAATTTTCAAAAATTAGTTGGGTGGGTGGTGCACGTCTGTAGTCCCAGCTACTTGGAAGGCTGAGGCAGGAGGTTTGCTTGAGCCCGAAGGTTGAGGCTGTAGTGAGTTGTGATCATGCCACTTCAGTCCAGCCTGGGCAACAGAGAAAACCCCTGTTTCAAAAAATAAATAGACTAGGCACAGTGGCTCACACCTGTAATCCCAGCACTCTGGACACCGAGGCGGGTGAATCACCTGAGGTCAGAAGTTCAAGATCAGCCTGGCCATGGAGAAACCCTGTCTCTACTAAAAATACAAAAAATCAGCTGGGTATGGTGGTGCATACCTGTAATCCCAGCTACTCGGGAGGCTGAGGCAGGAGAATCACTTGAACCTGAGAGGCAGAGGTTGCAGTGAGCCGAGATCGTGCCATTGCACTCCAGCCTGGGCAACAAGAGTGAAATTCCGTCTCAAAATAAGTAAAATAAGTAAACAAAATAAAATCAAATAAAATAATTAAAACAAATGAAAGTCAAAGATGAAGTTCCCCGGTTGCCCTAGCTACATTTCAGGTGTTCCACAGCCACATGACTCATTGCTAGTGTATTGGGCAGCCTAAAGGCAGAACATCTCCATTATTGCACAAAGTCCTACAGGATGGCAGTGGGTGGGTGGGTGGCTGTGGGTAGAATGGAGAGGAGAAATAGGAGAGGTGGAGAGAAAATGAGAAGGCAGAATAAAGAGAAAAGAGAGAAGGGGCACAGGTGCTGAGGTTGGACAGTGAAGGTACAAGGGCCCCCAGCGCCTGATGGGTCACTGGCCTGGACTGGTCACTGATGCAGGTTTCAGGGGCAGGGCCCAATTCTCTTCTCTCCTCTAACAGTGCCTCAGGAGACCTGAGGAACTCGCTGGATATGGAGCTGGGCACAGTGAAATCTCCACCCCCAGCTCAGATGGAGGAGAAACCTGGTACTCCAATAAAGGAGTATTTGTCCCTTTAAGAGTCAGAGCCCTGTTCAATTTTGAATATAAATTTTCCTTGAATCTATCACATATTGCCCTGAGCAGAGTTGAGTGCTTTCTTGGTGACTCGCGATCCCCTATATGAATCTTATCATTTCCTTGGGGTTTGAGAGCACTATGGCAGCCAGCACCCCACCACCCCATCCCTGTACCAAATGCTGCAGACAGCTGAGTTTTGATCATTTTTTCCCATAACAGTTCTTTTCCCTCCTTGCACCTTTTTCTCCTGCATGGATTCGGATATCAGTTCACATAGGCAGATGCAACTGTATATAACATATGAATTCAAAGGTTTTGACTGAAGGCTCACAAATAAACAAAGAGCTTGTGTTTTAGAGCAGGGGTTTTTAATATCTATTTTGGCTGCTCAGAAGTGTTTTCTATTTTAATTCTGGTCCTATGGGGGTTTTAGATACATGGATTTGTGACTAGTTGACATGTCACCACTCGTTGTAAATACAGTTTCTTTTCTTTTCTTTTTTTTTTTTGAGATGGAGTTTTGCTCTTGTTGCCCCAGGCTGTAGAGCAATGGCTCAATCTCAGCTCACTGCTACCTCCACCTCCCGGGTTCAAGCGATTCTCCTGCCTCAGCCTCCCGAGTAGCTGAGGTTACAGGCATGTGCCACCACGCCTGGCTAATTTTGTATTTTTGGTAGAGATGGGGTTTCTGCATGTTGGTCAGGTTGGTCTCGAACTCCCGACCTCAGGTAATCCGCCTGCCTCGGCCTCCCAAAGTGCTGGGATTATAGGTGTGAGCCACTGCGCCCGGCCTGTAAATACAGTTTCTAAAGAGTAAATACAGTCCTTGCCCCAAGACGCTTCTTTTAAATTACCCATGACTACCCACCCTGTCTTCGAAAGTGGGGATCAGACCTAAGACTGTCAGCAGCACTTTCTCATCCTCTTCTTCCATTCTTTCTCCCTCCCAAAAAACAGAGGCTTTGGGATTCTCCTTGTGTACAAGGAGCCACCAAACATGACTTCTTCTTTTTGAGATGGAGTCTCACTCTGTTGCCCAGGCTGGAGTGCAGTGGTGTGATCTCGGCTCACTGCAACCTCTGCCTCCCAGGTTCAAGCGATTCTCCAGCCTCAGCCTCCTGAGTAGCTGAGACTACAGGTACCTGCTACCATCCCTGGCTCATTTTTGTATTTTTAGTAGAGATGGGGTTTCGCCATGTTGGCCAGGCTGGTCTCGAACTCCCGACCTCAGGTGATCCACCCACCTCAGCCTCCCAAAGTGCTAGGATTACACATGTGAGCCACCTTGTCCAGCCCACCAAGACTGGCTTTGAGGCCTTGGAGAGAGCTTTGGGGAGCTGTTGGCTCTACCAGAGAGACCAACCCCCCATAAGAGTTGGGCCATGATGACATTTCCATCCTCCAGTGCCTGAGGAGGTCAGCCAGAAAGACACCTGCTCAGAATCAGCCCTCTTAAGAGTATCTTCATTTTAAAATAAGAACTTCTGGGGGAATAATGCTGGATTGAATAACATGACTCTTGAGGGTGGAATGTCATGCCCAGGGACTGAGTGGGGACCACACAAGTCGAGCCTGTGGCCCTCAGCTGCCCAGTCAGGCCCTCCGAGGGCGACGGTGGCTAAAAGAAGGGGACACAGCTTCTCCAGGCTGTGGCCCTGCAGCCCTGTGCTCTGTCCGGACCTTGGAAGACAAGCGCCAACCATTGTTTCCATCCTGGACATGCGGTGGGAGAAAGGAAGACGCATTAGCTCACCCCTGGCCTCCCACAGCCTCTGGAGGCTCCCGGACCCCCAGTGAGAGGGAGGATCTGGACAATGAATAGGAAGGGGAAATGGGTCACATTCTTGCGGCCTACCCTTGGTGTTAGGACTTTCCACACCCCAAAATGGCCGTTCAAATGCTTTGACCTGTAACACTGCAAAAAGTGGGGGGTTTCCAGTTCCTAGGCCCAGTGGGGGTTCGTGTGCTCTCCTGCCGTCCTCCCGTTTCTGTGTGGACCACCCACCCGCTCATCCGGTGGTGCCTCACCCTTTCTTTCCTCCTGGGTTTGTAGAACCGCCCCTCAACCCCCAGCATCAAATGCAATCCCTTCTCCTCCTGCTCCCAGATACAGATACCCAGTTTGTAAAATCTGCTCTGCTCTGACTGGCGCATCAGAGTGCGGCTCTTTGCTGCTTGCCTGCGACCCTGAGTGTTTTCCTGCCCTGGTTTCCCGCACATTTTTTTCCAGTCATCCCCCAGCCAGGCCTGGAGAGCTGCCACTGTCCCTGCGGCCGGCACATTCCCCAGCCCTGGCAGCAACCACTGGGGTAGGAGGTCCTGGGCTCCTTAGCCCCTGGAAGACCCTGCACCAGCCCCGACTCTAGACATCTGGGCTTTCTGCTGCAGGCCTGGAGATGAAGGAGACTGAGGTGAAAGTGTGAGAGCTAAGGGCAGGTCCTAACCCCAAAGATTATTTTCCGCGAACAAGACAATCCAAAAGCTCTGATTGAAAATAAATTGGCCTCTCTGCAATTCTTTTTTTCTTTCTTCGACTAAATATGCTCTGTTTTCCCCCCTCCACACCGGAAACTCTACTTTTGATTTTTAAATGGTCCTAACCGGGGAGAGGAAGTTGATTGGCTGGGGAGAGAATTCCGCCCTCGGTCCATATCCCACCGGGCCCAAAGTCAATAGAAGGGCCCTCCAGGCTCCAGGAGGCAGGAGACCGGACAAGCCACGAAGTATTTATTTTCAGTGGCTTTGCCCAGGCCCCAGCAGACAGAGTTTTTATTGAATCTTGCCCCAAAACTGCTGGGATTAGGACTTGCTTGGCTACTCAGAGAGAAATAAGTGTTCTCAGAAAAAAAAATAATAAAGTTGGCCTCTCCTGCCCCCCTCTTCTTTGCCCCTTTTCACCCTCTCCATCCGGTTTCCTTGTTTAAAAGTTTTCCAGGCCGGACATGGTGGCTCACGCCTGTTAATCCCAGCACTTTGGGAGGCCGAGGAGGGCAGATCACTTGAGGTCAGGAGTTCGAGACCAACTTGGCCAACATGGTGAAACCCTGTCTCTACTAAAAATACAAAAATTAGCCAGGCCTGGTGGCAGGAGCCTGCAGTCCCAGCTACTCAGGAGGCTGAGGCTGGAGAGTCACTTGAACCTGGGAGGTGGAGGTTGCAGTGCGCCGAGATTGTGCCATGGAAATTCCAGCCTGGGTGACAGAGCTAGATTCTGTCTCAAAAAAAAAAAAAAAAAAAAGTTTCCTCGAATGTGCTTGTACTGAGGAAGAGGCTCATGTTTTTCTGAAAAGTCCAACACGCCCATCTCGACCCCTCTGGCCTGTGGTGGGCGTCGGTCTTGGGAGCTCTCTGCTAACCCAGCCTGAACTGGGGGAGGAGGGCCAGCTTCATTACAGGGTGCTCCCCCAGGAAGGTCTGGCCTCCCTGCAACCTGCCCAGGGTTCAGGCCCGGAGATCAGGCAGCAGGGTCACTGTCAGGCCTTCAGCTCAGGAGCTTAGAGCGGGACCGAGGTTGGGGGCTCAGATGGAGTGAAGGTGGTCTCCTGGAGCCCGACAGGGGAGGGAGGTGCTGGGGGCCTTCCCAGGGCACAGGTCTTGCCAGGCAAGGCCAAGGTCAAGGTCAGAATCAGACAGCGCGGAGCTCCTCCGCTGGAGTTCTGAGGGTTCCTGTGGGACCCTGGGAAGTTGGCTACTTAGTGGCTTAGGGGCTCCTGAGCTGACCCCAAAATCAGGTTCTCTGGCTGTGCCCCAGGCTCGGGCCTGACCCACATATCCAGAGGGGATGTCTCACAGTCCCTCTGGGGCTGCCCAGGGGCTGTGGGTTGGGAAGAGTCCTAGCCATAGAACGCTGAGGAGCATTTTGACCTCTGTCAACCTGCAGCCAGCAGAGGATGCCAGGCCCTGAACCCACGTACCCTGGAGCCAGGGCAGGTGCCACCCTAGCTGCTGACTGTACCCCAGCCCATTTTTCTCTGCTTTCACAAGCTTGTTGTTTGCTGTGTGATTGCTCTTACGACCCCATCTAAGCCGGATGTGGTGGCATGTGCCTGTAATCCCAGCTGTTCAGGTGGTTGAGTCAGGAGAGTCATTTGAGCACAGGAATTCAAGGCTGCGACGAGCCCTCATCACCACTGCACTTCAGCCTGGATGACAGGTGAGCCCCTGTCTCAAAAGAAAAAAGACCTCCATCTAGGAGCCAGGTGACTAACTTCTGTGATCCAGTCATTCGTGTATTCATTCAACAAACAACTGCAAACAAATAAAACAGCTCCAAGAAGATCAGTGCTTTGGGGTCCCAGAGGGGAGCGCCTGGCTGCTGCTCCCCTGGGCTTTTGCAAACTGGAGACAGGACACACTCAGGGGAAGGAATTAGCCCACCACCCAAAGATGCACCTCTGTCCCTACTTTGGCGGAAAACTCAGTCTGTGGGGCTATAGGGGCGGCCTTATTGGAACTGGCTGCCAGGCCTGGGTTAGCTTTCAGCTGGCAGGGAGAGGGACAGCCTCTCTGGAGAGAGGGACAGCTGAACAGAGGACCCAACGTGAGGTTGGATGGGCGCTGCTTCTGTACAGCAAAGAGAATCCCCTGGCAGGTCAGGCAGACCAAGGTGTGAGACCTCTTTGGCCGTGTGCTGTGGCATCAACCCAGAGATTTGTTCTATGGACAGAACCCCTCTGTGAAACCTGGCGGTTTGCTCTCTGTTTCCCCATTCTGAACTGGAAGAACTATCTGCGTGGTGGGAAGAGGAGCAGCCTTATCGCTGGGGTGTACTGTGGGGCTATTAATAATGAGCGCGCCCCCTGCTCCAGGGTGGGGGAGATAGGCTGCGGCGGCCAGCCCGGTCCCTGGAGCCCCTTCCTCCTGGCCCTGCCAAATTCCTCAGAGCCCAGTGGATAAGATTGGCGGTTTCTACTTCCCAAAGGTCCTGGCCTGGGATTCTTATCCAACTCCAGGCTCATTTAATTTGGATGAGGGCGTAGGTGGGCGGCAAGGGCTGGGAGCTTAGGACCCCAGTGAGGGGCCGGGGCCAGGGGGAAGCCCCATTTCTCCCGGTGACTTGATTCCTGAATTCTTGACACTGCTCTGCAGAGCCTCCTGCCCCCATCCTTCCTTCCAGTCCCTGATTTCTCTCCATTTCCACAATCCTAAAGACAACTTGAAAAGTGAATGCCTGGGTGCCCGCCCATACAGCAGCAATGGGCAGGAAGGAGGGAGGGCTAGGGAGGGAGAAAGCTAGGCCTGGACACAGCCTGAGCTGAGAGGCCCTCCACTGTCCTGGGCCCCTCCCTGTCCCGGCTCCATACAGCCTCACAGCCGGAGAGAGAGGGAGCTTCCCTCCTGCACCGTGAGCCTCAGCCTTGTGACTGGGAGCCTCCCCGCCTGTCCACATACACGTTCCGCTGGTTTCCTGCTCACCCTCCTGCACCGTCTGCCTGCCACACTGCTCACCCAGACCCTGCCTGTCCCCATCCCAGGTACAGTCTGAGCCACGAGGCTTAGCAGAGACACTGCTGGCTTGAGGCTTTTGGGGTTTTTGTGTGTGTGCAAGAGGGGTCTCCACACCCATGCTGTGGGCTCCCCGGTAGCAAAGAGCTGCACACCCACACTGTCCCCTCGGTGAGCTTCCGAGAGGCGGGCAGGGCACACAGGCCCTGCTTGGTATGTCACCATTAGTGAGTCATGGCAGTGTTTGGAAAGTCCACAGAAGCAGGCCTCTGGAGTCTGGGATTCTAGAACTGACCCGACCACCAGGTGCTGCGCGACCCTGTGAAGGTTGCCTCTCCTCTGGTCTGTGGCATCCTCAGTCCTACCCCAGGAGGAGGTTAGGTCAATCTGTCCCTGCAGAACCTGTTACGAAGGTGGCCAGGGAGAGCTCGGCATGTCACGTCAGGGTCATACCATTCCCGGAGTTCATCCCAGGAATGATGGGAGAGGTGCTGGGGCCACCCTGCCCTGAGGCTGGACGGGATTCTGACCTGGTCTCCAGACAGGACCTCTTCATTCCTAATTCCCAGCAGCAGAACTCTCGCCTGGCCTCCAAGAGCTCTCCTCCAGGAAGGAGGGACCACAGTGACTCGGGGCCTCCCCCAATTCCTCCTAAGCCTCAACCCTGCCAAGCGTGGCACCCTCCCCAGCTCAGAGTGAAAGTCTGGGCTCTGAGGTCAGTGACCCCAGTGGGCTGCCATCTCTCCATGCTCTGGGTCCAGGGACAGATGTAGGTTGAGGGACCTCAGGCAGTCCTCCACCTCCCTGACGCTGCAGAGGGGCCTCAGGTTGGGGCGTGGGCTGGCCCTGGGCTGTGACCTTCATCAGTGCAGAGCGCCGGGGATGACACTCAGGAGCCTGCCCGGGGCAGTTTCCCAGAAACGGTGGGGTGGGGTGGCAGGGGAGGGAGGAGCCCCAGAGGATCTTGCTGGGTTAAGACGGGGGCTGAAGGTGGGGTGGGGATGACCCTTCCTGGAGGAAAACAACACCAGGGCCTCGAGGACCGGAGGGAGAAGGAAGGAGCCCCTTGGAAGGGAGGCTGACCTTGCCGCGCAGCCGGCCCCGCCCCTGTGAGTTCAGCCTCTTCCTGGGTTCTGTTGCTTCAGTGCTGCTGCTTTGCTCTGATCTAAAGCGCTCACGGAGCCCTGCACCTGGGTTCTCTCTCCCTAGACTGGTGGTTTTCAGCCCTGGAGGGGTTGAATCACCTGGGGAGCTTTCAGAAACACTGGGGCCAAGACTCTCAGCAGAGGCTTGGATTTCATTGGTCTGGGGTGTAGGCTGGTCAGGATTCTGCCTCAGGGCCTAATCTGTCTCCAGGGAAGGCACCTTCTCCAACGCCTTTTCCCCACACTGCTAACACCCATCTCACCCAGGAGGATGACTGTCACCACTGGTCTGTCCTGCAGGTGAGGGGCAGCCACCTTACCCGGGCACCTCATGCTGGCCACCCAGTGCAGACCCACAGCAAGCTGGCAGCTTCTGCTCTGGCGGGAATAGAGGCTCACCTCACACCTGCCCCACAGCCTGAAGCTCGGGTCAGAAATGGAGGAGGGCATGGGTCCTTGTCCAACACTGACTGGACAGTGTCCCCCGCCCGGCACTATCTAGCCAACCATGTTCCTGGCAGGAGGAAGTGTGGCAATTGCTGGAAGGGGCCAGTCCACAGGCCGGGCCAGCTGGGGTGTCGCCTTCTTCACTGAACAGGCCTCTCCATGGCCTCCAGCCTCATTTGCTGTCATTCAGTGGCCGCTTTTCAGGCCCTCTCTGGGTGATGTTGATGTCATGGACCGTCCCCTCCTCTGCCTCCTGCTTCGTCTTCTAGAACACTCCCCACTCCCCCAACTGTCCTCTCAGTGGACTCCTCAGTCTCCCCTGCCACTTGCCCCAAAGGTGGGTCCCCTGGGGACTGGCCTCAGTACTGTCCTCGCTCCACATTCTCCCAGGAGTGACTTCACCCAAACCACGGTTTTAATACTGTCTGTGCCCAAGGCCTCTCCAGCCCAGACCTCCTTTCTGCATTCCGGGCCCCTCACCCAGCTGCGTGTAGACCCTCTCTCCTGGGCTCCCACAGGCACAGCCCCAGCCTGGCCACACCCAGGCTGCTCCTGCTGTGGTTTCCCCAATGCACAAATGACAGCATCATCCCACAGATTTCCTCAACCTTGTCCTTGACCCCTTCCTGCCCCCACCCCTACTAACTTCACGGCTGATTTCAGCACTTACTTCCCCATTCTGTCTACTGCTCTCCACCTCCCTCCACCAGCCTGGGCCAGGCCATTGTCATTTGTCACCAAACCACTGCAGCCATCTGCTAACTGAATGTCACGCTGCCATGCTCATCCACCTTCAAGCCTTCATAGCCCCCCCTTGGGAAGTTTGAAACAGGGGAGCCTGGGTGTGCCACATTCCTGCCTAACTCCTCCCGTCGCTTCCCACTGCGCTAGGACAGAGTCCTCTGGAAGGAGGCTGACCTTCCTTCGTCCTCGCTCCCATCTGCCCTCATCTTTTCTCTCCTCCACCCACATTCCAGCCATTCTCTGTCTGCTCAGAGTTTCCCAACATGTTGGGATTGATCCTTCTGAGATGTCCACCTGCTCTAGAATGCCCTGCCTCTTTCCTCCAGCAAACTCCTATTCATTCCTCAAAACATCATTTGTGTGCCTCCTCCCTTGGGAAGTCTTCCAGGACCTCTCAGTCTTTGTGTGGCAGGGACTTCGAACTGGTCTTGCTGTTTCACAGTGCAGAACACAGTTTCTGCTTCAGCTTTCAAGGCAACGACTCTTCTAGTTGCCATGACCATGGGGAATTCACAGCCCTGTGGGGGACCAGAGAATGTTCAGACAAGGGCAGAGAGATCATTGCACAGCCCTCTTGTTCACAGAATAGGGTGGGCAGCTCGCACTGGGTGGGGCTTCTCCATGGGGACTGGTCAAACTTGTGAGAGGCCTTCTGTCTCCGCAGACCAGGGTAACAATCATCTTCCACTCACCCAGTGCCCATTGGCCTTTCTGACTTGCTTAGCACCAACCAACAGTATCACGAACTAGTTTCTATGCGTTACCAAGGGCTCTTCTCGGTGTGCAGCGATCTCCCAAGCTCTACCTGTTCCCCACACTCTATCCCTCCTCCAAGGCTCAGCACAGTGGCCAATGGGACAGAGCCCTGGTGAGCTGGCGGACAAGAGCGAGTCTTCAGGGCCAGGGGTTCAGCCCAGGCCCAGAACAGAAGCCATTTTTATAAATGAAGCATCCAAAATTGAAGCCTGCCAAGATGAAGGCAGAAACAACTTGGCGTATTGCTTCCAGGCCCTGAAGAGGGAGAAGCGTGGCTCATACCAGAAACCCTCTGGTTCTGGTTTCTCCAAGCTCAGCCTTTACCTTCTCCTTGACTTGGAAGGGTCGCCTATTGCCCCGCTGCCCCATCTCTTCTCAAGCTGCCTTCTGTAAAGTGATCTTTCTATATTTACTTAAACTTCTATTTAAAGAGGAATTCCTCATAATTACTCAGCCACAGAGAGCTGACACTGTTTGGCTCTGTTTATTTAGTTTCTCCTAGTGATTGGCAAAATGTCCTCAGTGGCTTTCAAGAGCAGATATAGACGAATGACCTGTTGGTCATAAAATAAAGTATGATGCTCTTTTCTGTCCTCATGGGAGATGGCATGTGGGGGTATGTGCCTCACCATCCCACCCCATAAAAATGCTAAATCCAGTCATTTCTGGGGTTGGATTCGTGAAGCAGTTTCATAATTGGTGAAGGGGGTGAAGGGTGCCGTATCATCCAGGCCTGAGTACGTGCGTGGATAGAGCACGTGTCCAGCACATGCGGCCCTTCATGTGCACACACAGACGTTCACACCCACACACGGCCTCACAAATGGCAAAGGGCAGAACCACCAACAAAAGGAGGAAGCAGGAATTAATACATCTATTTTTTTCTTAAAAAAATATTTAATTGATACTTGGCATTTAGTCCAGTAGAGAAACTAAAATAGCTAGTTATTTGTGTAGAAATAGTTCCCAGGGTGCTTCCCTCCCTTCCTCCCTGCTCCCCCTTTACTACTCCCCCACCCTGCCCCCCACACAACGACCCTACGGAACACCCAGGGATAACCCTGCTCTGACAAACCCAAAGGGAAAAAGTTGTGCTGAACATTATTTGTTAAAATGTGGCCAGTAACAGGACGCAGAGATGGTGGGTGATTTGGGGGTTTTGAGAGGAGGTCCCTTGTGCCCTCTAGTTCGTGCCATTGAGTTTGAAGGCATGTGGGAAGCAGAGACAACTATCATGCATCCCAAACAGTGACCCAACCCACCTAACCCGCACCAGTCCCCTGCTTCCTGGGCCCTTCTCTGCACCATCCTGCCATAAGCCCTGCAAGACCTGTCTTCCCAGGAGAAATCCCATCTCCACATCCTGCTCCCCCGCTCTCAGCGCCTCTCCCACCCATCAGCCCTTGAACGGATGCCTCGGCACTGGGGTCACACTCAGAGCCCCCCACTGCCTTCCCACTCAGTGCTTTTCAGATGGCTTTGTGGAGTGTTTGCCCTCAGCAGTCAGACTCTGTCTTTTGAGGGGTACAGGGTCTGTAACTTGAGCCCCAGCAGTGTCCTCACACCTCCGGTACACAGAGGGGGATCCGCATGGACCAGGTGGTGGCAAATAGCCTGTACTTGTGACTGGATTCTATGGTCTGCCCTAACAAGGCACAGCTCAGGAACCCAAGAGCTGTCTATGATATGGACCAAGGGCCCTTCTTGGAAACCTCCTTGTGGCCAGGCCCAGAAATAGGATGGCAGGAGAAGCTGCCAGACCTCCTAGGCACGGGCTCCCTTTCAGAATCCTCCAAGCCGGTAAGCAGGGCGGAAAGAGAGCACAGGGCAGACTGTGATGCCCGCCTGGAGCCGGGCTGGGGATTAGCCTAGGAACAAGCCACGTGTCCACATGGGTTCCTCTGCATCGAGAACTGCTGACAGGACATCCTCAGAGTCCTGAGCGATTGTCCGGTTTGTGATGGACCCATCTTTCATTTCTTGATTATTCAGTAGCCTCGTGTCCCAGAAACCAAGAGGACCATTTGTGTAAAAGAGGTTGGTTGAATAAAGGCAGCATGAAAATAGAGGAGCCCCCATTCCCGAAGTCAGCTGCCTGTTCCACTTTCAAGCCCAGCAAACACCCCAGCCAGAGGAACTGGGGCCCTTTGCCCCTTCATGGTGTCCGCGGTCCCTCATCCACTGCTCCCCTGGAAGACCTGCTAAAATGCAGATGTCCATAAGGACCCCCACACGCCCGTTTTCGGTAGCTCTAGCTTGGGTCTAGGATAGTCACTCAACAACATGTATTGAGCAGCCACCATCTTCCAGGAGCCTTGCTGAAGTGGCAGCGGATAAGGCAGGTGGCTCCCTGCGTTCATAGAGCTTCTGTCTGTAGAAAGGTGCCCAAGCGTAGGTACCCCAGAATCTCCTGAGGGACTTGTTAACACAGAAGGCTGGTCACAGCCCCAGAGTTCCCAACCAGCAGGTGTCTGGGGTGGGACCTGAGAATTTGCTTGCGTCAGAAGTTTCCAGACAAGGCTGAGGCTGCTGGTCTAGGAGCTACATTTTGAAAACCACTGGCCCTACCAATCCCCACAGGAACAGGACCTAGGGCAGTGATATTTCAGGAGAAAAGACTGGTGATTCAGAAAAACACAAGGGTGGCCAGGCACGGTGGCTCACGCTTGTAATCCCAGCACTTTGGGAGGCTGAGGCGGGTGGATCACCTGAAGACAGGAGTTTGAGACCAGCCTGGCCAACATGGTGAAACCGCATCCCTACTAAAAATACAAAAATTAGCCAGGCATGGTGGTGGGCGCCTGTAGTCCCAGCTACTCGGGAGGCTGAAGCAGGAGAATCACTTGAACCCAGAAGGCGGAGGTTGCAGTGAGCTGAGATCACAACACTGCACTCCAGCCTGGGCAACAGAGCGAGACCCTGACTCAAAACAACAACAACAAAACCCCAAAAAACCCCACAAGGGTGCATGAGAGGTCAGCAGCCCGTGGTCCCCAGACTCTGAGCACATCAGAGCCTCAAGGCTCCACCCGAAAAGCTGCTGCACTGGAATGATCTCTGCAACTCTTTCCAGCTCTCACTTGTGGAGAACGGGTGAATTGGGAGCAAAGGCAGGGAGGCTGGCAGAGGTTTCTGGAAGCCAGTGGGGCAGGGCCAGCGCTAGAGAAGAGGAGGCTTTGAGGCTTGTCTTGGCTTAGGCCTTCTCCTCCTCCTGGGCACCACCCCGACCCCACCCCCAAGACACTGCATCGGCCCGGCTGGCCTGGGAAGGGCAGGCCAGGGCCAGCAAGACCTGGGAGCCTCTGCTGCCCACGACACCTACAGTTTTAGAATCAGGAGAGCAGATGCCTCTGGCTTGCTAAGCAACTCATGAAACAAACAGCTTGCTTCAGGGCTTTCTTTTTTGAAGCTGACTTTGTTGTTTGGGTGGGGAGATGTGTGTATAGATAAGCTTCTCAAAGTGATGACATCACAAGAATAATAAAAATGCCACATTGCACCCTGTGTCTTTCACCTCTGAGGCACGTTTTCAAAACGACTCATAGGTCAATTCCCCTTCCTGCCAGCTCCAGGGGCCTGCAGAGATGGGAGGCGCTGCTGATAACCCTCTAAGGAGGGCAGCGCAGCCTCACCTCCCAGAGCTGCATTTCTCTTAGAAAAGGGCTGAGCAAGGTGGATTTTAAAGTTCCTGCCAGTTCCCGGTTATTTGCACAGAACTGATTTTAACTGAGTGTTTGACCAAAGCTTTGGTCCATGAGACTTCCATTGCAGGGGTGTTTATTATACATAAAATTTACCTGGATACTCACAGGTAGAACTTTTTCTTTTGGTATGGAAAGGGGTCAGAAGATTCTCCAGGTTTTGAGGGGCCCTGAAGCTTACACAATTTGCAAGAGTGTCTCCTTCAGGAAAATAGTACAGAATGACTGATCAAAATTCGGTGCTGGGTCCTGGTAGGGGCCAGGCTGTGATGCGTCACAGAGCACAAGGCTCAGGTCCACACTCTACCCTCTTTGGTGTGTGGTTAAAGGCCCACAGGCGTCCTGGGCAAATATCCATTTCTCGAGTCTCAGAGACCCTTGAGACTGTCACAGGCTTGAGTTGGCACTTTGCAAACCTGAGTGTCTCCCGCGCCCGTCCTGCCCTGGCCCATGTTTTGGCCTTGACACTGTGTTGCCAGGCAACCATCTATCCTATAGGAATTCACACTCGTTCTTCCAGCAGACACATTTAATTTCAGGCCCAGAGTGCTTGGTGACGCGGGGTGACACCAGCCTGCGTCCTCACAGAAATAGCCTGAAGGACTGAGTCAAAAGTAGCTGGGGGAACTGATCCCCACATTTGATCTTCCCCTAAAATAGCTTGGTCCTGTTTATGGGGCTGCTGTGAGAGGGGACGTGGGAGTGGGGCTGTGCTCACAGCTTCCTCCCTCCTGCTGGGTGCTTGCTTTTCTGTGGCCATCAGTGGAGACATCCGTAGTGACTCAGGGCCCTGGACATGATGTAACGCCCCTGGCTCCCAGGTGGGGGGTGGTGGGGAATGCGTGACCGCCTTGGAATTCCAGGCAGGACCCTTGGTGCCTGCCTGCCAGTTCTTGACTAAGGTCAGGTGCGGCTGAGAGCTGCTCACCAGCCCTGGGGTGGAAGCCGGGAGGGTGTCCTGGCCCCGAGCCAGACCTCCCACTGACAACAGACCCAGTCCTGAGCCCCGTGGGGACACCCTTCCATCCCATTCTCTAGAGCAGTGGTTCTCAGCCTCGGCTCCATGCTGGATCCACCTAGGGTGCTTTAAAATATCCTGATTCTGATGTAACCGTGAGATTCTAATGTGCAGCCAAGGTTGAGAGCCAAGGGACTCCTGCCCAGCGTCCCCTCCCCGACCAGCTGCTGAGCTTTTCCCTTTTGGCAAGCGTCTCTGGGGCCCCGGGCACCCTCTGGGCTCTGACATTCCTCTCCTGGCTTGAGCAGAGCTGCCTGTCCTTCAGGAGCCAACAGTCCTCAGGCTCCAAGACCCTCGGCCAGGCATCAGGTCTTAGCCCTGTGCTCTGCCCAGGGCCCTTCTAGAGTGCTGGGGAAGATGTAAGATCTCAAGAGACTGTGAGATGCTAGAACAGGGCTGGTATGGGAGAAGGTGCTGGCCGATGAGAATGGAGGTGACCTGCTTGTTGGGTTTTGGAAATATAATGAAGGCAGTGTGTGTGTCAGTAAAAATAGAGCTCCAAGCCCCTAAACAAGCAAACACCGGCTACCCACTAAAATAAGATTTTATAATTTGTTCATTGGTCAGTTTATATTTATTTTTGTTTTTAATTGTGGTAAAAAGCACATAATATAAAATGTACCTTCATAACCATTTTTAAGTGTGCAGTTCAGTGGTGTTAACTTTGTTCACCTTGCCATGTGACAAATCTCCAGAACTTTCTCATCTCACCAAACTGAAACTCTGCTCCCATTGAATAACTCCTCTTCCCCACCACCGGTCCCTGGCAACCACCACTTGACTTTTTGGTTCCATGATTTTTTTTTTTTTTTTTTTTTTTTTTTGAGACAGAGTCTTTCTCTGTTGCCCTGGCTGGAGTGCAGTGGCTCGATCTCGGCTCACTACAACCTCCATCTCCCAGGTTCAAGTGATTCTTGTGCCTCTGCCTCCCGAGTAGTTGGGACTACAGGTGTGCACCACCACACCCAGCTAAATTTTGTATTTTTCGTACAGACGGGGTTTTACCATGTTGGCCAGGCTGGTCTCGAACTCCTGACCTCAAGTGATCCACCCGCCTCAGCCTCCCAAAGTGTTGGAATTACAGGTGTAAGCCACCGCACCCGGCCTGTTTCCATGATTTTGACTTGCCTAGATACATCATAAAATGGGATCATACAGTATTCATCCTTTTGTGACTGACTTATTTTACTCAGCATGATGTCCTCGAGGTTCATCCATGATGTAGCTCATGAAAGGATTTCCTTCTCTTTTTTAAGGCTGAATAGTATTCCATTGTGTAGATAGGCCACTTTTTTTTTTTACCCATTCATTTGCGGATGGACATTTGGTTGCTTCCACCCCTTGGCTGTGGGGGCAGTGCAGCTATCAACACTGGTGTGCAGAAACCTCGTCAAGACCTTGCTTTCAGTTCTTTTGAACACATACCCACAAATGGGATTGCTGGATCATGTGGTAATTCTATGTTGAGTTTTCAAGGCACTGCTGTACTGTGTTCCACAGTGGCTGCACCCTTTTATATCCCTCCAGCAGCGTACAGGGGCTCCAATTTCTCCATCCTCATCAACACTGGTCATTTTCTCTATTAAAAAAAAAATAGTAGCCAGCCTAATAGGTGTGAGGTGCTAGCTCACTGTAGTTTTGATTCGCATTTCCTTAATGATTAGTGATATCAAGCATCTCTTTTCTTTTTCTGAGATAGGGTCTTACTCTGCTGCCCAGGCTAGAGTGCAGTGGCTTAATTTCAGTTCACTGCAGCCTCCGCCTCCTGGGTTCAAGCGATTCTCCTGCCTCAGCCTCCTGAGCAGCTGAAACTATAGGCACCCATCACTACACCCAGCTAATTTTTGTATTTTTAATAGAGACGGGGTTTTGCCACGTTGGCCAGGCTGGTCTCAAACTTCTGTCCTCATGTGACCTGCCTGGTTCAGCCTCCCACAGTGCTGGGATTATAGGCGTGAGCCACCACATCCAGCCTTTTTTCTTTTTCTTTTTTTTCTTTAAGACAAGGTCTTATTCTGTCACTCAGGCTGGAGTACAGCGGTGTGATCACGGCTCACTGCAGCCTTGACCTGTTGGGTTCAAGCGAACCTCCCACCCCAGCCTCCCAAATAGCTGGGACTACAAGCACACACCACCACGCCCAGCTAATTTTTGTATTTTTAGTAGAGGCAGCATTTTGCCATGTTGCCCAGACTGGTCTCAAGCTCCTGGGCTCAAGTGATCTGCCATTCTCAGCCTCCCAAAGTGCTGGGATTATAGGCGTGAGCCACAGTGCCTAGCCTTAAATTTACTTTTTAGTGTTTAGAGATGAGGTCTCACTATGTTGCCCAGGCTAGAGTCGAACTCCTGGACTCAAGTGATCCTCCTGCCTCAGCCTCCCAAGTAGCTGAGACTATAGGTCTGAGCCACCGTGCCAGGCTCACTAGTCTCTTATATGGAAAAGTATCCTGGAAAAATGAGGCTCTCGAGAAGCACAAGAGGCCCTGGGATGGGAGAGCAGGGAAGGTGGAGGTGGCAGGGAGGAGAGGGGGAACAGTTTGAGCCTGTCTCTGAAATCTCGTTAAGGCCGTTGATAGAAATAATTAGGTCTCTGTTCTCCTGAATTTGCTGGGTGAATTGGGCTGTGGGGTGGGGCAGAGGCAGCTGGGGTCTTGTGGAGCAAGGGGTGCCTTGTGGCTCCCTCCACAGCCTTCAGAGCCCCCAGATCCGGGACTCAGCCTGGAGTTTTTGCCCTCATACCTGCAGGCTTGACCCCTCTGATGAGGCCAGCTGGCATCATGCCCTTTGCTTCAACCCGAGGCTCCAGGCAGACCTGGACCCGCTGCCCTTCCTGGGCAGAGCACAGGACCTTCGTGGGAGGCGGGAGTGGAAGGAGGGAATGTGCTCAGGGCCGAGCTTGCTCAGGGCCGAGGCCCTGGGAGGAGACAGGCTCTGGGCTTCCTCTCCTCTCTGGGCTGCCTTTCCTCTCTGGGCTGCCTCTCCTCTCTGGGCTGCCTCTCCTCTCTGGGCTGCCCCTCCTCCAGGGCCTGCAACACGGTGTCTTCCTTGAATCTGAGCCTGCCTCCATCAAGGCCTCAGACCTGTCCCACTACACTGGCCTCCGGAGCAGCTACTCCTGAGGGCTGGATGGCCTGAGAGGGAGGCAGGAAAGGAAGGAAGAGAAGGAAGGTGGGCAATTAGCAGAAGCTATACCGTGTCCACACCCAGCACACTCCTGGCTTCAAATGCCCCAAAGGTCACATGTAGAAAACATGAGACACAATTCCATCCTAGGGGCCCAGGTAATATGCCTGCAGGGTGAGTTAGATCAAGGTGCTTCACCTTACTGGACCTTGGTGTTTCACCTGCAAAATGGTGCTGACAATTCCTATCTTGAGGGCTGCTGTGAGGACTGTATCAGTTAATGCTTGAAAAGGACCCAGAGCTGTGCCTGGACCTAGAAACTGCTTGCCTGGGGCATGGTCCCCACAGGGAGTCCTAGAGAGGCCTCGAAGGGGTGACAAAGACAAGGGGGTAGAAGGACAACTTACAAAGTTGGGGGCATGGCTAGGTGTGGTGGCTCACGCCTGTAATCCCAGCACTTTGGGAAGCTGAGGCGGGCGGATTACGAGGTCAGGACATCAAGACCATCCTGGCTAACACGGTGAAACCCCATCTCTACTAAAAAAATACAAAAAATTAGCCGGGTGTGGTAGTGGGTGCCTGTAGTCCCAGCTACTCGGGAGGTTGAGGCAGGAGAATGGCGTGAACCCGGGAGGCGGAGCTTGCAGTGAGCTGAGATCGTACCACTGCACTCTAGCCTGGGCGACAGAGCCAGACTCCGTCTAAAAAAAAAAAAAAAGGTGGGGGCAGGTTAGGAGAGACCAGACCAGGCACCACCTGCCCAGCTTGAAGGCATAGGAGGAAGACAGTTCCGGTTCTGGGGCAGGTGACAGAGCTGCTTTTTGAGGACTGACCTCCGGGACTTGGTGGGGGGTCGCGGGAAGAACACAGCCTTGACCAAGCCTCAGCCTCTTGGGGCAGGCGGTGGGGGGTGGGACTTCCTCACCGCCTCATTTTGCCTCTGACCTCCTGGCTGGGAGCTTCCCTGGCCCAACTGAGCAGGGAGGTGGGGAGGGGATCCCAAGGGGCTGGGGGCTGGGCAGCATTCAGGCCACCAGAGTCTATGAAAATGGATTTTTGGTTCTGACAAGGTTCTTCAAGACACCGTGAGAACAAGAAGCAAATTGCAAAAGCACACCCACCATGAGACCCACGCATCGAATGGGAGGAGCCTCCCTGCTGCCTCAGTTTCTGCTGTCAGCATGGACCCCAGAGGGCGCACAGCAAGCCTGGGATGGCCGTGACTCCGGAAGGGCGGGAGGGAGAAAGGCGTCCTCTCCACACTGTGTGTTTTGGTATCACCTAAATCATGTGCACTTGACACAAATTCATGATATAATTAAATAAATAACTTATTTAATGAGAAAGTAGAAAACCCAAGAAAAACACAGAACGACTGCTCAAGTGTCCTCCAACTACCCGGAGGCTTTCTTCCAGGCAGCCTTGACACGTGGGAAGGCCTGAAAACTTAGATTCTCATCAAAACTCCACCACCGAAGCCCTTCAGAGCCACACTGGGCCACAGGGCCCGCAGATAACAATATTTTCCCTTCTTCCCGCGTGCCTTTGTGAAGAATGAGATGAAGAATTTCTGCAGAGACCCCTTGCAATGGCTAAAGTGCTTTGCACATGCCAGGGTGCCCTGGAACCTGCCTCAAGGGTAGGAAGGGGCTGCCATTTCCCCATGGCCCCGACACTGCCTGGAATATAGCCCAGCCCTGAGCTGGTGCCCAGCAGATGCCTGAATGAGTGCACGACTGGGTTAGTCAGGAACCTGAAGGAATGATAGGAACCCAAGTCACCCGTGATACTGAGCCCAGCGGTGGGGTCTGAGTCCTCACCTGGCCTGATGTGTCTGATCTGTCGGCAGCATTCGCAGGGATGGCCTCCTCCCTGACCCATTTTCTTCATTTCCAGGCACAACCCTCCTGCCTTTCCCTCCTCACACAGGCTCCTCCCCCTCCTTCTCCCCCTCCCCCTCTACCCTTCCTTTTTCCCTTCCCCCTCCTCTTTATACCTTTCCCCTCCTCCCTTTTCCCTTCCCCTCCTCCCATTTCCTTCCCCCTCCTCCCCTTTCCTTCCCCCTCCTCCCCTTCTTCCCTTCCCCCTCCTCCTTCTCCCCTTCCCCCTCCTCCCCTTCTTCCTCTTCCTCCCTTCTTTCCATCCTCCTCCCCTTCTCCCCTCCCCCTTCCTCCCCCCCTCCTCCCCCACCTCCTCTCCCTCCTCCCCTGTCTCCTTCTAGACTCCTTTCTCTCCTCCCTGCCCTCTTGGGTTAGATGCCAAGAACTCAGTCCTTCGACTCCACTCTGCTCCTTTGGCTCCCCGTCTCCTGGTGGTCTCATCCAGTCTCACCTGATGGCTGACAACACCCACATTTACTCTCCCGCCCAGACCTCTCTCCTGAACTCCAGGCTCACAATTCCAACAGCTTCCTTGACCTCTCCTCATTGACCTCCAGTGACCTTATCAAACTCAATACGATGAACCTGAGCTCCTGAGCGTCTCCTCCCCAAACTGCTCTCCCTGAAGGACTCCCCAGTTGGGCTCATGGCAGCTTCGTATTACTCAGGCCAAAAACTTTGCAGTCACCCTTGACCTCTCTCTCTTGTACCGAGTGTCCAATCCACTGGGAAATCCTATTGACTCTGCCTTCAAAATATGGCCAGAAATCCACCACCTCCCCACCGGCATTACCATGGCACTCTCATCTGGAAATTTCGATTCCTCACTCTCGTTCCTGTGTCCACCCTTGTTCCCCTGCAGCCTCATGTCAACATCGCAACCAGAGAATCCTTTCAAAATGCAGGTCATGTCACTGAGTCTCTGCTCAAAATGCTGACCCCTCCAAGGGCTGCCATTCACCCAGGGTAAAACCAAAGAGCTGGCAGTGATCTTCACAGCGACTCTCAACGTTGGGCCCCCGATCACCCACACGCGCGCCCGGGAGCTTGTTAGAAATGCAATCTCTCAGGCCCTGGCCTGGGCCTGCTGAACCAGAGACTCTGGCTGGGGCTGGGGGAGTAGCAAGCTGGGCCTTCCCAAGTCCTCCGGGTGATCCTGACAGCCCTGGCTCAAGTGGGAGGACGACTGGTCTGTAAGGACCTACCTGACGGGCCCCACGCCCCCCGCCCCAGTCGATCACTTCCTTCCAGCCACAGCCACAGAGCCCTCCTTGCTGACCAGCGACACCAAGCCATGCCCTGCCCTCGGCCTCTGTCCTGTCTCTGTACCTGTACCACCCACTCTCTCACCTCCTTCAAGTCTCGGCTCAGTGTCACCTTCTCTATTTAAAATTTCAACTCCTGGCCCAGGTGCGGTGGCTCACACCTGCAATCCCAGGACTTTGGGAAGCTGAGGCAGGTGGATTACTTGAGGCCAGGAGTTTGAGACCAGCCTGGCCAACATGATGAAACCCCATCTCTACTAAAAATACAATAGTGTAGCTGGGCATGGTGGCAGGCGCCTGTAGTCCCAGCTACTCAGGAGGCTGAGGCAGGAGAATCACTTGAACCTGGGAGGTTGCAGTGAGCCCAGATAGCGCCACTGCATTCCAGCCTGGGTGACAGAGTAAGACTCTGTGTCAAAAAACTAAAATAAAATGTCAACTCCATTTGTCACTATAGCATTTATTACCTTCTACTATTTCATACAATTTTCTTATGATGTTATTGCTTAGAGGCTAACTTATCCCACTAGAATGCCAACTCCATTTGGACGGGAATCTTTGCCCCTTGTGTTCACTGATGCATCCTGAGAGCCTATAAAGGTGCCCGCCTCCGGCTGGGGAAGCACAGAATAAGTCTTTGTTGAATGAATGAATCAAAATCCACGTAACTCCAAACAGCAATAACTACCAGTTCTTGAGCACATTTTATTCTGACCTCTTTTCAAACATTAGCTCTAATTCTCTCAGAATTTCTTTCTTTTTCTTTTTCTTTTTGAGGTGGAGTCTCGCCCTGTCGCCCAGGCTGGACTGCAGTGGCGCGATCTCGGCTCACTGCAATCTCCGCCTCCTGGGTTCACGCTATTCTCCTGCCTCAGCCTCCAGAGTAGCTGGGATTACAGGTGCCTGCCACCACGCTCGGCTAATTTTTTGCATTTTTGGTAGAGATGGGGTTTCACCGTGTTAGCCAGGATGGTCTCGATCTCCTGACCTCGTGATCCGCCCGCCTAGGCCTCCCAAAGTGCTGGGATTACAGGCGTGAGCCACCGGCGCCCAGCCAAATTCTCTCAGAATTTCTACAAACTCACAGCACCATCTCCATTTTTTCTCTTAAATACAATTGTTTTTGCTTTATATCTTTTTAATTAATGTATTTTTTGCTGTTACAGTACTTGATTTTATTTGGTGTAAGTTTGGTTATTTGGCGTTTTTGATACGTAATAATTGTACGTATTTGGGGCTGCATGTGATATCTTTTGATACATGCGTACAAT
Source organism: Chlorocebus sabaeus (assembly GCF_047675955.1). NCBI lineage: Eukaryota > Metazoa > Chordata > Mammalia > Primates > Cercopithecidae > Chlorocebus > Chlorocebus sabaeus. The sequence continues at coordinate 33,951,153 of NC_132921.1, read as the reverse complement.
GTGTAGTGATCAAATCAGGGCAATGAGCATATCTAGTACTTCCAACATTTGTCATTTGTTTGTGTTGGGAACGTTTCAAATCTTCTCTTCTAGCTATTTAAAAATATACAATAAATAATTGTTAACTGAAGTCACCATGCTGTGCTATCAAACACTAGAGCTTATTTCTTCTAACTACATGTTTGTACCCATGAACCAACCTTTCTTTCTGTTTTTTTTTTTTTTTTTTTTTTTTCTTTTTAGAGATGGAGTCTCACTCTGTCGCCCAGGCTGGAGTGCAGTGGCACAATCTCAGCTCTCTGCAACCTCTGCCTCCTGGGTTCAAGCGATTCTCCTGCCTCAGCCTCCCGAGTAGCTGGGATTACAGGGGTCCACCACCACGCCCAGCTAATATTTTGTATTTTTAGTAGGTACAAGGTTTCCCCATGTTGCCAGGCTGGTTTTGAATTCCTGGCCTCTAGTGATCTGCCCGCCTCGGCCTCCCAAAGTGCTGGGATTACAGGCGTGAGCCACCGCGCCCAGCCTTTGTTTTGAGACAGAGTCTCGCTTTGTTGCCCAGGCTGGAATGCAGTGGCATAATCTCAGCTCACTGCAACCTCCGCCTCCCAGGTTCAAGGAATTCTGCCTCAGCCTCCTGAGTAGCTGGGATTACAGGTGCCCACCAGCACACCCAGCTAATTTTTGTATTTTTAGTAGAGATAGGGTTTCATTATGTTGGCCAGGCTGGTCTCGAATTCCTGACCTCGTGATCTGCTTCCCTCAGCCTCCCAAAGTGCTGGGATTACAGGCGTGAGCCACCGCACCTTAAGCCACCTTTCTATACCCACCCCTCCACCCTTACCATCTCCATTTTATGGACAGAGAACTGAACTCAGAGAGGATAAGCAGTTTGCCAAAAGTTGCCCAGATAAAGGAGCTGGTGTTTGGTGTTTCTACCAGTCCTCTCAAAAGGTCACTGAATCCCACCAGCAGGAGGTGACACACAGCCTCACGCTACTGCTGTGTGGACACAGCCACTGTTGAAAAAACATACAGTACAAGGTAACCCAGGCCCCCGTGGGCTGGGACCAATCCATCCTGGATAAAGGCACAAAGAAAGCTCCAGAATGTCTCATTCCCCCAGTGCTGGGCAGGGAACGCTTGGCTCCTGGGAGTCTGCTGTGGTGAGGAGGGGGCTGGGGAGCAGGGTGGGCTGATGTGGCAGCTGGGCCTCCATCCAGCTTCCTCTAGATTCTCATACACATTTAGAGAATGTGCCCCTTCACCCAGTCTCTCAGCAACCGCCTTCTGCAGCGGGCGGGAAACGATCCATTAATGATACGTTAGGAAACCCTTACTGAAAATAATTACACCCTCCTCGGAGGGAGACGTGTCAAAACACGCTGGGAGGATTCGTCAGTGCAGGCAGAGCCCAGGGCCCGCCCCCTCCTCCCACCCACTCCTCTCTCAGCCTGGCATTTCTTCCATGCACAGACCTTTCCTCTCCCCTTCGTGAGGTGGGCAAAGTGGGGGGGCACCCACAAAATCCACACCCCATCTTTTTTTTCTAAACCACACTACTCAGCTAGCACAAGGTTCAGGGGATGAACAGCACGTTTTCAGAACAAAGCTCTGGATGTGCTGGGGAGAAGGACTGAAGCCAGGGCTGCCCTAGGCAATCAGGGATGGCTGTCATAGGGGCTACAGGACCAGGACCTGATTCCTGCAGTGGAGTTTGCAGAACCTTCCTGGGCTTGGAGGTCAGGCTGACCCGGGCTTCAACCCTATGTGGACTTGAGTCAGTCTTTTTGTTTCTCTGTGCCTCAGTTTCCTCATATGTAAAACTGCCATAACAAATTTGTAGGGTTGTGACTTTCAATCAACGAGCCTCACTCTGTAGCACGGAACCTGGCACGCCCCAGGTGATCAGCATAGGAGCCTAACGCTTTCACAGGACAAATGTGACTTCATAGTGAAAGCTAAAGTACATAGCACCACTTACCAAGTAGTGAAGAAGTTTGGAGGAGGAGAAAGATCCCAGCAGGCTGGGTAATTAGGAAGAGATGCATTTCAGAGAATGGGGAGGAATTGCAACATCAGTGGTAGAGTGAAGGTCTTCCAGGCGAGGAGACAGTGACAAAGGGTCTGGAGCGACAAACAGCGACATCCAAGAGTATCTCCTTGGTTTACTTGCGGTCTCCTTCACCAGAGCGCAGGCTCCACACGGACTGAGTCTGTCTGTCTGGTTCTCTACAGCAGATGCTTAGATATTTGTTGAAGGGATACAGGAATAAAACGAGATGTGCCAGGTGGATGGTTATGCAGGATCCCAGGCCCCAAGCTGGGGAGCTGACTTTGGAGGCAGTAGGAGAACGGGAAGCATTTTGGTGACAATGTGCATGTGTACAAGAAATGCTTCTCTATACTGGGGTAGGTCTGGCAGGATTCACTCTCCACTATTAAGAGGAGAAAGCTCTGGCGAGTGGGAGGGGAGTGGAGGTTTTTCAACATTTACTGTATATACGTCCCTACTGTTCGGATTTGTAAAATAACAAGTGTGTTCTGGAATTTTTTTAAAGTTTAATTTTAAGAAAATTGGGAAGCGCGGGAGCAGGGGAGGGGGTGAATTGGTCTGTGAGGAGTGTCCGCCAGCGGGGGCTTTGACGGTCCTGCATTGCTCCTCCCATTTCTGCAGTAACAGGGAGAACTGGTGGGCGCTGAGGGACATCAGGGTCTGAGTGAGGGGTTGCTGGTGTCTCTCCTCCCAACTACCGCTGCCTGTTGAACAGTCCAGGTCCAGGGGGACTCGTGTGTGGCTCCCAAAAATGGCTGGTGGCCATGAGGGGAGAGGATGGCCACTGTCTCTCTCCCTGCCCCACTTGGGTCCCCTGCAGCAGGACTCTCTGCCCATTGAGGGAGAACCTCCCATCTATCAACTGTTGACTTTGGGGCCCTGGTTGAGACTGCAGAGGACCCAGGAGCCTCTGAGATTACCACCCCTCAAGGCTACACAGACACACACACACACACACACACGCACACGTATACATACATCCCTTTCCTTATAAGTGAAGCTATTTTCCAGCTTCTGAGACCATGACAAAATGGCGGGCCAAGGGCATTGCCAGAAGCAGGGCCAACACCAGAAGGTAGCTGGGCAGTTTCAGGGTGAGTGGGCTTTGCCTGGTAGAGAGGGACGGGGGCCCCAGAGCCAAGGCCTAGGCCTGGCACAGTGATGGTTTCAGCAGGAGGCTCAGGCTTCATGGGGAAGGAGGGCTGGAGGCAGCCATCTCAGAGACTTCAGCCTTAGGGCCCCGGGGTGGCAGTAGGGGCGCCAGTGGTCTCTGCACTTCAGAAAGACCAACCTAGAAGGGCCACAGAGGGAGACCGGCAGTGGCTCCCAGTGAGCACGGGGTGGGTGGGGTGGTTCTGAGGGAAGCTGTCCTGCCAAAGAGGCCAGAGGTAGCTGAAAAGGATGAAGGGCTCAGGGATGTGCCCATCTGCACATAGCCCAGAGCACACTCCGGTCCCACCCTCACCCCCAGACGCCAACTGTCACCTTCAGTTGAGAGCTTTGGCCGGATCTCTCAAGATCATCCCTTTTATTTTCTAACTTTTCTTTACATGTTTGCTGAAAAAATGTTAAAACAGCACAAAAGATCTAAAGGAAGAAGTGAGCGTTGGCTGGGCGCAGTGGCTCACGCTTGTAATCCCAGCACTTTGGGAGGCTGAGGCAGGAGGATTCCTTGAACCCAGGAGTTTGAGATCAGTCTGGCAACATGGCAATACCTTGTCTCTATAAAAAATTTTAAAAATTAGCCAGGCTTTGATTCCAGCTACTCAGGAGGCTGAGGTGGGGGGATGACTTGAGCCAGGGAGATTGAGGCTGCAGTGAACTGTGATCGAGCCACTGCATTCTAGCCTGGGTGACGGAACAAGACTCTTTCACAAAAAAAAAAAAAAAAAAAAAGAGAAAAAAAGAAAGGTGCTGCATTTCCAGCACTTAGAATAGCATTTGTTCATACCAGTTTCTCAATAAATATTCACAGAATACTTGAAAGAGAAATAAATGAATGTCTACTCCATCCCCAGCCACCTCCTTCCAGTTCCACTCTCTGGATTTGACTGTGTCTCCCCCTCTCTATGTGTGTTTATTCTCTATTATTATCTACCTTTGATTTGTTTTGTTTCTGCAAACTTGAGCTCATCTTCTACATATTCCTCCATGACTTGCTTCTTGTCTTAAAGACACACTACCAAAAAAGATCTTTCTCAGTCATGCCATGCCTGGGATTCATAGTAGAGGCGCCATAGTTTATTGGAGCAACCTGTTCTTGGTGGGCATTCAGCTGCCTCTAATATTTTGCTAATTCAGACACAAAGTTGCATGGACATCTTTCCACACGACCTTCATAGCAGGGGCTTTTATGAGGCCGGGCGCAATAGTGCTCATGCCTGTAATCCCAGCACTTTGAGAGGCCGAGGCGGGCGGATCACGAGGTCAGAAGATCAAGACCAGCCTGGCCAACATGGTGAAAGCCTATCTCTACTAAAAATACAAAAATTAGCTGGGCGTGGTGGCGGGCACCTGTAGTCCCAGCTGCTTGGAAGGCTGAGGCAGGAGAATTGCTTGAACTCGAGAGGCGGAGCTTGTAGTGAGCTGAGATCCTGCCACCTGTGCCCCAGCCTGGGAGACAGAGTGAGACTCCGTCTCAAAAAAAAAAAGTGCTTTTATGCAATATTTTCCTAGACATGGAATTGCTGGGTTGAAAGCAATATGTACTTAAATGTTGAACAGCTATTGCTAAATTAACCCCAAAAAGGCTGCATCCATTTTCATTCAAACTGATAGTAAATGAGCCATGCAGCCACATCCTCCCCAGCACTGCATATTACCAATATTTTACTTTTTTTCCAGTCTGGTAGAGAAAAAATATCTCATTATTGTCTATTTGTACTGGAGCAAATAAGCATCTTTTTATAAGTTTATGAACCATTTCATTTTCTTCTGGGAATGTCTTCTCCCCATCTTTTGCTTATTTTTCTATTGTGTTATCTTTTTCTTGTGTGCAGATTCAGGATACTAACACTTTATATTTTACATATATTGCAAATATTTATTTTCTCATAGTGTGTCTAGCTTTGAACTTTTTAAATGATGCCTTATTCTCCCTTTTCTGTTTCCAAGTAGCCAAAGGATTTCCTTCTGCTTTCTGGGTGCTCCTCACCTCCCTGGATCCCAGGGTAAACATGATGGGGACTCAGACCCTCAGACTGTGTTGGTATAAGAGCCAAGCTTGGAGGGGCTTAAGCAGGAGGGGCATTATGTCAGGCAGGAACCCCGGGCCAGGTGGATCCCAGCCTCTGAGCCTCCCCCAGGGCTGCAGCCACACTCCCTGGCCCACTAGCCTGATCCAGGCCCCAAACTTCTGGGCAGAGGGGTTTCCCTAGGAAAGGAAGTGAGCGGAGCTGCGGGTGATTTGCTCCTCCCGGATGCTATCCTGCTGGCCTCCAGAGGAGAGAGGTGAGGGCAGACCCAGCCAGCAGGGCCCTCTCTGCAGCACTGCCTCCGAGGCACCCAGATAGGGGAGACATGCTGATAGACTTTTCCGGAAGAAGGGGGGCTCTGGCTCCAGTGGGCAGACTGCCTGACTGACTGCATTACAAGTCCAGGGGAGACACCAGCCTTATCACTTGGGCCTCTGGAAAATGGGCCAGTGGAGGGGCGGCCTCTGGAGCGCAGCCTCACCACCGCCTGGCCAGCCCTGCTCAGCAGCCATGAGCATCGCTGCCCTTTGTGAAGCATCTGGGTTGTTCTCTATTGTAAAAGCATTATATGCTATGTACGAAAACAGGAGCCATCCCAGAAGCAAGCCCTGTGTGTGCGGCCGCCTGGATCCCGTTCCAGACCTGGGGTCTATACTGGAGCTGATCAGACCCCTTCTATTTATTTATTTATTTATTTATTTATTTATTTATTTATTTTTGAGACGGAGTCTGGCTTTGTTGCCTAGGCTGGAGTGCAGTGGTGCAATCTCGGCTCACTGCAAGCTCCGCCTCCTGTGTTCATGTCATTCTCCTGCCTCAGCCTCCCAAGTAGCTGGGACTACAGGTGCCTGCCACCACGCCTGGCTAATTTTTTTTTTTTTTTTTTTTTTTTGTATTTTTAGTAGAGACAGGGTTTCACTGTGTTAGCCAGGATGGTCTTGATCTCCTGACCTCATGATCCACCCACCTCGGCCTCCCAAAGTGCTGGGATTATAGGTGTGAGCCACCATGCCTGGCCAATCAGATCCCTTCTACCACTTCTCAAGTCATTTTCTTCTGCATTCCCCAAAATGCATCCATATCATCCCGACTTTCAAGGATTGCGGTGCAGCAATACTTTACTTTTTTTTTTTTTTTGTAACAGAGTCTTGCCCTGTCTCCCAGGCTGGAGTGCAGTGGTGTGATCTCGACTCACTGCAATCTCTGCCTCCTGGGTTCGGCGATTCTCCTCCCTTAGCCTCCTGAGTAGCTGGGATTACAGGCGCACTACCACGCCCAGTTAATTTTGTATTTTTGGTAGAGACGGGTTTTCACGATGTTGGCTAGGCTGGTCCCAAACTCCTGACCTCAGGTGATCCACCCACCTTAGCCTCCCAAAGTGCTGGGATTACAGGTGTGAACCACTGGCCTAGCCTATATACAATACTTCCTAGAGATGTAAAAGTCTCAGTCTTACCTGTGGCTATGCTCCCTTTCGTGGCCCTATTATTGTGGGGTTTTTGTGTTTTCTTTTAGAAAACTTTTCTTTCTGTCTTTTCTTTCTTTCTTTTTTTCTTTTCTTTTCTTTTTTTCTTTCTTTTTTTTTTTTTTTTGTGATGGAGTCTCACTCTGTTGCCCAGGCTGGAGTGCAGTGGCACAATCTTGGCTTACCACAACCTCTACCTCCCTGGTTCAAGCAATTCCCCTGCCTCAGCCTCCCGAGTAGCTGGGATTACAGGCACCCACCACCATGCCCCGCTAATTTTTTTGTATTTTTAGTAGAGACAGGTTTTCACCATGTTGGCCAGGCTGGTCTCGAACTCCTGACCTTGTGATTCGCCCGCCTAAGCCTCCCAAAGTGCTGGGATTACAGGCGTGAGCCACTGCACCTGGCCTCAAAAACTTTTACCATGAAATAGGCATCAACTAAAGTGCATGCAAGACAAATGTGCAGTGGAATAAATGATTCAAAAGGAAATGCCTGCAGCCACACAGATCATGGGAACATTTCCAGCACCCCAGAAGCCATCCTTCTCCTGGGGGGCCCCTCCCAGTAGTCCCAAGCTTCTCTTCCTCCTTTCCCCTAAATGTTGCTACTGTCTTGACTTGATGGCAATCACTTCTTGCTGGACTTCACATTTTTTCCCACTATGGTTTGACTTTGCTGGTGTGTCTCTCTATTTTTCACCCTGGGTCAATTTCCTGGAGTTTTCAAGGCAGAACTATTGGGTGCCTGATCCAGGCCACCCGTTCCCTCTGCACCCCACTCCTCCTCCCAGGCACCCAGCCCACAGCCCACACTTCATCCCACAGGGAGTCAGGCTAGGGAAGCCGCAGGCTAGCAGTCCACAGAGGGGAATTCCTTCTCCACCCCTTGCTGCTGCACAGTCTCAGGGAAGGTTATTCAATGCTTTAGGCTCCAGTGTCTCCTCTCTGAAGTGAGCTCTCGGGAAGGCTGAATGTTGTAATGCTTGGAGAGGGTCTGACTTTCCTTCTTGAACCTTCCCACCTCCCTGCTTTGACTATTTCTATTCCTGGCACCTGGCATGCTTTTTCCTTCCCTTTTCACAGAATCTCGGATTTCTCCATCATAGCCCAATCCAAACGCATTTATGACCCTCTGTCCGATGACTTGCTCCTCCAGATTTATTTCTCATACTGCATCCCTACGTTCTAAAAGGCTAATAAAAGCCTCTGCTATTCACTGGGCCTGCAGCCTCTTTCGATGTGTTATCCATAGTTCTTCCATCAACTAGAAGTGGATTATAGCTCTGGTTTATAGATGAGCAAATTGAGGCTTGCAGATTTTGCCCAAGGTCACAGAGTTGGTGAACGACAAAACTGGGAATCCAACTCTGTCTCTCCAGTCGGGCCGTGTTAGCCCATGTGACACCTTTCTTCACCCAGTTCACAGTGGCTGTGGCCATTTCCAAGGCAGCTGCCTCACGCTCCTGACTGTGGAACTACACAGAAGTGGTGAAGAGCATCAGAGCCAGAGCCTGGGCCTCGGCTCCAGCGCAGCCACTTTCAGCCCGCTACCTTCAGCTTCCTCCTCTGTAAACGTGGGATGAAAGATAGCACTTACCACCTCTGCAAACCTGCCAGCCAAGAGGCCAAAGACTGCTTCCCCCATCTCGTTGTTATCAGCATTAAATGAGTTTATAGTCGCTCATTCCTGTGCCTGCTATGCTCCACAGATGTTACTCGTTATGCACATTCCTCGCTCGGGGCTCCCAGAGGCCCAGCTTTTGTGCAGGGAAACTCGTGCAGCCCCAGCCTCCGGTCTAGCCACACAGTTGACGCCCCTCCACAAGCCTCCCAAAAGCCACGGCTGTGCGTCTCCCATTCACCCACAAACCATCTCTTTGTGGAGCCTTGAAGCTGGGGGTTGGGGGAACCTTGCCCTTACACTGATGATGAAGGATCCCGGGGGCTCTGGGAGCCTCCAGCGGGTCTCAGCTCTGTGGCAGGAGGTTGGGCCACCAGGCAACATCCATCACCTTGGGTCTCAACCCTTCCCTAAGCCTGGGCCTGTCCCGAGGTGGGTGCATCCATCTGACCCAGGAGCACTGGGGGTGCTGGAGGTGAGAGAAGGCGCGTGCAGGAGCCAGTCTTAGTTGGGCACCCTGAGTATGCTGGACCACATGAGAGATGCTTCACAAATATTCTGTATTTTTCACTACGCTGTGAGATAGGTGATGTCAATTCCCACCTTATACTTGTGAAAAAGAGGCTCAGAGAGATTAAGCAACGTACTCAAGGTCACATAGTTTTGGAATTCATACCAGGACTGTCTGGCCCCAGAATCCAGGTTTTCCTTCTACAACTAACTTACTGCCCTAAGGCGGACAGTCCTCTGGTGTTAGCCGCGGGCAGTCCTGAGGGAAGGATAAAGGTGAGATCCTCAACTCTCCCAAATAAGGGCCCGTCTCTGCTTCACAGAAATAGACATTTCAGAGCTTTAAGAGAGGGGGATTGTGTGGAATCTCTAGATAGATTTGGGGAGTATTGCCGTCTTAATAAGACCAATTCATGAACATGGGATTCATGAACATGGGATGTCTATTTGTTGTAATTTAAAAAAATTTCCTTCAACAACGTTTTATAGTTTTTAGAGTATAAAAAGACCTACTTTTTTTTTTTTTTTTTTTGAGAGAGGGTCTTACTTCCATCACCCAGCCTGGAGTGCAGTGGTGAGATTATGGCTCCCTGCAGCCTTGACCTCCCAGGTTCAGGTGGGAGGTTCTCAGCCTCCTGAGTAGCTGAGACCACAACCTGGCTATTGTTTATTTTTTGTAGAGATGGGGTCTCACCATGTTGCCCAGGCTGGTTTTGAACTCCTGGGCTCAGGTGATCTGCGTGCCTCGTACTCTCAAATACTACATTTCTTTTGTTAAAGTTATTCCTAAGTATTTTATTCTTTTCTATGCTATTGTAAATAGAATTGTTCTTTAAATTTCATTTTAGATTCCGCATTTCTAGTGTATGGAAATAAAGTCAGTTTCTGCATATTGATTTTATATCCTGCAAATTTGCTGAACTTATTAGTTCTAATTGTCTCTTAATGGATTCTTTAGGATTTTCTTTACATAAGATCTTGTCATCTGCAAACAGAGATTGTTTTACTTTTTCCTTTTTAATCTGTAGGCATTTTACTTATTTTCTTGCCTGATCACCCTGGCTGGCACCTCCAGCACCGTGTTGAGCAGAAGTTGTGATGGGGACACCCTGCCTTGTTCCTCCTCTTAAGGGAGAAGCGTCAAGTCTTTTGCACCACTAAGTACCGTGCTAGTGACAGGTTTTCATAGAAATCTTACGGGATTGAGGAAGTTCCCGTCTGTTCATAGTTTGTTAAGTGTTTTTATCACAAAAGGTTTTCAGCTATCATCATGTCATAAGAATATTTAAGAGATGCAGGAGGGCACACGGCCCCTCCCCTGCTCAGGCTTGTCTGATCCCTGCACGAGGTACTCAGTGCTACCCCCACACCCCTTGCCTCCTCCCCAGAGGTGACCGGTCTTGTATTCCAATTCCCACTCAAGTCTCGGATGGGAGAGCTCTGTCTCCATGAATGTATACCCTCTCCCACCAAAAATAAAACTAAAAACCCACCGCAGCCCTGAGGCTCTCGGGTCTGGGGCAGGGCCCGGTCCCCTGGCCTGTGAGTAGACACAGCCTGGAGGGGGCCGGGGTGGGGGAAGCCTGAGGAGGGCTGAGAAGGGAGCCAACAATGGAGGGAGGGAAAGCTGTCAGCTCACGGCCCTCGGATACACGGGGTCTGAGGAGGGAAAAGGGGCTGGCAGGGCCGAGCCAGGGTGGCTGTGGGTCTCCTGTCACCAGCTCAGAACGTGGCCCACAGTGGATGCTCCTCCCCGGGTTTACAGGCAGAGGTGAGAGGTGCGTGTGAGTGTGTGTGTGTGTGTGTGTTGGGGAAGGAGAGGGATAAAGGATGAGCGAGAGGGGCTGGTGGAGCAGGAGAGACCTCAGGGTCAGGGGCTGGGGGACTCGGGGGAGCCCTCTCCAGCGCTGGAAGCCCGTTCTCCCCACTCCAGGGTGGGGGGGGGGGCATTCTTTTCAGGTGACTCACGCGCACTGCCTGCTCAGCTCTGCACGCCTGGGCTCCCGGGCTCTAATGAAGATAATGAGGCCAAGGAGGTATTTATGTGCGTCCTCCTGGGGGAACCTCGTGGCCTCCCAGCCCTGACCTCAGTGCTCATCGGGATGGCCCCAGGCGTCCCAGGCCGGTGCCAACTTGCAGGAGGAGGAAACTGAGGCCCAGGAGGGAGCGGGTCCACTCACAGATACCGCCCTGTGGGCAGAGGGTCTCAAGAAGCAGGAAGCCCCCTGCTCCCTCCACCAAACCCGTGGAAATCAGGGCTGTTAGCACAAAAAGTCCCAGTGAGGCCGGCTCCTTTCTTTTTTTTTTTCTTTTTTTGAGACGGAGTCTCACTGTCACCAGGCAGGAGTGCAGTGGCGTGATCTCACTCACTGCAACCTCTGCCTCCCGGGTTCAAGCAACTCTCCTGTCCCAGCCTCCTGAGTAGCTGGGACTAGAGGTGTGTGCTACCACTGTGTTTTAAGTAGAGACGGGGTTTCAGCATGTTGGCCAGGATAGTCTCGATCTTTTGACCTCGTGATCCGCCCGCCTTGGTCTCCCAAAATACTGGGATTACAGGTGTGAGCCACCGCGCCCGGCCTGGCCGGCTGCTTTCTAGGGTGTGCTGGGATTACAGGTGTGAGCCACTACCCCCGGCCTGGCCGGCTCCTTTCTAAGGTGTATCCGGGTGCAGGGTCCACCCTGACTCCACGGCCCCCGCCTGCACCACCCCAACTTCCAACCATGGGGGTCACAATGCTGCCCTCCCAGGGGACGCCCCTGCTGCAGACCTACCCCACCTGGCGAGGCACTATTGGGGAAACCAAGGCAGGGGCTTTGCCCTCACTCTGGGGAATCTGAGGAGTGGCATGAACCCAGCAAGGCACAGGAGAGGGAAGGGACAGGTGGGCCTGCAGGAGCAGCCGAGCTGATCTCCTGACCCCTAAGGGCCTGGGTCTGGGCCTTTGCAGGAGGGGCCCGGCTTCATGCACCCCTGAGCTCCTAGGGCCCCCTTAGCAGGCCTTGGCTGGGCCAGAGGCCCTGAGGCCCTGCCGCTCCTTACGAAGCAACGGCCCTGCTCAGGGTGAGTGAGGAGAGGCCCAGGCAGCCTTGCTTCATTTCCAGGGCCACCATCTCCCCAGCTCTGGGGTGGCTTTGCCCTTGGAGGCTAGTAGTCCCAGCAAACCTCTGCATCTCCCTAGCTGCGGTCAGCAGGCCCCTCCTCCGGCAGACCCTGCCCCTCGCACTGTACAAGGATGAGCGGGGGTCCCTGGTGGCAAAGCCCAGGGCCAGGTCTCTATCCCCGGCCTGGGGGTGCCCTGGCCTCGCTTATTCTCAACCCTGACCTGAGCTCAGCCTGCGTGGCTGAGGGACAGAGGCCACTGTACCCTGGGCCTGGGGTTAACGGTGTCATCTGCTAAGCCTCCATTACCGAGAGTGCCACCAAGTCCTCTCCACGCGTGTTCACATCTAACCCCCACGGCAGCCGCCTGAGGAGGCTTCTATTAAACCGCGCCGAAATAGAGTGAGGTCTAGAGAGGGCGTATCCTCGTCCTGGGAAAGGACACAGCAGGGACTTGAAGTGTGCTGGGAACTGGTCCTTAGCCCGGGGATTGCTGTGTCCCAGGACTGCCGGCTCCTCCCACACCTCAGACCCCCCAGCCAGGCATGAGCGAGGGCTGCCAGCTGGGGCGCTCGGGGGGGCCATCTGCAGAGGGCTGTCTGGTTCATCTCCTCACCACCCAGGCCACGGCTGGGGAATGGCTCAGGCCACGGCAGGGGTGGGAGGGACTCCTGCCTGCCAAGGAGCTGGAGTTCTGGGTGCAGGTTGGGGAACCAGCCCCTGGGGTTAGGGTCCTCAGGCAGGGCCATCCCAGAGCACACAGTCACGTCCCTGGCATTGGGCACACGCTTGCAAGGAGCCCCTCCGGGCCTGGGCTCTGGGGCACCAGTGTCCCAGGCCTGGCGGTGCCATCCCGAAGGGAAGCAGAGGTGGGAGAACAGTGGGGAAATGAGCCGGGAGCCCAGGGGTGTGGGGGCACAGCTCTGCCATCCAGCCCTGGCCCGCCCGACAGGCTGGATGACCTTCCACAGTCTTCGTCCTCTCTGGCTGCAGGCCACAGCTGTGAAGTGCAGCCCTCCCTCGAGGACACCCAGCCAGGGCCCCTCCCGCCTGGAGTCCCCCGGCCCCATGAGGTGCCCTATCTTGGCTGCAGGTGTGTGTGTGCGTGTGAGTGTGAAGGAATGATTGAGTCAGTGTGTGTGAGTGTGTGTGTGAGTGAATGAGTGTGTGTGATGTGTGTGGTGTGTGATGTGTGGTGAGTGTATGAGTGTGAAGGAGTGAATGAGTGTGTGTGATGTGTGGTGTGTGATGTGTGGTGAGTGTATGAGTGTGAAGGAGTGAATGAGTGTGTGTGATGTGTGGTGTGTGATGTGTGGTGAGTGTATGAGTGTGAAGGAGTGAATGAGTGTGTGTGATGTGTGGTGTGTGATGTATGGCGAGCATATGAGTGTGAATGAGTGTGTGATGTGTGGAGAGTGTGAGTGAATGTGTGAGCTGTGTGGTGAGTGTGTGTGAATGAGTGAATGAGTGTGATGTGTGGTGTGTGATGTGTGGTGAGTGTATGAGTGTGAATGAGTGAATGTGTGTGATGTGTGGTGTGTGATGTGCGGTGAGTGTATGAGTGTGAATGTGTGAATGAGTGTGTGTGATGTGTGGTGAGTGTATGAGTGTGAAGGAGTGTGTGATGTGTGGAGGGTGTGAGTGAATGAATGTGTGAGCTGTGTGGTGACTGTATGAGTGTGAATGAGTGAATGAGAGTGTGATGTGTGGTGTGTGTGTGTGGTGTGAGTAAATGAGTGTGTGATGTGTGTGACATGTGTGTGAATGAGCGTGCGTGTGGTATGTGTATGAGTGTGAATGTGAGTGAGAGCGTGTGTGATGTGTGGCATGTGCGTGAGAGAATGAGCATGTGTGTGGTGTGTACAAGTGTGAATGTGAGTGAATGTGTGTGATGTGTGGCGTGTGTGTGGTGTGCACGAGTGTGAATGTGAATGAGTGTGTGTGATGTGTGTGGGGGTGTGTGTGTGTGTGTACGCACATGCGCGGATCCCTGTGAGTCTGGGGCTGAGTGACGAAAGGTGCTCCAATGTCCCCCAGGCCACCCATTCACTGTTTCCCAGCAGCCTGGGTCCTGCTGTAAAGGCTGAGCCTGAAGAGCTGAGCCCCAGGCAGCACCGGGGTGACGACCATGACTGTGCTCCACACAGCAGCAGGGTGTCAGGCAGGAGGGGGTGGCCTCTCTGGCCATCAGGCTGCCCTGGCTGTAACCCTCGCCCCAGCTTCCTGCCCCTACATCCCCCAGCAGTTCTGGGGCAGGAGGAATCGTGGCCAGCCTTAGGGACAGGGGACTTGGGTCGATGTGCAGACTCCAGCACCCTCGGCCTTCCTCTCCGCCCAGGGAGGCTGCCCTGTGCGTCTCACCCTGTGCCCCGTGCCTCTTCCACCCTCACCCCTGCTGTAGATCGTCCCGGCCCCCATACCAGGCTCCCTGATGGCGGCTTGCTGTGGTTGGGGGTGGAAGTCTGGCAACCCACAGGCCCCTCCCCTCATTCCCCCATCCTGGCACCTCTGCTGTCTGAGTCTCCTGAAGGCTCAGGTGGCCTGGAGTTGTCTTTCTTGCCTCTGGGGAGCTGACATTGGAAGCCCCAGTCATGGTCTCCCGAGTCCAGACCTAGGTCTCTGGTGGTTTCTTCATGTCCACAGGGATGTGTCATCCCCGCCACAGACTCAGCATGCCTGAAAACAGCCTCCTCGTCTCCCCTCGCCCCCAAAACACGCCACCTCTCCACTGACGACGTCCTCCCAGGCTCCCAGCCTGAGGCCATCACCTGGAACCAAATTCCACCAGGACCGACAGAGGCGGCCGCGTGGCGGGCGAGGGAAAAGTGGTGCTGGCTCTGGAGCTGGGAGAGCTGGTTTAAGCCCCTGCAGTCCCTGCGTGACCCGGAGCCCAGAGCTACTCCTGAGGCCTCGGGTTCCCCTCTGTTTCGGGGCTGGTGGGAGAGTGGCTGAGACAGGGTGAGGTGTGTGCAGAGTGGCAGGGGGCTCAGCCAGTGTGGGTCCCGGACCCCGCATGGGAACCCTTGCAGTCATCAGGGCCCAGCTGCAATTGCCTGTGAGGGCCCGGCCTCCCCTGGCCTCCCCTCCCCTCCCACACAGCTGTCCAGCTCCACCGTGACCTTTGCCAAGCCACGCCCCGGCTCAGACCCCTCCAGGGCCGGCATGGTCACCACACTGGAGTCCAGTGCCACTGCCCCCACTGCCACAGCTGGGCCCTGACTACCCCTCTAGCCCTTCCCCAGGACATCCCATCCCCGCCTCCAAGCGAAGTGCACAGCTGTGTGGTCTGTCACCTCCATCTGCAGCAGGCAGCCCCCAGGGGCCCTCACTCACCCCCTTTTCCCTCACCGGGCTTCCCTGTTGTCCAGTGTTGGGTGAAAAAGGTGGAGGGGACGTGAAGCCCCGGATGGAGGTGCAGCACCAGCGAGAAAGCTCCAGTCTGCGGGAGGGACTCTCAGGCTCAAGTCAAAGCCGGGAGCTCTGGGAAACATGGGCTCAGCCACCACACCCCATGGAGGGGACACACCCTTCCCTGCCTGATGGTAGGGCCCATGGTAGACACAACCCATGACCTCACCTCTCCTGGCTCCAGGCCACAGCCCTGCCCACTTCTGGAGAATTCCATGACTCAGGTAACAGAGGAGGGGCCTAGCCAGTCTCAGAGCCAAGGTCACGCCGTCCTACACCTTGCTGTCCCCATAGCATCTGCAGGAGGGGCACGCCAGGACCGGAGGGCACTGCCTCCTCCTCTTGACTCAGGGAGCAGCCTCACCAGGGGGAAAAGAGACTGTAGAGTGGTGAGCCCAGGTTTGCAGCTCCTGCAGCCAGGGCACGAGGGGCTGGGAGGCGGGGCCTGGGCCTGGCGTCAGGGAGGTTACCTAGCCGACGGTCCCACAGTCCACACTCAGGGCTGCCAGGTACGGCTGCATGGGTTGTGCACTGCTTAACTGCAGAGGGCGCCCCACACACAGACTTGACATGCCGACTGGACCAGCAACGTGATGGCCCTGATTATTACACACACACACACAGACACACACACATGCATACACACACGTGTGCACACACACATGCACACACATGCATACTTGGTTTACATAGCCTCTTTTTTTTTTTTTTTTTTAAGAGGTGGGTCTTGCTCTGTCACCCAGACTGGAGTACAATGACATAATCATAGCCCACTGTAGCCTCGACATCCTGGGCTCCTGCCTCCCCTCCCACAGGCGTGCCCATGCCTTGCCTCTTAGGGGCTCCCCTCAAGGCTAATACTTCCAGCAACACACACTTGTGAGGCATGGACCGTGGATGCATCGGGCTCTGCTCTGAGGGCGTCACCTTGCAGCACAGGCTTAATCTTTGTAACAGCTTTGCGTGAACATCAATTATTATCTCCATTTCATAGATAAGGAAATGGAGCCCTGAGAGGTCCCACAGCCAGTACGTGCTGGAGTGTGATTGGAACCCAGGCAGTCTGTCTCCAGGGTCCATGTTCTTCAGCCCCTCTATGATGCTGCCTTCCCTCTTTTCAGGCTCTGGAGTGAATGGTGATGGAGCCTTGGCTTGGTGTGCTGGACACTTGCGTGGCACCCTGAGCCACCATGTCCAAGTCCAGCTACTGTGGGGTCCCACGCTGGAAGGAATCCCAGGTCCTAGACCAGGTTCCAGCTGACAGCCCCGGCTGAGGCCCCAGACCACAGCCAGCATCACACCCCCCAAGACTTGAGGGGAGACATTCACGTCCAGGTCATTTTGGCCCCTGCTTTGGAGATCTGCCAGCGAGCCCTAGACATCATGGACAGGGGCAAGCTGCCCCTTCTGCACCCTGCCAATCTCCTAACCACGGAATCTGGGTGCATAAGGAAACGGTTGTTTGCAGTGGCTGAGTTCTGGCGTTACTTGTCATGCGGTAACCGATAAACAAATCAGCTACCACCTGCTTCCTCCTCACCCTCCACAGAGACTCCTGTCACCAGGGAGCCTGGCACCTCTGGGTGGCTGAATTCATTGTGCTCATTTCTGTGTGACCTTTCCTCACCTCTCGACCCCATTCCAGCCTTCTCCGTGATACCCTGGCCCTTGGCTTCTATGACCCCTCCTCCCTCCTGTTCCCTCCTCCTCCTCCATGCCTGGGCCTCAGTTCCCCCCAGGGAGCTCCCTTCTGTCCAGCACCTCTGAATGTGGGTGTACCCCAGGATCTCCACCTTAGCTTATGCTTCTCTCCCATGCACAGGAACCCAAATCTGTGTCCCTGGGGCAGACCACATCCTGGGTGGTCTGCGGGACGTCTCCTCAGCAGCCCAAAGCCCCCTAGGCCTGGCCCTGCCTCTCCTCCCAGACCTCCTGTGGCCTTTGTCCTGGTCACCTGGTCTACTGAGCTGCCTCTGGGGTGCTGCAGTGAGATGGTCCAGGGAGGCGCTCTCCAGCCTGGAGGGCCGGTGGGGGACCTCGGGGCCTTCATCCCCAGGAGGAGGCAGAATCAGAGTTCACGGGGAGAGCTGCCCGGGAGTGGTGGAGCCCACGTTTCTGCTTCGGGGGTGGGCAGCTCTGCGAGGTGAGCAGAAAGCTCAGGCTGGCGGGGATGGCAAAGGAGCTGCTCTCGGACCCCCATCCTGTGTGTGGGTGGGCGTATGTTGGGCAGGGAGTGTGGCGTGGGGAGGGCCCCTGACAGAAGAGGAAGGCAGGGAAGCGTGGTTAGACGTGGAAGCACTGAGGGTCAGACCAAAGTAATGGGAAGTGTCTCGTGTTGTGGCTGAATTATGTCCCCCCAATTCCTCCATTGAAGTCCTAACCCCGGCACCTCAGAATGGGATTGTGTTGGAGATGGGTTTTTGTTGTTGTTGTTGTTGTTTTTGAGACAGGGCCTCGCTCTGTCCCCCAGGCTGGAGTGCAGTGGCGTGATCACGACTCTCCTCAGCCTCCACCTCCTGGGCTCAAGAGATCCTGCTGCCTCAGCCTCCGTGGTAGCTGGGATGATGGGTGTGTGCCACCACGCCTGGCTAATTTTTGTATTTTTTTTGCAGAGATGGGGTTTTGCCATGTCGCCCAGGCTGGTCTCAAACTCCTGGCCTCAGTCTCCCAAAGCAATGGGGTTACAGGCATGAGCCACTGTGCCTGGCCCAGAGATGGAGTTTTTAAAGAGAGTTAGTGAAGTTAAAGTGAGGTCATCTCGGTGGGCCCTGATCCAACATGACAGATGTCCTTAAAAGAAGAGGAGATTAGGGCACAGACAAGACACAGACCAGGGGCAACAATGCGAGGCAGTGGCGGGAAGGTCGCCATCTGCAAGCCCCCAACTAAGGGCAGCTGCTCCAAGAGCCAGGCAAGGCCTCAGCGCATGAATACACCGGATTCCACCTGGAGCCAAGAGAAAGGGTGTGTGAAGGGTGGTTTCTGATGAGACTGTGCCTTCCACCCCCAACTCCCTTGCCAGCTGACTCTGTAGCCCCTCCCCCAATTCCTGAAGGTTCAGTCCTTTGCAACATGCAGCGAACCTAAAAGGAAATCTGGAGGTCCTTTAAGAAACACCCCCCCCACTCCACCTCCCAAGAGGCTGTATCGGCAACAGCCACCGAAGGTGCCCAGACACAGATGCCTGCGTGAGAACAGCACGACTGTCGTCCATTAACTTCCCAGTTTTACAAACTTGTTCTAAAATTGCCCGAAGGACATGGAAAGCAGCCCCGCTTTGAAGATGTGTGCATGTTGAGATGGCCACCTCACTACATCTGCTTTCCTAGGTCTCTAGGCCCAGGAGGAGGCTGAGCTGGGGCTTCCTGCTCTCTGTGGGATGGAGAGTGGCTGGTTTGAGGATGTTTCTCTGCCCTGGACACCCCCTGCTCTCCCAGCTCCATCCTGGTGGGGCTTGTACTGGTGCAGCCAGTGGCTGGGTGGGACTGACCCTGAGCAGAACTCACCTCCCAGTGCCCCCTCTCCACACACCCTGGCACCAGCCTCTCCCAGTGACAACAGATTCTTCAGCCCCTATGTCCCTCAGCCAACAACTGAGTCCCCCTGCCAAGTGGAAGCCTCCTCCTAGCCGCCGAGCAGGTCAACCTTCCCTCTGGCTTTCATGGCCGTCCGAGGTCTGTAGGGAAGAATGTCATCCCCATTATGCAGACTGGAGACCAGGGCACAGGAAGGGTCAGCTCCTCATCGCTGACGCTGCTGTTTTGCTTGTCCTGTGCCCTTGGCAGGGAACGGGAATGGCAGGACTGTGGTTGAGCTTTGGGAGCCCGGGAAGGAAGGACACTGGGGCTGGGCTGATCCAGGACAGCTTCCTGGAAGAGGTGGGATTTAAACTGGTCAATGAGGTGAGTCCTTCTCAGAGGTGGCTAAGACCCAGGCTCTGACCCCAGGCAGTTTCTTCTGCTTCCTCTACCCTCACCCAAAAGACAGATAGCCCCACCACAAGGCCCCCCATGCCAGGCTCTGGGCAGAGCTCTTGGGGCTAAGGTGCTGCTCCGCCCCCTTGCCTGGCCTTTGCATCTCTTCAACACACACTCGGGGAAATTCCCTCCATGAGGTTGTCATCCAGGTGAATTCAGGTTGGGACCAACATTGCTGGCAGCCTGCAGTGACAGCCGCCACCACTGAGCCCCTGCCATCTCTCCATCCCCCGCTTCCCAGGCATTTTGCATCTGTCATCTTGTGCTCCACAGTCCTGCTTCTACAGGCTTGGCATTCCAGGTACAGATGGGGAAGCTGAGGCTCAGAGAGTCCAGTGTCAGCCCAGGCACACAGGTGCCCTTCGGTACCAGGCAGCTGCTCCAGGGCCAGGTTCTCTCCAGTGGGGCGGGGGCGGGGGGAGCACCCTGGTGTCTGCCCGGCAGTAGTGGCCAGGAGGGAGCCAAGTGTGTGGGTATCAGCGTCCGTTTTTTGGAACCCACTGTGGCCCCAACCCTGTGCCATGGCTTCTTGGTCTCAGGTGCATCTGGTCACCTCTCCTGTCCGGATGTTCCTGGGGACCTTACAGATGCCAGCCTGGCGATGGGGCTCCTGTGTGAAGCACATGGCATGACGCTGCCCTGAGTGGCTTCCTACATCATGGAGTCAGGGTCCCGACCGGGACACTGTGGGCCCGGGGAGGGGCATCTGAGCAGCTGGGCTGGCTGCCAGGACAACTGCTGAGTCTGGCCTTGAAGGCGGACAGTGACTGACCAGGGAGATAGGACAGAAAGGGTGGTCCAGACAGAGCAGAGGCAGGAGGACGAGTGAGGGTCTTGGGGGGCTAAGGTTACACCCCTCCCCTCAGACATCTCTCTGCCCAGCCCTGGCCCCCAGTGGGGTGGGTAGAAAAAATCTAGCCCAGGGCTTCCTTGGGACCATCAGCCCTGAGTCCCCTCATGGCCCAGGGTGGGGGTAGCATGAGGCTAGGAGCCCATGAGGCGCTGGGGTCCAGAGCTGGGAGCCTGCAGACCCCTCCCAGGCTGGGGACTCTACTGTTATCCCTGGAAGGTTTTTGAGTCCCCCAGGCCAGGCGGGTGGGCCCCTTCAGGAGCTGGGCTGGGGCTGGGTTGGGGAGGGTGAGCTATGGCAAGGACAGATGTTTCCAGTTTGAGGGCTCAGGTTGCCATCAATTATCCACTAAACCCTGTTTCCTATTAAGCAGACTCTGCGAGATGGAGAAGTTGCCTTCCATCATGCAGTCTCTGTGTGTGTGTGTGTGTGTGTCTGTGTGTGTATCTGTGTGTGTGTGTGTCTCTGTGTGTGTCTGTGTGTGTCTCTGTGTGTGTGTGGTTGTGTGTGTGTCTGTGTGTGTATCTGTGTGTGTGTGTGTCTGTGTGTGTGTCTGTGTGTGTGTGTGTGTCTCTGTGTGTGTGTGTGTGTGTCTGGGTGTGTGTGTCTGTGTGTGTGTATGTCTGTGTGTGTGTGTGTCTGTGTGTATGTCTGTGTGTGTCTGTGTGTGTATCTGTGTGTGTGTGTGTCTGTGTGTGTGGTTGTGTGTGTGTGTGTGTGGTTGTGTGTGTGTGTGTGTCTCTGTGTGTCTCTGTGTGTGTGTGTCTGGGTGTGTCTGTGTGTGTGTATGTCTGTGTGTGTGTGTCTGTGTGTATGTCTGTGTGTGTGTGTCTGTGTGTGTGTGTCTGTGTGTGTATCTGTGTGTGTGTATGTCTGTGTGTGTGTGTCTGTGTGTGTGTCTGTGTGTGTATCTGTGTGTGTGTATGTCTGTGTGTGTGTGTTTGTGTGTGTATCTGTGTGTGTGTATGTCTGTGTGTGTGTATGTCTGTGTGTGTGTGTCTGTGTGTGTCTGTGTATCTGTCTCTGTGTGTGTGTGTGTGTCTGGGTGTGTGTGTGGTTGTGTGTGTGTGTGTGTATGTCTGTGTGTGTGTCTGTGTGTGTGTGTCTGTGTGTGTGTGGTTGTGTGTGTCTGTGTGTGGTTGTGTGTGTGTGGTTGTGTGTGTGTGTGTGTCTGTGTGTGTATCTGTGTGTGTGTGGTTGTGTGTGTGTGTGTCTGTGTGTGTATCTGTGTGTGTGTCTGTGTGTGTGTGTGTGGTTGTGTGTGTGTGTGTGTGTGTGTGTGTAGGGGTGCTGAGGACTGGCTGGGGAGGCCATGAAGGGTTATGGGCATGTCTGTTCTCCATGCCTCCTGGCCAACCATGGGCAGAACTGGCCTTTGTCCTGGGAACTGTCCCTTGGCCCGGGAGCAGCTTCATCTGACTGAAGGGCTGACAGCCAGGACTTGGGAGGGCTCTGGATGGGGGTTCTCACTACAAACCTGGCTATGACCTTCTCCTCTGCCCCTGGGCAAACTATGCCTGGTCACCTGCCCATCCCTGCCTTCCCCGTCCTTCTTCCTGAAGGAGTCTGTGTTAGTCTGTTTCATGTTGCTATGAAGGAGGCCTGAGGCTGGGTAATTTGTAGAGGTTTGATTGACTCATGGTTCTGCAGGCTGTACAGGAAGCATGACACCAGCATCGGCTCAGCTTCTGGTGAGGCCAAAGGAAGCTTACAGTCATGGCTGAAGGCGTAGGGGGAGCCACTGTATCACATGGTGAGAGAGGGAGCAAGAGAGCCAAGGGGGAGGCCCCAGACTCTTAAACGATCAGATCTAACTGAGCAACAACCCACTCATCCCCAAGGGAATGGCACTAAGCCATCCATGAGGGATCCACCCCCATGACCCAACACCTGCCACCAGGCCCTGCCTCCAACACTGGGGATCACATGTCAACATGAGACTTGGAGGGGACAGACATCCCACATATCAGAGCCTGATTAATATCCTGGGCCTCACTCTCCTCTCTGCAGCTAAGTAGGCTGGCCCCCGACCCTGATTTGGTGCCATGATGGGGACTCCTCTCCTTGCCAATAATGGTTTAGGAATGGGTGTGGGAAACAGGCCTGGGCATGGATATGTGAAGGGGCCTCTGAGAGAGGAGCCCTACTCCTGAGCTGTACTCCAGATGAGATCATGCTTTGATGTAACACCAGGAGCTGTGGCAGCCCTCTTGTGAGTATGAGGGAAGCCAGCCAGAGGGTGTCAAGTACACAGGGACACAGCATAGGACCTTAGGATGGCACTGAGCTGGTGCCTTCACCCTCGCTGGGGCTTCCTAACCTGTGAGATGACACCAGCTCTGGTTTCCTGAGGGCTTATCATTTCTAGACATAGCGCTAAATGCTCACATTATTCAACTATTATTTCTTGTAATCAGGTAGATTACAAGGTGTGGGATGTAGATGTGCAGAAATCACACATAAATCCCTGCTCCCTGAGAAGATATATTCTCCATTAAAAACAATATAGAGTCTTGCTCTGTCATCCAGGCTGGAATACAATGGCACAGTCATAGCTCACTGCAGCCTTGACTTCCTGGGCTTGAGGAATCCTCCCATCTCAGCCTCTTGAGTAGCTGGCACCACAAGCATACACCACCACATGCGGCTATTTTTTTTTTTTTTATTTTATTTTTTGTAGAGACAAGGTCTCACTATATTGCCCAGCCTGGTCTCAAACTCCTGACTTCAAGTGACCCTTCTGTCTTGGCCTTCCAATGTGCTGGAATTACAGGTCCAGCCACATTCTCCATTCTTGGAATGCTATTTCACTGAAGCCTCGAACCATAGCCTGAGCTGAAGTGCGGACATCAGGGTCTGTCTTTCAAGACACAGTCTCCCCACACAGAGAGGGTTCTACAGACAGCAGAGGCTGGAAAGCAAAAGCTGTCATTCTCCAGGCACTTCTGAGGCTGGGGTCCTGCATGCAGCCCAGCTTTCTCCAAGGAGGGCCACCCAGCTGGGACTTGGAAAGTGGAGTGAGCATTGGCCACAGCAAGTGCGTGGGCATGTGGGCGAAGTAGTGGCCCTTGGCTTCTCCGGGGCCATCGTGGGCAGAGTCTCATTGCTGGTCTCTAGCTGCATGGCAGGACACCGAGTGTTGGGCAGGGCAGCAGCCACGTTGCCTCTCAGTACTGGGGAGCAGTTGGGAGTTTCCCCTCGCTGGGTGCCATCCAAGCTTAGGTCCCTGGCTCACCCTGGAATTGGGCAGCTATCTAATATTCAGAAATAAACGCTTTTTCCCCCAAATCAGCTCAAGTAGATTACATGTTTACTGCAAATAATATCACCTAAAATGCACTTACGGGAGATGGTTGGTGGTAGATGGTGGGAATTCACCCAGTATGGGTAAAAAGCTGGTGTTTCTTGTTATGCAGTGGAAAAAGGTTAGGTCAAACTGTTGCCTCCTGTATGTAGGAAGGAAAGTCACAGCCAGACATGAGGCCGGTGCAGTCACAAGATGGAACTTTCTTCGGGTTTCTGTTCTTTGGGGAGGGTGTGTGGTGCTCTCTGCAGGGGAAGGCGGCTGTGCATGGATGTTGGATAGGGAAAGGGAGACATCATTAAGTAACATCCTCCTTCGCCTGCATTTCCCACGGCCTCTCCAGTGCACCAGGACTCAGAAAATAGAGCCCAAGCAAAGTCATGGTCTTCCTGGGCTTGCGAGTCAGAGGGTGCAAGTTGGGGTAGCCAGTGTGGCTGGAAGAAGAGGGACAAGATGCTAGAGAGGAAGGAGCCCCAAATTTGCCAGTAATTCCTCTTGTCACTGGCTAAGCTGAGCCTGTATAGAGCAAGACGCCAACCTAGAATTTGAAAATATCTTCAAAAATGAAGACAAAAGAAAGGCATTTATAGATAGACAAAAGCTGAATTTGTCATCAGCATGGTGACCACCCTGTCCTGGGTACCAGTTATGTCTACTAATGAGGAACAATCACATCATCATTTTTGGCAGCCACTACACACAACTGGAACTCCTAAATACTGTCCTGAGTGAAGCCACTGAGTGAGACTCATTTTTCTAAATCCAAACCGCCAGACGCAAAGGTTGAGCTCCACGACGGTTCCCGCCACATCTCATCCCTGGGACTCAGCCCGTTCCTCTCTCTGGATCCTCTCTAGCATGTGCTGTATTGAGTAGCCTTGTCACCTCATCACTTACAAATGTGGAGAACATTCTTTTTTTTTTTTTTTTTTTTGAGACGGAGTCTCGCTCTGTCGCCCAAGCTGGAGTGCAATGGCCGGATCTCAGCTCACTGCAAGCTCCGCCTCCCGGGTTTACGCCATTCTCCTGCCTCAGCCTCCCGAGTAGCTGGGACTACAGGCGCCCGCCACCTCGCCCGGCTAGTTTTTTTTTTTTTTTTTGTATATTTTTAGTAGAGACGGGGTTTCACCGGGTTAGCCAGGATGGTCTCAATCTCCTGACCTCGTGATCCGCCCGTCTCGGCCTCCCAAAGTGCTGGGATTACAGGCTTGAGCCACCGCGCCCGGCCGAGAACATTCTTTCTATATCTTCCTCCACACAGTGATAAAACTGTTGAACAGGGCTGGGCTGAGAAGCAGAGACCAGAGCCATCCCTCTAGAAATCATCCTTGGATCAGTGGTTCTCAAAGTCTCTGGGATTGGCACAACTTTGCGTTCTTAAAAACTGAGGACTCCTAAAAGCTTTTGTTTGTGTGTGTTAGATCTGTCCATATTTAATAAAAAATTAAACAGAAATGTAAAAATATGAACTCACTGAAGAATAACAATACTAAACCCATGACATGCTAACATAAATAACTTTTATGAAGAATACTATGTTTCAAAAGAAAAAAAGATTTGTGAAGAGTGGCATTGTTTTGCATTTTTGCAAATCTCTAGTGTCTGCCTTAATAGAAGACAGCTGGATTCTCATATCAGTTCCACATTCAATCTGTTGCAATATCACACACATGCAGCTTCTGGAAAACTCCACCAAACACTCACGAAAGAATGAAAGAGAAAAGGTAAATAACATGATGATGATGATGATGATGATGGTGATAAAGAAAGCACCTTAGGGACCCCCAGGTCTCCAGATCCCACTTTGAGAACTGTTGCTTAGGCCATCACCTCTCCATTGGCGAGCACCTTAACCCTCTAGGAACCCTGCCCAAAGAAGCAAATGGCCTGTTTTCAATGACTCTAACCTTGTTCCCCCACACTTGGGTATAGGAAGATGTAGAAACTGAGCCCCCAAGAGAATGTGTCGGCCTGAGCTCTCACAGCTGGCACATGGAACTGGAACTCAGGCTCTGGAGTCATGAAAGATGACCCCCAATGCCTCCGTGATGGTTTGGCTGAATTACTTTCCTGGCTCACGCGCTAATCTGCCTCATCTCCCCGAGTGCAGTGAAGGACGCTGGAGGCCAGGAAGGAGGTCTCTTCTCTGACAAGCTCTTCCTGGGCCCCCTTCAGGGACAGTGAACCCACTCTGTCAGCTGCAATAGCAACATTTTCAAGGAAGCAATCCATGTCCCCATCCACACAGTGGGAGGTGGGTGCAAGGGGCTCTTCAATGTTCTGAAAAAATAAGGATTTCGAGGACAGTGGTGGGGTGTGGGAGAATGATGAGATCTGGGGTGCAGTGTGACTTCTCAGCCTCTTTCTTTGTCTTTCCTCTATCACAGGTGGGGCTGGGGCCCAGATGAGTACAGGCATGTGAGAAGATGGAAACGTAAACTGTAATGTCATGAGGATGTCACCCCCTTACACAGTGTCACATGTAAACATCCCATTTCACAAGGAAGATGGTGACGTCAGGAAGTGTGGGGGACTCGCCAAGGCCACGCGGCCAGTGAATGCCAGAGTAGGGTGAAGAGTGGAGTTGCTTCCCCAAAGTCCAGGGTGGCCGTGAGGGCTTTACATTTAAGTATCTCTCCATGGCCTTGGCTCAGAGCTGGGGGCCCAGAGCCCAGAGAGTAAATCTGTAAGTCTTTGTTTCATTTTGTTTTGAGATAGGATTTCGCTCTGTCACCTAGGTTGGAGTCCAGTGGTGCAATCTCAGCTCACTGAAACCTCTGCCTCTGGGCTCAAGCTATCTTCCTTCCTCGGCCTCCCCAGCAGCTGGGATTACAGGTGTGCACCACCACACCTGGCTAATTTTTAAAATTTTCTGTATTTTGCCCAGGCTGGTCTCAAGCAATCCTCCCACCTCAGCCTCTCAAGTGCTGGGATTACAGGTGTGAGCCACTGCACCTGGCTTATAGGTTTTAATTAAAGTACATCTGTAAGTTGTAGACATCCAGCAATGTAAGTATGGACTTTCTTCTTTTTCAAGCTTTTCTGTGCAATTCTGGATGTTTTGCATTTCCATGTAGATTTTAGAATCAATTTGTCAAGTTTTCCCATTCCCCTATCATACTGGGATTTGGACTGAGGTTGCATTGAATCCACAGATCAATTCTGAGGGAACCAACTCTAATACTGAGCCTTCCAACTCATGAATCTGATGACCCTGGAATGGTCCCTTATTTAGGGAACCCTTATTTAGATCTTTAGTTTCAATCACACTTTATTTTAGATTGATCTCTGAGTATTTAATGTTTTAAAGAATGCTATTGTAAATGGTTCATTTTTAAAATTTCATTTTCTAATTGTTTATTGCTAGCATCAGAAATACAAGTTATTTTTGTCTATAACCTTGTATTCAGAAACTTTAATTTTACTAGTTTATTGGCAAATTCTTTTAAATTATCTATATCCTCAATCATGTCATTTACAAATAATGATAGTTAATTTTCTTCTGATCCTACCCAATTAATTTAAAAGGAAATCTTGCCGTACTAGGCCAGGAACTCAGGTAATAGTTTCCTCAACATAGAGCAAAATTGACTATCGCACAGTGTACATTTGTATACCCACCATCTGGATTCTACCATTCTAGATTTTACCAAGTTTACTATATCTGCTTTATCACATATATACCTATCCTTTTTTCCCTTTTCGTGATGCATTTCAAAGTAATTTAAGGTACCAGTACACTCCCCCCTAAATAGGCATGCATAGCATTACCTAATGACATTTTGAATAGAAGTGATACTAGACATCCTTTTTTTGCTTCTGATCTCAGAATGAAAGCTTTTGATATTTTAAGTATGATGTGTTTGCTGTAGTTTTAAAATAATATTTGTAAGATTAAGATAGATTCCATTTTTCCTAGTTTGCTAAACATTTCTATCACTCAAGATTGCTGAATTTTATCACATTTTCCCCTACATTTATTTAGATCATTTACTTTTCCTTCTGTATTCTGTTTATGTGAATAACTCTAATTGATTTGTGAATGACAAATCCAATTTGATCATGATGTATTTTTACACATTGTATTTGTAGATTGGGGGTTTCTATTTGCTAACATTCGTTTAGACCTTTTGCATCTATACCATGAGGACTGGCCTGTAATTTTCCTTTCTTGTATTGTTCTTGGCAGATTCTTCATATCTAAGGTTAAGCTGGTTTCATAAAACAAATTAGAAGGTTTTTCTATTTTCTGGGAGAGTTTGTCTAAAATTGGCATTATTTCGCTCTTAAATGTTTGGTTAAATTCACTACCGAAGCCATCTTGGTCTGTAAATTTCCTGTGGCAGATTGTAATTATGGACTCAATTTATGCACTACATATAGGATGATTCCAATGTTCAGGATCTTTTCATGTCAGTTTTGGAGAGTTTTTTTTTTTTAATAGTTTGTTCATTTTATGCAAAATCTAAAAACAACTTTAATGAGGAATACTTAATACATAAAAACTACACATATGTAATAAAGTGTATAATTTGATTAGATATATGTATACACCTATCACTGCAATGAAGATCATTTCGTCTAGATTTAAAATTTATTGGTATTCATAATATTCTTTTAAATATGTATACATATTTTTGAGACAAGGTCTCTCATTTCGTTGCCCAGGCTGGAGTGTGATGCCATGACCACAGCTCACTGCAGCCTCTGCCTCCTGGGATCAGGTAATCCTCCTACCTTAGCCTCTCCAGTAGCTGGGACTACAGGCACACACCAGCATGCTCAGCTAATGTGTGTGTGTGTGTGTGTGTGTGTGTGTGTGTGTGTGTGTAGAGACAGGAGAGTTTCACCATGTTGGCCAGGATGGTTTTTAAGTATTTTAAATGTCTGCATAATCCGAAGTAACTTGCCTGTTTTCCTTTCTGATATTGGCTATTCCTCTCTCCTGCCCTTTCTCCTTCCTTTTTGATCAGTCTTTTAAGGGGTTATGAATCCTTTATTTATTTATTTTGAGATGGAGTCTCGCTCTGTCGCCTAGGCTGGAGTGCAGTGGCGCAATCTCTGCCCACTGAAACCTCCACCTCCCAGGTTCAAGCAATTCTCTTGCCTCAGCCTCCTGTGTAGCTGGGACTACAGATGCCCGCTGCCACACCCAGCTAATTTTTGTATTTTTAGTAGAGACGGGGTTTCACCATGTTGGCCAGGCTGGTCTTGAACTCCTGACCTCAGGTGATCTGTTCACCTCGGCCTCCCAAAGCGCTGGGACTATAGGTGTGAGCCACCGTGCCCAGCCGATGAATCCTCTTAATCCTTTTAAACCCTTTTAAAAAATAACCAACTTTTGACTTTGATTCCCTTTATTGTATATCTGTGTTCTATATCAGTAATTTGGCTTATTTTTGGGTTTCATTTGCGGTTTTTAAAATTTTTGAGGTAACTGCTTAATTGATTTTTAACCTCTCTTCTTTTCTAACATAAACATTTAAAGATACATATCTTCTTTTCTAACATAAACATTTAAAGATATATATATGGGAACAACAGACACTAGGGACTCCGAAAGGAGGGAGGAAGGGAAGGAGAGTGGGAAGCAAGTGCTGAAAAACTTTCTATTGGGTACTATGTTCACTATCTGGGTGACAGGATCATTAGAAGCCTCAGCATCACCAATATACTCTTGTAACAAACCTGAACATGTACTCTCTAAATTTAAAATAAAATTAAAAGACATCATCTGAAGCATGGTTTTAGTTGCATCCCACAAGTTTTTTTCTCCGTTAGTTTTGATATGTAGTATTTTCATGATCAGTTCAAAATATTTCAAATTTCCATTAAGATTTTTTTTTTGACAGCTGGGTTACTTGGAAATCTATTTCCAAAAATATGAGGATTATAAAATTATCTTTTTGTAAATAATTTGTCTTGATTCTATTCTGGTCAGAGAACGTATTTCATTTGAAGTATTTTCAAGTTTGTTGAGACTTTTTTGTTTTTCTGAGACAGGGTCTTGCTGTCACTCAGGCTGGAGTGTAGTAGTGCAATTATAGCTCACTGCAGCCTTGACCTCCTGGACGCAAGTGATTCTCCTGCCTCAGCTTCCCAAGTAGCTGGGGCTACAGACACATGCCACCATGGCCATCTAATTTTTGTATTTTTTGTAAAGGTGGGGCCTCACTATGTTGCCCAAACCAGTCTCAAACTCCTGGGCTCAAGTGATTCTCCTGACTTGGCCTCTCAAAGTGCTGGTATTACAGATGTGAGCCACTGTGCCTAGCCTGTTGAAACTTTTATAGCCCAGTATTTTGAAGTGTGTGCCATTTGTATTCGAAAAGTATGTTATTGAGTTTGGTGTCCCACATACATCCATTTGGTTTGCTCATTTCATTGCTTAAATCTTCTATAACTTGGTTTTTGTATGCTAGCTTTTTTTCTACCTATTAACAAAATAGGCACATTGAAATATCACTCTGGTTGCATATTTGCCTAAATTTCCTATCAAATTTTCTTTTACATATTTTGAGTTTATATTTTAAGTGCATATAAATTTATATTATCTTTCTAGTAATTGAATTGACCCTTTCATTTCTTAAAAAAATTATTGCCTTAAAGTTTACTTAAATATATCTACACCAGTTTCCTCATGGTTACTGTTTGCTGGGTATGTATTTCTCCATCTTTTTCTTTCAAAATTTCTAAATTCATGTTTTAAAAGTGTCTCTTGTAAATAGCATATGGTTGTTTTTAAAACAAGACTGACAATATTTGCCAACATTTGAGCATTAGTCCATTTACATTTAGTGTAATAATGGATTAATCATAAATATCTTGCTTTCTATTTGTTCCACCTGTTCTGCTTTTTCTTCTTTCTCAGACTCTTTTGCAATTCTTAAATCTGTCCACTGAAATGATTATTCCAATTCTCTCTTATTATGTGGAAAGCTATACACTTTTATTGATATCTCAAATATTATCAGGCAAACATGACTTATCAAAGACTAATATTAAATGGATATTTACTCTTTTCTTGGATGATGTCAAGTGTCTTAGAACACTTAAAATTCCCACATAAATCTCTTTATTTTCATGTATTTTATTTCTCTATATATTTAAAACTCCATAATACATAATTATTGTTTTACGTAGTCAATACTTATGTGTCATTTTCATTGCTCTTCAATCCTTCCTAGGGCTCTGTCCTTATGTTTGGGATTATTTTCCTTCTGCCTGTAAAACACCTATTAAATTTTCCTTTAGGGTAGGCGTGCTGATTAATTCTTCTGTTTCTCTAAAAATGTCTTCATATCCTCTTCATTTTTGCAGGATATTTTCCCTGATTAGAAATTTTTAGGTTGGCAGTCATTTTCTTTCAGAACCATAAAAGGCAGTATTTAACTGTCTTCCATTGTTTCTGCTGAGAAGGAGCTGTCAGTCTAATATTATTGCTCCTTTAATGGTTATATTCCCTCCTCCCACCCCAGGTCTAAACTATTATTTTTCTTTGGTATTCAACAGTTTTACTATGATGTTTCTAGGTGTGGATTGTTTTTATTTATCCCACTTGAAGTTTTTGTGGGAGGGATTCTTGAATTTTGGTATGATATCTTTCATGAGTTTTGGAAAAGTTCTCAGCCATTTATTGAAATATCCCTTTCTTCTACTCTTTGAGATGCCAACTACACTTAGGTCAGACATGCTCACTGTATCCTTTAAGTCTCTTACCCTCTATCCTCTATATTCTGTTTTTTTTTTACTATGTAATTCCTGCTCCCACCCCTCAACCCCGAGTTTTCATCTTACTCATTCTCTTTTCAGTTATTTCTAATCTGCTCTTAGACCTGTTCACTATTCTTCTCATTACACTACTTTAGTTATAGAATTTCCAATGGGCCTTTTACAGTTTCTGACTCTCTGCTGAAATTCTTGACCAAGCGTCTCATTTTTTTGAACACAGTAAGCATAGCTGTTTTAAATTCTGTGACTAATGTATCTGGAGTCCTTTTGGATATTTCTATTGTCTATGTTTTCCTCTAATGGTTTTAATTCAAGTAATTAATGTTGTCTGGTCTTCTCCCATACCTGGGTATTTCTTATTGCAACACTGCAGAAATAATTTGAGGCCTTGGGTTATGTTCACTTCCTCCACAGAATTTGCATTTGCTTCAGCTGGGCACCTGAAGGCATCAGTAATCTGGTTTCACCTCCGACCACATTCAGGTACTGAGGTGGTTTAGAAGTTGAACTGCAGTACCCATGAGCGATAGTCCAATGACAGTAATGGAGGACCAACCTTCCAGCTAAGGACAACTTGGAAATCTGGTAAAAATATTTTTAAAATTTGCTTGAAGGATCCCAGAGCCAACAAGATAGTTAAAGTATTACTTGTCCAGCTCTATGGGGCTGCTTTTCCTCTAGGGAATTTTGCTAATGCCAGAGGCTGTGTCTGAGTAGCTGACATTTAGATAGCCTTGTGAAGTCAGATTAGGGGTTGGAGTACGACCTGACCAGGGGTCTTGGGGCTACTGGTGAGTCTTCCTTGCTTTGGATGGGACCTCTGAATAGCTATACCCTAATGAGATTAAATTTTATGTTTTAATATAATTCATACAAAATAAATATGCATTATTTGCTGTGGATCGTGTGCTATAATCTACTTCAGTTCTTCATATGCATAGCTAGCTTGGCTCTTCATCACTGAATAGAAACTCTGACCTCTTTGACTCCAGGAGGTGATGTAGGACACTGGAACAGTTTCAGATTTGGAGTCAGAAGGCCTAAGGATCAGTCCCTAAAATCAAATGGCAACTACTGATATTGCAGGGATAGCGCCTAGGAGAGAATTAAGAGACCCAAAGGGTTGACCTTGCAAACTCCAGCCTATGAAGTATCAGCAAGTGCCGAAACTAATTTATGGCTCTGCAAAAAAAATGCAGAGTGACTCAGTTCTGTGGAGAGCTCTACCACCCAATGCAAAACCCTGGCTCCCCGGAATCTAAAGGACGAAATGTTGCTTAAAGTATGATATATTAACAAGTTTAGTGCTTAAAAGTTTCCCCCACTAAACATTTCTCTTGGATGTACCTTAGCAAGGTCTTAGGAAGTTGCTGGGTGTTCTGATGCTGGTCCTGTGTCCTTTCCACTTCCCATCGTCTACTCCCCAGCTCCTGTGCTTTCCTTCCAGAGAGAACTGTGTGTGCAGTGTACTTTCTATGCTTCACCTTCAGGGACCTTCTCTTCTTTCCCTTCTCTGTCTTTGTCCTTGAGCTGTGTTGTCTGCACTGCTGAATGGTGGCAGTCCTGCTGCAAGGTTGTTGTTCATAGATTGTATGACACCAGCCTCAATGGGTGACTGTGGGAACTAGAGTTAGAATTCTGAAGCTTTTCTGCAAAGTGCCTTGAACTCTTGATAGGGAAGATGCTACTGAAAGGGACACATTCTTTTAAAAGTAAATATTGTGGCAGAAGTCTTTGTTAATAAAATGACACAATGCAGTAACAGCCTCCGATTTTGGGTAAAATCAGATGTTAATTTCCATCTGAACACATGATGATCCTGTGTTGCATCATTACACATTTTTACTTCATGTACAAATTTCTAAGCAAACTAATACTCAAAATTAATGCAAGTATAATGAAAGTTTATCATTCAGATTTATTGCCATACAATAAATCTTTCACAAAAATAAGGAAGAAGCCTCTGGTGACTTTGTAGAGCTGAGGCAGTGATGGCATGTGGTGGGGCCTCCCTCCTGAGGGGGAGCCAGCGTTGGGAGTGTCACTTGCAGGCCTCCTTGGAGGCTGCTGCCCCAGCTGAGCTTTTAGCCAGTGAGTGCTTCTACTGTGTGATGAATGAGAAGAGAGAAAGAGGGGAGGGCAATCAGGGTTCTGGGGACACCTCAGTGAGCCCAGAGGCCTGGAGGAGAGGCTATGTGATTCCCCAATTAGGCCTTCCTTGGGAGTGTACCCTATGTCACGATGACTGGGTTTCTGAAGGGCCTCATTTCCTCCCACGACAAGCACTGACAGTCCTGCAGCCCAGGGACTGTCCTGTGGCACTGCTCAGCCCTCAGACTCAGTGGACAGTTCTGTGGTCCTGTCAGAAGCTCAGCTGCTCCACATGACCCTTAAACATTTAAACGTTTTTTGGTTTAAAGGAAAAGGAAGCCAATCAAAATGCTTTGGAAACAAATTAAAGTTGCAAATTATTTCCCCACATAGGAAATACATACCCTTGCTACCTGAAATGATAATCATCACTCCCCCTGCTGGCTGAGAGTGCTGCTCCTCCTCCTTCAGACTGGCTCCTCTGCAAAGCTGACTAAGTATTAGCCGAAGCTGTTGCTGAGCCTTACCTCTAGCCTGGATGCCCTGTACATGCACTCTGAGGTGAGCACAGGAGTCAGAGGCTCCACTCCAGCAGTGACCGGAAGAGGCCTGACAGAACAAGCCCCTCGGGGATGGGCGGCAAGCTGCACTTGCCTCTGGGACCCCACCAGGGATGGGCCCTCTGCGAGTCCCTCAGCCTCAGGGAGACTGTTTCATTCCTTCCAAATGAGGATAAGGAAGCTGCCTGCCCTACCTCAACAGCCTCTGAGAGCGCAGCTTGGCCAGGCCTTCCCGTGTGGAGCCCACACAGTGGCGCACTAAGATGCTGGCAGTGTTTTGACCTTTTACAGAGCTTGGGGTGACTGAGAATGGTTCCTCCAAGGCCCTCAGAAGATGTGATGGACTTGAATGACACGGGCCTGCAGCCCTGGGACACGGGACAGGAGAAGCCAGCCCTGACACCGATGAACTGGCAGTGGATTCCAACAGTGTGCTCAGTCTGGTCTGGGCTTATGTGCTTTCTATGCTGAAGAGCAAATACTTTTCCTTTGAGAATGAAACTGGGCTCCTTATCTAGACTGTGAAGGGGCCCGTGAGGACACAGAGTGTGACTGGAAAGGAAAGTCCCAACTGGCCCTTAGTGCAGCCCCAGTGGCTGTTTCCTTCTGAGAAGCTCCTTCCTCCAGCTCAGGCACCAACATGCTGATCACACCAGCCCAGAAACAAAGAGCAAAACATGCTTTTCATCCCACGTGGAATACAGTATGAACAAATTACTCTCCTTTTTCTATCAGTGTGTGTGAAGGAAAAAGACTGTTTTCAAATGAAGCTTTTCTTTTTCCTAATGATGAATACAGAGTAGATTAACTTAATTTGTGCTAGACTCCAATTTAATTCCAGCAACAGTTCACAGGCCATATTCACAGAAAAGTTAATCTGGGCTTTATGAGAGGTAGCCATTTTCTTTCTTTCTTTTTTTGTTTTGTTTTTTGGAGACAAGGTCTTGCTCTGTGGCTCAGGCTGGAGTGTAGTGGCACCTTCTTAGCTCACTGCAGCCTTGAACTCCTGGGCTCAGGCAATCCTCCCACCTTAGGTTCCTGAGTAGCTAGGACTACATAAATGTGCCACCATGCCTGGCTAATTTTTAAGTTTTTTGTAGAGATGGGATCTCACTATCTTGTCCAGGCTGGTCTCAGATTCCTGGGCTCAAGCAATTCTGCTGATTCAGCCTCCCAAAGTGCTGGGATTACAAATGACAGCCACTGCATCCAGCCCATATTCCTTTTTAAGGAAAGATGCAGAGGTGTTAAAGATTAATATCAAATTGTCCAGGCATGGTGTTTGTTTATGAAATTATGGGCCCTCTGAGAGGCAACCAAACACACACACGACTTCATTTCTTTATTAATTCCTGCCTCATCATCTTTTCTCATTGATGCTCCTTAATGTTAAAGGAATCTCTCTCTCTCACACACACACGTAAGACCAAAACAAATATCTTGAACATGCAAAAAAATAGTGTGCACTGCTGAATAGTGTGCACTGAATAGTGTGCACTGAATAGTGTACACTGTTGAATAGTGTACACTGCTGAATAGTGTACACTGCTGAATAGTGTGCACTGCTGAATAGTGTACACTGCTGAATAGTATACACTGCTGAATAGTGTGCGCTGAATAGTGTGCACTGCTGAATAGTGTGCACTGCTGAATAGTATACACGGTTGAATAGTGTGCACTGCTGAATAGTGTGCACTGCTGAATAGTGTACACGGTTGAATACTGTGCACTGTTGCAGTGTGATGTGCCTAGGGCATCAGGATCTTGGGAAAGCTCTAGGTTTTTGGCTTCGAAAGAAAACTGCATGTTGAATAACAGGTTTTTACATTTATTATTGTTGTGTATTTCCTCCCCTTTTTGCACTACTATCTACGCTGAGTGATCTATTGCCAACTGGCAGCAATTCTCCAAATCAAAGTGTGTGAGGAAAACACACTTGTGCAATCCTTTTTAACAGGAGATACACCAAGTAATCTGTCTGTCTACTTCTGTTACCCAGAAATGAAACAACTTGAAGGGCTGCTTGGCTGGAGGGGTCCGGGTGGGAGTGCATCCTGCCCTTAGTCGGAATCCATGGTGAACAGCTGGATGTCCTGTGGGTTCCAGTACAGGCCGACTGCTGAGTTGTAGACAAGAGACCAGACGTAGGGGATAAAAAACTCCTCAGGCTGCTCCTCTTCCACATATTTGAATTTCAATTCTGGAAATTTCTGCAATGAAAATAAGATGATTTTATAATCCCACAGTTCCATGCACAAGCAAAAGCGGTGGGAGTTTGCAGGTGGTGCTGTGGTGTGCGGGAAGCTCACCCACCCCTGCCAACTGGTCACAGGACCTGAGAGATCTGGGGCTTTAAAATATTTCAGCTGTCAAATGGCTCCTGAGAAAATGTGAATTACCGATGGGGAGAGCAAATAACATAATGGGTCCTGGTTGGCTAATGTCAGTTGGGCTGATAGTTCCCTGCTAGGGACCCCACCCATGGTTAAGGTATGATGAGAAATATCCCAGCTGAGACATGGACCCTGCCTGGGAGGCAGACAGGGCTCAGGCTGATATTCCCCAGAGTGTGACGCTGGGGACTGGCTCTTGAGAGGCACTGTCCTTAGGGTTCCGTCATTCTGGAGGTGAGGACCTTCCTCTCACAATCCTGAGCCCTGATGTGAAGGGGTAGGTGTGTGCCACCAGTGGAGGGGCTACTCTGGAGGAGCAGGGGTCTGGGGTGGCCAGCTTGCTTGGCCATAGCTTGGCCTCAGTCTCTTCCTCCTTGGAGGCAGGAACAGTGGCTTCGGCTTTGCAGAGGGAGCCCGAGGCTGCTCCTCATGGAGGGTAGGAAAAGGCCTAGGCCTGGCTCTACAAACACCTTGTGGGTGCCCTGGTCTGCAAACTCCAGTCCTCTGCTATGTAAGAAGTCGCGCAGCTCAGCAGCACTTGCGTTTTAGCACATCACTGGGATTCGGGCTTTTGATTTTCCACTTTTACTCCTGACCTATTAATTTCAGCCAGGGCAGAGGAAGTGATTCCACTTTCAGCAGCTTGAGGAGCGGCTAGAGTCTACCCAAGGCCCCTGGGCTGCTCCTTTGCCAAGGCATCGCTGGCAGGAGTAGCTGCAGCTTGGTGACCCTTGTCCCAGATTGGGTGGAGAGAGAGGGGACAGGGTCCTGGGAGGAGGAGTATGGTGGAAGGCTGAGAGAGGGGGCTGAAATAGAGAAAGAGAGGAAACCCCACACTTCCCCACATGCATCCATAGCCGCACTTATTATATTACATTGGAAGGCATGGCCCATAGGGCAGAGAGGTTTTTATCTGTTTTGTCAGCTGCTGCGTCCCCAGGGATATTAGCCAGGCACTTAATAAACAGATGAGTGAATGAATCAGTGAAGCAATCAACCATATATTGAGGGCCAACTATGTCCCAGACACACTGTAGATGCTTCATGTGTATTATCTAATTTAGTCCTTCTTATGGGAGTCCATTCATTTGTTCATTCACTCATTCTTCATTCTACTGACTCTCTGCTGCCAGGTACCAGGCAGGCACTGTGTGGGCCAGGGCCTAGAGATATGGAGGTGCAGTGGCCAAACCTAGCTCCTGTTCTCACGGAAGGTAAATCTTCATAGAGGATAGAGACAGAAACAGCAGCAGCAGTAACAAAAAATCAATAATAACAGGGCAGCAAGGCAGGGAAGGACAAGGAGCGAGAAGGGAGGAGGTGGCAGCCAGATGAAGGGGAGGTGGGCTCCCCTGGAGGGCCCTGCATGGGGAAGGCCTGGGTGTGAGGCAGGAGGCATAACACACTGGAAGCTAAGGAGGAGATGGGGGAAGAGCACACACTGGGCAGCAGAGGTCAGACTCGGGAGCTGCACATAAGATCCCAGAAACCTCTGAAGGGCCTGAAGGCTGCGGCATGAGAATGGCACTGTGCAGTGGCTGCTCCCATCACAGCGGGGAGAACTGGAGGGCATGGTGCAGCAGGCAGGGGCAGGAGCCTGGTCCAGGGAAGCGGGAAACAGGCCTGAATTAGGATGATGCTAGCTGGGTGGATTTAAAATATATTTAGGAAAGGGGAGGAGCAGGTAGAGGAGCTGCATGTGTATACACACACCCACACCCACCACACACTCACACACACATTCACACAGACACACAGATACACACACAGACATGCACACACAGATACACACACGGACACGCACACACACATACACCACAGACTCACATACACAATACAAACAACGCATACAAAACACACACATCCACACCCACAACACACACAACACAGACAACACACCCAGACATGCACACAGAGACACACACACACCAGACACACACACAACCAGACATGCACATACAGACACACACACACACAGATATGCACATACACACACCACACATACAACACACAGATACATATACACACACAACACACACAAAACAGACACCCACACACTCACAGGTAGACACACCCAG
The DNA here is from genome assembly GCF_047675955.1 of Chlorocebus sabaeus. Taxonomy (NCBI): domain Eukaryota; kingdom Metazoa; phylum Chordata; class Mammalia; order Primates; family Cercopithecidae; genus Chlorocebus; species Chlorocebus sabaeus. The sequence goes on along the minus strand of NC_132921.1, from coordinate 33,912,816 downwards.
ACATGCAGACATGCACACACAGACACACACACCAGACACAGACACAACACACACACAGACACACCCACAGACACACCCACAAACACAACAGAGACACAACACAGACACACACATGGACACACACACAGTAACAAGAATTTTAAAGTAACATTTACAGTGATTAAAACTAAAAGCATCTGGACCAGGTATAGTAGCTCACGCCTGTAATTCCAGCACTTTGAGAAGGCAAGGCAGGAGGATCACTTGAACCCAGGAGTTAAAGACCAGCCTGAGCAACCTAACAAGACCCTATCTTTACAAAAAATTTAAAAATTAGCCAGATGTGATGGTGCATGTCTGTAGCTACTCGATAGGCTGAGATGGGAGGATTGCTTGAGCCCAGGAGTTTGAGGCTTCAGTGAGCTAGAATCATGTCAGTCCATTCCAGCCTGGGCCAAAGAGTGATATCCTGTCTCTAAAAATAATTAAACCAAAAAAATAAATTAAAAAAATAAATTTAAGAAAACCAACAAAAAACATCTAAGTGCTGGGTCTTCAGAGTTTCAGAATGATCAGAGAGGAACACAGCGAAGCTGCAAAGACTTTGTGGCAAGAGTTACATCTTGAAAAAGTGTGTAAGAATTCCTAAAATGGAGGGTGTTCTGGCCATTGATGTAACTTCAACACATCAGACAGCACAGCCCCTGTCTGCTAGGGCTTCAGTGATCAGCAACTCCCCACTTCGTGGCTACCAGAGTGTTATATAAATAGGCGCCAAGCTCCAGCACTAAGATCTCCCCGCGCTCTGCACCCCCACACTGCAGTCCTCTTTCCAAAACTACTCTAGTTCAATGAAACCCGAGCCTTTTCAGACCATCAGTGTTTCCTTCAGGCTCTCTGCCATTATCAGGGCAGGCTGGAAGTCTCCGTATCTGCTGATGACATTGTTCATGACTGCAATGGAGGGGACAACTTCTTTAACTAGCCTCTTTGGGTCAGTCTGGCTGACAAAGTTTGATGAGCTCAAGATGTGGCTCTATTTCCAGCACTTGCTGGCATGAGCCAGAGCTCAATGAGGCCCCAGCTTTATCTTTATTTATTCTTTCCCTCTTCTCAGCTGACACCTAAGGTCCCCAGCTTTCTATTCCCTCCTTGTTCACTCCTGAAGTCCCCTTGTCCCCCACCTTCCCTGCACAGTGCTTTCTGGGTGTTTCCTAACTGCTGGTGGGGGGGTCTCCTAGGGCCTGGAGAGTTTGGGAGCCTCCTCACACACTGTGTTGATTCCAGCCTGACATGGGGTTCTCAGGTATGTGGGTGCTTAGAGGAAAGTCTTCATCATGGAATCAGGTGTCTTAGAGGTACCAACACAATGATGTTCTTTTCTGTGAAAAATCAGCATTTGTAGCACGAGGCAACAAGTAGCTCCCATCAACCCGTGCTCCCCACACACCACGCCTGTCTGAAGCTCCCATGGCATCCTGGTCAGTCACCAAATGTCCCGCTGAGGCCAGTGTCAACCCCACGAAGAGAAGGTAAATTGGAGCTCAGAGAGGCTCAGTGCCCGGTGCAAGGTCGTGCAGCCTGCTGGAGTGGAGTCAGGTTTAAAGCCTGGGTCTGACTGTGTGCAAAGTTAGTTTGAAAAGTGACATCAGAGTTCCGGCCACCCTAATGATTCGTCCTTAAATTTGATTCTCTTAGGCTCCATGAAACCCTTCTGCGTGTGAGGCACAGAGCTCAGCACGCTGCTGGTCCTTAAAAAAAGAACCACATGACGGCAATCATGAGAGGACAGTGGTGCTATGTGAAGAAGAAATGAAACTCACCCATAATAATGGAGATGAAAGTCCTAGTTCTTAGATGGCCTCAAAGTTTAGAAAACCTCACACGTACTCAGAGAGAAGAGAGGGGCTGGGTGGGGCTGCAGAGTCCCCTCACGGCCTGTTTTCATTGAATAACGTCTTACATTTCTATGTGGTAATGTCGCTGTTAACACGCACTTCTCATTGTTAGAAATAAAAATGACTCGAAGATGTGAAAGCCTTTCTCCATTCAGTGACTTACGTGGGGCTTTTCCCACGAAGGCCTTAGGTGCGGCTGTGAGGCAGCTTACGCGGGGCTGCTTTCCGCATCTCTAAGGAGGGTGGAAGGGGAAATAAAACCAACAAACTGTAAACTGCTCTCAGAAGAATTCCTTCCAGCTGAATTACAGAAACTTAGGCAAGAGCCGCTGCTAAGTTTATGGGCTGGCAGTAAGTTTTCCTGCCCTCATGGCTTTGGGGAAACTCTGACGACTATTCCGCTAGAAGGAGTAATGAGTCAAAGACTGTCCTGAAATCCTGCAAAAGAGGATCTGGGAAAAATACCTGGCACCCCCATGACTATCCTTCCCACCACCTGGTACAACCAGAGGTGAAAATGCCTCAAGTTGATGTCGAAACAATAATCCATTTCACCCTCCACAAAGGCACAGGACATCTCTCAGCAACAGAGATCTTTCCTCTAATTGGAAAGTACACACTTTGGCTAGTAGTAACTATGGCTTTCAAATGCTGCAAACAAAATCTCAGGAACATTCAGTATATAGCATATGATAGTACACAAAAGTAGTATAAAATAGTATAAACTATCTGTCAAGAGAAGACATGTGTAGATTTTATTATGAAGTTATTCTTCAAGCTGATCAATCATCATTTCCATAGAAGTTCCCCATAAAAAATAAATTCTGAGATTATACCTAACATTTATAGCTAATACAACTGATTACCTATTACGTGGCAGGCGTATTCAAAGAATTTATATATAGTTACTAATTTCATCTTTGAAACAACTAGAAAAAGCAACTCCAAAGGCAGGCAGATAATTTGAGTTTCAGTCCCATCTTTTCGCTTTCACTCACTCAGTAAATACTTACTGAGGGCCTAGTGTATAGTAAGCGCAGGACCAAAAATACAGCCACTAGGACACATGGGGTTCCAGCCTTCAAGAGCTAAAAGGCCAGTCCTTATTAGCTGAGTGATCTTGGACTAGTCTCACATTCTTGCTCAGATCAGGCTCTTAAGGTTTACTACACTCTGAGGCTTGGAATGTAGCTATCCTTCCTACTTCACAGAGTTGTACTGACAATCGGATGAGATAAGCCACACGAAGGGTTTGGTATAGTACCACCACAGAGTTAAGGATTCAGTGAATGTTGGCTATGATTACTGACATTAAAATGACATGCAAGTGTAAGGGATGCTCTTATAATGTTCTATAATCAAGCCTAAAGACTAGACATACTATGATGCTTACTATGGCCTGGTCACAGTGAAGTCTAGTCTTTAGATGTGATTAGAGAGCCCATTTCTCTTACAAGCCCATTTCTCTTATGCACCCAAATGGAAACTTCTCACTTGGCAACTGACTCTTAATACTAGAAACAAACCTCCCTGCATGAAAACCAGACAGAAGTGCTGACAAATGGCTTAAAGGCACTGCGCTCACCTTCAGCAACATTTTTAAAGAACAAAGCTGTTTCAGTAAGAGAAGGCAGGTTCTGAAGAACTGCCTTCTTTCTCTGTCTCAGAATCAGGCCCAACTGGAGGGGAGAACATTGGTCCTTGAGTGGGTTTATGGCTATGGTAAGGTGGACAGAGAGGTAATTTCTTTTCTTTTTTTTTTTTTTTTGAGATGGAGTTTCACTCTTGTTGCCCAGGCTAGAGTACAATGGCATGATCTCGGCTCACTGCAACCTCCGCCTCCTAGGTTCAAGTGATTCTCCTGCCTCAGCCTCCCTAGTAGCTGGGATTAGAGGCATGTGCCACCACACCCAGCTAGTTTTTTTGTATTTTTAGTAGAGATGGTGTTTCTCCATGTTGGTCAGGCTGGTCTCCAACTCCCAACCTCAGGTGATCCACCCGCCTTGGCCTCCCAGAGTGCTGGGATTACAGGCATGAGCCACCACGCCCAGTCCAGAGGGTAACTTCTACCATGTATGTGACATTAGGCTTTTGCCATCTCATGGGGCAACTATGAATCTAAGAAGGGGTAACTTCTGCAATGTATGTGACCTACGTGTTTACATCTTCCTGTAAGATCGTGCAGCACGTTCAACAACATCCAAGCTGAGGCATGGCAGCTAACTCCCTGAGCCGCACGGGGCTGTGGGGGCTGTGGCTGACCAGGAATGAAGCCTTCTGCTTGAAGTTCACAGAGACAGCCCAGTAGGAAGCTGAGTGGAAGTGACTTTGACTAGAGCTGCCATGTACCAGGCACTTCCTGCTTCACTAATGACCACCCTATAAAAAACAAAAGTGGCCTCTCTTGGCTCACTGGCTTCTTGCCTTCACAACACTCAGTGCAATTGGTGCTTCTCTTATTTATTTGTTGACTTGTGCACCATTTGTTTCCCCAACTAGAACAAATACCGGCTCTAAGAAGGCAGGGACTTTATGAGCATCTGGCATGTCACTGACATCTTAAGACATATTTGCTGAATGAGGAATTAAATAAGTGAATGAATGACGTAAAATCTGCACAAAAATCCTGTGACACAGGTATTATTAACTCTATTATAGAGATTTAAAAAATCAAGGTCCCAAAAGGGTAAGTCACATGAAAAAGAGGCCACAGCAGTGAGTGGTAGCGCCAGAAGCTGAACGAAGCTCAGGCTTTTCCTCTGGAGCCTCCCCAGGGTCAAAAGGGACCTAAGTGTGCCCTTCTTAAAATGTCTGTGGCCAATGTGGCCACTAGGTTTTCATGTCTTTCAAGTAATAATAATGAACTTCAGATGTTTCTTCAGTATCCTCCTAACTAGCAACTCACTAACCTTTTGTGGCCGAGTTTCTTCACTGTGAATGATGCGGTTGATCACCAGGTAACCCCAGGCTGGGGTCAGGAGGCCTTGGCTCTGTCTTGGCTCAGCAGCTGGCAAGCTGGGCAGTTTGGGGCAAGTCATAGCATTTCTCAGGACTCAGTTTTCTAGCCTTGTGAAAAATGAAGGACCTTTGAGCTCCTTCCAATTCTGACTAGGTGTGGTTTTATGAGATGTGGTTTTATGTTTAGACCAATAAGGTCTAAAGGTGTATTCCCTGCCATGCCTCTAGGCTCTGCAGGGTTCACTTGGAGAAAGGGTTGAATGGGTTGGGCCTGGGTTCAGCTGCAACCCTGAAGTCAAGCATTTGTTGATTTCTACTTAGACAGACTTTGCACTGGAGATGGTATCTGAATGTCCTGGGGGTTGACAATAGACAGTTTTAAAGGCTAAGGCTCCCCACCGCTGAAAACAAGGACAAGCTTGAAGCTGCTGTTGAGCCTGGGAGCTCCCAGATAAGTGGGCTGAGGTTCCAGGCGCTGCCCTGTCTGTGCTGGTTAGTGAAGGCCTGGTCTCTTCCACAGACTGGGTTCCCAAACTGCTGTCTCCTAAGTGTGCACCACTGGTCATGGGGGGACCGAAAGAGCGGGTAGAGAGAGTAGCATGAACACACGGCCATTACTGGAAAACCTGAACATGCAGATAGCACTGTGCACGCCCTGAACTACAGTGCCAGCTCTCCTCCCACAGTGAGCAAGGGAGCAGAGAGATTGTTCCTTAGGGTTGTTTGCTTGGAACTTTTCATCAGCACCTAAAAGGTTCAGAAAGGGGAATCATGCTCTGTTTGCTATTTATGCACGTTCTCCAGGACTGGCTACACAGAGTAAATGCCTGGAAGCACACGGTAAGGAGCTTCCTTTTTCCTGAAGGGAGTTGTTTGTAAGGGCAGTGCCTGGGAACACTTTAAAGGGGTGAACACTAGGCATAAATCATAAAAGAATTTTGAGAATGTTATTCAGTCAACCTGGGTAGGCCTGAGCTGAATTTAATTTGACCCCTCTCCAAATCTACCTGTCCATCTACCTCCCTACAGAGCGAGCCAGCATGGTTTGAGACTTAAATAGCAATTCTTAAAAATATGTGCTCCTCCCTCTAAGATGTCTTAGAAGTCTAAAGTACTAAGGAAAAGAAAGACAAAAGGTTTAATTTAGCACTAAGGACACGGGGGACACATTTTGTCAGGACTCAGTCCAAGAAATGTCAGTCTGAATGTCAAATCAACAACCTAGAAAAGATCACCCTTTCCTTTATATCCCTTTGTAGAGAACAATGATGCCATCCTGTGAGGCTAAGGAAAGTCCAACTTCTTCACTTGAGAGTGTCTTCGTCTCTGACGTGGCTAACAAACCCTCTTTGTGGCCCATGGCCCCGGCTGCTCAGGCATTCCCAGGCCCTCCCAGCTCTGACATCCGTCTGGCTCTTCTCTACCCACATCTTCCCTCCCTTGGGCTTCTCAAAACCCCTTTGGGCTCCAGCTAGTGACTCTCAGGTCAACATGCTTTGAAGACTTAGACTAAAGCTCCGGGAAGGCAGAGGAGGTGCCTGGGAAGGATCAGGGAGCTTGGATCTCATAGTTACGGCAGGAATTCAGCTAGAACCGGCTGGCACAGGGCAGGGCGCTGGTTATCTCAAGCTTAGGCTACTTTGGTGAGGAGCCCCTGGCTTTCATGCTTCTCTTTCTGAGATACTTGTCCTGAGACACAGCTCAACAAGGAGAGAAAACCCATCTCTCAAGCTTGTAGTTTGGTCTCAATCCAAAGCTACTTACAGCAATCCTGTTGTTTTGATTTTTGGAGCCAGAGGTAATGCTAGACTCTCAAGTTTGGCCGGAATGTTTTTATCAGCTCCAGTGAATCAACCTACCACAGTGGGACATCCGGACGCCCAGCTCAGAGACAAAGCAAGGGTCTGGTTTGGTGGTGGAGACTTGGGTACAACAAGCAGACCAAAAGCCTGAAAGCCGTCTCTGCTGTCAGTCATGTGATCTGGTGAAAACCCACAGGAAGTTCAGTGAACAGATAGAGGGCACAACTGCAATAATTTTATTACCACGAAAGTTCAATGGAGTTTTCCCCCTTCCACCTCAAGATGATATAAGATAGCATCAGAAACTCTAGCAAGCACCTGGCACAGGTCCAGAGCGTCTAATACAATTTAAAATCCAATAGCTACATAGCAGATTGAAAAAAAAATTTTTTAAGACCATATTAAGCCTTTGAATAGACAAGGAAATGGGTGATTGCTGGTCGCAAGGCAGACCAGTAACTGTTGGCAGATGGTGCAGGTCAGGAATGACGGGTTAGTGACTATAGACAGCACGCACAGGGCTTGTGGTGGGCAGTCCTGCTCAGATGAAAACTACACAGGTTTTGAGATCCTGTCATAAAATAGCAGAGGATGCATTTACATTCTTTTCTTAATTCCGGGGGTGAAGGATGAATTTGGGGATTATGTAGCCTCATATCATTCCCCTGCCCCCCATATTCTATTGCTGTGTAACCTTAGTTCATCAATGATGAGTCCTGAAATCAAATGTTGGTGGGCTTCAGCTAAACATGAGGCATTTGCTTGGCTGTAGAGGAAAGGGAGGAATAACTGCTGCTCCTTGAACAGGGTGCATCAGTTAGGGGGAGGAAACAAGAACAAGCGGGGAGCATGACCCAGGATGGGAAGCGGGTGGTGCTGCCAGAGGACACTCTCCCAGGTAGTTCTGGCGAACACTGGGCCCAGGAGGTTTTAGGTGGGCTTGGACAGCAAACTCTGGACGAAATAATGAATCATCAATTCAGCTAAATTGTTGATCAAGACTGGAAAGTGCAGGCTCTTCCAAGTGTAATGGAGGAGTGACAAATCTATCAAATATTATAACAAAAAAGAAGATAAGCACTAGTCTATGAATAACATCAGCAATGAATGTGGAAAAGTTCCATTTTATGTGAATTAATTTTAAAATTAATGAAGAACTTTCTTTCTGTATTGAGATGGAGTCTTGCTGTGTTGCCCAGGCTTGAGTGCAATGGTGCGATCTCGGCTTACTGCAATCTCTGCCTCCCGAGTTCAAGCGATTCTCCTGCCTCAGCCTCCCAAGTAGCTGGGATTTGAGGGGCATGCCACTACCCCTGGCTAATTGTTTGTATTTTTAGTAGAGATGGGGTTTCACCATGTTGGCCAGGCTGGTCTTGAACTCCTGACCTCAGGTGATCCACCCGCCTTGGCCTCCCCAAGTGCTAGAATTACAGGCATGAGCCACTACGCTGGGCCAGAACTAAATTCAAAGTATATAAAATTATAAAGGACCGCTTATTAGAAGTTACAAGTTAAGAAATACAAAGTTAAAATTAAGAAGCCCATCATGAGAGTGGCTCAGAAGACAGCTGCAACACATTGCATATCTAGGAACACCACACCATGGCTGGTGACACAGAGGGACCTTGGAGGGGGGTCTCTGGGCACTAAGTTACCACCCAAGAGGGGCACTTATAAGGTTGGCAGACATGGATCCTGAGCTCAGGAAATGGTTTCACCACTGTGGAGTGTCTGCAAGTGACACCAACAGATTCTGTAAGCGAGGGCGAAAAGACTCTTTGGGAAAACATGGAGGATATAAAGTGGAGCCCTATGCTCGGGACAAGCTTTCCACAAACCATTGTATCATTGGCTAGAACTGGAAGCCACCCCCAGTCTGAATCTTGAGCAAAAGTCTCTGGTAGGACCTCGGCCACAGACCCAGGCTAATGGGGTTCACAGAAAGGAGAGAGACTTTATCTTCGGTTTTCAGTTTCTCTTTCTTTTCTGGGGGCTGGTGGGAAGGTGCAGTCTCTCCTGCTGCCTTGGCATGTGGGCAGGGTTCTGACTTGTGGAGACAGGGCTGGGGTGGGGGTGCTGGAACTGCATGTAGAGGGAGCCTCTGGAGCAGACAGAGGCTGACAGCACTCTTTTGGGGGCCGACCTGCAGTGAGGTGTGGCTAGAAGTTTGGAAAGGTGGGTGGAGGCACGCAGGTGGCCTCGAGGGAAGCCTGTTCACCTGGGAAGCCTAGAGCCGAGGGGACAGGTGGAAGACAGAGACTCGTGATCTGAAAGCCATCAGCTGCGGGGCGGCAGGTGAAGTTGCCGATGTGTCAACTCCTCAGGAAGGCTGACTACATTACTGAGTCAAACTGCCTGATGCAAATCAATTCCTACTTAGGAGGCTGGAAGAAGGAGAATATTTTGATTCCAAGGTAGGAGATGGGGGCAAAAGTGGAGAATTCTGCTGTCTGTCTTCAAAGATGATGATACTAATGAGAGACAGAGTCTGAATACAAGGTGCCAAGAGTCCTTCCTAACCCACAGCAGTAATGCTGTCTTTGAGGTTCTGAACAGACTGCGTGGGATCCTGCCCATTAGTAGCCCCACGCCAAGCTGCAGAGCTTCCCAACATGCCGAGGGCCAAATGGGCAGAATGTTAAACAAAAGCATAGCAGCGTGCTGTGGGTGAGTAACCTGAATTCCCTTTCTTGGATAAAGGTCTCCCTGCCTTTGTGAGAATGTGAAGGCAAAGATTATGATGAGCTGAAGCCTGGAAAGGCTGGGTGAAGAAATGTTTCCCTCCAGCGTTCCAGGAAATTTCCTGGGAGGGCTCACACCAAAAGACGAACAAGCAACCAGTGGCTGACTAACGGAACAACGGCTCTCCACTGCTGGCCAGTGAGGGTGGAGGTGGTGACGCTGCCACGGCAGCTCAGGCGACTCAGCCCAGCAGCCACGTGAGCCTGGCTAGGGGAAGTGAGTAATGAGGGGGCTGGGGGAGGCGCAGGCTGAAGGAAACTGGGGTTTATCAAGTCATTCTTGTCTCTTCAGCTGTCACTCTCTGCTCCCACTTTTCTGAGATGGAGGCAGGACTCTTCAGACAACTCAGAGACTCAAGAGCCACCAAATGGGCTCAGGCCCTGCTTTCTGCTAGCACTACCACAGAGCCCCTAAAAACCACTGAAGACAGGCCATTTTCATTGTCACTGTTAGAGTAGAAAAGAAAGAATACTTGAAACTCTCTGTTTTCCTAAACCAACGTAGAGAAAGCTAATAAGCAAGGGACAGGTGATGTGATCAGAAATCAAACAGGATTTGGCTCTTACACTACATGCCACTGAGGAAAGGAGAATCTTCACAGAGGGCTAATGAGTGTAAAAATATTCATATTTATAAGCTGAAACAAAGATTCAATCTCCATTTATAAAAGCCTATTCTTTTTCATTCATGATTCCTGCTTTATTTATTTTATTATTATTTTTAAAGACAGAGTCTCACTCTGTTGGCCAGGCTGGAGTGCATTGGTGCGATCTCAGCTCACTGTAGCCTCAACCTCCCAGGCTCAAGTGATCCTCCTGCCTCAGCCTCCCTACCAGCAGGGACTACAGGTGCATGCCACAACACCTGGGTAATTGTTGTATTTTTCGTAAAGACAGGTTTTTGCCACTTTGCCCAGGCTGGTCTCAAACTCTGGGGCTCAAGAGATGTGCTGCCCACCTCAGCCTCCCAAAATGCTGGGACTACAGGTGTGCACCACGGCCTGGCCCAATTCCTGCTGTTAGCCTTTCCTGTACAAAAAGGCATAGGTCGGGAGTTTCATTTCTCAGTGTGTTAGCAGTGTAAAACCTGGCCCAGCATATCCAAAATAGGGTCTTGATCTGGCCTTGCGGCAGGCTAGAAATTTAACTGCACTGGTATAAATCCGTGTGATCTGAATTTTTTTTTTTTTTTTTTGTAATTTTCTTATGAAGGAAGCAGTTTCACAGTTTACAACTTTATGAACTAGCAGTAACACCGTGGGCAGGATAGAGGGAAAGTACATTCAGAGGTGGCAAAGCAGTAATGCTGACCGACCAGACGAGGAGACCGCAGAGAGGAAGGACTCGACACCTCTGCAGACCGCTGCTCCTTGAGCCCAGGTCTCTTGCGGACACCGCTCAGGGGCTGGCTCAGGCAGGGCCACAGATGAGCATGCACAGTGTTTCCCAGGCAGGCCTGTCACATGATGGGGCCAGAAAGAGCCAGGGCAAGGGAGCTGGGAGTCATGCTCATTCCCACCTGCCCCACATGTTAACTGGGGGGCGGTCTGGTGGTGGCCCAGGAGACGCCCTGCCCCATTGTTCCTAGTTTGACAGCTGAAGCTGTGCCAGACACACCACCATGACATCTGCTGTCTTCCTTTCCTCAGCCTAGACAGGCTGGAAGGCAGAAGAGCAGGCAGCTGGCATTTCATGCTCTCCAAGGCAATTGTCGCACTGATCAATTACTTGAAATTTCAATAAATACCATAAAAAAGAAGTGTAAACTTTTAAGACTACCATGTACCTCTCCCATCTAGGCTATGAATGGTATCATGGAGGGAAAATTCAAGATGTTTGGATTTCAGAGGTGGCTCTGACACTAATAAACTTGGACAAATTATGTCCCTTCTTGACACTTAGTTACTTCATCTGTAAACCATTACGGCTGACGAGGCCTGCTCTGACTGGTGGAGAGCAGAGCTGAAGACTGACTGTGACGTTGAGGTGGCACAGGCAGGGCTGAGAGGCCCAGTGAGGGCCAGGCACAGCTACTGGCCGGACTCTGTTAGCACCTTGCTCTGCCTTGTCCAAGCAATCCCAGAGAAGGGCCTCAAAGGAGTCCATCTCCTGCCTTGGAACAAGGTTCACAGCCAAAGGACAACTGGAAAATACAAGACCTTTCCCTTCTCTCTCATGATTTTTTTCAAATCAATGCCCCAGTAGGTAAGTAAAACATCTGTAAATGAAGCATTTGGAGATCTCTAGTCATTTTCAAAACAAGGAATTAAGAGCAAGGACTCATATTTTATAACATAGTCTCCAATTATGCTAAATTTACATTTTTTTTTCTTCTTTTTTTTTTTTTTCCTCAGAGGCTGGGTCTTGCTCTGTTGCTCAGGCTGGAGTGTAGTGATGTGATCATAGTTCATTGCAGCCTCAAACTTCTGGGCTCAAGTGATCCTCCCACCTCAGCCTCCTGAGTAGCTAGGACCACGGGTCTGCACCACCATGCCTGGCAAATTTTTAAATTTTTTATAGAGCTGGGGTCTCACTATATTGCCCAGGCTGGTTTTGTGGTCAAGTGATCCTCCTGTCTTGACCTCACAAAGTGCTTGGGTTACAAGTGTGAGCCACACTGCCTGGCACAAATTTACATATTTCAATAAAGAAAGACACACTGCTTATCTCTTAATTTACTTTCAGGGACCAATGATAGATAATTCAATTTGTGATACACTGTAAGCATGAAAATTAAACAACATTGAGAGTTACCTTGGAAACACCCATAAAACATTTTAAAGGATCTTTCAAAAGGAAATTCCAAATTTAAATAATCAACATACTATATTTTGGGATTTAGATATAGGTAACATATAATAAGACACTTATATTTGGGTTTATTTAGAACAAGAGGATGCAGAACATACCTTTTTTTTTTTTTTTTAATCAAAATTTGGTATACATAAGAAAAAGTGAAAACTCTAAATTTCCCCTAGAGAGAACTAATGTATGTTCAGCACAAAAGGGGTGACAACATCTGAGTTTTGGAACTTGTACAATGAAAAAGCAGATTTAAGGAAGATAGAATGATGTGCTTATTTAAAGAGAAACTGACACTGTAAATACATCTTCTATGGTTTCTACCTGTAAGTGTGCACAAAACACTTTCTGATGAAGAAAGATGTTTCAAGATTAAACTTCCAGGCCGGGCGCGGTGGCTCAAGCCTGTAATCCCAGCACTTTGGGAGGCCGAGACGGGCGGATCACGAGGTCAGGAGATCGAGACCATCCTGGCTAACACGGTGAAACCCCGTTTCTACTAAAAAATACAAAAAACTAGCCGGGCGAGGTGGCGGGCGCCTGTAGTCCCAGCTAATCGTGAGGCTGAGGCAGGAGAATGGCGTAAACCCGGGAGGTGGAGCTTGCAGTGAGCTGAGATCCGGCCACTGTACTCCAGCCTGGGCGGCAGAGCAAGTCTCCGTCTCAAAAACAAACAAACAAAAAAGATAAAACTTCTGATTAAATCCCTTTTGCAAGGATTTGTGTCCTTATAGAAAAGACCACAGCCAGCCAGCTAGTCCCATCCACCATGTAAGGACACAGCTAGAGGGTGCTGTCTACGAACCACAAAGTGGGCCCTCAGCAGACACCAAATCTGCTGGTGCTTTGATCTTAGACTTCTCAGTCTCCAGGACAGTGAAAAATAAGTTTCTGTTGTTTATAAGCCTCCCATTCTACATTATTTGGTTATAGCAGCCCCAGCGGACTAAGACAAAAGGTGACCTGCTCACCCATGCATCCTTCCTTCCTTTTTATTAATATTTACATTATAACTATAATCACTTGTGCTTTAACAAATACAATGGTGATAGAAAATAATGGTCGTCTTTGCCACCTGGTTGATGTGTCTGCATCACTGAGCTGTGACTGTACCAGGACCCTAACCCAATGGCTGATCTTTAGCTGTTTTCCTGGCTGTTCCGGAGGTCAGGGCTGTAGCAAGGGGTTCAGCTGGCAGTTAGAGGCTCAGGTGGCTGCTACACAGTGTGGTGGTATGAGGGAGGGAGCTGTGCTGGCAGTCCTGTAAGCTGAAGGCTTACTCAGTACCACCGGAGACCCAACATCTTATTATGGAAAATTACCCATGTGCACCAAAGTGGGGAAAATAATACAGTGAACACTGTGTGCCCATCACCCAGCTACAAGCCATTAACTCATGGGCACTCATTTAAGCTACCCCAACTTCCCTCCTCTGAATTAGTTTGGTGCTAATTCTGGACATTATATATTTTCACTCTTAAATATTAACCTAATTAAACAGGTAAGAATGTTTTACTCTGCTTTAAGAAAACCCAATATGAGAATAAAATAAATTGTAGGGTGACCCTTTGTACCATAAAAAGCATTTAACAAAAATATGAAATATGGTCCCTGCCCTTAAGGATCTTAACATTTACTTGGAGAGCTAAGATAAATGCAAATGAAAAAAAAATCACTAAAAAGCAATCCTCTAACATAACCTAATGTTAGAAAGTACAATGTCATAATTGCCAGTTCTGATCTGTATGAACTCTGGAGTCTCCACAAACTGGGTGCCCAGGACCTGAGCTTCATTTGCTTCCTCTCCTTTAAGCAGACCATTAGCCTCTGCCAGGTGAGCTCCCTAGGGTCCCCTGCACACTTCAGGCAAATGCTCACCTCCATGCCTTTTCTGACAGGTCTCTTTATAGCTAGGATGTCCTTCCCACCACACTTCTGTTTCCTGCAGTGCTGGTGCAGATGCTTCCTTCCCTCCAGAGTCTTGCACGGTCCTCTCCAGTGCCCAGTCCCTGCCTGCCTACAGCATTACCTGTGTATTTCTTACAAAGTGCCTGGCTGCACATGGGTTTGGATAGTTTCCATTCACTATTGGACATAAATGATTTGAAGGCAGGCTCTCTGTTGTGCCATGCAGCCCCAGGTCAGGCATTGCTGAGTGAGGAACAGTACCCTCTGCCACAGGGTGGCTTAGGAGAGAGAGAGAGACAGAGAGAGAGACACAGAGAGAGAAAGAAAGAGAGAGAGAGAGAGAGAAAGACTTTGTAAAAACTGCAGTCAGGGGATGCCGGCAAGACAGTTCAGCTAGGGTGGTCCCAATGGAGAGGAGAGAGAAGTGGAAGGCACTGTCTAGTCAGGGGAAATTGTTCAGAAACCTGGCTGAGAAAAAAAACAAAAAACAAACAAAAAAAACCTTCCCATATAATGACCTTTCTGAGCAGTTCCTGGGTAGCGAGGGGGGCATGAATAAAAAAGTCCATAATAAAAATCTGATCATGTTATTCTGTGCTTAAAAAAATCCCGATGGCTTCTCAATGGAAACCACTGCCATAGAAGATACCAAAACGTAGAGGCAGAGCCTCCGAACCATGGTGTTCATAATCTACACATGGAGATAAAAGATGTACAAAAATAACTATCAGATAAGATAGGAGGTGATAATATCATCTGAAGTGTGCAAATAAGTATAATCTGTGGGGATCCAGGAGAAATTAAGTGGGGAAGGGAGAAATTAAGCTGGAAGCATCAAGAAAGGCTTCAAGGAGGAGGAGGCACCTAGGTGGTCTGTAAACAAAGGGTAGGATTTGGGCATGTGGAAGTGGGGGGAAGGGTAACCCAGGCAGAGGAATAACAGAAGCAGAGACAGGGAGACAGAAAAGCACAAGGGTGCCCACGGAACAACCGGTGTGTTTGAGAATAAGAGGGGGAATGTGAAAATAGCTTGGAAGGTAGGTTTATGGAGATCTGCTGAGACTCAGCCTAGACTTTTCTGCGTACGAAGTGGGGCCACTCCATGCACCTGAGCAGAGCTGTGCCCAGGACCGGAGCATGCTCTTGGGAGCCTACTTGGGAAACAATGTGGTCCATCTGGATGGGAGGGAAGCAGCCCTTGGAGGTGAGCAGCTAGTGCAGGGTCTAGGCGATGGGGGCTGAGGGCTAGGACCCAAAGATGACAGTGGGAACAGAGGAGAGCTGGCAGTGCCACCAGGGTGAGTGGGCAGGGAGACTTGGCAGCTCTTCACAGCTGCCTCTCCCCAGAAAGGGAAGGAAATCAGGGCTGGGAAGGAAGAGATCTAGAAATGAATCCAAGAGCTTCCTCTGTCAATAGTCAAACTTCATATGTTTAGAGTCCAATGACCTGTGTTGCTTTTGTTTTTCCCTAGAAACAAAAGAGCAGACAAATAAAATTCTGTTTCCATCCTCCATCTGGCTCCATCCTAATGAGTCTTTATCTTTCTGATATGGTCTCTTCCAGCCAGTTTGCCTCTGGGAAAGGGTCTCTGTGCAGCTGACCTCATGGTGCCTTGATATTCAGTTTAGCAGTAGCTGCGGAGACAAGCTTCCGGGCCCGACAGCCTCATAGCCCAGATTAAGCAAGCTGTCTGGAAGGCTTGTCAGAATTATAATTCTGCCTTTATCTTCAAAGGTTAGAAAATGGGGAGAGAGAGCCTGGGAGAAAGTCCCAATACACATTTCTGAAGGAAGGAGGTTTTACTTATTCTCTACATTTTAATCTGATTGTCAGCCCTGTAAATATTACAAAACTAAAACAATGGCTTAGGAACAAGGGCAGACTCACTGTCACCAATGATTAACTTTCTGATCAGAGGCTAGGAAGCACACCCTTATCTAGCCCAGCTCAGGACCTGCTGACTATGACCTAGTCAGTCCCTAGGCCTTGATTCTGGGATCCCCGAGGCCTGCAAATGCAGCCACTGATGGACTCTTCTGGTCCTCCTGCCATAAATGTGAAGCCAGCAAGCTTCCTCCCACAGGTTTCAGGGAAAACCAGGAGCCCTTAAGATTCCTGAGACAAGAGTTAAAATGGACTAGACTCCAGGTGCTTTGCACCAACGGCACAGTGCCCAGCCCTGACTGCCATGTACAGAACACACACGGTGGCCATGCTGTTTGCCATTTGTTCTCCTCCACCTGACTCCTGAATTATTTGGAAAGGAAATAGGAGTCTTTGGAACACACTAGGGCTGACGGTTCCAGCGTAGAAAAACTGACTTCAGTGAGGGGTCATCCTCTTTACAAAGTTTAGAAAAAGTTACTCCCCTTCAGAAGTGTGCATCCAAATTTCACCCCAGGGATTCTTCCCCACCCTGTTTCTTTTTCACCTTTGAAAATGAGGGTGGGAATGGATGTCGTGATGGGGAGGAGATTATAATCCATCTGGAAAGCCACTGAGGCAATATGTCTTAACCTGTGGGCAGAAGGCAACCAACTCCCTGTGCAGGCGCTTTCTGTGTCTGGAATATTTTGCCATGATCAGTCTGTAGTCACCTCTCACTTCCAGTGTAGCAAAATCTACAGGAAATGGAACCCTACTAATTGGAACTTTCACTAAAGCACACCTATTTTTAGGACAAAGGAACAAATAAGAGAAAAAGCACATATTCAGCAAGTTAAAAAACAACTGCTATAGAACCCTCCACTGAGATGATAACATTCTCTGCCCAGTTTGCCACGCCAGACACAGGTCTGTCCAGGGAGAAACCACATGCGAAGGATGAGTGAGACCGTGAGATTAGGAATTAATCAAAAGAGAAAAGGCAGTTTGTGTGTGTGTGTGTGTTTTTTTAAATCCATGCCTAAAGAATTTCCCTCTTACTAAAAAGCTTGGGAAATAAGTTATATTTTGTAAATAAACATATGAACAGAACTAAAGAAATATATAAATGAAAAACACTGTCACAGGGCTAAGAAACTAAATGTGGTTTAGGACAGTCACTGTTGGGGGGACCTCGTTCTCTAAACGGATAGCCACAACCATACAACAAGCTGCTAATTCAAAATATGAAGTGCTCTAATAGCTGGGCTGCTAAGTGGTTGGAAAGGCTTTGCTGAGAAGGTAGTAATTTCTTTTTTTTTGAGAGAGAGTTTAGCTCTTGTCGCCCAGGCTGGAGTGCAGTGGTGCGATCTTGGCTCATTGCAGCCTCTGCTTCCTGGGTTCAAGTGATTCTCCCATTTCAGCCTCCCAAGTAGCTGGGATTATGGGCACTCACCACCACGCCTGGCTAATTTTTTTGTATTTTTTGTAGAGACACGCTTCTGCCATGTTGACCAGGCTGGTCTTAAATGACTGGCCTCAAGTGATCCAACTGCTTTGGCCTTCCAAAGTGCTGGGATTATAGGTGTGAGCCACCATGCCTGGCTGAAGCTAATTTCTAAACCCTAAGAGAAAGGGGTGAGTTTGGGTAGGAAAGAAGCACTTTAGACATTGGGAAAAAATCTGAATAGAGTCATGTATGCAAAAACAGTAAAAATAACTATCTTTACAAGGGAGACAGTAAAACCAATCATTCCCAAAAGGACTAGGCTTCTTATTTATATTATATACTGACAGTTTATAATTTATAAACCTATATAGAATCCTACCATGAAACTGATAGTCCAACCATGCACATTATACAAAATCTAGTCAGAACAACTGCATGCCTAGAAAAGTAGCATTTTTAGGCAGATTTGAGTTTGGAAATATAAATTTTCTGATTTCAAAATGGGATGCTTCATAAACCTATTCATTGGTCAATAAAATTAACTTCTCAGATTTCAATTATTTTAAGCTAATATTTTTATTCTATCCTCCTCAAAAGTCATTTGTCCCTCATAATGAAAATGCCTTTGAAGTAAACATGCAAAAATTCACATCAAACAATTCTGAAAATAGATTCACTTCTGTGAAGCTCTCCACACCAGGTTCTATGACTTCATACTCCCTGAAGAAACTGTTAACAGTAAGAAATTTCACATTCACTTTCTGAAGGCCACTCTATGATCTATTTGATTAAACCCTACTTGAAAGTTAAAAATAACACAAAACTAGCTAGACTGATGCAAGGGAAGTTTTAGCCTTTGCACTTATATGTGGAGAGGCTAGCAGGCATTTGAAATCTCCAGCTAGAGTGTATTACGCTCTATTAATACATCACTGGGACAGCATGTTCAAAATATATATATATTTTTCCTTTTCACACTTCTAAATCTGCAACTAAAATAAATGTAGGTTTAATTTTTACTGTGTTCAAAATTGTAGTTTCTCTCTTTACTGTCAAATACTGTTTTGGAATTCAACCTCTTTGTTGTTCATGATGTATCTAGTATGAATTTATAGTCACTTCATGACTAAACATTGCCTCTTAAAAACACAGATGTTCTATCCCCAAGGGTTGCTAAGCTATTAACAAATTGTTTTCCCAAACTTTTTACTTACACGGTTTAAATTAGCTACACTCATTTCTGAAAGTATTGAACTGTTTAAGGTATACTTAAAAGTTACTTGTTTAGCCACTTCATTGGAGATCAGAGAGAATAACTAAAAAATACAAATTGGCTGTAAGTGCTCACAGACAAATCACAAGCTTGGCTTGGGCTTCTTTGCACCGCATGTCACTAAAATACCCACAGAAGGCCTGGGTCTTGATTTTAGAGAAAGCAGGGATATAATCTATTTTCCCATTCCCATTTGCTTTAAAACCAGTAACTCCACTAATTCCAAGTCCACACATTCATTACAACAACTTCCTCTAACTCATATTGCCTAGGCTATGTTTTCCTTTTTCTAGTGAAACAGCTAATTTTTTGTTTTTTTGAAACGGAGTTTCACTCTTGTTGCCCAGGCTGAAGTGCAATGGTGTGATCTTGGCTCACCGCAACCTCTGCCTCCTGTGTTCAAGCAATTCTCCTGCCTCAGCCTCCCGAGTAGCTGGGATTACAGGCATGCGACACCACGCCCGGTTGATTTTGTATTTTTGTAGATACGGGGTTTCTCCATGTTGGTCAAGCTGGTCTCAAACTCCTGACCTCAGGTGATCCACCCACCTTGGCCTCCTGAAGTGCTAGGATTACAGGCATGAGCCACCGCGCCCGGCCTCAATATTTTTTTATTTTCTGACATGCCTTGTAGTAAAATCAAATATATTATTCACTGAAAAAAATTAAAAGCAGGGCTTATAAAATTATCACTAAAATTAGTTCCACAATCCAAATATATAACAACTATGAAATACTTTGATGTATCTCTTTCTAGTCCTTTTAGTGAGGGGCATAGATCACATCTTAGGAGAGCAAAAATGGATAAAATCATTTGATTTTTATATGCAAATGGAAACAGGGAGAATAATTTTACATAGTTGATTTTTACGTTCATTGGAATCTCTTTAACATTTCATCACTTACCATACTTTGTTCACTTTTTAAGCACTTTACAAAAAAACTTTTCTTTTGTGAAATGTTTTTGTGAAATGCATATTGAAAAGTTCCCAATAATAAAGTGTAACAACTAAATAGGTTGGTGCAAAAGTAATCGTGGTTTTTGCCATATAGCATATAGGTTGGCCATATAGCAAAAATCACGATTACTTTTGCATCAACCTATAGCAGAAGCACTTACGGAATTACTGCTCCAGCCTGGTCAGGGAACCCTCTCCCGTCTCCCTGGCCATCGCCACCCTGACTTTTGTGAGCACTCCTTGCTCTTTCTTTTTTTTTTTTTTTTTTTTTGAGATGGAGTCTCGCTCTGTCGCCCAGGCTGGAGTGCAGTGACGGGATCGCAGCTCACTGCAAGCTCCGCCTCCCGGGTTTACGCCATTCTCCTGCTTCAGCCTCCCGAGTAGCTGGGACTACAGGCGCCCGCCACCTCGCCCGGCTAGTTTTTTGTATTTTTTTAGTAGAGACGGGGTTCACCATGTAGGCCAGGATGGTCTCGATCTCCTGACCTCGTGATCCGCCCGTCTCGGCCTCCCAAAGTGCTGGGATTACAGGCTTGAGCCACCGCGCCCGGCCCCTTGCTCTTTCTTATACTTAACTTTTACCACCTATACCTGCATTCCATAGCACTCTCGGTGAGTTCTGCCTATCTGTGAATTTTATGTTAGTGGAATTACACAGTGTATACCCTTCTGTATTTGGATTATTTCACTTACCACTATGCACGTGAGATTCAAACATGTTGGGGTTGGCTGTGATTCATTCATGGTCATTGCTGTAGAGTATTCTATTGCTTGAATATACACAACTTATTAATTGTACCACTGATGGACACTGGGTTGTTTCCAGGGTTGGACTGTTATGAACAATTGTGCTATGAACATTCTTACACATCTCGTGTGCAAGGGCAGGCATTTAGGTTAGATGTTTACCTAGGAGTGGGAGACAGTATGCATACACATCTGTTCAACTTTAGTAGATAAGCCAAACTGTTTTCTAAAGTATCTGTACAATTTGGATTTTTTTTTTTTTTTTTTTTTTTTAAGGTTTTCATGACCACATCATACCTTCTTTACCGCTTTCCTTATCCCTGATCTTGCCCTATATCAAACCTTGCCTGGACATTGCTACAGCTTACAAGGTGGCTATCATACTTGCATCTTGGCCAACATAGCCTCCTGTACTTTGGCCACTCATAGCTCTTCATCCCATCACAATGAAGATACATGCAGTGTGTGTCTATTGTATACAGGGTCCCAGGCTGATTATTGGGGATATAAAAAGGCAGATAGCAGGTCCTTGACATCAGGTGTAACAACCGAGTTTGGAAAAAGGAAATATAGTTAAGATCTTACTAGAAGCAGCATATGATAAACAGCTAATAAATGTTGTAGGTTATGAGCACTATGGAAGTTCAGTAGAGGTAGGAGTGGGGTGATGTGAGTGTTATGGAGGTTCAGTAGAGGAAGGAGTGGGGTGATGTGACCACTATGGAGGTTCAGTAGGGGAAGGAGTGGGGTGATATGAGTGTTATGGAGGTTCAGTAGAGGAAGGAGTGGGGTGATGTGAGTGTTATGGAGGTTCAGTAGAGGAAGGAGTGGGGTGATGTTATGGAGGTTCAGTAGAGGAAGGAGTGGGGTGATGTGATGACTATGGAGGTTCAGTAGAGGAAGGAGTGGGGTGATGTGAGCACTATGGAGGTTCAGTAGGGGAAGGAGTGGGGTGATGTGAGCACTATGGAGGTTCAGTAGGGGAAGGAGTGGGGTGATGTGAGCACTATGGAGGTTCAGTAGGGGAAGGAGTGGGGTGATGTGAGCACTATGGAGGTTCAGTAGGGGAAGGAGTGGGGTGATGTGTTATGGAGGTTCAGTAGGGGAAGGAGTGGGGTGATGTGAGTGTTATGGAGGTTCAGTAGGGGAAGGAGTGGGGTGATGTTATGGAGGTTCAGTAGAGGAAGGAGTGGGGTGATGTGAGTGTTATGGAGGTTCAGTAGGGGAAGGAGTGGGGTGATGTGAGTGTTATGGAGGTTCAGTAGGGGAAGGAGTGGGGTGATGTGAGTGTTATGGAGGTTCAGTAGGGGAAGGAGTGGGGTGATGTGTTATGGAGGTTCAGTAGGGGAAGGAGTGGGGTGATGTGAGTGTTATGGAGGTTCAGTAGGGGAAGGAGTGGGGTGATGTGAGTGTTATGGAGGTTCAGTAGGGGAAGGAGTGGGGTGATGTGAGTGTTATGGAGGTTCAGTAGGGGAAGGAGTGGGGTGATGTGAGCACTATGGAGGTTCAGTAGGGGAAGGAGTGGGGTGATGTGTTATGGAGGTTCAGTAGGGGAAGGAGTGGGGTGATGTGTTATGGAGGTTCAGTAGGGGAAGGAGTGGTGTGATGTGAGTGTTATGGAGGTTCAGTAGGGGAAGGAGTGGTGTGATGTGAGTGTTATGGAGGTTCAGTAGGGGAAGGAGTGGGGTGATGTGTTATGGCGGTTCAGTAGGGGAAGGAGTGGGGTGATGTGAGTGTTATGGAGGTTCAGTAGGGGAAGGAGTGGGGTGATGTGAGCACTATGGAGGTTCAGTAGGGGAAGGAGTGGGGTGATGTGTTATGGAGGTTCAGTAGGGGAAGGAGTGGGGTGATGTGAGTGTTATGGAGGTTCAGTAGGGGAAGGAGTGGTGTGATGTGAGTGTTATGGAGGTTCAGTAGGGGAAGGAGTGGTGTGATGTGAGTGTTATGGAGGTTCAGTAGGGGAAGGAGTGGTGTGATGTGAGTGTTATGGAGGTTCAGTAGGGGAAGAAGTGGGGTGATGTGTTATGGAGGTTCAGTAGGGGAAGGAGTGGGGTGATGTGTTATGGAGGTTCAGTAGGGGAAGGAGTGGTGTGATGTGAGTGTTATGGAGGTTCAGTAGGGGAAGGAGTGGTGTGATGTGAGTGTTATGGAGGTTCAGTAGGGGAAGGAGTGGGGTGATGTGAGTGTTATGGCGGTTCAGTAGGGGAAGGAGTGGGGTGATGTGAGTGTTATGGAGGTTCAGTAGGGGAAGGAGTGGGGTGATGTGAGTGTTGTGGAGGTTTAGTAGGGGAAGGAGTGGTGTGATGTGAGTGTTATGGAGGTTCAGTAGGGGAAGGAGTGGGGTGATGTGAGTGTTATGGAGGTTCAGTAGGGGAAGGAGTGGGGTGATGTGAGTGTTATGGAGGTTCAGTAGGGGAAGGAGTGGGGTGATGTGAGTGTTATGGAGGTTCAGTAGGGGAAGGAGTGGGGTGATGTGAGCACTATGGAGGTTCAGTAGGGGAAGGAGTGGGGTGATGTGTTATGGAGGTTCAGTAGGGGAAGGAGTGGGGTGATGTGTTATGGAGGTTCAGTAGGGGAAGGAGTGGTGTGATGTGAGTGTTATGGAGGTTCAGTAGGGGAAGGAGTGGTGTGATGTGAGTGTTATGGAGGTTCAGTAGGGGAAGGGGTGGGGTGATGTGAGTGTTATGGCGGTTCAGTAGGGGAAGGAGTGGGGTGATGTGAGTGTTATGGAGGTTCAGTAGGGGAAGGAGTGGGGTGATGTGAGCACTATGGAGGTTCAGTAGGGGAAGGAGTGGGGTGATGTGTTATGGAGGTTCAGTAGGGGAAGGAGTGGGGTGATGTGTTATGGAGGTTCAGTAGGGGAAGGAGTGGTGTGATGTGAGTGTTATGGAGGTTCAGTAGGGGAAGGAGTGGTGTGATGTGAGTGTTATGGAGGTTCAGTAGGGGAAGGAGTGGTGTGATGTGAGTGTTATGGAGGTTCAGTAGGGGAAGAAGTGGGGTGATGTGTTATGGAGGTTCAGTAGGGGAAGGAGTGGGGTGATGTGTTATGGAGGTTCAGTAGGGGAAGGAGTGGTGTGATGTGAGTGTTATGGAGGTTCAGTAGGGGAAGGAGTGGTGTGATGTAAGTGTTATGGAGGTTCAGTAGGGGAAGGAGTGGGGTGATGTGAGTGTTATGGCGGTTCAGTAGGGGAAGGAGTGGGGTGATGTGAGTGTTATGGAGGTTCAGTAGGGGAAGGAGTGGGGTGATGTGAGTGTTGTGGAGGTTTAGTAGGGGAAGGAGTGGTGTGATGTGAGTGTTATGGAGGTTCAGTAGGGGAAGGAGTGGTGTGATGTGAGCACTATGGAGGTTCAGTAGGGGAAGGAGTGGGGTGATGTGTTATGGAGGTTCAGTAGGGGAAGGAGTGGGGTGATGTGAGTGTTATGGAGGTTCAGTAGGGGAAGGAGTGGTGTGATGTGTTATGGAGGTTCAGTAGGGGAAGGAGTGGGGTGATGTGTTATGGAGGTTCAGTAGGGGAAGGAGTGGGGTGATGTGAGTGTTATGGAGGTTCAGTAGGGGAAGGAGTGGGGTGATGTGTTATGGAGGTTCAGTAGGGGAAGGAGTGGGGTGATGTGTTATGGAGGTTCAGTAGGGGAAGGAGTGGGGTGATGTGAGCACTATGGAGGTTCAGTAGGGGAAGGAGTGGGGTGATGTGTTATGGAGGTTCAGTAGGGGAAGGAGTGGTGTGATGTGAGTGTTATGGAGGTTCAGTAGGGGAAGGAGTGGGGTGATGTGTTATGGAGGTTCAGTAGGGGAAGGAGTGGGGTGATGTGTTATGGAGGTTCAGTAGGGGAAGGAGTGGGGTGATGTGAGTGTTATGGAGGTTCAGTAGGGGAAGAAGTGGGGTGATGTGAGCACTATGGAGGTTCAGTAGGGGAAGGAGTGGGGTGATGTGTTATGGAGGTTCAGTAGAGGAAAGAGTTGGGTGATGTGTGCACTATGGAGGTTCAGTAGAGGAAGGAGTGGGGTGATGTGAGTGTTATGGAGGTTCAGTAGGGGAAGGAGTGGGGTGATGTGAGTGTTATGGAGGTTCAGTAGGGGAAGGAGTGGGGTGATGTGAGCACTATGGAGGTTCAGTAGGGGAAGGAGTGGGGTGATGTGTTATGGAGGTTCAGTAGAGGAAAGAGTTGGGTGATGTGAGCACTATGGAGGTTCAGTAGAGGAAGGAGTGGGGTGATGTGAGTGTTATGGTGGTTCAGTAGAGGAAGGAGTGGGGTGATGTGAGCGTTATGGAAGTTCAGTAGGGAAGGAGTGGGGTGATGTGTGAAAATCTTGGGGTGAAGCTCTGGCCTTCACTGGGTCTTGTGGGAAACAAGCACAGGCTGAGGCTGAGAGCATGCATGCCATGTTCAGCGAACTGGGAGGGATCAGCATTATCTTGAAACAATCGTCCATGTCACATGCAGGGCAGAGCGGAAGAATCTGCCTCTCAAATGGCCAGTTAAAGATCAACTTGCAGTTAAATAACATATAACATAACAAAATAAAGTCTGCCAGTTAAAAATATTAAATTTAGTCACAAATGAGCAAGAAAATACAACTCCAAAATGCAGTTCTAAAAGTAGTTATGGTGCTAGAATACTGAGCCCCCGAGACCTAGCCTGAGGACATGGTCCCTCCAAGGCATAGACAGATCTGGGATGTTACTGCTGACAGAACACCCACCCCTCCAAAACTGGCCCTTTTGCAAAAGCATTTCATTAGTCACAAAGGGGAGAGTCAGTGAATTAACTCAGATTTGAGTTAACGTAAATACATCATAAACATCAAGCCAAAACTCATGGCATCATCCTTCTACACAAAGAATAGCACAGGGCCAATGACTAGTAATAGTTGGACTATGAAGCTTTTTTGAGGCTGCTTTGAGAGGGCACTGTAGACTGATATTAATGGTTACAGTGTCCCTTGAATGCAGAGAACAGCCATGTGTAGTACAAAGAAACATTACCAGGTGCAGTCAGGAAGTCCAGGATCGGGGCCTGGATCTGCCCCCACCAGCCTTGTGACCCTGGATGAGGCAATTCTCATTTCCCCTATTCATAAAATAAGGGGGTTGAAAAAGGGTTTCTCAAGTATCTCTTCTCTCTCCATTCTAACAACTGATGCTGAGAGAAAGGATATTTTTCGGTCCACTTCCTTAGGAACAGAAGCTTCATGACTGGTTCCTGTGTACCTTTCTTTAAATAAAAACATTTCCCACAAATCCTAAGGCTTACCATGGAGAAAGGGCACCATTTGATGCTGCTCCTTAGAAATGAAGGGAGCTCCAGAGAATATTGTTCTTAAGTCATTTTAATAGCTTTTGTTAGGCTGGACTGCTGGAGGTGAGGAGTACATGACAAGCCAGAACAACTCCAAAAATGAACTGGGCACCCTGACACTGGGCTGCTTTTGTTAAAACTTAAAAAGCCACATGCAGCTCTCATATGCTGAGGATGAGTGGAAATTCTTTTTTCCCCCTTTTTCTATGCCCTCTCTCAGTCGAATAAAAGAGTGGAAATCTAAAACAAGGAAGTAGCTTCTCCTGTTTCCTCTCTAGAAGTGATTACATTCCAAACCATCTTTTTAATTCTACTGGAAAGTGTCACTTATGGGATTTGGAATCAGGGTCAATTCTAAACAGTTCACATGAACACATCTGCATGGAATTGATGTTTTTTCATATACACAAACACTAGAATCTCTTTTAAAAACACTGGAACCAGGAGAAAGTTTACCATGCCAAGTTTTCAGTTTTTGCTTACTGTGAGAATAGAACGTATATTGAAGAGACACAGGCAAAACAAAAGAAGTATAATAAATTGATTACGGAAAGAAGGGATCTTCAGAGTTAGCCTAGTTTACCCTCATTTGACAACATATTAGTAAAATACTCACCGACATAGATGGGATGATGTGTGAGTCAAATTAGACCACTTAGTCTTGACAGAGCTACTAATGTGTTCATGGAAAATAGTGAATAAACTAAATTGTTATAAACTCAATCATACATTAAAGTCAGCATTTAAAAGAATCTTGCTATGATCCCTCCCAAAGTAAAATAAAAAGAAAACTAACCTGCTAAAGAAAATCACTCAGCAATTTACCTATTCTGAAAGTTCAGACTGGCACCTTGAGCCTTCTTTGGGCTTAGGTCACCCACTCACTATTCTCAAAGACAGGGCTTTGTGTTTCTCAACAGTAGAGATGATACCAGCTCTATGTCCTGTATTATCCCAACTTTTCCTCAGGGTCATGACTGCCACAGACTCACAACTCTTTTTGGTATATTTTCATGAGTAGCATGTAAAAGTTCCTATAAGATACTGAAAAGTAAGACTCATGTGTGTTGTTTAGTTTACAAAACAACACACTTACTTATAAAAGTAAGACTCGTGTGTTGTTTTGTTCCCTTGCTAATCAGGACAAGTGGCCCTTGATTTTCATAACTGTTAGTGTACTAACTTGTAGCAGTTCTTTTAAGTTGTGGCTTCTAGTCTATTATGGACTTGGGAACCAGATGGCTAAGCTTATTAAAACTGTGTATTGGGCCAGGCGTGGTGGCTCATGCCTGTAATCCCAGCACTTTGGGAGGCCAAGGCAGGTGGATCATGAGGTCAGGAGTTTGAGACCAGCCTGACCAACATGGTGAAACACCATCTCTACTAAAAATACAAAAATTAGCTGGGTGTGGTGGCGCATACCTGTAATCCCAGCTACTTGGGAGGCTGAGGCAGGAGAATTGCCTGAACCCAGGAGGCAGAGGTTGTGGTGAGCCAAAATCACGCCACATCACTCCAGCCTGGGTGACAGAGCAGGACTCTGTCTCAGAAACCAACCAACCAACCAACCAACCAACCAACAAATGAACAAAAAAACACTGTGTATCAAGCAAGGAGTATGGCTATGAGCAAGAGGCTCAGAGCACTCCCTGATTAATAAAGTACAAGACAAGAGCTCTGAGCCATTCATTTTGATTGTTCAGAATCTACAACTCTAGTTTTTGTCTTTGTTCTGGAAAAGTGAGGTTGATAGATATCTGAGAAACTAACATTGGCTAACAGTTACTGAGAGCTTGCTTTGTGCTAGGGAGTTTACATGCATTGTTTCTTTTGATTTCTCCACCTATTCCAGGATGTAGGTAAGGTGATGAGTTAGACCTGTCCTTGAGGTGAGAAACTGATGCAAGTGAGGGTGAAATAACTTGCCCCAGACAGCAGGACTGGGGATTCACTCTCAGCCCTCCAGCATCCCACCTGCTTCTCCACTTATGTGCTTCAGAATCTGCATTCTGCCCATAGCCATTCTTCATTTCACACTCAAGGAAACCACTGTAGCTCAAAGCCCTCAGAGTTTGTGCAGTCTCCTTTTGCCTCCCAAGCTCCCTTTGCCCATTTGCATTCTCTAATTTGCTTAAGTTCCTCACATTTGAAAAGGAAGGGAGTAGAGAAGCTGTTTCTTTGAATGCTACTTTAGAAACTGTGCCCCCAATAGTAAGGTTCTTTAAGGGACAACCACTAGCAGAGTGCTGTGCAGGCAGGAGTTGCTCAATCAATACTAGTTGAACAAATAAATGAAAGGCAAGAAAATCTCTATTGCAAATAGTAGCTTTGTAGGAAAAGGAATGTTAGCCACTGGATGTTGGAGATATTTATTCAAAGACGCAGAGGCCTAAAGACTGTGGGAACACCACAAAGAAATATAATGATCAAGAGTCCGCATGGTTCCTTGGACCCCATTGTGCCCTGATTTGAAAAACTCTCAATATTGGGTTTGGTGTTTTCTCTTCAATAGGGACTGTTAACAATGAGAGGCTGTACGGTAGAATGTGCAGACCATTTATAAAGGACAAAAATAATCACTGATTTTTCGTTTTCAGTTCCTGTAGGTTAGGGCTGGGATACAGATCACCAAAGATGAAGGCAAATCTTTTATAGTGCCTACCTGCTTTTATTTTTCATGCCTGTATCAACAGGAAAAATGTTGAATGCATGAATTTGATAAGACTGATATTTATTTAATGGCAGAGGCTGTTAGAAACAAGAACTAGGCACATGATTTGAATGCTTACATTAGTGAAATCCCTCTGATGCATGTTTTAAATGAAAGACTATGCTTTCATTTCCAAAAAATACTGTCTTTTGCAGTAGACATGTTAAACTGAATGGAGAAAAATAAGATAACCCTTGACAAAAAGTAACCACTTAACTTCAGTCTGTGTAACATTCTGTGATACAATTGAAACCATGAACACAATGCTCTAAAGGCAATTCAAGTTCACAAAAGCTTATCTCCCCACGATGAATAGAGAAGACGATTCATTCATTTACCCTTTATGGAACCAGTGTGTCTCTTTGGGGTTCAGATTATGAGCAAAGCCACCAGCCAGCATAGGCTAAGAGGTGGCTTTGTGACCACAAGTACATTTTTAGCAAATTGAAGCTACAATGTTCAAGGGTAACATGCTCACTGATAGTAAATCACTACTTACCTGGGGGCCTAAAATAATCAGGGCTAGAAGTCAAATGTGAAGACGATCCAAAGGGGGAAAAAAGAGTAAAAGGAATTCATTCCTTAATATCATCAAGTGTATATATTAACTATCACATATTTAATGGCAGGGAGAGAAAGGACAATAATGGTAAGACTACAAAGGATCCCATGTATAGCGTCCTGTCATAGGGACTATTGAAAATTAAATTAGGTTGTTTCTACTGCTACTGCTATCAATTAGCCAGCAACCACTTCCACAGCCATAATAACTGCCACATGCACGCTGTGCCTTACCCCTGGGCCTGCTAATTCCAAACACAGGAGGTTGCACACTGCACTCAACAGACTGGTCTACAACAGAATGCCCTGCTAGTCAGATTTTGTTTTACAAAATGAAATGATTCAGTACGTCAGAATATTTTAGATAATTTAGCCTACTTCCTTTCCTCAAACATATGAACTAGATTACATACTTTGTAATAATTTAACCTTCACTTATCCAAACATTCTCTGTGCCATACAACTACATGTTTCTCTTTATTTTTGTTCCTTCTAGTTTCATAAAGTTTAAACAATGATCTCTGGTCTAAGTTACAAGGCTATGCTGCCAATAAGGTGATTTGTGTCATGTTTAAAGGCTTTCATTTTTGAAGTGGAAAAAAATCACTCCTGTGAAACTGACACTGTAGTTTGAAAGATGAAGATACCAACATAAAAAAAAAGTCCCATTCGAAAGGGATGGGATTTGATATCTATGAAAGTAGCCCCCAGACTCACTCCCTGGCCACCTCCCACTCCAACCTTTTCCCTGTGGAGTTCTCAAACCCTTGTATTGACGGGGGTTTCCATAAAGACAAGAAGTAGTGAACAGCAAAAAAGAGTAAATGCTTTTCCTGAACTTTGGAAGAAACCAGATTTCGTCAGTGAGGTTTGGCAATGTGAGAAACCCTGTAACCAATTTCATTTCCTGATAAATGAATGGTCTACAGGGGAAAGTCCACCAGTGAGTTTCGGAACGTTTGAGAGCTGAGACTTTATGAAAGGCTCCTTGAAGGAGCCAGCCGGCTGTCTTTGCTTATCACTGCTGAGCCAGACAGCGCCATGCAAACAGGAGAGCTGCCAGACTCCATTTAGAGCCCTTGCTGAAGCACAACTGATAGGGCTTCACAAACATGTGGTATCCCTTTAAGAAATGACATTGCTATCGTGTGCCCCTTCCATTAGACTAGGCTCTTTAACCTGCAGGGCTGGAAACATATGCCTATTAAAATTAGTTTAGAAGAGCAGGCTTAACAGTCTTCTCATTTAAATGTAACCCCCCTCATCCAACCAAAAACAAAATATCCTCGGCATTCAGTTTTGATTTAGAGTTGGGGAAATGTAATGTATAAAAATGAACATATACATGGATAAATAAAAGTAAAACATAGTAACTCAATCTCAGGGAAATTATGACAAATAGAAAGTGCCTCAAAGTATTGAAACAAGTTCATCTGAAATGTGAATAGCCTCATTCGTCACAAGATCATTTACATTTTAAACTTGAAATGAATATCTTTATGTTTAAGTAAACTAAAAGGCAATTCTCATAACACTATATGTGCTATATTTATGCCTAAAAATTTAAAAACATCTTAACACCTTTCACATTAATTCAGAATTGGCCAAAGCACAAATATGTTTAAAGAATTCAAGTAAACTTTTGTCAAAGGTTAACTTGACAGATTAAAAAATATGTAATTTGGGCTTGCTTAGAAAACACACACAATACCAGCTCCCCGCCACCCCCATAAAATAGTCAAATGAACACTTGAAGGCAAGAGAAGTTTGGGAAAGTCTTAAATAATGGCTTCAGGCCCTCAATTACAAAAAATTAGAAAACCCAAAAAACCAAATCTGAAACGAGTGAGCTTTCAAGAGGCTGGCAGACTTGGCCTGGCAGTAAGGAAGCCTGGAGTTGATTAAGTTCACCCTGCAAACCCACGTCACAGCAGCAACAAGGATATGCTGGAGGTCTACAGAGAGGCCGAGGCTAATTTCACCCACCGACAATAACCACGTCTAAAACAAGGAATGGGGGAATGCCAATGAGCCCTAAGCTTCCTCTTTAACCATTTAATCCATTTTTTCTTCTTCCATGGTTTTGTAACCACAAGACACATTCTTTTTTTGACTTCAGTTTTAGATTCTTGGTGACACTGAGTTGGGTTGTCTCCAGGCCCAGGATAAGTAGAGAAGTCTGTGCATTCACTATAGGGAGGCAGTGCTAAACTTGCTTTATCAAGGTAAAATAATTTGGTATCAAAATGTTAAGATGGAAGGGAAAGGAGGTCTCCTAGGTTATTTTAAAACTATCTGAGTTGTGATTCTGAGCAGTCACATGAATTGAAAAAGATGACCACTTTAATATAAGGTTCTTTTGGTCTCCATAGCTTATAAATAAAGAGCAAAACTAAATTTACACAGTCGGCTCTCTGTATCCATAGGTTTTGCATCCCTGGATTCAACCAACCACGGATTTAAAACATTCTGAGGAAAAAACAAGGATAGTTGCATCTGCACTGAACATTACAGACTGTTTTTTCTTGCCATTATCCCTAAATGATACAGTATAACAACTATTTACATGGCATTTACATTATATTAGGTATTGTAAGTAATCTAGAGATGATTTAAAGTATATAAGAGGATGTACACAGGTTATATGCAAATATACTATTTCATAATATGGACCTGAGCATCTGTGGATTTTGGTATCTATGGGGGGTGTTTAGGGGGTGGGGTCCTGGAACCCATCTCCCATGGATACAGAGAGATAACTGTATTGTGCTTATGAACCATTTCAAATTTTAACTGTCTACATATATAATAATTGTGCATGGTACTTTTAAATTCAGAAAATAAGCCAAACTGGAAAAATCAAAAGGTTTGATTCAAAAATCGGGCTCAATACCTGTGGCACGAGAATTAGTCTGTTTCATAACATGAAAACTGAGTTATTTAGAGGATACTAATCAGTGCTTTGTAGAACAGAGCTACAAATGACTACCGAGTTTAACGGCCAAAAGCAAATCTGAGACCTCTAATTCCTCTAATTAATCTGAAGAACTGTTACTTGTGAATATTCCACAAAGCACATGAGCTTCTTATACAATAAGTTCCAAGAGAACTAAAATGTTTTTCTGTTTTCTTTTGAATGTGATTGCTTTCAGATCATCTCAAATTCAGAAGCCAGATGTGGGTGGGAGTTGCATAGAGGACAGAGAAGGCTTAAAAGTGCACTAATGTTGAGACTACTATGGAGAAGGCTGGATGCAATGGACTCAGAGTCCTGAGGAAGGGGCTGCTGATAAGCAACGGGAGAGGCAGACAGGCTGGGCGTCCCCTCTGATGCTCATCAACCCCAAAATCAGGAGGCCAGGAACCTAGCTTTCACTTCTGTCTCCTTGCTGGAGGGAGACAGATACCATGGATTTTACAGCTAGACAATCAGTGAGGACCCATAACCCTAAGGACCTCAAGTACTTATGATGAGGAGAAGCCAGGGACATTCCCTCTTTCAGTTGCTTTCTCTTCCTTCCTGGTTTCTGTTCATCAACACGAGCCCCAAAACCGTCCCATTCGAGGGTCGAGTGTGCAGCCCCTGCGGAGGAGGTTGTGCTGGTTTGGTTGGGGACAAAGCCTGAATGCTGAAGGTTTGTTTCCTGAACACCACTGTGCGATACTCCCCTACTCCCATCCCATCACTCCTTATCCCTCTCTTCAGATTTTCATCCAAGGATCAGGGCCACTCAGGAATCTTTAATAAAAGTGAGCCAATCTGTCCATTATGGAGCCAAGGAAATGTAGGGAAAGAAGGATTCAGTGAAGGATAAACAGGGAATCGATGGCAGGGTCAAGAAGAAAATACACATTTCTGGATTCCTGCTTGGGAAAATGGCCACTGGTACGAGTAAAACTATAGACACACAGTCCTATCCTCATTGTGATGGTGGGGGTAGTAGATAATGCCATGTCAGAATTTTTCCAACACGGAAAATTCAAAACATTTACTACTGTGAGTCTTGGAAACAAGGAATGGCAGTTTAACTTTTGAGGTGGGGAAGAAGGAGGGATCAAAAGACTGTTTACTCTGTTTTGTAATGAAACGAGTTTTATGAAGTGCTCTTTCCAGTTGAAGACACACTTACTATTTTCTGCTGGGAAATATTCTGGCTAGTTTACAGTAAAGATCTGATATAACATGAAGAGAGTTTAAACCCCATACACTTAAAAGCTTGATAACACATGTTTTCCTATGTTGGGGCTGTGGCAATGTTTATCCTCCATCTTGATAGGGCAATGTCAGAAATGTGTTAGCAGGGGCACCCTGTTACTGAAGAGGCAGTATAACAACATTAAAGTAAATTTCAAAAAAGCAGAGCAAAACTGATCAACCAACCAACTCACCCTTAATCTTATTGCTCAAAGTAAATATTTTCATTTTGGGGAATAATCTTTCTCTGTATGTATCTGTGTGTCTCTGTGTGTGTAGTGTGTGTAGAGATATATGAATATAAAAATAGTAGCAATCACAGGAAAAATATGATGTTTTAAACTTTGAGTCTGAAAGACACCTTAAGAAAAATGCCATACCTTTCTACTTTGAGATGACACTTAATCTCCATGCTGCAGATATTATGCCAATAGTAAACTACTGAAATACATTTTAGTGAAACATGCTATCGTAACAGTTCAAGTAATTCACAACACCAGTGTAGTAACAAGCACTATTTTGTTTAGGTTTTCAGAGTAGGTACCATATAAAACCATTTTTCTGGAGCCATTTTATGTTTTATATAAAAAATTATCATGTAAAATGTAATAACAGTATAAAGTGCCACATGTTCACATCCTGACGACATCTGGGAGAGGTGAATTGTACATTCTGCTTTAAAACAACCCTTGAAGGTACTAAAAAATATGGTATCAGTTATTACCAGAATTCTCCCTGGGAACGCCACAGAGAGGCTGTGGATGCCACAGAACAGACTGCTGCTGTCAGCCCTGATCACTTTTTAACAGATAATATGCTTAGATGAAAAATCTTCTCATTGCATATAAAGAAGCCTGGCTTTTCAGGGTAGTTCTTTCATAGCTTTTCTTCTGGTACAAGACTAGTTCTGGGCTGTGCGAGAAGGAATGTGGAGAAAGAATGCTCTTAAGTCTTCCTAAGAAGCTTCACTTGTATACAGTTCCTTTTTCCAAAAAACCTGGACTCTTTAAATGCTCTAACCATAAATTAGCTCTTGTCTCAGGTGGTGAAACATATGGTGCCCTGTACAACACGCGAGCTTCACAGAAGGACTTTTTTCCCTTTTGGCGATGTTTTTCTGGTCTCCAATTACATTTTAAAATTGAACTCCGGCATTTGCTAGATGAAAATGACCAAACTGACTGTTCCCCTATTTTTTGCTTCTTGAGATGATCACAAGATAAAATTTACTAATTTTTAAGTGTTCAGTTTCATAAATTTTGTCGTTTGTATACAATTGCGTGACCACACCACAATTAAGATGCAGAGTAGAAAGCCCCTTCTCGTCCCTTTGCACATGATTTTCTGTGCTGTCCCCCTGGGCCCAAGGAAGCCACAGATCTGCTTTCTCTCTCAGTTTTGCCTTTTCTAGCTTTTATTGATTTCATCAATTTAACTTTGACAATTCTAATTTTTTAAACTTATTGAGATCTGTTCTATGGCTCAAAATAGGATCTATCTTGGTTAAGTGTGTTACATACATTCGAAAAGAATGTGAATTTCTGCCACTGTCCAGTGAAATGTTCTCGGAATATCAATGAAGGTGAGGTAGTTGACAGTATTTTTCAGATCTTCTATGTCTTCAGTGAATTTCTCTGGTCTAGATGTTCTATCAGTTGCTGAGGGAGGGTTAAGTCTCCAACATAGTGGCGTTGTCTGTCAGCTTTTTGTTTCATGATATTGAAGCTTTGTTATTGGCACATGCACGTTTGTGCTTGTTATGTCTTCCTGTTGAATTGTCCCTGTGATCATTATGAAGTATCCCCATTCACCTTTGGTTTTGGTTTGAAATCTGTATTATGTGATATTAGTAAAGCCACTTTATGCTTACTGTTTGCATGGTACCTCTTTTTCTGATTTGCTTTCAACCTGTATTTTTATAGTTAAAGCATGTCCTTTGCAGACAGTATATAGTTGGGTCTTATTTTATTCATTCTGACAATTCTTGCTTTTTAATGAGTGTTTGGTCCATTAACATTCCATGTAATTATTGATATGGTTAGGTTTGAGTCTGCTATATTATATTTTGCTTTCTACTCAAATCCTCTCTTGTTTTGTTCCTCCCTTCCTGCTTTGGGGAAAAAATTATTTGAATGTTTTTAAGAATTCTAATTTTTCTTTTGGCTTTTGAGCTATTCATTTTTAAATTACTTTTATAGTGGTTGCCCTAGAGATTACAATATACACTCTTAACTTTTCTCAGTCAACTTACAGATAATAATATACTACTTAGGGTGACCACAGTCAATAATAACTGAATTGCATATTTTAAAATAACATAAAGAGAATAATTGGATTGTCTGTAACTCAAAGGTAAATGCTTCAGGGGATGGATGCCCCATTCTCCATGATGTGCTTATTTCATGTTGCATACCTGTATCAAAAAATTTCATGTACCCCATATATATACTTATGCATCCACAAAAAT
This sequence comes from Chlorocebus sabaeus, assembly GCF_047675955.1. Lineage (NCBI taxonomy): Eukaryota > Metazoa > Chordata > Mammalia > Primates > Cercopithecidae > Chlorocebus > Chlorocebus sabaeus. The sequence goes on along the minus strand of NC_132921.1, from coordinate 33,877,204 downwards.
TAAAAAAAAAAAATATATATATATATATATACTACTCCATGTAAAATATACAACTCTCACAACCATACAGGGCCATATCCCTCCTCTTCTCTCCTATATACTATAGGTGTTATATATACATCCACATAGATTATAAAGTGATAATTTTGGTTATTCCCTTCTGGCTCTTTACCTTTTGGTATTCTTCTACTCTCTTCAGCATTTATGCTTTCCCAGCTTCTCTCCTGTGCTGGTCAGGATATCAAGAGTTTCCCATGTGAGGTGCTTGCCACCATGTCATTTAGGAATTTTAGTTTATTTAAAAATTAAAGAGAAAGAAGGGAGGAAAGGGAGGGAGGGAAGAAGGTAAAGAGAATGAAAAATATAAATGTGAATGTTATGTATTTACTTAGATATTTACAACTTCTTGTAAATATTTTTCCTTCCTCTCTGAAAGCCTGAGTTTCCATCTGGCATCATTTTTGCCCAGCCTGAAGAACTTCCTTCAGCATTGTTGGACTTCTAATGAGAAGTGAGAGGTTAATTGAGTTGCTGTTCCCGCATAAGGGAACTTGGTACTATGTTATACTTTGTTGTTTTTCTCTTGGCTTTCAACAGTTTTGATGCTAAAATGCCTTGACATGAGATTCTTTGTGTTTATTCTGCTTGGTGTCAGCATCTCATATCTGCAACTGTCTGTCTTTTTTCCATTTGGCCCTTTTTACTTGTTTCTATTTCTCAGCTGAGACATCTCCTTTCTCTGCTGGAACGTTCATGCATTAAAAACGTTTCACGCAAAGAAAAAAAGTGAGGAAAGCCATAGTAGTTACTTCAAAATCTTTGTTGGTTCTAACATCTGGTTCATTTTGGGGTAGAAAACTTGATTGTTGCGTGTATAAAATATGTTCCATTTTCTTGATTCTGTGGATGTTGGGACATTTTGGGTTGTATCCTGAATAATATTAATGTTACACTGTAGAGATTCTTGTCTGGGCTAGAACTGAAAAATCTGTATTTTGATCTTTTGTTTTTAGCCAGGCTGCTTAGAGTTTGTTCTGCAGATGTGTGGTTCAAGGTTTAGTCAAAGATGTGGACTGGCAGAGTTTAAGGATTCCTTTCTCTGACTCTTTCTCTTCTGGGATTCCTCCACTGTTTTCAGAGTTTATGGATTCTCAACTTCTCTTTTCTGGTTTTCAGGCCAGAAAGGCTCTGCTACTTTTCCACATGTGCCCCACCTCTGCTGTGTGTGCAGTGCGATGCTGTGACTGCAGTTAGCCCAAGGCTGAACGTGTCAGGAAGTAGGTTTGTTATTTTCCATCCTCCAAGTGAAGAATGCACCCTCTTCATGAGAGTCTCTGCATATGCTCACTCTTCTGTATCTTCAGAGCTGGTCTTAGTTCAGAGTTTTGGTTTCTAGCTGAGCTGCTCTGATTCAGGGACAAGTCATAGATGCAGATAGGCAGTTTTGGAATTCCCTTCCAGCTCTTTCCCTTCTTAGGATTCTTCTACTCTCTTCGGCATTCATGCTTTCCCAGTTTTTCTTCTGTGATTTCCCAGGCCAGAAATATCAAGAGTCTTCCACATGAGGTGCTTGCCACTATGCCACAAACTACATGGACTGCACTTGGTTCCAGGCTAAATGCCATGGAAATAGAAATGTATGTATATAGCTTCCTGTCTCCTCTCCTCTAAACGAGCATAAACAGCTTGAAATGGTTTGCTTCTATTCACTCTCCAGTATCTTCAGGTAGTTATGTTTTGTATTATATGTTCAGACTTTATAGTTGTTTTCTGTAGGGTGTATTATCTGGTAGGGTCTTGATACCTAGAAGCAAAAACTTAATTCCCAAGCCAATTTTAAACCACGCTGCATTACTTTATTTAGCAATATTTAACGAGTAGCTATTCTGTGCAAGGTAGTGTATTATGTCAAGATGCTGTGGGGGGACATAAACATAGAAAACACAGCAATTAACTTAAAAATGAAATGAGATTAAATATATACATATGTATTAATACACAAGGTAGCAGGAGATAAAAACAGAATGGTGAAGAAGAACTTGGAGAGAGGGTTTTGGCAATGCTTTTTGAAACATGGGTAGAATTTCAAAGAAAGACAGGAAGTGGCATATCCAAGGGCACAGAGGTAGAAAAATGCAAGTAATGCTCTGGCAAGAGTACATGGCTCATTGCGGATAAGAGTGGAGGGTTGATGAGACTGGCATGGCCATGAGTGTGAAAGACATGAGGTAGACCTACATTTAGGGGATGGTGAAGACGAAGGAGTAATCCCTGGTGTCTATCTAGAGGCAGTTGAGAAGCCAGAATAACTTCCCGTTTTAGATGGCATTTCCAGAAGCAAGAGGTAATCTTCTAGGAAGCAGAAAAGTATAAAGAATATATAGGACCACAGATACTGACACACGTCCACTGGATTTAAAAGTAAAAGGGATGACATCCTTTTTAGAGTATGTAGAAAAACAAGAACCCTCAAATACTCTTGATGGAAATATAAATTGACACAACCATTTTGGGTAGCAGGTTGAATTTGAAATTGAACAGATGTGTATGTTCAATTTCAATACTGACAGAATACCACTGTCCATACAGCACTGTTTTTAGTATAAAGAAACACAATTGATTTTTGTACACTGATCTTTTAGCCAGCAACTTTTGAAGCTCATTTATTGGTTCTATTAGTTGTGCTATAGACTCCTTAAGATTTTCCAAGAACAGGATAATTTCACCTGCAAATACAGTTTTTGTTGTTGTCATTGATTTTTTTTTTTTTTTTTTTTTTTTTGGAGACGGAGCCTCGCTCTCTCTCTCTCAGTCTGGAGTGCAGTGGTGCGATCTCAGCTCACTGCAAGCTCTGCCTCCCGGGTTCACGCCATTCTCCTGCCTCGGCCTCCTGAGTAGCTAGGACTACAGGCACCCGCCACCATGCCCGACTAATGGTTTTGTATTTTTTAATAGAGACGGGGTTTCACTGTGTTAGCCAGGATGGTCTCGATCTCCTGACCTTGTGATCCGCCCACCTTGGCCCTCAAAGTGCTGGGATTACAGGCATGACCACCGTGCCCGGCCGTTGTTGCTGTTTTTAATATAAAGATATGGTTTCGCTATGTTGCCCAGGAGTTCTGGAACTCCTGGCCTTAAGCTATCCTCCCACCTTGGCCTCCCAAAGTGTTGGGATTGCAGGCATGAGCTACTGTGCTTGGCCAAATACAGACAGTTTTACTTATTCATTTTTTAATCTGTATACATTTGGTTTCTTTATCTTGTTGTATGCTCTTCTAGGGCCTCAAGCACAATGCTGAATTCATGTGCTGGAAGCGGACATTCTTGCTTTGTTCCTGATCAGTGGAAAAAGAATTTAGTCTTTCATCATTATGTGTGACATTAGCTGTAGGTTTTTTCCAGGTGCCCATTGTCAGACGAGGAATTTACCTTATATTCCTAGTTTTGTGAGAATTTTTAACATGAACAGATGTTAGGTTTTGTCTGTGTGTATTGTGGGGGTCAGCAAACATTTTCTATAAAGGGCCCAGTAAGAAACATTTTAGGCTTTGCAAGCCATATGATCTTTGTCACAACTACTTGACTCTGTTACTGTCGTGTGAAAGGAGACACAGACAATACATAAATAAGTGGGTATAGCTGTGTTCCAAGAAAAGTGTACTTACAAAAATAGGTGGAGGCAGGATTTGGCCTGTGGGTTGTGGTTTGTTGATTCTTGGTCTATTAAAATGATCATGTGGTTTGTCCTTTATTCTACTAATATGGCATATTATACTATTTTAGTTTTGGATATTAAACTAACTTTGTATTCCTGGGATAAATCTGACTTGGTTATGGTGTACAATCCTTTCTGTACACTGCTGGTGTCACTTTAACATTTTGTAAAGGAATTTTTTTGTGTCTCTGTTCATGAGAGATACTGGTCTGTTCTTTTCTTGTGATGTCTTTGTCTGGTTTTGTTATCAAGGTCATACTGGCCTCCTTGAATGAGTTGGGTAGCATTCCTTTTTCTTACTCTAGTTTCTGAAAGGTCTGTGGAGGATTCACATTATTTCTTTGCAAAAACTATTTACCAGTGAAGACATATGAGCCTGTGTTCTTCTTTATGGGAAGATTTTAATTACTAATTCATTAAAAAAATAGTGGTAGGTCTATTCGGTTTTTATATTTCTATTTAAATCAATTTTGATAATTTGTATCTTTCTAAAAATTGCTCATTTCATCTACAATGTTTAGTTTGTTCATTTCAATTTGTTTCTAATATTGCATTCCTTTATATTTAATTTCTGCAGGGTCAATAATGATGCCCTTTTTTCATTCTTCACTTTGGTAATCTGTGTCTCGTCTTTTTTTCTTGCTCATTCTAGGTAAAGTCTTATCCATTTTATTGATCTTTTCGAAGAATCAGCTTTCAGTTTCACTGATATTATCTATTGTTCTTCTGTTTTCTCTTCATTGATTTGTGCTCTGATCTTTATGATTTCTGCCCTTTTGCTTATTTGAGGTTTAACTGGCTTTTCTTTTTAGTTGCCTAAGGTAGAAGCTTAGATTAGCTGATGTTTCTTTTATTCTAACGTAGGATTTAAAGTTATAAATTTTCCTGTAAGCACCACTTGAGCTGCATCTCACAAATTTTGATATGCCATATTTTCATTTTCATTTAGTTCAAACTGTTTTAAACTTTTCCTGACCCATTAAAAGTATACTGCTTAATTTCCAAATATTAGAAGCTTTCCAAAATACCTTTGTTTATTTCTAATTTAATTATGTTGTGGCCAATAAATATATCTGTTTGATTTCAATCCTTTCAAATTTGAGATCTGTTTTGTGACCCAGCACATGGTCTATCCTGGAGAGTGTTCCATGAGTACTTGAAAAGAGTATGTATTCTGCTGCCATTGGGTAGAATGCTCTATAGATGTTAGTTAGATCATGTTGGTTGATAGTGCTGTTTAAGTTTATATTCTTGCTGTCTTTCTATCTAGTTGTTCTATTATTGCGGCAGTAAAGTCTCCAACTATTATTTTTGAATTATCTCTACTTCTTTTCAGTTCTGTAAAGTTTTGTTTCATTTATTTTGGGGAATTTTTTTAGTAGCTCAAAATTTGAAATAACCTAGATGTCTACCAATAGTACAATGGATAAACTGTGAACTATTTATATAATGTAATACTAATACATCAGTGGATAGGAACAAATGTTGTCTAACAACATAAACGTCTCTCATCAACAAAATGTTGGGTGAAAGAAGAAAGTTGCAAAGGAAAATATAGTGCGTGGTTCCACTTATGAAAAGGTCAGAATTGGAAACCACATTGTTTAGAAATATACACACAGATGGTAAAATTATGAAGATGATGACAGTTATCACCAAAGTCAGGACAGTTTTTATTTATTTATTTATTTATTTATTTTTTTGAGACGGAGTCTCGCTCTGTCGCCCAGGCTGGAGTGTAGTGGCGCAATCTCGGCTCACTGCAAGCTCCGCCTCCCGGGTTTACGCCATTCTCCTGCCTCAGCCTCCCGAGTAGCTGGGACTACAGGCGCCCGCCACTGCGCCCGGCTAATTTTTTCTATTTTTAGAAGAGACGAGGTTTCACCATGGTCTCGATCTCCTGACCTTGTGATCCGCCCGCCTCGGCCTCCCAAAGTGCTGGGATTACAGGCATGAGCCACCGCGCCTGGCAACAGTTTTTACTTCTAGAGGGTATACTGGGACTTTTGGGCTGTTCGCAATGACCATTTCTTGATCTGAAAAGCCACTATATGGATATTTAGTTTGTAACTATTATTTTACAGTATACATCTATAGTTTATTTGTATATACTATCTCTCAATATACACTGAAAAAAAAAAAAAGAAGGGGGATAGCTTTATTAGTAGATGAGACCTTGACTATGTTCTAGATATGATGTATGACCAGAAACAGGGAATTACTCTTATGACTCAATAAACTTTTGAAATTGAGTATAAAATATGTTCCTTCCAATCTCACTGTGAGACTAGTGAGCAACAATATAATTTAATACCAAACCCATCTCAAGTTTAACTGATCTAACACTGAAGAAAAGGTGACTTAAAGTGAACTATTTCATATTTTAAATGATTTCTATCTGAAAGAACATGCTTTGATGTGCAAAGATCATTTCTAGACACAAATAGTCTACAACTTACCATTTTTAACGTAGGGTTTTATTTTATTTATGTATTTTTGTATTTATTTATTATTATTATTATTCTTTAAGTTCTAGGGTACATGTGCATAATGCGCAGGTTTGTTACATATGTATACTTGTGCCATGTTGGTGTGCTGCACCCATCAACTCGTCAGCACCCATCAACTCGTCATTTACATCAAGTATAACTCCCAATGCAATCCCTCCCCCCTCCCCCCTCCCCATGATAGGCCCCAGTGTGTGATGTTCCCCTTCCCAAGTCCAAGTGATCTCATTGTTCAGTTCCCACCTATGAGTGAGAACATGCGGTGTTTGGTTTTCTGTTCTTGCGATAGTTTGCTAAGAATGATGGTTTCCAGCTGCATCCATGTCCCTACAAAGGACACAAACTCATCCTTTTTTATGGCTGCATAGTATTCCATGGTGTATATGTGTCACATTTTCTTAATCCAATCTGTCACTGATGGACATTTGGGTTGATTCCAAGTCTTTGCTATTGTGAATAGTGCTGCAATAAACATACGTGTGCATGTGTTTTTATAGCAGCATGATTTATAATCCTTTGGGTATATACCCAGTAACAGGATGGCTGGGTCATATGGTACATCTAGTTCTAGATCCTTGAGGAATCGCCATACTGTTTTCCATAATGGTTGAACTAGTTTACAATCCCACCAACAGTGTAAGAGTGCTCCTATTTCTCCACATCCTCTCCAGCACCTGTTGTTTCCTGACTTTTTAATGATCGCCATTCTAACTGGTGTGAGATGGTATCTCATTGTGGTTTTGATTTGCATTTCTCTGATGGCCAGTGATGATGAGCATTTTTTCATGTGTCTGTTGGCTGTATGAATGTCTTCTTTTGAGAAATGTCTGTTCATATCCTTTGCCCACTTTTTGATGGGGTTGTTTTTTTCTTATAAATTTGTTTGAGTTCTTTGTAGGTTCTGGATATTAGCCCTTTGTCAGATAAGCAGATTGCAAAAATTTTCTCCCATTCTGTAGGTTGCCTGTTCACTCTGATGGTAGTTTCTTTTGCTGTGCAGAAGCTCTTTAGTTTAATGAGATCCCATTTGTCAATTTTGGCTTTTGCTGCCATTGCTTTTGGTGTTTTAGACATGAAGTCTTTGCCCATGCCTATGTCCTGAATGGTACTACCTAGGTTTTCCTCTAGGGTTTTTATGGTATTAGGTCTAACATTTAAGTCTCTAATCCATCTTGAATTAATTTTTGTATAAGGAGTAAGGAAAGGATCCAGTTTCAGCTTTCTACTTATGGCTAGCCAGTTTTCCCAGCACCATTTATTAAATAGGGAATCCTTTCCCCATTTCTTGTTTCTCTCAGGTTTGTCAAAGATCAGATGGCTATAGATGTGTGGTATTATTTCTGAGGACTCTGTTCTGTTCCATTGGTCTATATCTCTGTTTTGGTACCAGTACCATGCTGTTTTGGTTACTGTAGCCTTGTAGTATAGTTTGAAGTCAGGTAGCGTGATGCCTCCAGCTTTGTTCTTTTGACTTAGGATTGTCTTGGAGATGCGGGCTCTTTTTTGGTTCCATATGAACTTTAAAGCAGTTTTTTCCAATTCTGCGAAGAAACTCATTGGTAGCTTGATGGGGATGGCATTGAATCTATAAATAACATTGGGCAGTATGGCCATTTTCACGATATTGATTCTTCCTATCCATGAGCATGGTATGTTCTTCCATTTGTTTATGTCCTCTTTTATTTCACTAAGCAGTGGTTTGTAGTTCTCCTTGAAGAGGTCCTTTACATCCCTTGTAAGTTGGATTCCTAGGTATTTTATTCTCTTTGAAGCAATTGTGAATGGAAGTTCATTCATGATTTGGCTCTCTGTTTGTCTGTTACGGGTGTATAAGAATGCTTGTGATTTTTGCACATTAATTTTGTATCCTGAGACTTTGCTGAAGTTGCTTATCAGCTTAAGGAGATTTTGGGCTGAGACAATGGGGTTTTCTAAATATACAATCATGTCATCTGCAAACAGGGACAATTTGACTTCTTCTTTTCCTAACTGAATACCCTTGATTTCTTTCTCTTGCCTGATTGCCCTAGCCAGAACTTCCAACACTATGTTGAATAGGAGTGGTGAGGGCATCCCTGTCTTGTGCCAGTTTTCAAAGGGAATTTTTCCAGTTTTTTCCCATTCAGTATGATATTGGCTGTGGGTTTGTCATAAATAGCTCTTATTATTTTGAGGTACCTTCCATCAATACCGAATTTATTGAGCGTTTTTAGCATGAAGGGCTGTTGAATTTTGTCAAAAGCCTTTTCTGCATCTATTGAGATAATCATGTGGTTCTTGTCTTTGGTTCTGTTTATATGCTGGATTATGTTTATTGATTTGCGAATGTTGAACCAGCCTAGCATCCCAGGGATGAAGCCCACTTGATCATGGTGGATAAGCTTTTTGATGTGCTGCTGAATCCGGGTTACCAGTATTTTATTGAGGATTTTTGCATCGATGTTCATCAGGGATATTGGTCTAAAATTCTCTTTTTTTGTTGTCTCTGCCAGGCTTTGGTATCAGGATAATGTTGGCCTCATAAAATGAGTTAGGGAGGATTCCCTCTTTTTCTATTGATTGGAATAGTTTCAGAAGGAATGGTACCAGCTCCTCCTTGTACCTCTAGTAGAATTCAGCTGTGAATCCATCTGGTCCTGGACTTTTTTTGGTTGGTAGGCTATTAATTATTGCCTCAATTTCAGAGCCTGCTATTGGTCTATTCAGGGATTCAACTTCTTCCTGGTTTAGTCTTGGAAGAGTGTAAGTGTCCAGGAAATTATCCATTTCTTCTAGGTTTTCTAGTTTATTTGTGTAGAGGTGTTTATAGTATTCTCTGATGGTAGTTTGTATTTCTGTGAGGTCGGTGGTGATATCCCCTTTATCATTTTTTATTGCATCTATTTGATTCTTCTCTCTTTTCTTCTTTATTAGTCTTGCTAGCGGTCTGTCAATTTTGTTGATCTTTTCAAAAAACCAACTCCTGGATTCATTGATTTTTTGGAGGGTTTTTTGTGTCTCTATCTCCTTCAGTTCTGCTCTGATCTTAGTTATTTCTTGCCTTCTGCTAGCTTTCGAATGTGTTTGCTCTTGCTTCTCTAGTTCTTTTAATTGTGATGTTAGAGTGTCAATTTTAGATCTTTCCTGCTTTCTCTTGTGGCTATTTAGTGCTATAAATTTCCCTCTACACACTGCTTTAAATGTGTCCCAGAGATTCTGGTATGTTGTATCTTTGTTCTCATTGGTTTCAAAGAACATCTTTATTTCTGCCTTCATTTCGTTATGTACCCAGTAGTCATTCAGGAGCAGGTTGTTCAGTTTCCATGTAGTTGAGCGGTTTTGATTGAGTTTCTTAGTTCTGAGTTCTAGTTTGATTGCACTGTGGTCCGAGAGACAGTTTGTTATAATTTCTGTTCTTTTACATTTGCTGAGGAGTGCTTTACTTCCAATTATGTGGTCAGTTTTGGAATAAGTGCGATGTGGTGCTGAGAAGAATGTATATTCTGTTGATTTGGGGTGGAGAGTTCTATAGATGTCTATTAGGTCTGCTTGCTGCAGAGATGAGTTCAATTCCTGGATATCCTTATTAACTTTCTGTCTCGTTGATCTGTCTAATGTTGACAGTGGAGTGTTGAAGTCTCCCATGATTATTGTATGGGAGTCTAAGTCTCTTTGTAAGTCTCTAAGGACTTGCTTTATGAATCTGGGTACTCCTGTATTGGGTGCATATATATTTAGGATAGTTAGCTCTTCCTGTTGAATTGATCCCTTTACCATTATGTAATGGCCTTCTTTGTCTCTTTTGATCTTTGATGGTTTAAAGTCTGTTTTATCAGAGACTAGGATTGCAACCCCTGCTTTTTTTTGTTCTCCATTTGCTTGGTAAATCTTCTTCCATCCCTTTATTTTGAGCCTATGTATGTCTCTGCATGTGAGAAGGGTCTCCTGAATACAGCAGACTGATGGGTCTTGACTCTTTATCCAGTTTTCCAATCTGTGTGTTTTAATTGGAGCATTTAGTCCATTTCCATTTAAGGTTAATATTGTTATGTGTGAACTTGATCCTGCCATTATGATATTAACTGGTTATTTTGCTCGTTAGTTGATGCAGTTTCTTCCTAGCCTCGATGGTCTTTTACATTTTGGCATGTTTTTGCAATGGCTGGTACCGGTTGTTCCTTTCCATGTTTAGTGCTTCCTTCAGGGTCTCTTGTAAGGCAGGCCTAGTGGTGACAAAATCTCTAAGCATTTGCTTATCTGTAAAGGATTTTATTTCTCCTTCACTTATGAAACTTAGTTTGGCTGGGTATGAAATTCTGGGTTTAAAATTCTTTTCTTTAAGAATGTTGAATATTGGCCCCCACTCTCTTTTGGCTTGTAGAGTTTCTGCCGAGAGATCTGCTGTTAGTCTGATGGGCTTCTCTTTGTGGGTAACCCAACCTTTCTGTCTGGCTGCCCTTAAGATTTTTTCCTTCATTTCAACTTTGGTGAATCTGGCAATTATGTGTCTTGGAGTTGCTCTTCTCGAAGAGTATCTTTGTGGCGTTCTCTGTATTTCCTGGATTTGAATGCTGGCCTGCCCTGCTAGGTTGGGGAAGTTCTCCTGGATGATATCCTGAAGAATGTTTTCCAACTTGGTCCATTTTCCCTCTCACTTTCAGGCACCCCAATCTGACGTAGATTTGCTCTTTTTACATAATCCCATACTTCTTGCAGGCTTTGTTCATTTCTTTTTCTTCTTTTTTCTTTTGGTTTCTCTTCTCGCTTCATTTCACTCATTTGATCCTCAATCGCTGATACTCTTTCTTCCAGTTGATCAAGTCGGTTCCTGAAGCTTGTGCATTTGTCACGTATTTCTCGTGTCATGGTTTTCATCTCTTTCATTTCGTTTATGACCTTCTCTGCATTAATTACTCTAGCTATCAATTCTTCCACTTTTTTTTTTCAAGATTTTTAGTTTCTTTGTGCTGGGTATGTAATTCCTCCTTTAGCTCTGAGAAGTTTGATGGACTGAAGCCTTCTTCTCTCATCTCGTCAAAGTCATTCTCCGTCCAGCTTTGATCCGTTGCTGGCGATGAGCTGCGCTCCTTTGCCAAAGGAGATGTGCTCTTATTTTTTGAATTTCCAGCTTTTCTGCCCTGCTTTTTCCCCCATCTTTGTGGTTTTATCTGCCTCTGGTCTTTGATGATGGTGATGTACTGATGGGGTTTTGGTGTAGGTGTCCTTCCTGTTTGATAGTTTTCCTTCTAACAGTCAGGACCCTCAGCTGTATGTCTGTTGGAGATTGCTTGAGGTCCACTCCAGACCCTGTTTGCCTGGGTATCAGCAGCAGAGGCTGCAGAAGATAGAATATTTCTGAACAGCGAGTGTACCTGTCTGATTCTTGCTTTGGAAGCTTCCTCTCAGGGGTGTACTCCACCCTGTGAGGTGTGGGGTGTCAGACTGCCCCTAGTGGGGGATGTCTCCCAGTTAGGCTACTCAGGGGTCAGGGACCCACTTGAGCAGGCAGTCTGTCCCTTCTCAGATCTCAACCTCCGTGTTGGGAGATCCACTGCTCTCTTCAAAGTTGTCAGACAGAGTCGTTTGCGTCTGCAGAGGTTTCTGCTGCTTTTGTTGTTGTTTACTGTGCCCTGTCCCCAGAGGTGGAGTCTACAGAGACAGGCAGGTTTCCTTGAGCTGCTGTGAGCTCCACCCAGTTCGAGCTTCCCAGCGGCTTTGTTTACCTACTTAAGCTTCAGCAATGGCGGGTGCCCCTCCCCCAGCCTCGCTGCTGCCTTGCGGTTAGATCGCAGACTGCTGTGCTAGCAATGAGGGAGGCTCCGTGGGCGTGGGACCCTCCCGGCCAGGTGTGGGATATAATCTCCTGGTGCGCCCGTTTGCTTAAAGCGCAGTATTGGGGTGGGAGTTACCTGATTTTCCAGGTGTTGTGTGTCTCAGTTCCCCTGGCTAGGAAAAGGGATTCCCTTCCCCCTTGCGCTTCCCAGATGAGGCGATGCCTCGCCCTGCTTCAGCTCTCGCTGGTCGGGCTGCAGCAGCTGACCAGCACCAATTGTCCGGCACTCCCTAGTGAGATGAACCCAGTACCTCAGTTGAAAATGCAGAAATCACTGGTCTTCTGTGTCGCTCGCGCTGGGAGTTGGAGACTGGAGCTGTTCCTATTTGGCCATCTTGCTCCGCCCTCCGTTCTTTTTTTTTTTTTTAAATAGTGGATACTCTTCAAGTGGGGCAAGTAGAACATGCTGGGAGTGATTTTCACAATCCAGTGATTGACATTTTATTAGTCAGAGATTAGGAAGTTCCCTGAAATACTGGTCCAATATTTGGACAAATCTAACAGAAGAGTCACAGTTGAGGCAGACAAATAAGGACAACTGGTTTTATTTATTTATTTATTGATGGAGTCTCACTCTGTCACCCAGGCTGTAGTGGCATGATCTCAGCTCATTGCAACCTCTACCATCCGAGTTCAAATGATTCTCCTGCCTCAGCATCCCAAGTAGCTGGAATTATCAGCACCTGTCACTGCACGTGGCTAATTTTTGTATTTTTAGTAGAGACGGGGTTTCACCATCTTGGCCAGGCTGGTCTTAAACTTCTGACTTTGTGATCCACCTGTCTTGGCCTCCCAAAGTGCTGGGAGCACTTTGGGCCTCCCAAAGCGTGAGCCACCACTCCCGGCAACTGGTTACATTTTTAAAAGCACCACAGTTAGATTATCTTTTTAGGAAATTTTAGTTTGTGAATCACACATTTCTG